>NC_064924.1:230047760-230672760 GCF_023897955.1 Schistocerca gregaria
CCCCAAATACCACTAAACACAATATCATCTGGAATCGGTCTCTTCCCTTGACGTATATAGCTCAACAACAGCTCCCGATCCCATAAATTAGGACCTAACACTTCTCTAGACTTATATAGCTCAAAAGCATCTCCCGATACCAACATTCACAGGCACACATTGAGACCGAACACTTCCCTCGACCTGTTATCCTTACATCTCCACATACAGCCGTCCATGGTCCGAGACGCCGGAACTTTAAGTAAGCCTCATTTCTTCACGACATACTGAACACTTCACGACTTCACCAAAAAATCCGAATAGTTCAAAAATGGCTCTGACCACTATGGGACTCAACTTCTGAAGTCATCAGTCCCCTTGAACTTAATTCGTGCTGTTTGTAGTTCAGCCAAGCCTAAACGCTCAGTATCGCGGTTTGATCGCGTCCGCATTGTTACTTTGTGCCAGGACGAGTTCTCAACAAGGTAAGTGACCTGTAAAAATTGACAACGCATGAACCTGTGTTCGATGTATGCCGCCTTTAGAATCTTCAGATGGTCACTGTATGGCCGAAACCTGTCATGACTGTGTCATTAGAATGTGATTGTGTCTGTAAATAAACAAAAAATTACAAAATAATCAATCACTCACTCCATTGGCAAAATGTCGTTTTTTCCAGTAGTGTCCAGGACTCTCGGAGTGAACCAAAGCGATGTTGTTCGGACATGGAGGAGGTACATAGAGACGTGAACTGTCGATGATATGCCTCGCTCAGGCCGCCCAAGGTCTACGACTGCAGTGGATGACCGCTACCTACGGATTATAGCTCGGAGGAACCCCGACAGCAACGACACCTCGTTGAGTGATGGTTTTCGTGCAGCCACAGGACGTCTTGTTACGACTCAAACTGCACGCAATAGGCTGCATGATATGCAACTTCACTCCCGACGTTCCATGGTGAGGTTCATCTTTTCAACCACGACACCATGCAGCACGGTACAGATGGGCCCAATAACATGCCGAATGGATGCTCAGGATTGGCGTCACGCTCTCTTCACCGATGAGTGTCGCATATGCTTTCAACCAGACAATCGTCGGAGACGAGTTTAAAGGCAAGCCTGTCAGCCTGAAACACTTAGAAACATTGTTCAACGAGTGTAGCAATGTAGAGGTTCGCTGCTGTTTTGGGGTGGCATTATGTGGGGCCGACGTACGCCGCTGGTGGTCATGGAAGGCGCCATAATGGCTGTAAAATACGTGAATGCAATCCTCCGACCGATAGTGCAACCTCATCGGCAGCATATTGGCGAGGCATTCGTCTTCATGGGCGACAGTTCGCTCCCCCATCGTGAATGACTTCCTTCAGGATAACGACATCGCTCAACTAGAGTGTCTAGAATGTTCTCTAGACATGAACCCTATCGAACATGCCTGGGATAGATTGAATAGGGCTGTATATGTACGACAATACCTACCAAACACACTCAGGGATGTATGCTGAGTGATCGTAATGAACTTGTGGATAGTGTGCTACGACGAACACAGGCATGTATCAATGCAAGAAGACGTACCATTGGGTATCATAGGTACCGGTGTGTACAGCAATCTGGACCAACACATCTGAAGGTCTTGCTGTGTGGTGATACAACACGCAAGGCGTGTTTTCCATGAGCAATAGAAAGGGCGGAAATGATGTTTATGTCGATCTATATTCCAATTTTCTGTACAGGTTCCGGAACTCTCGGAACCGAGGTGATGCAAAACTTCTTTTGATGTGTGTAAATGAGCTCACCATAATATGGACGTGAAATGTGAACAATGGTGAATATGAAGGAAAAAGTAACTAGATTCATGTGAAATGTGGTGCCTTCGAAGAATGTTTCGAAGAAAGTACGTAAACAAAATTCAAAATGAAGGGAACAATAGAAGAATGAAATTTTAGGATGACCCTTATGAGTCATGAGACCTTCGTTTTCCCTTATATTTATTAACCTTGTGTTATCACATTCCTCTTTCCCTTCCTCCTCGATCCCTTTCACTACTACCATTAGCTACTTGCCCTCATAATGAGATGCATCAATCACTATTTACTGTTGTATTTATCATATAAGAATGTAAACTGTTTGTGTGTTTTCTTACCTCTGCTGTTGTAATTTTTATTTCTTTTGAAACGTACTATAACATATTTAATATGGAATTTAGAACGCCTGGTTAGGTGTAGGAGAGAGCTTGATGGGCCTAATATTGACGGATAAAATAAATAAATGAAGGAATAAATAATTACATAAAATAAGAACATGTTACTGGAACATCAGCTGCGGCAGAATACTCACACTGAAATATACCTTCAAACTAGTAATTTACATCAAAATAAGACCCTCCAGTTATGAGACATTTAAAGTTGCCATTAATTCAAATGTTCCGCATACACATTTTCCGCTGCGTGAAATCACATTCCAACAGCGATGGGATGATTCCTATCATCTGCGTAATTGCTGATAAAACAAAGAAACTCATTTACTAGTATCTTAAATAGTTTCATTGCTTTTCTCCCGAGGCTGGGTGCTCAGGCCAATAAACTGCTCCCTTTGATGTCAAATTCTCAACGGAACAGTCAACATTAAGCTACAATTATTTCGTCATTGAACAATGGGGTCAATCTTGTTGAAGTAGGCCTTCCGTGAAACAGTAACTAACAGTTTTGATCAGTTGATGACATACAAAAATCTGTGCTTCAAATATATCTTCTAAATAAAACGTTCCTCGCAATTAATGAAGCATGTATACAAAAAACACTTTTACATGAGCGACTCTTTCATAAATACCACCCAAGTTGTGGACAGATGATCGGGTGACAAATTTTGCCGTAATAAAAGTAATACAGAATCCTCGCCCTGTTTTATAGGGTAACTGATAAGATATGCAAGCAGCATCTTAGAATGCATAAACTAATCGATGCATTACGATCTCTTGTCATTACTTAGCTGCGTAGTGTATAGTGAGTTCTATATGTACACATTTATGATTTTTTTAAAAATTAAAATAAGTTTGTGTTAGAACTCTATCATTAGAATGACTAGTTTACAGGAAAAGAATAACGTCAGACCAGGCCCAGGATAAAAAAAATGTAGAATACAGATTATACTGTTTGTAGTAGTTATGTACATGTGAAAATTGTTAAGTTATAAAAGAGGGACAGCATCAAATTAGCCAAAAGCCTGTCACCTGAAAAGATACAGTCTGATCCCCTACCATGATATGGTAGAGGAGTTCTTCGTGTAAATACACTCAGTTACTTGAGGAGAGTGTTATCTTTAGGCATGTATATGACAATAGCTTAGTCCACACAATTTCAAAGGTAACAAGGGAGGATATATACGAGAAGTACGGCACAATCACCTTATCAGCTCATGCATCTATGTTTCTGACTAGAATAATATACAGAAAAATGGGAAATCAAATTGAGTATCTGCTAGATGACGATTAGTTTGACATTTGAAAAGATCACAGCACCAGATAGGCAATTCTGACGCTGCGATCTGATTTGTCGACCTGGAAAAAAGATCGACAAAGTAAAATGGTGCAAGCTATCCGAAAGTCTGAGGAAAATAGGAGTAAGCTTTACAGAAAGTTGGGTATTATGCAAAATCTAGACTGGAGGACCAAGAACGAAGTGCTGGGATTAAAGAGAGTACATATACAAGAGAGTATACAGTCTTCCATCCCTGATGTTCAATCTATAAATCGAAGAACCAATAGTGGAAATCAAGTGTGCGATTAAAATTCATAATGATAAGGTATCAATGATAAGATTCAATAATGACACAGATATCCTCTACTCAAGTGAAAAAATCACATGACATGTTGAATGGAATTATCAGAGTATAGAATATGGTTTGAGAATAAACCAAAGAAAGATGAAGGTAACGAGGAGTAGCAGAAATAAAATCAGTGATCAACTTAATAAAAAAATGGGGTAAACGAAGTAGCTGAAAAGGAGTCCTACTACCTTGGAAGCAACGTAACACAACGGATAAAGGAAGGAGGCCGTAATAAGCAGATTATCACATAGAGAGGATTCCTGGATAAGAGAAGTAAGATAGTAACAAATACTTGCTTGTATCAAAATTCTTCTATAGCACCACATGTCAAAGGCTTTTTTATGAAATTGCTTCATTGTTGTCCCAGGGTCCATCATTCACTACCAAAATATGCTGTGGTCCATATGTACGTTCACAGAAATTATTTCCTCACATGTACCATGTTTATAACAGTATTATCATAACCACTTTAATTTGTTTCAAAATGTATTTGCAAATCTGGCGGTTTCCACAAATTCAGATGAGGAATGTTACCTGATCAAACGCAAGTGCAAACCTGAAGCAGATGTAACGACCATTATGGCTAGGTCATACTTAAAAATTGATCAGCAACTATGAAACGCGCTGGACAGTAATCAGAAAATAAAAATTTGTGACTGAAGAAGGGGTATTATTAAGTTATGTATCCCTGATCTAGAATAAGTTCTCTTTGACTGAGAATATAGTCTAACGTTATACATTTCTGTTTGTTAAGGATGATAACGTTTAATGCATGTTTGCCGAAATGGAACACTTGAACGTTTTCCTCAATGGTGTTTGCAGAATGACTGTAACTGGACACTATATATGGCTAGACGTGATTCGTTAATGTTATTGAGGTGGAATGCAATTTGCTGTGAAGCTTTTATCAGGTTTCTCATAGGTTGCGAATACATTTGCACATACCAGGCTTAGGGACAATTGAGTGGCAGTTTTGGTGATGTGGATAATTTTGTTTTTGTATTTTGTTATTCATATAAACGCTTACTTTTGTATCATAGGCCTTAATAGTCTGGAGACGCTGTTAGAGATTTTGCGAAGGACTAGTATGTGTACGGACGTGATCTTTTTAGATCGCATTTTTCTGATATTTTGTTTGAATTTATTTCCTTAACTGATTTGTCTATTATGGCACGATTATTTGCAGTACTGAAATTAATTGATTTTTAAGGTTGTTTCCTTATGTACCTACATTTTCTCTACAATATCAAACACGCAATTAACTATTGAACGGAGGAATTTTTTTCTGTTGATACGGAAGGCAATGGAGCTGCTCATGACAGTCTCGATATTTTCAGGGTATTGACGAATTTGAGGATTATTTTTCTTAATTTTTCCAGACGTTTTTACGATAAGGTAGTTGATGCGCTCTGGTGTACAATGTTTAGCGATTGTAGCCAGTGACGAACTCTCCTCAGTTAGTACTCCTAATGCTATTTCAGCAAACAAAGTTCGGCAAATGATGTTAACTGATTTATATTACACCATTTGCACCGCTTCTTCACAGTTTTTTAGGGCAGTGATACCGACGTTTACCAACATCCGACTGGCATTCGTAGGAAATATATCGGTGTTGTTACCACCAATCGAAAACCAATTAGATATCAAAGCACTTCCTTCTTTAATTAAAGCAGTATCGAGCTGCAGCAAAGCTAAAAAAAGAACATATACTACAAAATACCACCTTTTGAATTAATTTGCGTGCGCTCTGCTACAAGTACCGAATAATCGTGTGATCGTTCGACCGCTAAATTACCACTCAAATTCAACGCTCAGTATTGGCGTTTTCATTCATTTAATCTAAAGCTAGATATTTCAGGTAGCCACTTAGCACCTCTTCAGAAAAACAAGTGGATGCTCTGCAGACTTTTACCGAAGAAGATGTGCTGGTTAGCGACGACAGACTTTTTCGATTTGACTAGATGCTTTCAAGGGAAATTTCTTTTAGGGGACTGGACGTAGCGCGGATGAAAACGGTTTAAAGAAGTGGTGGGACATTGCAGGAGGGATAACGCTTCGTTAATGTGCTCAACTAATTTAACATTACTAGTGCGGTGAAGTTTTCGTAACCCAGTATTAAATACCGTATTTGGAAATATGTAAGTAGAAGACATATTTTGTTCAGAATTTTGCTGACATCTTTAGTAATGAACCTTGACAACTTATATAAATTTTAAAAAAATATTATTGATGTCTCTACAGCAGCATTAGTTTCTTAAAGTTCTGAAATGTTTTGTAATTTTCATTTTTAATGCTCACATTGTCAAAAATAAGAGAAATAATAACTGTATTTACATGGCTTTAATTTTAGTTGATGATCCAAATCATGACGACCTCTACATAGTATCTTGTTTATACGTCTTTGGAAGGAAACACACACCTGATTTTGCGTATCAGGAATTCGAAACTTATTGATAGGTTTGTGGAGATATGTGGCATTAGATGTTTACGCACAGGCCATGTAATGCCTGTAAATAGTGGACGGCTGATTTGCATACCCGATAACGACCCAGAAGCGATCCATAGGATTTACATCATGCAAATTTGGTCGCCAAGACATCAAAGTGAATTCACTATAATTCACCTCAAACCCCTCTAGCATGGTTCCAGCTCCGAGACAAGGAAAATCTTACTGCTGAAACATGACATCACCACCGGGGAAGACATCATGCAAGAAAGGATTTTTGCCTCCTATATGTACCTCCACTATCTTAATGACGATTCCTTGATGTCGCAGGCTGTGTCCTGTCGACTACTCCCTCCTTTTACTCAGGTTATACAATACATTTTATATTTTCCTAAATTCTATTCAGAATTTATTCATGAGTTACCTTCCAGAGCAATATCCCAAGCGACTGGAAAACAGTTTAGGTGACTCCAGTGTATAAAAAGGACAAAAGAACTGACCCTCGAAGTAGTAGACCAACATTCCTGACATTGGTGGGCTGCAGAATCCTTGAACGTAGTCTCAGGTCGAAAACAATAAATTTTCTAGAGATCGAAAATGTTGCAGTGCGAACTATGGATGAAAGGCAACAAGCAGATTCCATATTTCTAGATACGAGGAAAGCATCTGACACGGTGCCGCACTGCAGGCTGTTAGCGAAGGAATAGGCTCACAGATATGTGAGTAGCTTGAAGATCTCTTAACTCATTGAACCCAGAAATATGTCGTGGATAGCCGGTGTTCATCAGAGGCAAGGGTTTAGTCTGGAGTGCCCCAGGGGAGGGTGATAAAACCGCTGTTGTTCTCTGTAAACACAAATGATTTGGCGGTCATTGTTGACAAAAAACTGTGGTTGCGGATGATGCCACGGTGTACAGGAAGGTGTGGAAGCTGAGTTACTGTATCAGGACACAGGATGACTTAGAAAACACTTTTAGTTGATCTGATGAATGGCAGCTAGCTCTAAAGGTAGAAAAGGTAGGTTAATGCGAATGAGTAGGAGAAACAAACACGTCATGTTGGGAAACAGCGTTAGTAGTGTCCTCCTTGACACAGTCAAGTCGTTTAAATATCTTGGCGTAACGTTGCAGAGCTATTTGAAATGGAACCAGCATTTGGGGATTCTGGTATGGAAGGTAAATGATCGAATTAGGTTTATCGGGAGAATTTTAGGAAAGTGTGGTTCATTTGTAAAGAATACCGCACATATGACGCTGGTGTGGCCTCTCTTGAGCGTCTGGGGTCCGCGTCAGGTAGGATTAAAGAAATACAGCGAACCAATTCAGATGCTGGCTGCTAGATCTCCGGGAACTTGGATAGGATTCCCTGGAGGGTAGGTGATTTTCTATCGAGGAATACTATTGAGAAATTGCACATCAAAAAATTCTAGTCTCCTATTTCTGAACGGTTTATAGTCAACGATTCAGTTCCTATGCTACACTTCCGACAAATATCTTCAGAAAAGAATTTGTAACACTTATATTTATATCGGGTATTAACAAATTCCTTTTTCTCAGATATGGTTTCCTTTCTATTGCCAGTCTCCAAAACATATCCTCTCTACTCAGGCCATCGTCAGTTATTTTGTTGGCCAAATAAAAAAGAGATTAGCTCCGCTTTTAGTACCTCATTTGTAAACTGATTACCTCTGTCGGCACTGATCGATTTAGTTCCGTAACATTCCATTGCCTTGTTTTACTCCCGTTAATGTTCATCTTATAAACTATGATTAAAGTGTTACTGTCTAGGCCATGACACTGGTGCAAAACCTAATTTTGACAGATTGTACTTTGTAAGACGCAAAAACTGTGTTAGTATGTTTGAAGGCTGCCGTACTGGCCGAGCGGTTCTAGGTGCTTCAGTCTGGAACCGCGCGACCACTACGGTCGCAGATTCGAGTCCTGCCTCAGGCATGGATGTGTGTGATGTCTTTAGGTTAGTTAGGTTTAAGTAGTTCTAAGTTCTAGGCGACTGATGACCTCAGAAGTTAAGTCTCATAGTGCCCAGTGCGATTGGAGTATGTTTGAAGACTGCGTCACACATTTTACCGAAGCCAGAACATAACTTCCTAAGGCAAATTTGTGGCGTTAGCAAACCACACCACCTTTTCCAAAGTTCCTGCTGCGAGAATCTGAATGCTTTCAGCCCAGCGTGCACAGATTTGTAGAAGGCTGGAGCTTCTGTGCTCACAACGGCGAGGTTATAAGCACCGTTACACATTCTGAAAGAAACAAAAGTGATAACGACCCTCATGCACAGACTCTATCTCACTCACGTTGAACCACACATTCTATCTCAACGCCTTAAGACAACGGAGGAGGCTGAAAGATGCTACACCTGGGATTAAAACAGAATTAAATCCACAGAAGAACAAAAAGAAAGGCACAGGGAAATCTGACTGGCTGACCGCATAAGAAGTATGAGCCAGTCATCCTGTTAACAGAATCAAAAGATGTCTCTAAAATTTTAGAAATCATGTTGGTCATATCACAAAATCTTGAACAGGTTGAACATTACTTTACATAGAGGGAAGATTTGTCGATAGATCTGCTGCTTCCCTGTGGTTGGAAAATAAAACACAGTTTAAAAAAAAGTGGCACATACTGCTCAGTGTGACACAAGTGCCATACATTCGAGGATCCTCTCGCCTGAACCATGTGTCATCATAGGACTGCAGCCTATGCGAAGACGAGTGCGAAAAACCTGGTCCCATATGCGTGGCTGCAAAGAGGCACGCACGACCGCTACATAGGGTTCACTAGTCGAACCTTATTGTTACCATCCACTCATCCGATGCATGACTCTGTACCTCAACAGCGAGATGAGACCATACAGGGGAATGGCACACTCAACTAACAGAGAATAACAACACGCCTCCTTGGGTGCTACATCTGCCCTTTTGTCTCTGCAATATCCATGTTCCCTGGCAATCAGAAGAAGCACACCTCCATCCCCAGCCTTTGTAGTCGGAGGGAATCTTAGATATCCAGAACTACTTTATCAGCTGGATATAGGCGCTGCAGAGACTGAAGGGCACTCAGGGGTTCGTAACAGACGAGGAATTTATCAGGCATCGCGCATCTCATCTGCTACAACGCCCTCAAGGTTACGGACAATTCAGGATGAAATACAGTGAACTCTGGAGGTAACCGAATCTCGAGGGCACGTTCTATGAAAAAACATGGCAACTAACGGACATCGTCTATTTTTACTCGCCGGTGAATACAGCTATATAGATGTGGTGCTTATTTATAAGGTTGCAAAATATAGTATTAAAAACAAAAGCAGCAGTGCAATCTTCCCTGTACTGCACAGAATCTAAAATCACTCCGAACCTCTGCATTAAACAGTGTGGCAATCGTTTAAAATTCCGGATATGAGCTTGTACGTGTCCCTCACGAAGAGGCTCCAGCACACGGTTCACATGGATCCCAAACGGGATCTTTGCCCACGGACGAGTGGCAAATATGCCCTGCATAGGGGGACGAGCGACGGTATGACCTGCCGGGGAAGTGAGAGTAGCGAACAACTGACACATCTGACGCATCATGAGAAGCTGCCGCTTGTGATAAACCTTTTGCATTTCCTTTATGTTTTCGTCTTCTTTAAAGGCAAAGAGAGAAGATGAAGCTGTAGCCCATCATAGAGCCTCTGCCTAGCGTCATGTTTTTTTTGACTTTCAGTTGTTAAAAAACAGAGTGTTTTTTCTGGTACCAATATGAGGAAGGAAGGATTGGCGTTCAGCTAGTGACCGAGTGAGAAGCACGCCATTTTTAGCGAGTAATTGCGGACCGCCATTTTGGGGTCGCTATGAATAAGTGAGGAGTATGTATTTCATATGTGCACCGTTTAGAAAAATACACTATTGTTTTATTAACAGAAAGCTCGTGTGAGTTGTTATTCCAAATAGTACGATAACTACAAGAACTGAAGCCCACCTGTGTACTTTGGAAAATTACGATGATCCGATAAGTTTAATGGGAACACGGTCAAGACTTCAAAGGCGAACACGGCGACCAATCGTAGCATTATAAAGAATGGTGAGCACAAATCTACAGCGGAGAAAGAAACTACTTCGCCCTGCAAAATAATATGAGGTAATACGAATTTATTTCCAGACATAGCTCAGCTTATTATGCTTGTCATTCATGCTGAAAAATTATCTCATTAATTCAATACATTCTAAAAAGCAACGCATTTCAGCATTTTATTGTCATCTATTCCATTACTTTAATTAGTGGTTCGCCAACCTCAATACAAACACTAGGTACGGCGCTGGTGATTAAGCACCTGCGACCAACCTGATCCTCTTATGATGAACAGCGTCTACGATCTTCAGGCACGAATGCCTCGCTAACCCGTACACTGTGCACTCATAGTCCAGCCGCGATCGATTTGTACAATGAGAATTTGCATAATGTCGTCTACATGTACATCCTATGAAGTACATGGTCGGATCCACTTTTCATCATATCAACTGTTAAGGGTTTCCCCCTGGGTAGAACATCAGTCAGCGTATACTGAAACTATGCTTGAATGCCGACATTTGCCCTGAGGTTGGATCAGTTGTTGGTAACGATGAACAGGAGGATGATGTACGTTTTACAGACTTTTACATGTATTAGTGGCAGATATAGCATCAAATATAATTATTATAATTAAGGACCGTTATTTACAGTTCCAATGGTAATTTACATGATTGTATTTTTTCTTGTTAAAACAGTATTTTATAGTTACATGCAGCTCTGCGGATGGCTACAAGAGTAAGGGTATATCACAATTTCAACGAAAGGAAATGCCGCAAGTACTACAGCGTTTCCTCGTTTTCCGGCTCGCAGTCTGAAGATACTGCCATCCACTTGACAAACGTTTTCATGTGAAATGGGAAACGAGAAGGAAGGTTGTGGCCTGACTTCCTGTAGCAGGTGGCGTCAGATATGGAGCTACATCTATTGTTGGATGACAATGACGCAGTAAATCTACTACAGCCTATCATACGCATTCTCTCTTGGTTGTCGCCTAAAGGGACACACGTTTATAGCAATTCTCGACCTGGAAAAGAGCATTCACCAATGCAAAATAGTGCAAGAAATTATTGTTTCCTATGAAGACAAGGGTAAGTTGCTGGGAAAGATTTAATATACATTTGTACAATACTCAAGAAAGCACGATATGACTGTAGTACCACATATGAAACTCTCGTATTTAAAGTGGTGTAAGACAGAGTGATAGGGTTCAGAGTATACTTCGAAAAAGCAATGACGAAAGCAAAAGAGAAGTTGAAAAATGGATTGAAAATAGAAACCCCTGCTCGGTCCGCCGACTAATACTTGAGTGGGAGGCTGGTATTTATCCCATTCGCAATACGAAAACAATCTCTTATTGCACCACCCAATTCAAGAATCAGAACAATCAGACAACTAGTGCATTTAAGCCACACACCGCAGCTCGCTGTGGCCGAGCAGTCCTGGGCGTTTAAGTCCGGAACCTCGCTGGTGCTACGGTCGCAGTTTCGAATTCCGCCTCGGGCATGGATGTGTGTCATTTCCTTACGTTAGTTGGATTTGAGTAGTTCTAAACTCTAGTGGACTGATAACCTCAATAGTGCTTAGAGCCATTGGAGCGGTTTTGAGCCACACATAGTATTTACTACTCTGCAAGGCTTAAGCTTAAACTACGTACTCAGAAATGTGACACTTGTCAACAACATACATGCTGATATATAATCTACACTACTAGCCATTAAAATTGCTACACCACGAAGATGGCTTGCTACAGATGCGAAATTTGACCGACAGGAAGACAATGCTGTGATATGCAAATGATTAGCTTTTCAGAGCATTCAGACAAGGTTGGCGCCGGTTGCGACACCTATAACGTGCTGCCGTGAGGAAAGGTTCCAACCGATTTCTCATACACAAACAGCAGTTGACCGGCGTTGCCTGGTCAAACGTTGTCGTGATGCTTCGTGAAAGGTGGAGAAATGCGTACCATCAGGTTTCCGACTTTGATGTAGGTCGGATGGTAGCCTATCGCGATTGCGGTTTATCGTATCGTGACATTGCTGCTCGCGTTGGTCGAGATCCAATGGCTGTCATCGGTGAGTTCAGGAGGGTAATACGGAACGCCGTGCTGGACCCCAATGGCCTCGTATCACTAGCAGTCGAGATGACAGGCATTTTATCCGCATAGCTGTAACGGATCTTGCAGCCACTTCTTGATCCCTGAGTCAACAGATGGGGACGTTTGCAAGACAACACCATCTGCACGAACAGTTCAACGACGTTTGCAGCAGCATGGACTATCAGCTCAGAGACTATGGCCGCGGTTACCCTTCACGCTGCATCACAGACAGGAGCGCCTGCGATGAGATACTCAACGACGAACCTGGGCGAACGAATGGCAAAATGTCATTTTATCGTATGAATGCAGGTTCTGTTTACAGCCTCGTGATGGTCGCATCCGTGTTTGGCGACATCGCGATGAACGCACCTTGGAAGCGTGTATTCGTCATCGCCATGTTGGCGTATCACCCGGCGTGATGTTTTGGGGTGCCATTGGTTACACGTCTCGGTCACCTCTTGTTGGCACTGACGGCACTTTGAACAGTAGACGTTACATTACAGATTTGTTACGACCCGTGGCTGTACCCTTCATTCGATCCCTGCGAAACCCTACATTTCAGCAGGATAGTGCACGACCGCATGTTGCAGGTCCTGTATTGGCCTTTCTGGATACAGAAAATGTTCGATTGCTGCCCTGGACAGCACATTCTCCAGATCTCTCACCAAGTGAAAACGTCTGGTCAATGGTGGCCGAGCAACTGGCTCGTCACAATACTCCAGTCACTACTCTTGACGACCTGTGGTACCGTGCTTGAAGCAGCATGGGCAGCTGTACCTGTACACGCCATCCAAGTTCTGTTTGAGTCAATGCCCAGGCGTATCAAGGTCGTTATTACGCCCAGAGGTGGTTGTTCTGGGCACTGATTTCTCAGGATCTCTGCACTCAAATTGCGTGATAATGTAATCACAAGTCAGTTCTAGTATAATATATTTGTCCAATGAATACTCGTTTATCATCTGCATTTCTTCTTGATGTAGCAATTGTAATGTCCAGTAGTGCAACATGGAGACAAAAGAGGAAAAAATAATCACAACAACACCAATACTACAACAGACTTCATCCCCTGCTGAATACCTGAATCACTGCACTATTAAGCAAATCCAAAATCAATGACTATGAAATAAACGTAATCCGTAAACCACATGACTCACCAATGAATAATCAAACTTAGTGGTAAAAGAAGAAAATTAGGAAATTTGTGATGAGGTCTTATGGGACCAGACTGCGGAGGTCTTCGATACCTACGGTTACACACTACTTAACCTGACTTAAACTCCGGTAACTTACGCTAATAAGGACACACACACACACACGTCCGAGGGAGGACTCGAACTTCCGACGGGGAGCAGCCGTGCGGCTACCCCGCGCGTCAACAAAGAAGAAACTTGAACCCCGATGCCTAGCGATCTATTAGAAAAATTTGGTGAACTAAGCCTACTGAATTCCAGATGCCCCCAATATATCCACAAACAACGCCACTTTATTACTGCTTATTAACATGCAATTTAAGGAACTATTTCTAACCGAATGCAATTCCCTTCAATGGATGTCGCTATACAGGACTAGGACTTTCACCTCGTGAGTTCTACTACCACTTGGACACTCTAAAATAACAACACTTATCAGCAGCGCAGCGCGTAAAAATGGCTCTGAGCACTATGAGACTTAACATATATGGTCATCAGTCCCCTAGAACTTGGAACTACTTAAATCTAACCAACCTAAGGACATCACACACATCCCTGCCCTAGGAAGGATTCGAACCTGCTACCGTAGCGGTCACGCGGTTCCAGACTGAAGCGCCTAGAACCGCACGGCCACACCTGCCGGCTAGCGCGTAAAACATAAATATAAATACTTAAAGAACAACTGGAGCAATACTAGCCATAGCTTATCGAACTTCAGACGAAATAGTGTCAATGGTAAATATACAGGCACAGCATATAACCAATAGTGTTAAATTCTTACTCTTTGCTAGTACTGCCCAAGCTGAAGAAAACGTAACTGAACTTGCAAACATCGCGACCGGAAGCTCATATAGGTATTCAACTATCTGTAACCAAGAAATTATTGAAATGACATCGACCAACAACAAAAAATTTTGAAACATAAAACCACTCGTAGGAAATCTCTAAGACGACAACGTGTCAATGACCCACCGCACGCACTAGCGCAAAGGCTCCGTGCGACTCACTGCCCCATCGCCGGACCGCCACCGCTACCTTTCCCCTGGCTAGAGGGCATCGCCCCTTACCCAGTACGCAACCGTTTCCAGTAGCGTGTCTTTTAAATTAACACTATAGCGCACCGAGGCCCATGGCGAAAGGAAAACTTGCTGGAAGTGCCTTACGGTACAACATTCGAGTCAAAGACACTGGCGATAAGATTTGCTGATAACAGTGCTGTCCTCAGCGAAAGCGCAGAAGAAACACAAAACGTATTGAAGTGAGTAGACAGTATAATGAGTACTGAATATGGATTGAGAATAAACCGAAGAAAGACGAAAGTAATTACGAGTTTCTGAAGTGAGATTAACAATAATCTTAACATCAAAATTGGGAACCACAAAGTAGACAAAGCGAAGGAGTTGTGCCTCCATGGAAGAAAAATCGCACACGACGGACGAAGCAAGGAGGGCATCAAAAGCAGATTAGCAAAGAGATTGCATTCCTGGTCAAGTGAAGTCTGCTGGTAGCAAACATTTGCCTTAATCTGAAGATGAAATTTATGGGAACGTGGGTTTAAAGCACACTATTTTATGATCTTCAGTGATGGACTGCGGGAAAACCAAAGTGTTGGAATGTGATGCTATAGAAGAAGTTGATAGTTAAGTGGATAGTATGGATAAAAGAGGTTCTCAGAAGAATCGGCGAAGAAAGGATTACACGGAAAATAGTGACAGCAGAAAGGCAGAAGATGATAGGACAGTTTAATGCACCAGTGAACAACTTCCTTAAGGTTAGAGGGATCTTTAGAGGGTAAAAACTGTACGTGAAGCCAGAGATAATACATTCAAGAAATGATGGACGACCTAGTGAGACGTAGGGTGCACATGCAACTCTGATATAAACAGTTTGGAAGAAGAGAGGAGCTGGTTGGGGGCCGCGTCAAACCAGCTCAAATAATGATGACCCAAAGAGAAAAGAGGAAGGAAACATAAATTTCGAATCTCCAGCATTGCAGTTTTATAGTTAGCTAATGTCATTGCCACACAGGTGACAACGTTTGAGGTCACGTTTTTGAGAAACTGCAAACAAAGTACGTCACTCTCCTGACTTCAGCTGGTGTACCATCAATACTACTCACAGCGTCGAAAGTTAACACCAATAGCCAACAGTGCAATGCGATGATTGATATGCGTCTCTAACATTGTCGTACAATGATGCGTTGACTGGAAGGAAAACAGCGATAGATCAACAGGCCTCTGTATTTGATGGTAGCGTCTGGGGAATCTCATCAATATTTTCCAGTCTTCGCTGTACTTATTTCCTCAACAACCCTAAATACATACATTTGGGAACTAATCTTCTCAGATCTGTTTGAATTTTATGATGTTTTGTCTAGTTTGCAGGAGCTCCTGTTTAGACGGTGGTGTCCAAGTTAATACGCTGATTTATATATAACTTTCTCTCGGGCCTTACGTAATTTCTCGAAATGTCTTTTCTTTATGTGGCTGTATCGTTTTAATCTGCTTAAAAATAGGTACTTTTTTTTTTATTCATCAATACTAACACTATTATAACGATTAAACTGATAGTAGTTTTGCGGCCGTTATTAGTTTCTTTCAAACCATCTTTTTCTTCCGTCATTTAATTTACTCATTCCTTTCGCTTTCTCGGATTATTCATTTTCTTATCGCACAGTCTTGCAAGGTACTCTTTGTTATTCAGGTGAAATATTTGTAGTTCACACATCATCTCTGCATCCTTTTATTATTCAATCTCTCTCTCTCTCTCCCTCCCTCTCTCTCTCTCCCTCTCTCTCTCTCTCTCTCTCTCTGTCTCTCTCTGTCTCCGTTTCTCTTTCATAGTTTTACTGTACCACATCAGCATGAATAATGTTAAATTTCAATCAGTTCGTTGGACTTTGGGATTGCTTGATGTCTATAAAGTTCTTAATAGATCAACTGCAGAGTAATCACTGGGCTTATTTTACGTGGTCAGCGGATTTCATTATCTATTGTAATATATTATCTTATTACACCTTAGTTAGTGTACCTGACTGTACACAGAGGGAAAAGGTTTGAAAACGATTAATAATTCTACAATACGGTAAAGGCTGTTACCAGCAATACTTCGTAAATTAAGCCGTAATTTACTAGCAATGTAAACGATCATTTCTTATGTCCTGGTGTCACCACCTGACTAACTGAACATGAGGGTCTTGTTCTCAGATTCTGATTTTACTAACGTTGGTGTCATTATCAATGATGTGACGTGATTTGTAATATGCTGCAAGTTATCTGTTAATACTACTAATTACCTGGAGGTCAGACGTAAGAAATAACAACTCACTGGACTGCTGAAAGTGTGCTTTGGAGATAGAGTAAAATAAATTTCTCTAAAATTTCAACACATATAAAAGACAGGCATTTTGTTATTAAAACAAAAACATGTGATGAAAGACGTAAAAAAAGCTAATGAAACATACTAATTAGAGACTGACTTAGACATGGCAGGCAGCGCTCGTCACAAATGGATAATTAAATATTCCATTAGTTCCAGAGAAATGAGAGATGAGTTGTATTAAAATTTTGTATAACGATGCTGGTCCATAATGACGCCAGTGTCATGAGGTAATTAAGCAGACGAAATTGCGTAATCAACTCGCTACTCAACGAAAATTTAATGACGCGAGTTTCGGTCCTGTCACTTTAGACGACTCCGACAAAATTCTACGAAGCGTTCCAGCTTCCCAATCCGGATAAAATCCGATTAACGACACATACTTTCAGAGCACACAGTCTTTTGTAAAGCCTCATACCGCAGTCGTTTATGGCTACATTTCCGTTATATTATAGCCTGTAAGTACTTATAATTTCAGTTGAATTAGTTTTCCGATTCTTAATCGCTGTATTTAATTTGGTTAAGGTTATGATGTAAGAGCAAATAATTGTTATTTCCTTGATCACATGCATAGACTTCACATAAGAAATAGTAGGTTGACCAGATCTCTTACAACGAAGGAAATCAGGAATAGTAGACAGTTAAGCCATGGAAGAATGTCTGCAAATTTTTTTGGGAAATATGAGCTGTACGGTTATACAAAGAAAAATACTTAATACCTATCGAAGGTGCAGTCCCCAAAATTATCCACTCTCTTAGTCACAGATTCACTAGCGTCCGTGAAAATTAAAGAACAGATCGCATTGCGACGTACAGGCAGTAGCTTATCCTTATATGAATGAAACGGCAATAAACGTTGATATGCTGTATATCACAAAAATGTAAATTACGCCATTAGATAAGACTTTTTTTATTTTACTGATCTACAGTTCGTGGGTTACACTTGTGCGTTTTTTTCTACAAATTGTGTGTCGATCTGTTCTTTTTACAGCGTGCATTTCATCAACTTGTCACTTTATAAGCAAATTATACCTAGAGAATTTAACTGTGGCAGGTTTTCAGCGCATTGTAGTGTTAGATCTTATGATATTTAATTATTCCGATGTTTCTGTTAACGTCAGAAGTTTATTTCTCTTTAGATTACTAAATGCTATGTATGTTCATAGAGCAAGTTCTCCTCTATTAGTTATTGAAGTGTGCATACGTTGTTCGTAGTTGATCTTTATTTATAACTGTTGCTTGCTCTTCAACAATGAAAAATTACAAAATTACCTTAAGAGTGACATTTATTATTACAGGTTTTGACTTACGTCAGGATTTAAGAAAATATGTACCTATTTCATTATCTCAAGCATCCTAGCCACCTTTCTTTCTGCCTACAACGCTTACGTTCTATATTTTTCATACAGGTTTGCCGCAAGCTGCCTGTTATGCATCTTTGATTAGTTCACGTGACTTCTTTTGTCTTTGTATGCATGATAACTATGCTCTATGGCCTCACTTGATACACTCAGCCAGAATATAAATGTGCCTAATATAAAAGAAAACCATAGTATTTACTTAAAATGTCAGTGTATTCCTCTTAGGGATTTTTTTCTTTTTGCAGCTGATACTGTATATCATAGTTCGTTATACAATTATTATTTTGTGGATAACAGGGACCTGGAAGCAATATTGCGCTAACAGCCTGCGATCCGTGACATTTGTATATGCGTGGCGCTATAACAAAGCCACCTGTAAGCAAACGCACCCATTAACCGTAAATACACCTCCATGAAGAACTATACGTCAAAGCACAAATAATATAGTCACATTCGTAAACTGTTCAATGTAGATGACCCTCGTGTTAGATAATTTGTGATTGAGAATAAAATGGCTATAACATTTTATAACACTGTTGCGTTTTCATGATGCATGATGTATTTTGGACAATAAAGTATTACGGCTCCAGATAACGAAATATATGTACCTGAACTGGTATGAGATTGGCCCGCTGATGGTGGTAACGTATTAAACTTTCATACTGAAACTTCTTTAACATATTTTGATTAGATCATTCTCGGTTACCTGGGTAACTCATAAGGCATAAATATTTTTCAGGTGATTCCTGAAGATGGACAGCAATATTTATAGTAGATGATTCACTAATTTGGGTTTGTGACATTACACAACACGCCCTTGATATATTTGTACTGTCGTATTTGTCAAATAGATGTTCTTGCACACCATTTAAAGACGATGCCATCCTCCCGGAAATTGGAATGAAAGCAAGGAAAGGATGTTGTTATCTGGACATGCAGTGTCAGATCCACAAGGAGCGGCATTGTCAAGGATAAAACAGTGACCCGTATATACCATAAGTTTCCTTTGATTTACGTCTATGGTCACAAACGTTTTGTTAACAGATTACCGGATTCGTTTTAAAATGACGGTCGTCAGATGTGCAGCAAAAATGGAAAAAAAACATAAATATACTAGCAGATTGTCTACAGCTTGAAAACAATAAATAGATCACAATGAAAAGCTGTAGACAATGTGCGAGTGTATTTATGTTTTTATCCCATTTTTGCTTCAGATCTGATGATGGTCATTATAGACCGAAATCGGTAATCTGTTAACAAAAAGTTTGTGGCTATAGACGTAAATGAAAGGAAATTTAATGACAGATCCCTTAATAGGTTATGTTAGTTACAGAAACTAGATACTGTGGCAATTAGTGACATGTGGTGACACGTAGAACAGGTAATTTGGGTGCGTCAGTACCAGTTATAAACATAAAATCAAACTGGAATAAGCACCAGCAAGTCGAATAATTAATAAGGAAACAGGAATGCATGTAAGCTGTTATGAACAGCATAGTGAATGAATGATCGTAGACATGATGGACACTTACAGTAGTGTAAGTTACATGCTGTTCAACTAATGAGGATATTTAAACAATGTGTGATTATAGTGATAGAGGCTGATGAAATGAATTAAAATTTGTGCCATGGTTCGGACCTCAAACCGGGTCTCCTGCTTGATGTGGAGATGTGTTAGCCATTCCATCACTACAGTAGAGAAAGTAACATAGCTGAAAGGTCCACCCTAGAGCAATGCCCTCCCTAATACATACTACAATTCACGCCTTCAGCCTATTTCCCTTCTTAAATCGCTAATTCCCAAAGTAACTAATTTCTGTAACCGGTTTACTATATAAAGGGATCTGACATTGCATGTCCAGATGACAACATCCTCCCCTTAGATAAAATGCATAAATTCAGTCTCTGGGAGGATGGCATCAAACGTAAGTCATGCAAAAGAGCCTCACTTCTTTGACAAACATAACGGAAGTAGGTTTCCTTTGCGTTAAGCGGGGTAGGATATCAAACGGGCCGAATTGGAGGAGGAAAGGCACCACAGGACATTTTAATTTGCACTGTCTACAAATTTTACAAATAAATTCGTAAAACCTTGTCAACAATTACAGGAAGGATTCAGGATTTAAATTCATAGGAGTGGAAGTTGAAAAACATTTTTTTTTTATTTTTTTTTTTTTTTTTTTTTTTTGCATTTGGAACTTCATCATTCTTTCAGTTACAGCTGGCTACATTTATTGCTTTTCTTCACAAGTAAGAGAGACTCTTCGATGAAATTTGGGTAGCATACAAACCATACTTACAGATGTATGAAAATCCAGAATTTATTTAATTTATGAAAAAATCTATGAGCTGCTACATTTTGAACTTCAAGTTTAGAAAAAAACCTCAAATTTTATAGTTAATTATCTCACTTTTTAACGCAGTTTTATATTTGGAAAAGTCTAGAGTTTCATACACCTGTAAGTATGTTTTTAATCTGTGCAAAATTCATTGAAGATTTTCTCTCACTTTTGAAGAAAAGAGTACCTATAGCAGCATAGGCAACCAATATTAAGTGAAAAAAATGATGAAATTTCACAAGTAAAAAATTTATTTTGTTGTGTTTTTTCTTCCACTATTATAAGTGTGAGTCATGAATCCTTCATGGTAGTGCTGACAAAGTTTTATGACATTATTTGTCGAAGTATAGACAGTGGAAATTAAAATGTCCTGTGGTGTCTCTTCAGCTCCAAGTCGCCCATTTTTCGTCCTAACCCGCTTAAGCAGGGGAAATTAGGCTTGATCTGTGAATTGAAATTTGTGATGGGAAGGACACTGAAATAGCGTAGTCCATGCAGCTGTGTTACCTATACTGCTATAGAGCTGTAATGCCTGACACATCTGCGTAGTAACCAGAAGACGTGGCTTTAAGTCCCAGCTGTGGAACAAAATTTTTATTCATTTCATTAGTTTCTATCATTATCGTAGAGTAAGTTGAGACTCTTGTGACTCAAGGAAAATTTAATTGTTATGTGTGATGCGTTAGAAAAAGGCTGTGGATGTACTCAGGAGCAACGAAAACTTAATTGTGATGAGTAGGGGAACTCGGGGCAGAACGGGATAGCGCGCCACAGTGGGAAATTTCTCTTTTCTAGACTGGACAATGCTGCAACCTGTTGTATGGGCATGTGCTATTTCTCCGAATGGAAGGAAAGTCAGAGCAGCCATTTTGATTTAGTTTGAAGTACCAAATCTAAGGGAATTGTTGTCCGTCACTTTACCGCTTACATTGTTCTAACGTTTGGTGAATTTCAACGCCAGGTAAGCTGTTAATTGTATTCACTAAAATGACACATTCCCTTGAAGTGCATGGCATTTGTTATACTTTAGTTATTTAATGTGTTTATATACGTCAGTTATTACACTCCATAAAAGTTGTTAACCTCAAAAGTGCTTTTGGGGCCGAACGGGACGGGGCAGAATGGCATAGTGTCCTGTTCTGCCCCGTCATATTCTGACGCCAGTAGAAAGCAAACTATATTCCTTTTCCTTTCCCCATTGCTGTTCCAGATCGTGCGAACGTACATAAAAAAGAGTGATAGACAGCAATGGGACGTAAAAGCGATGGAAATGGCACTTCAGTCGTTTCATCCTCCCAAATAGGATTTCTAAAAGCATCTATGCAGTTCAAAGTACCGAAATCAACATTGGAATGATACGTGCGTAAAGCTCCGAATAATCCTAACTACATAATTGACAAATCATATGGGGAATTTAAAAAGGTGTTCACTGCAGAACATGAACATGAGCTGGGAATATATCTCAAGTCAATGGAAACCAGACATGTTGGTCTAATAATGAAAGATCTCAGATCACGAGCCTATCAACTAGCCGAAAGAAATGGCTTACCACTCAGATTTGACAAAACAAACTTGTGTAGCTGGACAAGAGTAGGTTAAAGGATTTATTACTAGGCATACTACACTGTTGATTCGCAAGCCAGAAAATACTTCTGGTGCTAGAGCAATGGGATTCAAAGAAGTAGCAGTTTCACAGTTTAACTCTCTTCTCAATAATGTTATTGATAAGTACAAGCTGACTGCTGACAAAATATTCAGCTGTGATGAAAGTGGCTTGACAGTTAATTTTGACAGTTAATCCTCAAAGTCAGTCGAAAATAATAGCACTTAAGAAAAAAAGGCAAGTAGGACCGATAACACCTCCAGAACGTGGAGAAGCCGTTACAGCAGTCATCTGTATGTCTACATCTGATTATACATGCCGCCCATGATTATCTTTCCAAGGAAGAAGAAGAAACAGGAATTTGAGCTTGGATTGCCTCCAGGAGGCTGGTCTGAAGTTCACTCCTCGGGATGGATCACTAGCGAATTATTTCTAGTATGATTTATAAAGTTTGTGGTATTTTCTAAGGCCACGAAAGAATCACCTGTTCTTCTTATTGTTGGTGGACATTCAACTCACACTAAAATGTTGGAGCTGGTTTATATGGCTAGAGACAATGGTGTAGTCCTCCTTTGTTTACCACCACACACTTCACATAAATTACAACCCCTGGACGTAACGGTTTTCAAGCCCCTGGATTGCTATTACAGTGAAGAAATAAAAACAGGAAAAGTTGTCATTCTTTTCCAAATATCATCACTATTTGAGGCCACGTTTTTACGTGCTGCAACGATGCCGACGGCTATAAATGGCTTTAAGAGAACTGGAATATGGCCGTGTGACCTGAATGTGTTTTCAGAAGCAGACTACCTCCCATCAGCGCTAACAGATATTCAGTTCGAAAACTGCAAAGTCCGATTAAATTCTACACATGTACAGTCTAACACATTGATTGCAATCTATCCAGTGTCTACTGAACCTGCCACTAATAGGCCTACGACTAAGAATGACCAAGGCTCAGTCAATGACCCCCAGCCTGGATGTTCATGGATGCCAGGCTCTCCCAACCAGCTATATTCGCCGAACAACTCAGCTTTCCAGATATCGGTCGCAGGTTTAAATCCTGCCTCGGGCATGGATGTGTGTGGTGTCCTTAAGTTAGTTAGGTTTAAGTAGATCTAAGTTATAGGGGACTGATGACCTTAGACGTCAAGTCCCATAGTGCTCAGAGCCGTTTTTTTCCAGATATCGCCCGAGGCTGTCATTCCAGTCCCACTAATCTGTCAAAATACTCGACGGACTACAAGATGAAAAGGGGAAACCGTCGTATTGACAAATTATCTTTATAAAAAGGAACTGCAGAATGCTGTCTCACGTAGAGTGGGCCTACAGAAAGGAGGACGGTCCACACATATGAACAATGTCAGGACAGAGACGTCAGATGCAATGCTACGTAAGGCAAAATTATCAAACTCTACACACAAAAAACACTAAAACAGAGGACATCAAAGACTTTTAAAAAAATAAAAGGAAGAAGATGATGGAGAAGAGACAATCAGAGAGAGAGAGAGAGAGAGAGAGAGGATGCTGAGTGTCTCTACTGTGGGGACTTCTACTCCGTTTCTAATGAGGGCCGGGTCGCATGCCAGAGGTGTTTCAAGTGAGCACTCAGTTCATGTGCTGGGAGAGACAGTGAAGATGAAGAGGAAATACTGATTTGTGACTATTGTCGAAAGGACTAGTAGTTAGTGGTTTGGTGGTTATTAAGCATTATACATTTTTCATAATGACATTAAAATAATTTCTTATTTTGAGGAATGACTTTTTAATTGTTTAAATTACACATTCCTTAGACTAAATTGCCTTTTATACAACATTTTGTCATAGTATAATACGATATTCGTAATTCAAATTCAAAATTTATGCAATAATTTAACAAAAAATAACCTTATCCCATCCTGTCCCGTGGGTGGGACGGAACGGGAAATATGCAAGACTTTCTTTGAAAAATTGTAACAAATGAAAAATGTATTGTTTTAAGTGATTTTAAAATAAGGTGGATTAGACTGCACTACAAGGTGTTTTTTTATAACTTTGAGAAGTGTTTCCTTGTTAACCTTTATTAAATTGTTAAACATTTAGTATTCCGTTCCACTCCGAGTTCCACTATTCCAGTTCTATACTGAAAGAGAAGAAATGTGAAATGGAATGAAAGGAGAAGTCACTCGGTAAAACTTTTGCACAAAATTGAGTTCAATCATTTCTAACACTTGGTTTAAAAATCATGAAGAAAGGTTGTGCATATGGCAAAGGTTTGGAGACTCATGAAGATTTCAGGTAGATAGGATAATGCCAATAAATTGAATACAGAGCTAGATTTTCAACTGCAAAACAAGATAGATGTGGGCTCTGAAAAAATTTATTGTTAATGAATTGCAGAATAAAACTGAAAAAACGCCACAAAGCTAAGAAATTAAGAGTATAGGACCAGGAAAAATTGAAGGAATAATTTGAAAGTTTCTGTTATGACTCTCATCGTCAGTTGTTATGATGACATGTGGCCAATGCTAAATACAAACATATATTGCAGATTTGGCCGTGACGTCGTTAAGGAGCTGGTTGCTTAGTCTATATCTGCAATGAGTGAAATAATTAGTAGTCGTTCTTAAAAAATAATATATATTGTACTTGAGTTACAGGCTTCTTCATGTGCTGCATACATATAATTACAAACATATCTACAGAGCATTACTTATGACAAACTTGGCTAAGCGCCTTGTCCGAGGTGGCTTCCTATCAGTTGAAGGCTTTGCTACATTCATAGTTGACGTCGCGAGCCAGAGTGGGCGAGAGCTTGCTAGATACTTGTCACAAGCCGCGGAGCGGTGCTAGTCGCGACTTACGGGTCCAGCGATATCTGTTACGGACCGCGGTCGATATCTGCAACCTCTAACAAGTGTGGTATCGAACGTTGATACCACAGTTCCAAAGAGAATATTAAGCAATTACTGATGGCAACAGGGGAAATAAATACAATGGAAACTAAATGGATTGCTTTGAGAGATGAGATACTGAAGCCAGCAGAGGATCAAATAGCAGAAACACAAGGCTTAATAGAAATGCTAGAATGACACAGGATATAATGAACTGAATGAACGAAAGGAAGAAATACAGTCTAAGACATAAATGAGCCACAGATCAGTGGATGTGACTTACATGTAAAGATAAGTTTCAGAAAAATTTGATGTTTAATTCAACAGAAAGAACTTCACAAATTGAGCAAGTCAATAATGCGTTTGGCTACCGCTGGAAATTATGGTAGCAGTTATTCGGCTTGTTATTAGTTGACAGAGTTGTTGGAGGTCCTGAGGGATACTTGGGCCAAATTTTGTCCAATTGGAGCGTCAGATCGTAAAAAGTTTGCACTCGTGGTGTAGGAGTTGCGTCGTTGACTAGTAATAAATACGTCCTCGGACCCGGGTTCGAAGTCCACCACCGCTTATGGTAGTGAATCGAGAAGTGTGGCAAAAACGACACAGAAGAGAACTGAAGAATATCAGAAGAATGTTTGGCTTAGAAGGTAAGGATTGAGGATTCTCTCTTCGGAAACGGCGAAGAAAGAACGTAAGGAAAACACTGACAAGAAGCTGTCGTTGCGAATCGAGTGAAACAGGGTGCAGCCTATCCCTGCCGTCATTCAATCTGTGTAATGAGTAAGAAATAAAGCAAATGTGGACTGTGGGAAAAACCGACAGAGGAGAGAATCGAAATATTTGAGAAGCGGTGCTAAAGATGAATGTTGAAAATTAGGTGGACTGATACGATAAGGAATGAAGAAGTCCTAAAATATCCCTAGATGGTTGGAGGATCCTGTCACTAAAACTCTAAAAGATTTCAACTGGGGAGTGATCCGGCGACCTCGGTCACCAAGGTAGGGTCTGGCAAGCAGTCCGCTATAACTTAGAACTAATTAAACCTAACTAATCTAAGGACATTACACACATCCATGCCCGAGGCAGGATTTGAACCTGCGACCGTAGGGGTCGCGCGTTTCCAGACTGTAGCGAATAGAAGCGCTCGGCCACTTCAGCCGGCAGAATATTAGGATCAATACTGTTCCTAATATACCTCGATGACTTTCTCAGTAGTGTTACTCATGGTGAAAACATTCTCTCCGCGTATACGGATGTTTTTATCGGCCACTGATTCTGCTATGTTATAGAGTCTTTGCAAAGAAAATCTAGGGTCAATAGCACGTAAATATCTAGATCATGCAGTACTAGTTGGAGGTAACTGCAACCTACCGGCTACAGACTGGGATGTCTATGATTCATTGTGGGGGGTTACAGACTGACAGTCTGAGAACTGACTTGAGCAGATAGCGTTGCAGCCCACATGCAGTGGATATGTCTTAGACCTTGTAGCTACAGACTTTATCGACAATGTCGATATAAAAACGTGGATTAGCTATCATTATGTCATTACAGCAGCTATGATTATGAAAGTCAACAAATCAGTCAAGGAGGCTAGGAAAGTGTTTCTGCTAGATAGAGCAGATAAGTAGTTATTAGTTATTAGCAGTAAATTGGCATCACCTAGTTCCAGTAAGATGGATATAGAGGCATTATGGGTAAAGTTTAGCAGCTTGTAAATCGTGGACTGAGAATTACGTAGCAGATCACTATAGTATATACACGGCAGAGCCAAATAAACTGGTTCACTTTCGTAATATGGTGTAGGGCCACTCAGAAGTACCGTAACACGGCGCAGCATGGACTCGACTGTCTGAAATACAAGCAATCCTGTAGGAGGAACACCCGCAACTGAGCATTGTACGAGAGGTTGAAAATACCGCTGTAGTTGTGAAGTTCTTTTATTGTCACACGACTGGCTCCGGGCACTTATACGACCATCTTCAGGTGTCAGAACTTGCTGCCGTGACCCCCAAGCGCCGCGGTGGACGTGTACGAGGCGCGGCGTCACATTACACATACACTTACACGTCCACCGCGGCGAGAGGGGGTCACAGCACCAAGTTACGACACCTGAAGGTGGGCTTATAAGAGCCCGAAACAGGTCGTGTGATAATAAAAGAACTTCACAACTGTAACGGTATTTTCAACGTCTGGTAAGTCTGAAATACTGCTGGAGGGAACTGACACGATGAATTCTGCACTGATGTCCGTAAATCCGCAGGAGTACGAGGGGTGGAGATCTCCTCTGAACAGCACGTTCCAAGGTTTAGCAGATATTTTCAATAATGTTCATGTCTGGTGAGTTTGGTGGCCGGCGGAAGTGTCTGAACTCAGAAGAGTGTTCCTAGAGCCATTCTGTAGCCATTCTGGACTTGTGAGATACCCCATTGTCCTCCTGGAACTGGCCAAGTCTGTCGGAATGCACAATGGACATGAATGGATGCAGGTGGTCAGACAGCATGCTTACGTACATGTCAGCTGTCAGAGTCGCATCAGGGGTCCCATACACTCGGTCCTACATCACACCAAATGCAGACGCCGCACAACATTACAGATATTCCAGAGAGACTCCTCCGACAAGGCAAAATGTCCATAGTAATCAACAGCCAAATGTCGTTTTTGACGGGTCAAGGGAAGGCGTATAGCTTTCTACCGTGCAGACATCAAGAGAACACGAGAGGCCTTTGGCTCAGAAATCCCATATCTATGATTTTTCTTTGAAAGGTTCGAACGTTGTACTTGTTGACGGCCGAGCATTGATATTCGCAGCAATTTGCGGGAGGATTGCACTTCTGTCAAGTTTAGCGTTTCTCTTCAGCGGTCGTTGGTCCCGTCCTCCCGGATCTTTTTTTCGACAGCAGCGATGTCGGAGATTTGATGTTTTATCGGAGTCCTGATATTCAAGGTACACATGTGAAATGGTCATACGGGAAAACCCTCAGTTCCTCGCTACGTCGGAGATGCGGTGTCCCAACGCTCGTGCACCGACTATATCACCACGTTCAAACTCACTTAAATCTTGATAATCTGCCATTGTAGCAACAGTAGCCCATCTAACAACTGCGCCAGACAGTTGTTGTCTCATACAGGTGTTACCAACCGCAGCGCCATATTCTGCGTTTTTACATATCTCCGCATACCACTTTCTTTGGCGCTTCAGTGTAAGAAGGGTAAAACAAATGACCCGGAAGATTACAGATCAAAATCCCCAGCTTCTATTGGCTGCCCATTCCATGAACGTTATCTCAATTTGAATATAATAAATTTATTGAGACCGAGAATCTTATGTCTATGTGTCAGCACGGTTTCAGAAAGCATTGCTCGTGAGGAACTCAGCTTGCCCTTTTCTCACATGGTATACTGCGAACTACGGTACATTTCTGGAAAGCATTTGGCACGGTGCTCATTTGCAGGCTGTTAACGAAGATAAGAGCAAATGGAATAAGTTCACAAATATGTGCGCGGCTCGAAGTCTTCTTAAATAACAGAACCTTGTATGTTGTCATCGACGGCCAGTGTTCATCGGAGACAAGAGTATCGCCAGGAGTGCCCCAGGTAATTGTGATAGGACCGCTGTTGTTCACTATACAGTGTGTTAAAAAAAGGTACGGCCAAACTTTCAAGAAACATTCTTCACACACAAAGAAAAAAAATATGTTAAGTGGACATGTGTCCGGAAATGCTTACTTTCCATGTTAGGGCTCATTTTATTACTTCTCTTCCAATTAAATTAATCATGAAATGGAAACACACAGCAACAGATCGTACCAGCGTGACTTCAATCACTTTGTTACAGGAAATGTTTGAAATGTCCTCTGTTAGCGAGGATACATGCATCCACCCTCCGTCGCATAGAATCCCTGATGCGCTGATGCAGCCCTGGAAAATGGCGTATTGTATCACAGCCGTCCACAATACGAGCAGGAAGATTCTCTAATTTGGTACCGGGGTTGAGTAGAGAAGAGCTTTCAAATGCCCCCATAAATGGAAGTCAAGAGGGTTGATGTCAGGAGAGCGTGGAGGCAAGAAATTGGTCCGACTCTACCAATCCATCGGTCATCGAATCTTTTGTTGAGAAGCGTACGAACACTTCGACTGAAATGTGCAGGAGCTCCACCGTGCATGAACCACATGTTGTGTCGTACTTGTAAAGGCACATGTTCTAGCAGCACAGGTAGAGTGTCCCGTATGAAATCATGATAACGTGCTCCATTGAGCGTAGGTGGAAGTACAAACTAAAATGTGCTATAACATGGAAATTAAGCGTTTCCAGACACATGTCCACATAACATCTTTTCTTTATTTGTGTGTGAGGAATGTTTCCTGAAAGTTTGGCCGTACCTTTTTGTAACACCCTGTATACGAGTACATTAGTGATTTGGCGGACAGGGTCGACAGCAAACTGATGATGCTGTGGTGTTCGGTAAGATGTCTAACTTGAGAGACTGTATTAAGATACAAGACGACTTAGACAAATTTTCCAGTTGGTGTGTTGAATGCCAGCTAGCCCTAAATGTGGAAAAATGTAAGTTAATGCGGACATGTAGGAAGATCATACCTGTAATGCTCGGATACGGTGTTACTAGTGATTTGCGTGAAACAGTTAAGCTGTTCAAGTGTTTAGTCGTAACGTTGGAAAGCGATATGAGATGGAGCGAGCACGTGAGAACTGTGGTAGTGAAGGCGAATGGTCCAGTTCGGTTTACTGGGAGAATTTTAGGAAAGAGTGGTTCATCTGTAAAGGAGACCGCATGTAGGGTGCTGTTGCGACTTATTTTCCAGTACTGCTCGAGTGTTTGGGATCCGTACCAGGTCGGAATAAAGGAACCAAGGGTCGAAACAGTTCAGTGGCGATCTGCTAGATTTGTTACCGATAGGTTTCAACAACACATAAATGTTACGGAGATGCTTCAGGAACTCATATGGTAATTCCTAGAGGGAAGGTGACATTCTTTTTTAGAAACGCTATTGAGAAAATTTAGAGAACCGGCATTTGAAGCTGACTGCCGAACGATTCTGAGGGCACTGACGTACATTGCACGAAAAGACCACGAAGATAAGAAGAATCAGGGCGGAAGCTTACAGCGTGTCGTTTTCCCGTCCCTCTACTTGTGAGCGTAACAAGTAGTGGTACAGGGTAGCCTCCGCCACGCACAGCACTGTGGCTTGCGGAGTATCCGTGTAGGTGGATGTAGAGTAGAACATGACTGTCGCTCGCCATACGGTCTGACAACTAGGAGTGGTGTTCTGCGTTGCCGTTTCTGTTCACAAAGGATCCCTTTCGTTGTCATCCGCAGTTGCCCTTTCAGCACAGCGATACGTCAACGATATTTTACGCCCTATTTTACTGCCATCTTAGACTTACATTTTAGTAAGATAACGCCCCCCGCCCCCCCCCCCCCCTTTCATACACGGGGATACATTCTATTGCATGTCCTCGGGCTTGCCAAATGATACTTTGACGAGCTAGGTGTATGAACCTCTCTCCAGTTGAGAACTTTAGGAGTAATATCGGCAGAGCCCTCTAACCAAGAAACTCTATCAGTCAATGGCCAACGGAATATCTGCTTGGATAATGGCGACACTTGACCAACCACTCTGCTACCTTGCTCAATTAGGGAACCTTTCTCTCTTCAATAAGTCGTCCACTTTTTGTGAATTTGTGCTGAGGTGTACATGTACATCCCATCTACCGATTTACATCCCATTCGGATAACTCCTTGAGCCGAAACAAGGCCACGGAAACAGATGGTATTCCGTCAGAACTAATGATAGGCCTGGGAGAGCCAGCTATCTGCTTAATAAGTCATGGTTGGTTAACACGAATTCCTTAGAGAAGAATGGAAAGAGTGGTATAATCGGACCTCGGGGAAGGACTTGTAGAAGGCTTTCGACAATGTTGACTGGAATACTCTCTCAATAATTTAAAAGTCAACAGAGGAAAAATAGAGGGAGTGGAAGCCTATTTACAGTTTCCACAGAAACCAGACGACCGTTATAAGAGTCAAGAGGCGTGGAAGGGAAGCGGTGGTTCAGAAGGGAATGAGGTAGGGTTATAGTTAATCCCTTATTCAGTCTGTACACTGATCAAACAGCAAAGGAAACCAAAGAAAAATTTGGAGTAGTAATTAAAGTTCAAGGAAAAGAAATAAAAGCTTCAAGGTTTAGCGATCATATTGTAATTCTGTTAGAGACCGCAAAGGACGTGGAAGAGCAGTTGAACGGAACCGCCAGTGTCTTGAAATGAGGATATAAGATGAGAATCAACAAAAGCAATACAAGAATAATGGTATCTAGTAGAATTAAATCTACCATCAGGGAGAATTAGATCAGGAAGGAGTCTTTTAAAGTAGTAGGTGAGTTTTCCTATTTGGGCAGCAAAATAACTGATGGTGGACGAAGTAGAGAGGATATAAAATCTTGACTGGCAATGACAAAAAAAAAAAATTCTGGATAAGAGAACTTTATTATCGTTGAATATACATTTAAGGGTTAGAAAGTCATTTCTGCAACTATTTGTATGGAGTGTAGCGATGTATGGAGGTGCTATGCACTAGAAAAGAATTAAAGCTTTTGAAATGTGTTGTTACAGAACGTTGTTGATAATTACATGGATAGATCATGTAACTAGTAAGATACTGAATAGAACTGGGGAGACAAGAAGTTTTTGGCCCAACACCAAACGCAGGGATCGGTTGGTAGACACATTCTGAGACATCAGGCGATCACCACGACAGCTGCTGTATGTAAATTTTCTTTGTGCGCCGTTCGCCTGCGTTCATGTCTCACTCCTTGAGGTGGATATGGAAAATGACAGAAAACCGCTGAAAAAACACCTAAGCTAACTGTAATCAACTTTACAGGGAGAACGATCAACGATGCAGCAATGTCAGTACTCGGGAATATACTCAACTTCGCCTCGACTCCTTCTTCACTACCTGCTAAGGACATCATAAGCAATGTGGGACAGGCCGCCTATACTCTGTCACAGAATGAGGTTGACGACATACTCCCTGAAACATACCGTGCGTTCACCATTGATTCATCACTGTAGAGGAACACTTCAAAGGCCAAAAAAAAAGGCCTTTTGCGACTTACGTGAAGATCCTGAGATGACTGTCCTCACCGACAAAAGAAATGCTATGGGACTGCTCCTTTACTCAGAATATCAAGAGAGAACTACGGACTTCTCGATACACTGAGTAGGTAGAAGAGATGTAAGAGGAGATAATACAAGCCCTCTTCAGAGAAAAACCGTCTAACTTCTTCTTTGATGCGATAACCGTTAAGAAACTTCGACACTAGCAGTTAAGCCTCGACGACTATAAGGGCTGCTAAAACACCACAGAGAGGGTGTTCCATTGAGCCTCGTAGTTAGCAGTATAGGAGCAGCAAAACGCGGCTTGCTCAAACACCTGAGTGCCCTTCCTGGTTCGAATAGATGTAGGTTGCTGTAGTTAGAGATGAAGAGGCGTGCTCTGAATACTAACTACCGCGGAGAGATCCATCAAACGTTTTCAGGCTTCATTCATTATTGTTGTGATACTGAATCAAGAATGTTGTATGTAAATGTAATGACACGTATTTTGTGTTCGAAAGCCATTGTAAGTACGTGTACAGTGATATAACTCCTTTTATCTTACCACAAAAGCATGAAAGTGATAAGCTGGAAGTAAAAAGAAGGCGTCTAGATTTCAGGAATGTGTCACAGTTATTGCTTAGTTGAGCTCTCGTGCCACTTTGGGTCATTATATACACTGACCAGCCAAGACAGGATTTAAATCAGGCAAACTTGGTCGCCGAGGCGTCATCGTGATTTCACTATAATGTTCCTTTAACCACTGTAGCACGGTCTAGCACGGTCCTGGCTCCGAGACATGGACGATTATATTGATGACAGATGACATCGCCGTCTGGAAAGACATCAAGCATGAAAAGATGCAGGTGGTTTGCAACTGTCAGTGTTTCTTCGCTTACTGCCACCGGTCCCATGCAAGAACAAGAGAATGTCTCCCATAACATAATACTACTCCCACCAGTCTGCGTCCATGGTGCGCTCCACGTTTCTAGCTGCCTTTCACGATGATGGAGTTTGTGAAGACGACCATCGGCCTAGCATAGCAAAAATGTGATTCATCCGAAGAGCCGACACGTTTCCATTAATCGGCGGTCAAATCCAGATGATCCCGTTTCCACTGCAGTAGTAACTGACAATATCGTTGAGTCAACATGTGAACACATAGGGTGGTCTGTCGCTGAGCTCCATGTTCAACAATGCGCGATGAACAGTGTGTTCCGAAACACTTGGGCTTCCACCAACATTGTGCTCTTTCTGCAGAGATACCACAAATTATCATCTATCCTACTTTAAGGAGCAGTCAAGGCTCTGTGGTGGTCATGGACGTCCAACTATTTAGCGCCTAGTGGTGGTTTCACTGACGCTAGACTTCTTTCAGTAAATGCTCACGACAGTAGCGCGTGAACATTCTACCAGCTTCGCCTTATATTCGTTCACAGGCTCTGCGTAATAATAATCTGCCCATTGTCAAAACAGCTTAAATCAAGGACTTTCTCAATTTTTAGCCCACATCTTCGATAGGTTGATCCCCGTCCGTGTCTGCTCCGTTTTTATACTTGTGTTACCGCGTCACGTGCACGAAACGCCACCACGCAACATCAAACATCGCGGAGTGGAGTGGTGGTAATGGTTTGGCTTATCAGTGTATAGCAGGAAGATGAATAGAGACTACTGAAAAGTATATCCTCTCTGATCTACTTTCAACGACGGGGATACTGGACCACGGAAAACTATATCAAATGTTGATAGGTCCACACATTTAAATGGTTAGCTCGTGTTGGAAGAAGTAAAATTTCGAAAAGTTTTATACAAGGGTTAAGATTGGAACGAGAACTCCGTGTGGTAGTGTTTATATCACAACAGCAATATAGCTTTCCAGTCTTGAATTCTCAGGCCTTTTGTTTAAAGTTTTAGTGCCAGCATTAACAAGAGTTATCTCATTGTGAAAAGCTTTCGAATGTGGTTAAAAATAATACACAGTTCCATTAAAAAGATTACTTGCAGCATTATCTTGGAATGTGCTACAGCTAAGAGGACTAATTATGGAATTAACATTGCCTTGTACGTACAATAACTTGCCAGAAACTAGTAACTATATTTCAAACCGATAGCGAAATAAACGGAAGTTGCATCATACAAGACCCATACTTTATGAGCCCTTAATTCCTTGTGAAATTTTTCGATATGTGTGCATACGATTAACCTCAAGAACTACCATGTAGATGCTTGGCTTTTCGTAATTCAACTTACTAATTCTTATAGCCCTCGCCTTGCAGTACCCATTGTGTCATCGTCTTAAATGATGCAGAGGTTAGGCCATGCACACAAGTTAAATATAGCTCGTTTTTGGTTATCCATTGTCTCAGAAAAACTCTCATACTTGCGTTCATCATATTCATGTACGTAAAAAACCTTATTCTATCACCAGTGTATCAACTTTCTCGTACAAAATATTTTTCCAAGAAGAATCCGAAATCTGCATTTTTCTCCTAAGTACCTGCATGACTCATAAGTGTACTGGAACACACAGTGGCAATAGCCGTTTCGTTGTACCTGATCATCTCAGACTCAAGGCACGCTCTGATTTCTCATTGCCTCCTGCACTAGAACCACAGATGACCGGAGGAGGCGCAATACTCGCAGACTCCGATCTGCTTCCCAGTTGGATAATTTGACCAGATCTACACACTTGGTTGCATAACTTTAAATGTAGTACATAGCGAGCTTAAATATAAGACATAGTAACTTGACATTTTTTGAATATTCTGTTGTTTCAGTTCCTCTCAAAAACTGAGGACTTTTGTGTCATGTATTATCTTTTGTTGGATACGGTATTTCTCAAATATCTGAAACTGGAAAACGATTCCCATGTAGTAGCTTATAAAAGAGGTAATTCAAACTGTTTGTTCGTTTATGGGATTGCACGATTTCTCAACGAAATTTGCTGATGAGATCTCTTTGGGTTATCAGTCGAGTCGTGGTGTCATGTTTTAGTAACTTTTTTGACGAGTTGCTTACTGGTCGACTTCAGGTGAGGTATTATGTTGAAGCCCAGTTTGCTCCTAGACCGACAACTTTTCTGCCGAGGTGGCAACGGTTGCAGCTGTCATGTGCGTTAGGTAGAGATATCGTCGGCTGGGGGTGAGAAGTGAGGACTGAATCTGACAGTTCACTTGAAGATAATGAGTACGAAAGTCATCGAAACGTTGCATATAAACTATACCACGAATTGTCAGATAGATTTCAGCATCTGCTCCTTCGTTGCTGACTGTCACTTCCTTTTAAGCTCGAACTCACTAAAGTAATTATTCCTATTCAGCTTATCTTGCACTCGACATTCTCCCTAGATCAGAATACTGACCCAAAGGTCCTGGGCGTTAGGATCTCTACACGATCAGCCCGAACTCTAAACACAAAATCTATGATTTTTTGGGGGGATATATTGTCAGAATTTTGGCATGAGGAACACAGGGTTTCCGCTGCTCGTTACAGACTAATAATTTAATTACAATTTTCCTGCTTGTTTTCCAATTAAAGTTTTGTTTGTGAAGTACCTTCCTTCCTCTGAAAAAGCCAGTAATATGTCACCGAAACAACATAAAAAAGTAATGCAACTCAAACGATAAGTATACTGACGTAGTTGCCATCGCCACGGTAACTACTATTCATAGTCTCATTCATAATATCATTCAACAAACCCACTCACGAGGTGCTTGGCAGCCATCTCTTCACCCGTAAATCTATCCACACTGCTGTGTGTTACTGTTAACATACAAATATTACCGCCGGAAAAACAAACCCTAATCATAGTGCATATAGTACAGTGGGAATTACTTTTGTCAGCAACATGTACTGTGAGTGACTGGAAAAAGTTTGTGTTAACATAAGCCCCATAATGCACATTGTAGACATTTTTGTCGTTGTCAGCGTCAAGACCGTTAGTGAATGAAACAAGTGTTTCGAAACAAGGTGCACAGTTCATACTGCCTACACATACATTGCTGTGCGGATATTTTCAGTGTAATACAGATAGAAAAATAAATAAGGGAAATAAATCAAAGGAAATGTAACATACTCGGTCACGATCCACTGGCGATAATTGGTTCCACGCAATAAGAATCACAGAAAAAGTTCATAACACACTTCGAAATTTTGTCGATTGAATGGGGGTTCACGTGATGACAATGATATCTTCCATCAGCGCCAAATATGAATTGTGTTGAGATACCTCTAAAATTAGCGCTTACATCTTATAAGGAAAAATTGATTTCTTCCAACGAGCAGCAACCGTGGCCGTGAAACACGCGTCCACCCACAAGATCTGACGTTACAGAACATCATTAAGACCACAACCGTCAATGATATGTTAATGAGTTGGAACATTTCCTATGATGTGACCGCAGGTGAAGCCACTCTCACGTATTTTACTGTGTCTTTTTTATTTTTTAGTAATGCAGTGAAATGTTTAAGTTCAATATAATTTAAATACGAGGGTGACTCAAATGAAAAGCTTAAATTTGTAATGACAAATCGAAATTTCGCGCCGTTATCCTGTAAGTTGTGAGCGTGCTACAAACAGCGTGCAGAATGGCCTGTAAGTGGCAGCATAGTGCAGATGCACACATACCGTCACAGAATCAGTATAAAGATGGCTGCCCCACTTGCGACTTGCCCAGGGAAGAACAGCGTTCTGTTATTCGGTTTTTACGTAGTAAAGGTGTGAAACCTATTGAAATTCATCGACGAATGAAGGTTCATTACGGTGATGCATGTCTGTCACAGCAGCAAGTCTACGAACGGAGTAGGAAGTTCGCAAATGGTGTGACTTTAGTGGAAGGTGCTCCTCCTCCAGGTCAGGCATAACGAGTTGTGACTCCACAGAACATTGCAGCAGTTGAAGCCATAGTGAAGAAAAACCGCCAAGTGACACTGAATGACATGGCTACATTTTTACAGATTAGTCATGAGTCAGCACACCACATTGTGCATGATGTGCTCGAGTTTCACAAAGTTTCTGCTAGATGGGTGGCACGGCAGCTGACTCCTGAAATGAGAGAACGACGTGTAGATGCTTGTGAAGAACTTCTTCGGCGCTTTGAACGAGCAGGTGATGGCTTCCTTGCAAGACTCGTTACTGCGGACGAAACCTGGGTTCATTTCCACCAACCGGAAATGAGTGTCTTCCGCATCCACCATACTCACCAGACCTTGCTCCAAGTGACTTCCATATGTCTGGACCACCCAAAGACCCAATGGGAGGAAAGAAGTTCCGTTCTGATGAAGGGGTACGCCACGCGGTGCATGAGTAGTTGCGCGGACTAACGAAAGAATTTTCTTCTAAGGGAATTTATGCACTTTGTAAGCGTTGGAGGACTTGCTTTGAGCGCGGCGGAGATTATGTTGAAACGTGATACAGCTTTGTACCACTTCTGCACAGTAAATAATATTTAAAAAAAAATTTAAGGTTTTCATTTCACTCACCCTTGTAAAAGCTAGTCTTTAACAGTATTAAGTAAAAGAATGAAAGAATGTTACGTCGTAGATTATTTCGGACTATATAAGCTGCTGCACGACTTTGTTAGCTCACTTCTTTTTCTCTTATTAGTAGTATGTGGTTATTCATTCGATTTGTGGCGTTTTGGTTAAACTGGTGTAAAAGTTTTATTTATCTGTGCGCGTAAAGAAATTATTGAAAGCATAACGAAGTTTATTCTAAACAGCGTACGTTCCTTACCCAAAGGTATCCTTGATCCAAGTCGGCCCTAATTTCATCCTACGAAATAATTACTTCTCAAAGTTGAAACTGTGGAGAAAGAGAGAAATATTAATTAACAAATTATTAATTGAGAATTCAGTAAGAAGTGATTTTCAGCTAAATAGTGTATATGAGTTTGAAAAGTGATTTTAATCAGAATTTTTTAGTATCAACAGTTTGCTACGAACCAAAATGATATTAACAGTGACAGTCGTATGTTCACTTTAAAGTTCAGAACGACACAGATAATTAAATATCTGGTCAAATTTTACGTGGGACGGGTGAAACTTTTTTCTGATAATTAATTAAATCATATTCCTGGGCCTCCGTGTTAGGAAAGACTAGAAAGTTTGAATCATAAAGTTATTTAACTCAGTATTAACTCCGGCCGTATTAAATAATCGATGCTGACCGTTATATAGCGCGTGAATAAACAGTGAATTAGTATCGCACAATTCTCAGCAAATATTAAAAACTATTTAAACAATCACGATGACGAACTGTGCTGCTTGTGGCCAGGTTGCGTATTTTGTCAATGTCTAAGTAAGACCTGAGTAAATATTTACAAAAATCGTCGTCGTTATACATTAAAACAATAACCAGATCTTTTCCATCAAAGCGATACATCAGGATCCTTGCTCCCGGCGATACTTCACTACTACGACAGAACCCGGAAGATCACAAGAAATAAATTAGAAGACTGGACGGAACAGGCTTCAAGGGGCAGACCGAGGATGCGCAGTGAGAAGCACACCAGACACGTATTCGGTTTAACTTTGGTTTAGATCCCCGTTCGTCCATGTAGTTTTCAATTTCTGTCATTCCCTTAAATCGTTTAAAGTAAACGCAGTGATAAACCCGTTACACATGCTACCGGCGATATCCATCCCCTTTGCAGCCTCATTCGAAATTTCTGCTTCATCTCTCATGACATCGCCGTCGACGCATAACCGTACCAACGGGATAGTAATGTAGGCCCTCGCCTAGTGCGCAGTCAGTGAGGAGGTGAAAAGTAACCGCAAAAATGAGAAAGAGGGAAAGAAAATCTAGGAATGAACCAAGAGACGTGCGTGAGTTCCCTCACCTCTCCTGCCATGCTTTCGGTCTACGAGAAGAAGCGACCAGCGACTATAAATGAACACTGTTGTCATACTGTCGTTCATTCAGTGTCGTTGTGTCCAACTGGCTTTATAAACAAACTACTACTACTCCTGTACTACTACTACCGAACAGGCGTCTGTTCCTCAAATGATTTTTCAGGGAACAAAGAGTTTGGCTCACGCAGTTGCCACCTACATGGATCCCTCTTGTGCAGTAATCCTCTTACTACTTCCTTACAGTATTGTTGTGTCTTAAAGATCGGCAGACGGATGCTGAAAGAAGTGTGCTGTTTGACTGCATGTTTCAGATTTTTCTTAACTTCCACCGACATAGGATTGCAGAGAGATGCGTCGGTGGAGGAAACCAGCAAAAAAAAGTTAAAAAAAGATTCAAGAATAAGATTTCTGTAGCTGTTTATTTGGCCGTGCGGGATAAGCTGAGCGGTCTCAGGCGCCGCAGTCATGGACTGTGCGGCTGTTCCCGGCGGACGTTCGAGTCCTCCCTCGGGCATGGGTGTGTGTGTTTGTCCTTAGGATAATTTAGGTTAAGTAGTGTGTAAGCTTAGGGACTGATGACCTTAGCATTTAAGTCCCGTAATATTTCACACACATTTGTAGCTGATTATTAACATTGCTACCGTTAGTGTTGCTGCTTTGTGCATCCACCATGAGCCCTTGTGCAAACGAACGTATAATCAAAATTCTAAGTTCTGCTGGGAGTTGCTGTAAGTTGTTGTACATCTTACTTTAAAATACACTCTTGGAAATTGAAATAAGAACATAAGAACACCGTGAATTCATTGTTCCAGGAAGGGGAAAGTTTATTGACACATTCCTGGGGTCAGATACATCACATGATCACACTGACAGAACCACAGGCACATAAACACAGGCAACCGAGCATGCACAATGTCGGCACTAGTACAGTGTATATCCACCTTTCGCAGCAATGCAGGCTGCTATTCTCCCATGGAGACGATCGTAGAGATGCTGGATGTAGTCCTGTGGAATGGCTTGCCATGCCATTTCCACCTGGCACCTCAGTTGGACCAGCGTTCGTGCTGGACGTGCAGACCGCGTGAGACGACGCTTCATCCAGTCCCAAACATGCTCAATGGGGGACAGATCCGAAGATCTTGCTGGCCAGGGTAATTGACTTACACCTTCTAGAGCACGTTGGGTGGCACGGGATACATGCGGACGTGCATTGTCCTGTTGGAACAGCAAGTTCCGTTGCCGGTCTAGGAATGGTAGAACGATGGGTTCGATGACGGTTTGGATGTACCGTGCACTATTCAGTGTCCCCTCGACGATCACCAGAGGTGTACGGCCATTGTAGGAGAGCGCTCCCCACACCATTACGCCGGGTGTTGGCCCTGTGTGCCTCGGTCGTATGCAGTCCTGATTGTGGCGCTCACCTGCACGGCGCCAAACACGCATACGGCCATCATTGGCACCAAGGCAGAAGCGACTCTCATCGCTGAAGACGACACGTCTCCATTCGTCCCTCCATTCACGCCTGTCGCGACACCACTGGAGGCGGGCTGCACGATGTTGGGGCGTGAGTGGAAGACGGGCTAACGGTGTGCGGGACCGTAGCCCAGCTTCATGGAGACGGTTGCGAATGGTCCTCGCCGATAACCCAGGAGCAACAGTGTCCCTAGTTTGCTGGGAAGTGGCGGTGCGGTCCCCTACGGCACTGCGTAGGATGCTACGGTCTTGGCGTTCATCCGTGCGTCGCTGCGGTCCGGTCTCAGGTCGACGGGCACGTGCACCTTCCGCCGACCACTGGCGACAACATCGATGTACTGTGGAGACCTCACGCCCCACGTGTTGAGCAATTCGGCGGTACGTCCACCCGGCCTCCCACATGCCCACTATACGCCCTCGCTCAAAGTCCGTCAACTGCACATACGGTTCACGTCCACGCTGTCGCGGCATGCTACCAGTGTTAAAGACTGCGATGGAGCTCCGTATGCCACGGCAAACTGGCTGACACTGACGGCGGCGGTGCACAAATGCTGCGCAGCTAGAGCCATTCGACGTCCAACACCGCGGTTCCTGGTGTGTCCGCTGTGCCGTGCGTGTGATCATTGCTTATACAGCCCTCTCGCAGTGTCCGGAGCAAGTATGGTGGGTCTGACACACCGGTGTCAATGTGTTCTTTTTTCCATTTCCAGGAGTGTATATGAACTGTAATATTTAGTAGGTACATTAGTGTAGAAGGTACTTTGCATAATGACGTGGTGTACAGTTCATTTATTTTAAGGTATTTTACTTAGTGACTCTGTGAAACATCCAAAAGAGATTTAATCATCTTGACACCGACTGTGGTCGTCAGCAAATTACGCCAGTGTGTACTCTGCTGTTAGTAGTTGGCTGCATTGCTGTAGCATCTGGTGTCCTACGTACTTATAAAAAATTTCCATTTCAGGGCTTTACTGTAGCTCATATTCAACCCAGCGTGACTCCACTGCGGCTAAATAAGCACCGACAGGTAGGCAAGGGTTAGTGTGACCTTCGAACGGAAACTTTTTGATCGACTCTTTCATCATCGCATGGAGTTGGCCTTATGTATTAGATATTTTGTTTCTTTTCCAGCGCCAATGATTCTCTGAAACGTGCTAAATGCTTGAAAGTCGTAAGTTTCTTTAATGAAAGGGTTTCGTTGCGCTTCATTTTCATTAAACTTCCAGTGCTGTGCTTTTATCCAGCCGTTGCTGTGACTGGTGTGATGCTTGCTTTATTTCACAGATAACTAGGCATACCAGTATATAGGGTGAGTAAATGTCCATCTTCGCTGCCGACGAAGAAGTGCCATAGCTCTTAAGCTATGGATTTTCAAGCCCACACTTACAGAAGATTTCTTTCTTGTTTTAATCCATACTGTCTCCTCCAAAAATATGGAGGCCAAAGGATTCGCAGTAGAAGAGATGTGCTTCAGAGTATCGAAGATGAACAAGTGCTCATAGCTCTTAAGGTAGGTATATTAGATCCATTAGATCCCATATAATTATTGTGGTCAGAAGAAGGCACAGCTATGCTGAGACAGAGGCGTGGTCTTTGGATTGGGTCCCACTGGTTGTTCCGGATTGCTGCGAAAGAGGGCGCAATATTTCACTCCGCAATCCAGGCGTGTTTTCATTAAAATTGTTTACAAATTTATACCTACCTCGATCTTTGGACGATACCACACAGGAGGAAAGTGAAAAAAATGGCTCTGAGCACTATGGGACTTAAGATCTGTGTTCATCAGTTCCCTAGAACTTAGAACTACTTAAACCTAACTGACCTAAGGACCTCACACAGAACCATGCCCGAGGAAGGATTCGAGCCTTGGACCGTAGCAGCAGCGCGGTTCCGGACTGAGATTTCTAGAACTGCTCGGCCACAGAAGCGGGCTACAAAATTATAAAATTTGGCAAATCTGATTAGAAAATATTGCATAAACGTAGTTTTGTTCTCGAAGAGGGGTGCAGTATAGAGCCTATTCTGAGCATAGTTTTCTTTCCTTTCCGTATGTTGTGACCAGACGACGTTACCTTCGTGTGGCTATAATGGCGAGGTCTTCGGCTGCTCTGTTAGAAGTCTAATCAAACCAGAATACATGAAATATTAGTTCATTCTATTGCATTACCGGATAAAGGATATACTTAACTACGAGACATATCTTTATCACAGGATTGTTGCATATTATACAACTGTCACTGACTAACAAGGAGACGGACGTTGTGGCCGAGCGGCTCTATGCGGTTCAGTCTGGAAACGCGCGTCGGCCGGTTTGGTCGAGCGGTTCTAGGCTCTTCAGTCTGGAACCTCGCGGCCGCCACGGTCGCAGGTTCGAATCCTGCCTCGGGCATGGATGTGTGTGATTTCCTTATATTAGTTAGGTTTAAGTAGCCCCAAGTTCTAGGGGACTGATGACCTCAGTTTTCAGAGCCATTTTGACTACCAAGGCATCATCTTATGCGCTAATTAGCAAACTGTTCTCCTGAAGCACATGTCTTCCACATTTACCAAAGTACAAGTCCCTCTGAAACTTTAAGCATTCGTTGGTTCTACACCACAATGCTGACTCCTTCGGCTGAGGTTACGAAATGGGCTGAGCTCTTTTGTTTGCTCGGAGCTTTATTGAGGTCAGAGTGAGGGCACTGCTATGCTGAGACAGAGGCGTGGTCTTTGGATTGCCTCCCACTGGTTGTCCCAGATTGCAGCGAGTCTTCACTAATGTGGTATCGATTTACGTTGCAGACCCAACTCGATCTCTAGAAGATACCATACAAGAGGAAAGTGAAAGGCGACTCACGTGTGCAACGCATGAGCTAAGGCAGAAGCTCTATAAAACTGCTTTTCTTAGTGGGGTGCTGACAAAATTTCCTCCAGCTCCTGAATATCAGTTCCTTTATTGCCGCCCCTTGCTACCTGCAGACTACGAGATCGCTGCCGTGAGCGCAGAGTGGCGACTGCCTCAATATTTCAGCAGCCCGGGCCCGCGCCGCCACCACGTCCGATAACTCAATGACGGCGGCGTGCGTCACAGCGCTGGACACTTGCCGGCTGCCGAAACAATAGCCGGCGCACAATGGAGCCGCTGTTGCCCGCCATCCAAGTCACTCTCGGACTTTGTGGACGCAACAAGGCCGCGGGCCACTCTACACCGCTCTGCGCTCCACACAGGCCTGACCTCTCCCTGTCTCCCTCTCTGTTTAGTCTGCAAACATGTCGCATTGGCAGAGTGGAATACCTACCCGCTACTATCACACGCACGTCATTTCAGCGATTTCCTTTTCTCAAGGTACGTCTAAAAGTTTGCCCAATTGTACTGTAAATCAAAAAGAGAACGAGGTTGCTCTCATTCCTCTCAGATCATCACCAGCGGATACAATACACTTCTGTGAAATGACATTGCCATTGTCAAAAGTTTCTTTTGTACTGTTTGGTACTGCTTGGTTACCCGGTATAGGTTGGACAAACGGTCATTCTCGGATTCTTTTGCAGGAGAAAAAGAAAAAAAATGACGTTTTGTGTATTGTATGGGAGCGAAAGCTGGGTGGATTAAGGTTACCTTATCAACAAGGTTGAGGTTACGGATATGAAAGTAGCTAGGATGATTGCAGGTACTAGTAGATGGGAACAATGGCAGGAAGGTGTCCACAATTAGAAAATCAAAGAAAAACTGGGAATGAACTCTATAGATGTAGCAGTCAGGGCGAACAGGCTTAGATGGTGGGGTCATGTTACACACATGGGAGAAGCAAGGTTACCCAAGAGACTCATGGGTTCAGCAGTAGAGGGTAGGAGGAGTCGGGGCAGACCAAGGAGAAGGTACCTGGATTCGGTTAAGAATGATTTTGAAATAATAGGCTTAACATCAGAAGAGGCACCAATGTTAGCACTGAACAGGGGATCGTGGAGGAATTTTATAAGGGGGCTAAGGTCCAGACTGAACGCTGAAAGGCATATTCGTCTTCAATGATGATGATGATGATGATGAATGACGTTTTGTTTGTGGAAACGGTGATGGACTTCTTGTTGGCTATTATTTTTATTGTTGATTCACGCATTTTTTTTATGATACAATCACAACCGACTTAGGTCTTCAAAAGCCTTCTTCAGATACTACAGACGGCACTTGATGATAAAGTGTGAAAACGCATGTTGTCCCTCAAATGCCGCTCATAATATCTGAAAGAGGTCTTTGAAGAACGAAACCGGTTATGATTGTCACAAGGTCCGAAAGGTATAGTGTATTTACTAACACGAAAATTTGTGATTGAAGGCGTTTTCTAATTCATACTTCCAGAACATTAGATCACTTTATTACATTTACCAAATAAAAGATATACGTAACTCTAACACACGTTTTTACCGCACGATTGCTGTACAATTTATATCTGCTACTGACTAGCGAAACATCATCTGATAGTATTTGGGCGGCATTTGATGAACAGGTCTGGAAAGGCATGAACATTTATTCATTAAATGCTGGCCAAAGCGTCTGAAGATGGCCTCTGATGGCCGGAATCGGTTATGATAGTATCATAGACACTGATTGTTCTGTGTGTTAAGGAACATCCATGGTGCGGCTATATTTGTTTTGTGTGTTAACTAGCATCCTCTCCAAATCCTCTCCGCTTCTTCGTATATTACTTGCAGAGGTGAATCTGTGGATGCGTGTGTGTAAATCTGCCAATGAGGGATGGAGAGACTTTCTTGTCTTCTCCGGTGTATGCATCACCGATATCGATACTTTCCCCCGAGCGGGCTGGCAAAGCTGCTTCTTTGAATATTACAGCGCCTCCCACTTTTTCTCTGCAAACCTCAGGAAATCTCCTTCCCTTAACACTATGAAAAAAAAGAAGACTTTCGACATAACTGTCTCGGCTGGCTGTTTTGAACTGGCTGTTCGTGAAAGACTTTTGTTTCGTTTCCTTCAGTTTTCCAGTTTGTTTCCGCGAGGTAACTCTTGAATTGGTACACTGTCTTTGTTCATACTTAAAGTGACCATATACCGTCAACACTGATCTCTGTTTGACCGAATACGTACCGTGTACTCCTTAAGACATTTGTACCCTCCAAACTCCGAAGAATCATTCCCTGTACTCCAGCCACATAAAGGTTTTCATACGACGAATTACAAGCGAAGAGTAGTATTTAGATTGCACCTGTTTATTCGAGTTACTGCGCTCAGCAATAACTCGTATTATTGCCGTTTAATTACGCGAAGCAAGCCACGAAATTTAGATGTTGTTTTTCCATTTCTTAGGTACGGATCGTTGTGTGGCTTCATTGCAACGTGTGAATGAAGTAACGATACTGCAAGCGTAGAAGTTCGGACTGCGTAGAACGCTTCATTCATTTATCAAACAGAATGACGGCGACGGAATTTACTACTTTAACTGCAAAGATTTTGATTTTGACATTGGGGCCTCTCGGGCTTACCTCTGTAGTTTTTTGGGGATGGAATGAACTTTTTAATTCAACTGGTAAGTTATTTGTGTTTTATTTAAACACCGATGCGAGATTATCCTCCTTCTATGCTGTTACCAGTTTTTGTTTGCCCCATCTTTAATTTCGTTACTCTGGTTTTCCTTGTAATCTTTGTTCCTAACGTAATCATTATATAGGGATAAGGAAGGAAATGTTATTTCACATTTCAATGATTGTTAGTTCATACATTTGATATGGGATGTCAACCACAACAATAATTTCAAGTATTAATGGCAATTGTTTTTCAAATACTGAACCTCATCCTACACTTTTCCCGTTCCTGTAATTTTTAAAGGGAGACATGGGTACATTAAGTATGACAATTAAGAGTTTCTGGTTTATGTGACGCGCTCCAACATTCCGTTTAGTCGGACCGTGACACAGGGACCGCATAGTTGCGCCATTTAAAATCAGCGTTTCCTACAAATGGTTCCGTTCGGGCAGCAACGCACACGCGGTGAACCAGGGTGAGACGTAATCTACTTAAAACCATTTGTTTCTCCCCTTAACTGAGATAGGTATCTGTTAAAGTCCATGGTATACGACTGCTTGTTTGTCTATTGGATACAGAATCCGTCCACGAACTTTGAAGCTGATTCATACGATCGAAAAGAAATAGCAGTTAACTTGCAGTTGGCAACACGCAAGTTCTTTCGATGTTCGTAGTAGTGTCACAATGGAGGTCCACAGAAATTTTTCCAGGAGCAGAAAAGATTCTAAAACATAATTTTTTTTTTAACGCAGCTCGTTCGGGTAGATTACCTGCCTTCAAGTGCCTTTTAGGTAGGTAACTAAATGTTTGCTATTACGTATCGAATAATCCACCTCAAAGGTGACTTTGTCTTTAAAAATTTGTAGAGCAAATTTAGCAATAAGTGTCGCCGCGTGATCAGTTTCCAGAGTTTTTATTTGCGCACGTAGCGTAAGGCAGCAGGGGTTTATGACAACAGTAAAGTTGCTGCAGAGGAATTATGAACAAGCAACTATCAAGATAATTTTGTGAAACCTTGTCAGAGGCCGCTGTAGGGTCTGGTATAATATGGAAAAGCCATTTTCTGCAAAAAATATTTCGACTTTACTTACGTAACCTTTTCTGTAAATAAACGCACCCAAGTTAGCTTTGTCGGCCCTAATTAGAAGAGGACCATCGTACGCAATTTTTTGTTTGATACCCGTCAACATTAGGTGTTTTTGTGAAGAAGATGTTTCGTTTACTGCTTTCTGGATAATCTCAAATTCTTTGACCGCTAAACGGATAGCTTCCTCTTTTTCAGTCGAGTCTTAATACAAGGCCAGCTGTACATCATCGGCTAGAGAAGTGACCACTTTATTGTCTAACAGCTGCGTTAATTGATATTTTAACCCTTTGTTTAACAGCATTAAGTGTGATCGGCTGAACGAAATGTTCGCGAGATAATAACAGGTCAGGAAACGGGAAGCTATGCTGACGCTCATCGAAAGGGATGGTGGAAGGTCTACTATATATGTGACTAAGTTTCCTAAGCTTCCTACTACGACCTCAATAATCTGTTGGTTTTTTTTTCCCAAGTACGTAAATCACCAGAACTGATCAGATTGTCAAAAGCACTAACGTCAAAAATCTTAACAGCGTTAAGGGGACATTGTACGTGAAATTCGTTGAAATTTGACATTTTTTTGTTTTCTACTCCATAATGTACTTTGGACTTTCCTGAACATTTTGGTATATAAAACATTAAAATCAGACAATTGTGAGACCTTCAAATAATATTTTGAATTTTGACGTGTGACTCAAATAATAAACATTCTTTTCCTTTGACAGTAATGAAGGCAATGAAGCCTATTAACAGAGATATGCTAAATCCAGACAAAGTGTTTACTTGGGAAGACCCAGAATGTGAATGAGTCCTTCAATAATGCTGTGTGGTGACGTGTGCCTAGTAATGTATTTGTTGGTCTTAAGACTCTAAAGTTAGCCGTGTCTGATGCTGTAACAACTTTTAGTGGTGGGAACTATGAAAGACTTAAGGTTCTGGAGAAGTTAAGGGTAAGATTTGGACAGAACACAGCTAAAGGACTGCTGGAACTGGATGAGATTCCTGTACTTGAAGCAGAGTTAGCAGCTCAGCAAATGGCAAAAGAAGCAAGAAAGAAAAGGAGGGGGCAATCACTGGGCTGTTGTGACATTGAAGAAGATACAGACTATGGGCCAGGACATAAAAGATGCAGGAATGTAAGTCTGCGTAAGAATTTGTAATGAGAGAGTTTTGAACCTCAGTATCCCTGAACCACATTTTTTGTAATAATGACCCGTTTTTTAAAAAGTACTGATGGTAGAAATGAAATTTTCACAGCACGCCAAGTGCGATATTGAACACATATGGAACTAGAAAAATTAAAATATCCTGGGTTGTTTTGTTTTTAGGTTCATTTATTTACAAAATACTGTCAAAAAATTCAGTGTTTGAAAAAAGAAGGATAGCATGCCCCACAATACAATTTTAGTAATAATTCTTGTTCAGTGTATCTAGAAAGGTGCATTAATAACTATGGAAAATTGTAAGTTAGTGTCTTACAAAGTTTCCAATATAATGGGTCACAAATTTCGACAATTTAACATTGGCTCATAGGACATACATTGTTAAAGCAGGTACTACATACAAAAGTATTTAATCTACTTATTCCTTAATCTTCAATACTGAACTTCTATCTGATTGTTCTTCATTATGAATAATCATTTGCTCGCTATTAAACATAAGACACCATTTTCGAACTGAAGCTTCAATGATCACTTGTCCATAAACTTCGGTTATCCGTCTGCAATTTCGATAGCGGGGACTTTTTTCCCACTTGGCAACCTTGTTAGTCTATCGGCCTCACTCTTGGCGGGATCGATAATTTTGTCACATGTTACTGTCATCTTGGCGCCAAAATTTCGAAAGGTAGCATGGTTGGGTGTGGGGAGAGAATAGAGATTTTCGTCGGATTAAAACGTTCTTTTCGTTTTGAAGTAACCTCGTATACTTTTCAAGCCACTGTAGTACTAGTTGGAGGGTACATCATACCAATTACACTGCTTTTCCCTCGTATTTAATGCTCCTGTTGTGTGAGGGAAAAATGAGTATTAGCCTGTGACAGTCTCTTACATTAGTCTTAAGTTAATTGTACGAAATATACGTTAGTGGCAGCGTAATTGTCCCGCAATCTTCCTAGGATACATGTTGTCTAAATTTATCCAATAGGGTCTACGTCCTCTTTCATTTAAGGATTCCATTTACCTTTCCCCAACGCTTGTATTACACCTCCATATCGGCTAAACCGACCTGTTACGATCATAGCAGGCATTCTCTGAATTCATTCGATGTCTTCCGTGGTGTGAACTGAGTCAATAGAATTGATTGCACTAACGTCTTATATGAGATTTTATTTACATGTCGGCATGCAATGTGTTTTACCAGGCCTTCCGACAAGTCTTATTCTTCTCAACTTCCCCAGCATTGATTTTATGTGATCGTTGCATTTCATATCACTTCGTAGTATTTCACAGGAAAACGCATGCGATGTAAGGTAATCACGATCTTATAATCAGATGTCAAACGGTTCTTTCTCTTTGTTACAGGAATCACCTTCCATTTACTCAGATTTAAACAGAGCTGCCATTCAGCACACCAAGCGGAAATTTTGTCGGCGTCTCTCTCCAGTTACTTAGGTTCCTGAATCGGAAATAGTTTCCCGAACACAGGAACGTCAGAGGACAATCTTATGTTGCAGCCTATACTCCGTGGTGGTGGTTGTTGGGGTGTTTAAGGGGGACTAAACAGCTAAGGTCATCAGTCCTCCAATACTCCGTGATAAGTCATCCAGGAGACTTGAAAACATTACAGGTCCTATCTGATTCCTAACTCAACTGATACAAATTTGTGTCATTCTATGATTAATAGTCATATGTAGCGCTTATGGATCGCTTCTCGTGCCTAAATTCGAAAATCAATGGCGTCAATAAATTTATTAAATGCGGAGTAGACGTTTTGTGACAGATCATTCGTTAGCAGTGGCATATGGTGTTTCGATTAAGTTTGTGACGAGTAGGAGGTATTTGACCTTTATCAACAGATGGGTCTTCGGTGGTTGCCACCGGGGGGGCAGGCAGGAAATGAGGGATATAGTGATGCGCATGTGCGTGTTGTGCTCAGTGGCGACATCGCTCTTGGAACGGTAACAAGTGGCAGAGCCTTGGGCCACAAACAATGTGAGCGATGTGTTCCCGACAGGAGCGCTCAGCTGTATTTCCGGATGTGGCCTAGTCAAGGACAGGCTAAGTGCAGTGTGGACTGCAGTTGATCAGTTGATACCTGGCAGTAAGCCACAGGGATCAGTCTTCCTTCAACAGGTGCAATCCTTGGCTGATCAGTGTCATAGTGCGATTTATCTCTGTAGTAGTGTGCCTTGGAAGGAGCCGTTGCAAGTACAGAGTGGCAGGTTCATCGTGATTCAGAGCACCTCTCGATTTCTCAGTTGTTCCTACTATGATATTAGAACACTTCATTCGAGCTAATTACACCGGTATTTGGAAGGTCAGCATCTGTTTTACTGCATTCCTTCAAGAAGTTATTCGGTTTGTTTGATGCAGCCTACCAGGCTATATCATTTGGCTTTCCAATCTCACCCAGAGAGCAGGGCAGTATAAGGTGTATTTTGAATGAAGCATAATATCAAATAGTATGTGTTCCGCTTTCCTACACGTAAGTCAGTGTCGTCATTTATTTAAAGTTGCTTTGTAATTCTGTACCGAAGGACAGCCGAGTGCTGTTGCCATTAAGCTACAGTGCAACTAATCAGTACTTCCTTGTTTTGGCCTGTAAATTTCGTGAGCCGCTACAAAATTACTTAAAGCAAAGTACCTTATATTTGTTGTTCAATTATCTGTAGCTGCTGCGTAATAATGTAAATAATGTCTTCAAGTACTTTCGGCTTAAAGTTAGGAGGGATTATTTTATTGCATGAATGTGTTAGCTGTATTCGTAACTATATATTTATATGGTGTGTTAGAGGTAGCTTATTAACTGTGTTGTAAAAGTCTTGAAGCCACAAGCGGTTACGTGGAGGCTGGGGAGTATGCTGTAGTAAACAAAGGTGGTTTGCTGTGACTACATTACCAATGGGTCTTTTGCCTGATACTTGCATGGGTGCGAGTTCTGGGAATTATAATTGTAAACGTGTATTTGTTTTTAAGGAACTGAAGGTTTATTCTTTTAAAGTTTATGCATTATAATTTCTGTAAATTTGTCTAAATAGCTTAAAGTTTTTACTTGCGAATATAATAATTGCTTTTGATTGTAGTTTTATAATTAAATTCATATTGGTCAAGATTATTATTTCTGGTTGTCCGTGGTTGATTGGTTTTATTATAAAACGAAAAGTCAATTCTGTTTCAACATTCTAGTTTTTAAATGTTTTAAAGAAATTTGTTTAAAGCACTATGTTATTTTTATTAAAGATCAGCACCTTGTCACTCCACTATCTATATCCCTATCGTTTCAATAATATTAACACGAATTCTTTACAGACGAATGGAAAAGCTAGTAGAAGCCGACCTCGGGGAAGGTCAGTTTGGATTCCGTAGAAATATTCGAACACGTGAGGCAATACTGACCCTACGACTTATCTTAGAAGCTAGATTAAGGAAAGGCAAACCTACGTTCCTAGCATTTGTACACTTAGAGAGAAGCTTTTGACAATGTTGACTGGAATACTCTCTTTCTAATTCTGATGGTGGCAGGGGTAAAATACAGGGAGCAAAAAGCTATTTACAATTTGTACAGAAACCAGATGGCAGTTATAAGAGTCGAGGGACATCAAAGGGAAGCAGTGGTTGGGAAGGGAGTGAGATGTTGTTCAATTTATATATTGAGCAAGCAGTAAAGGAAACAAAAGAAAAATTCGGTCTACGTATTAAAATCCATGGAGATGAAATAAAAACTTTAAAGTTCGCCGATGACATTGTAATTCTGTCAGAGACAGCAAAGTACTAGGAAGAGCAGTTGAACGGAATGGGCATTGTCTTGAAAGGAGGATATAAGATGAACATCAACAAAAGCAAAACAAGGATAATGGGATGTAGTCGAATTAAATCTGGTGATGCTGAGGGAATTAGATTAGGAAATGAGACACTTAAAGTAGTAAAGGAGCTCTGCTATTTGGGGAGCAAAATAACTGGTGACGGTCGAAGCAGAGAGGATATAAAATGTAGAATGGCAATGGCAAGGAAAGCATTTCTGAAGAAGAGAAATTTGTGAACATCGAGTATAGGTTTAAGTGTCAGGAAGTCGTTTCTGAAAGTATTTGTATGGAGTGTAGCCCTGTATGGAAGTGAAACATGGACGATAAATAGTTTGGACAAGAAGAGAATAGAAGCTTTCGAAATGTGGTGCTACAGAAGAATGCTGAAGATTAGATTGGTAGATCACATAACTAATGAGGATGTATTGAATAGGATTTGGGAGAAGTTTGTGCCACAACTTGACTAGGAGAAGGTATTGATTGGTAGGACATGTTCTGAGGCATCAAGGGATTACCAGTTTAGTATTGGAGGGCGGCGTGGAGGGTAAAAATCGTAGAGGGAGACCAAGAGATGAATACACTAAACAGATTCAGAAGGATGTAGGTTGCGGTAGGTACTGGGAGATGAAGAAGCTTACACAGGATAGAGTAGCTTGGAGAGCTGCATCGAACCAGTCTCAGGACTGAAGGCCACAACAACAACAACAACAACATTTCAGTTTTGTGAACCCCTGGACTGATGAAATTTGTGTGCTGATTAGGTTCGCGAAAGCAGAATTTTTTTTCTTTTTTTTCTGCGGGCAGTTCTCTTACCCAGTGAGCTATCCTACACGACCTACAACACGCCCTCAGATGTTTACTTCCTCTAGTACGTCTCTCCAATGTTCCAAACTATAGAGATGTTTTCCTATATACTTTGTTTCATTAGTACTGCTGGATGAGAGAGCACTGTCGTCAAATGACTTCGCCATTGCCTAGCCGAGTGTTTCCAGAATGAATCTTTCTTCCTGCGTCACAGTGAGGGCTGTTTTAAAACGCCTTGGCAGATTAAAACTCTGTGCCAGACTGATCACAAGATCTCCTATGGAATAATGTAGCATTTAATGTTTTGGCCTTTCTGTTGTCCCTGCTTCCTTAATACATCACCTCAAGCATATAATAATGACAGTTTCACCCCTCTAAAATGTACGAAATCATCAGAAAGTTACCCGAAACTGACAAGACAGTTGATAGTCATTATATCTGGTCTAATCATACGATATACATTAGAATGTTTATGCTCTGGGGCGACTTCCAGTAAAACTTTTAGGAGCCCAGCGCACATCAGAATGTTGAACGATGAATCCTTCTGCAGAATTGGAAATGTCTCGTTGTGTCATCTGCAGAAGATTCCTCATAATTTTCCCCTGAAGTCTTGAAGGTAGAGATGTCACTCTATTGGTTCATCAATCACAATCTGAATAGCAGTGCTTATATACATCAGTATATTGACATTCGTTTCCAGTAAGTGAGTACATAGCTTGGTATCTACATTATTAAAAATTTTCACTGCTGAAACGATTGGTGTGATGTACATCGCATGACGTTCAGAATCACATCAGATAAACTGAGTATTGCCACAGCCACTGGTCAATGCCACTGCATGCATATCTTACAGCATCCACGTAACGTTATAAATTTTCCCTGTTGTTGAAACATATATTTGGGAAGTTCACCATTGGTACAAGGTGAAATTCTAAATAAACTCCCAAAACATCGCTTATATTGTCGCAATCCGTTGGCTTCCTTGTATGTCAATGATATCCCATTTGTTCTGTCGTCCATCACGTATCATTTCTGCTGATGACCCTGACATGTCAGTACTGTCATTGCAAAGACGAATGATGCTCTGTCGTCACATTTTGGATGGACATACGACCTGGGACTAAAGTTAACAGCGAAATAGTTTCAAGTAATTTTTGTATCGCCTTGGTAATTAATTAGTTCTGATTTAACGAACAATGGCTTATTTTTCTCCATCTCAATGTCATATCTGAAGGAAGTGGAGAACTTGAATATAATAATTTTGGATGAGCATTTCAACTGAGCATAAAATACTGTGTCCACATGCAGGCAGATTTCCGGTTGCCTCGATGCCTTCCAGGAGGCTCGAAACGTATATCTACAGGACAAGAAATGTGAATATTTGAAACCACTCTTCCTACTAAATCTCCCCTCGTTCTGCCAAATCTCATTATTGCGACGTCATCCAGGACTTCATTAGTAATGAAAAAGTTGGGCGGTTAGAACTAATCACGAATTCTTAGTATGTTACATCTGCAGCATCCGTCTATATGGCCGTGTAGGTTCGTACACCCAGTTATGCTGGTTGCAGCCCTGCGCTATTTGTACTTCGTCGGCTCCTCAGTGCTCATGCACAAATATAACTCGCGTCAGGGACTTGTGCAATCACATCATCATCGCAACACAGTGTCTCGTCTAGTTCCACAGCTGCGCTCATTCATAGCAAAGATGTGGCTAACTCTTTCTCCCTCGCTATTGTCCACTTTCGGAACTGTTAGCTCTCCACATTGCTCACAATTCTACAGAATGTTCCATTTAAAAGCCGACGAACTTATTTCTTTAACATAAAAAAATTGCTGATATTGCCATTTTCAAGAAATGTTTAAAAGACGCACCAGTTAGTATCGTTAAGTCGAGGAAATTTCCGTAGTATGGACACACGTTGCAAAGGAATTTGGTTCCTTCCTGATATATCTCAACAGCACCAGTCCAAAAATATAACTTACTGTGAAGACGGAGAATAATGGCCAACTGAATATATTGGTGGTGTCTGTTATCAAGTGAAGGGACGAATCATTGGGTGACAAGGTATAGAGAAAAGCCACGCATACGGACCGTTACCTCCAGAAAGATTCTGACCATCACCCCAGACATAAAAGAGGTTTGTTAAAATCTTTGTGGACAGTGCGCACAAAATTTGTGAACCGGCTTTTAAAAGATGAGCCTGAAGAACTACGGTGGACATTCAATTAAAATGGTTATTCTACCAAGGAGAAAGATCGAGTACTTCGCCCTAGGGAGAGAGTCAGGGTCGACGAGGAACAACGGCCGCCAAAGGGAAATTTTCCTTCCGTTCTTCAGTACGATTACAGATCACACTGGGAAAATGTTGAGCAAGCATGGTTGGGAAACTACCTTTAGACCCACCAGGAAGATAAAAGAATGCTCAATATCGGCTACGCCCTGTGTTTATAAAATTCATTGTAGTTGTGGACTAGTTTATGTAGGTACGACATAAAGAAGTGTTTGGACCGCTTGGTTGAACACAAGAGGAATTACCGCCTGGTACATACATCTATACCAATGGGGAGATCATGAAATAAAATTCACTGAGACAAATTTTTTGCAAACATCGCATTATAGTGCACGTATGCATATAGAGGCTATTGAGATTTATAAAAACAGTAATAATTTTATCAAAAGAGAGGAAGGTGTTAAATTAGATATAATTTCTAGAATTAAATTTCGTTCTCAACATTGCAACGTAAGAATGACGATGTATTACTCTCAGTTGAGAAATCTGTCACTACCAGAGAAAATCTCACAGCCGAAGTCACGTGTTGGAGTGTGGTGCTCTCTACACTACCCATATATTCGGCGCTTTCTCGAGTTCTAATTGCAGCTCGCCACTTTACCGCTGAAGATGTCTCCAGCAGTCTGAGAAAAAACGTTCATTTTTTACACCGACCACGACGTATTCGCCCGGAAATTTTAAGTGATATGATTGCGAATTTCCTTTTGTCAAAATGTAAAGCAAATACTTAGATCTTCTCCCAGCTAGCCATCTTTCTCTTTTGATTTTAAAACGATCATGTCGCTTTCCCCGTCTTCATTTCTTATTGTTTCTGATGTTTTCCTCTTCCTGCTATATCACTTCTGTCATTTACAATTCTTATAGTGGTCACCGTTTACATTTGTCTATCAATAAAATGTCTTTATTGTTCCATTTTCCGTCAAGGAATATTCTGGTTTTATCCAAACCATTAATGTCGTAGTAATATTTAAGTAATGGGTTCTATTTGAAACGTAACTCACTACACGTTTGTCGTAATGAATTAAACCTAAAAATGTAAAATGTATTCTCAGATGTAATAGACGATCTCTTGTCCCTGGTCTTGACAAGATAAATAAATAAATTAAAGTAAAATAAATGAATAAATGTTTGTTTACGAAGATTTTACTAGGAGCACTCTCACTAAAATTTCGGTTTTAGTGAAGGAAAGTGCACGCTGCTTTTTCTTCAGTACCTTAATTTGCCTCCATTTAATTCACGTTGACGAGACGCTTAAATCTTAATTAACAATGGCACAGCGTAATATTAGTTAATTAAAGGTTACAATTTCTGTAATGTATCACGTTCTGGCTTATCCTCATCTTCTTTCCACGAAAACAAAACTTTTCTTTTTATTGAGTCATATATTACTTAATTAAGCATTAGGATCTCAGTAATGTAACTCGTTCTAGATTATCCTCGTGCACATTCCACGAGACAAACATTTTTTTTAATTGACTGATGCGAGTGTAAAGTAACATTTGTGTAACTTGCCCTGAGAAATAGGATTAAAAGATCTGAATCCATAAGACGAAATGGTTTTCAGTTCTGGAAGGAGTAGTCAGTTCATTACAGTTGCTTTCTATCGCTGTTAAGGTATCTTATCCTCATCTAGCGGTCTTACGCAGTGTGTCACCGAAACTAGTGTTTTACGGTTTTCCCCTTCAAATCCGCCCAGAAATATAATTTCACGAACGAATTGTTTTCGCGGAACAAATTAATGTCTCAAAATCGGTCATATCTGATTCAAATTTTTTAAAATTGAAACAGCTATACTTACGTCAAACCACAGCACTCAGACGAAGTGTACTTTTGCTCATGCACATGTTATAATAGATTTTTCACTTCTTACTTTACATGTGACGCCATAACGTCAGCTGAGTTCCAGTATCGGAGCAACGTAGTTAGTACATTTCCTGTAAGATAGTTTGTTTCCTTATAGCCTGAGCTGCTAATGGTGTTTAATTCTTCATAGGAGTTTTCTGTGTACGCGTTTTCTGTGTAGGCCAGCCGCATGGACAAAGAGTGATTTCTTTTATTTAATAACAGAACAGGCACAAGGCGATAAGTTGTCGATTTGGCTTCGAAACGTTGCCTATTTTTCTGTCTGAACACTTATCTACTGAGCATATTCCAACCTTGCAATTATAATCTTTAAGGGTCTGTAAAACCGCTTTCTATGACTAACATAGCCTCTCTATTGAACCGAACCTTTTCTGAGCCACAGACATACGACAAGTGAAAGTGTATTTCGTCAAAATCCATGGTTTTCTTATTGTCTTTGTGAAAAGGTGCATACTCCTATATTGCAGAGGTGGACCAATACGTTATTGGCTTTCTCAATTTGTGAAACTCCTTTTCTTGAATAAATCATCCAGATTTTCTGAAGTGGTAATTATTTATTTGTCTGTACTTGTACATCACATCTTTAGATTTCTATCGGATTTGAATAATTCATGTCGAGTGTATTCGTTAATTAATGTTTTACTTATTCCAAGATAATCATAGAAGATAACCTTTCCAGCATCGCAGAAATCACTAGTTACTACTTCAGTGACAGATGAAATCAAGTTCGAGATTCTTGGCACAGGTTATCAGCCACCATCCTCTACTCTGACCTCTGTTTCATGTCCGGCGTAAATCGTAGGAACCATGTCTTACCCATACTTTCACGATATTTAAAAAGTAAGCTTAGAGAGTATTTGAGATGTTCGCTTTCGCATTTTGCTTCAGCCAGCATTGAAGATATGCGACACTTACCTTGCATATTTCTTTCTATTAATTAATTCTAATGATGTACGTACCGGTCTCTTTCTCCCGATATACACAAAACAAAATACATTAAAAATAGATTAGGGTTCAAAATCTGTGCACGACTGTTGTCGTTCTACTGAAGAACACTATACAGGGTGTAAAAGAAAAATCTGTAGAACGTATCATAGTGGTGTACGTGACGTCAAGACGAAGAATTTGATAAAAAAAAAACACTTGTGGCCTATCAAGCCGGGAAATAACCTTTAATTGGCCTACAAATCCTTCTAAGTTACAGTGCAAGCGCGCCATGCATGATTTTCAGTAACCTTTCGCCATATTATGCCTCCGTATTTCGTTAAGGTTTGTAAATTAGCGTTTACTGTAAAGGAATGGAAGGAAAATTGGAGAGCCCTTGATGTCTCAGAATGTGTCCTTACAACCGATTCCTTTTTCTCTTCGAGTGGTGCCACATGATGCTTTTCTCCCACACCTGTTTAGTACCTCCTCATTAGTTACGTGAGCTACTTACGCACTCTTCAGCGACCGTCTGTAGCAGCACATTTCAAAGGTGCTATTCTCTATTCGTCTAAACTGTTTATCGTCCATGTTTCACTTACTCACATGGCCACACTCCAAACAAATACTTTCAAAAATGACGTCTTAACACTTAAATCTATAGTTGATGATAACAAACTCCTATTCTTCAAAAACTTTTCTCTTACCAATGACAGTATACATTTTATATCCTCTCTACGTAGGCCATCACCAGTTATTTTGCCCACAAAATAATAAAATTCATTTACTACTTTTAGTGTCTCATTTCCTAATCTAATTCCTTTAGCACCACATGATTTAATTCGACAACACTCCATTATCCTTGTTTTGCTGTTGTTGATGTTCGTCTTATATCCTTCAAATGTTCAAACGTGCGTGAAATCTTATCGGGCTTAACTGCTGAGGTCATCAGTACCTAAGCTTACACCCTACTTAACCTAAATTATCCTCAAGACATTATGTATTAGGTTCAACTGATCTTCCCTTTGCTGTCTTTGACAGAACTACAATGTCATCGCCAAGACACAAAATTTATATTTCTTCTTCATTAACTTCATTTCATACTCCAAATTTTTATTTAGTTCTTTTTTTATTGCTTGCTCAGTGTACAGATTGAATAACAGAATAGGCCACAACTTAGTGTCACTCACGTCTCAACCACTGCTTCCTTTTCATGCCTCTCCACTCTTTTGGGTTCTGTCAGTTTGTCTATAGCCTTTCGCTCCCTGTATTTTACCCCTACTACCTACCGAAATTCAAAGAGCGTATCAGTCAACATTGTCAAAAGTACACTCATGGAAATTGAAATAAGAACACCCTGAATTCATCGTCCCAGGAAGGGGAAACTTTATTGACACATTCCTGGGGTCAGATACATCACATGATCACACTGACAGAACCACAGGCACATAGACACAGGCAACAGAGCATGCACAATGTCGGCACAAGTACAGTGTATATCCACCTTTCGCAGCAATGCAGGCTGCTATTCTCCCATGGAGACGATCGTAGAGATGCTGGATGTTGTCCTGTGGAACGGCTTGCCATGCCATTTCCACCTGGCACCTCAGTTGGACCAGCGTTCGTGCTGGACGTGCAGACCGCGTGAGACGACGCTTCATCCAGTCCCAAACATGCTCAATGGGGGACAGATCCGGAGATCTTGCTGGCCAGGGTAATTGACTTACACCTTCTAGAGCACGGGATACATGCGGACGTGCATTGTCCTGTTGGAACAGGTTTGGATGTACCGTGCACTATTCAGTGTCCCCTCGACGATCACCAGAGGTTGTCGGCCAGTGTAGGAGATCGCTCCCCACACCATGATGCCGGGTGTTGGCCCTGTGTGCCTCGGTCGTATGCAGTCCTGATTGTGGCGCTCACCTGCACGGCGCCAAACACGCATACGACCATCATTGGCTCCAAGGCAGCAGCGACTCTCATCGCTGAAGACGACACGTCTCCATTTGTCCCTCCATTCACGCCTGTCGCGACACCACTGGAGGCGGGCTGCACGATGTTGGTGCGTGAGCGGAAGACGGCCTAACGGTGTGCGGGACCGTAGCCCAGCTTCATGGAGACGGTTGCGAATGGTCCGCGCCGATACCCCAGGAGCAACAGTGTCCCTAATTTGCTGGGAAGTGGCGGTGCGGTCCCCTACGGCACTGCGTAGGATCCTACGGTCTTGGCGTGCATCCGTGCGTCGCTGCGGTCCGGTCCCAGGTCGACGGGCACGTGCACCTTCCGCCGACCACTGGCGACAACATCGCTGTACTGTGGAGATCTCACGCCCCACGTGTTGAGCAATTCGGCGGTACGTCCACCCGGCCTCCCGCACGCCCACTATACGCCCTCGCTCAACGTCCGTCAACTGCACATACGGTTCACGTCCACGCTGTCGCGGCATGCTACCAGTGTTAAAGACTGCGATGGAGCTCCGTATGCCACGGCAAACTGGCTGACACTGACGGCGGCGGTGCACAAATGCTGCGCAGCTAGCGCCATTCGACGGCCAACACCGCGGTTCCTGGTGTGTCCGCTGTGCCGTGCGTGTGATCATTGCTTGTACAGCCCTCTCGCAGTGTCCGGAGTAAGTATGGTGGGTCTGACACACCGGTGTCAATGTGTTCTTTTTTCCATTTCCAGGAGTGTATATGCACCCTGGGGGATAATATAATCGCGTTGCTGCCAGGGTGCCATCGTGTCTACCCTTTAATAGGGACTACTCACAGCCACAAGACTCGGTGTGGTGCAAACGAGTGAAATAAGCAGGTAACCATGCCACGGAGTCGCTCTCGTGCTTCCTATAACCAACTGAGTGAGTTTGAGAGGTGTCGTATTGTGGGCTTCCGAGCGGCGGGATGGTCCCTTCGGAGAACTGTGACAAAGTTGTACAGACTGCGTCAGTTGTGCAACAGCGCTGGTATTCGTTGTGAAGTGAACATGCTCACACCCGTGGACAAACACGCAGCACAGACGCCCGCCTCCTTCGTCAAACTGTATCAGCAACAGTGACAGATCGTACAGCTACTACAGCACAGAAAAGATTACTCGTAAGCTCAGACGTGTTCACACGAATTGTTGCTAATCGGTTATTAGCAGTGGACTACAGGCACGTACATTTCTAGTCCGTCTTCAACTCAAGCCACAGTATCGCCGTGCACAGATCGACTGGTGCCCTCAGAAGATCATTTAGAAGATGGAAAGGCGCGCCATAATCTTCAGCGATGAAAGAAAATTCTGCCTTTCTGCAAGTGAGGGCCGTTTGCACGTACAGTGTAAATCTTCTGAACGCTGTCTCGACGAATGCATTCATCCATGGCACACTGGCCCAAACCCAAACGGTGTGGGGTGCGGTAAGCTACAACTCTCGTCCACCTTTAGTGTTACTGGAGGGAACGCTAAGCAACGCTTCGTACGTGCAGAGAGTTGTTGAACCCATTATTTGACAGTTCTTGCAAGATGAAGGTGATGCGTTGTTGGAACAGGATAATGCTCATCCACGCAATCCCCGTGAACCTCAATGAGCTCTGGAAGACGTGCAGCAACGTCGCTAGCAAGCACAATCTTAGAACTTGTCTGCAATCGAGCATGTGTGGAATATAATGGGACGAGAAATGACTCGTTTCACTCGTCAGCCAATACCACTTGCGGAACAGTGTGAAAAAGTTGAGCAGAGGTGGAATTAATCACGTATCCTAGGATAGTATTCACCAGATGTACAATCGACTGCCTGCCGGAGTCAGCGCCTGCAATACTGCCCATTGATTCTACACCACCTACTAACACAGATGTTTCAACATGGGTCGATACCTGATACCTCAGAACCAATGTAGCTATTGATTTGTAAATAAATAATTTCGTGTAATCCATACCCATTTTTGCAACAATAAATATTGAGTGAATTGGAAACTGCTAAAAGGGTGTACATGCTTTCTTCTGTCAGTGTATGTTGTAAATCGTTGTATTGGTTTTGATTAGTTTACGAACGTTCTTCCTTTTTCATCAGAAACATTAAATTATTCGTTTATAGTTGAAATTTTTTTTCTTCTGGTGACAGTGTCAAAGTTAATGATCAACTGAAACAGACTGCGTCTAGTAATACTGCAACTAAACTGTTTCCAAAACTAAGCTGCTCGCTGATGAAACATAACGACAGAGTCCAAGGAGCTTAAATCGAGTTTATAGAAATTTGATCTTTTGAAATAATTAATTTACAGGTTAAGTTTTTCTATATCAACAAATGTGTAACTATGGAAACTAAGAGCAAAGATAAAAGTAAATTAGCATTGGACAAAACGAAAGTGGTAGAGGTGATACGTCTTTCCCAGCCACATATTACGCAAGAAGAGGTTAAGGATAAAATCATTAGTGTTGACAACTTCCACTGTCCAGTCCCATTAAGGTGGCCAGTACCTATGATGGACGACAACGAGCGATACCCACTCACAGATAGCAGGTTTCCGCTCTAGCAGCGGAGATTGTATGAAGCATGCCGAGGTGGACGCGGAAGACAGTATAGTGGTTGTAGTGAAGAAACGGAGCGATTCATCTGAAGTCCAAACGGGGCTGATCACTGGCTTTCGGACCAAGGGTGGAAGCAATTCTTAGACGGATAAGTCTCTACAGACCTTAAACGATAGGAGAGAACGTCGGTTGCGGAGATGTGTACGGGTGATCAGACGTGCAACGTGCGTGCTTAGGTGAACCATGAGTTCAGCAACTTTCTAATCAACCACTGTTCAGCGATCGTTTTTGTGTTTGGGCAACCACAGCATGCACCTGGTTCGTGCCCCCGTGTTGACTAATATTTATAGGCGACGAAGGCTGGGAATATGTAGCGCCAATAGCGCATCTGTACGTCCACTGAGTGGCGGCAGACGAGCTTTTCAGATGAATCACATTTTAAGCTAATTTGGACAGGTGGCCGTTGACGTATACGGCGTGAAACGTTTGAAAGCAAACCAAGAGGGAGTGTTATGATCTGCGAATGTTTTCGAGTCGATCCCGGGGTGATCTCATCATTCTGGAAGGCACAATGGATCAATATGCATATGTATCTACACTAGGTCACCATGCCCACGGCTAAATGAAATTTGTTTTTCACGGCATGACACCACCAACCAGCAGCAGTGTATGTGCGGGGTTGAAAGAGCATCAGGATGAGTTTACCCTACTCTCTTTGCCGCCAAACTCCCAGAATTTAAACCCAAACGAGAGTCTGTGGAATCACCTCGATTGTGGCCATGGATCCTCAAGAGAGAATCGCAGGTGGCCACGGCCCAGGAGATATCACGGCTCCACAACCCTGTCTGTACTCTCTAGAACCTCGTTGACTCACTTCGTGCATGTCTCGCAGCGGTCCGCGGTGTAAAAGGTAGTTATTCAGGCTTTGGACAGATGCTCACGTTAATGCGATTGGACGGTGCACAAGCGGTGGTGTAACAAATAGAAATAAAATAGATTTAAAAAAAATAAAAAAGTTTAATCTCTCAGACACGATGTAGGATATATGATTCCAAATTGTAGCATTTCAGTAAACTGTCATTACAGGACTAAGTCAAAAGAATCGAGTTTCGTATGCCTTTCTCCTCTCTTTTCTTTTTTTTTCAATGTGAGGGCGATGTAAATCTAAACTGGTTAGAAATTTTACTATCCTTTCGGAGACCTTTTGACGTAGTCAGCAGGTTCTGAGTGTAACATTCTCTTTAAAAGGTTTTCATGTATATTTGGTACGAACGACAGAAAACTTACACCCCAAATATGGCATAAATGGAAGTGCTGTGTCACAGAACAGATTGGTAGTCAGGGACTCGTATTGCCAGCCAATAAACAGATGGTAATCGTAATCATTACGTGTATTTTTTGTGCAAAGATACATTTTTAAATGTGAAAATGCCTATTGAAATTAACAAACGAGGAGTGGTGTAAATTAAGATTTCGGTGGTGTTCTTTGCAGGATTTTAATGCGAGTCGGTTACGAGATTTTGTATTTTAGAAAGTTTCTTGTTGGTGCCATTCAAGCTACGTAGTTGCTAGGTACAATTTTGTTGTGTTGCCTTTCAGTGTTGTTGTACCTTCCTAGTGCACTGCGAGTTACTAGTCAATTAGTGTGTGACAGCCCAAGCAGTAGGTAGAAAATGCAAGATGGGGTCTTCGAATGCAGAAAAAACGGACATGCTCATGGATTATTGGAAGTGTAAGAAGAAAACGATTCTTTCTTGTACGGTGGATGTTGTACGATATTCAAATAGGCGTCACCCATATCGGCAGTTATTTATCAGCCTTTTCTACCAGTTACGTGAAAGTCGTAGTGTAAAACCTAAACAGGAATTATAAGGAAATAAGTGACCACAGACGAGGAGGAAATTAACGTTTTTGGCTGTTGTTGCAGATGATCCGCACGTCATCTCACGTGCAATTGCACGAAGTGATATGAGTCAGGCAAGCGTCCTCCATCGACGTATATTACATCCCTATCACATTTCTCCCTCAAGAGCTCCGTGGAAATATGTTATCTTCTGTACATGGTCATTAAGGTAGGATACTACAGATGTGTCATGAATCTTGTTTAATGGTGAAGCCACATTTCCCAATCATGACCAAGTAAACAGTAGAAATGTGCACTATTAGTCGGTCGACAGTCCCCATTGGCTAATTCAGGTGAAACGTCAGCGTCCATGGAGTCCAAATATGTGGTGTGGGATAGTGGATCATCAGATCATATTCCCGTTTTCACTAGATGGCACACGGAACGTACACAATATCTCACCCTGCTAACGGGCCATCTTCCATGGAAGCGAGATGACGTTTTTCAGCTTAGGAGAAACCTGTGATACCATCATGATGGCTATCCAGCCCAAAGTACACGAAGTGCTACAGCATGTTCAGGCGTGGCGCCTCATATCGCTCCTGTCTTGAGCCTGGGGATCGGGAGAATGACACATGCGTGCACAGTGACAGATGGTCTGAAGCGAGTTCAGTAGAGTACATACATGTAATTTTCATAAACCATAGTACACTAGTGCCCAAAAACTTTCAAGAAACAGGTCAAGAGAACGTTGTTTTGAATTTTTCTGTTTTTATTCTGAAGGCTTCTTAGTTTATTTATGTTTGTACGGTTTTGTAATGCTTTTAGTTGCATGAATGATACGTGAATGTGGTCTAAAGTAAATATGTAGATCATTGTTCTACTGATAAATGCTGTACGCACTAACATGAGAAATTTATTAGACAGCGTGAATGCAGACGACGGGGAATTTTGTATCATAATACGATAACTAAATTTATGGTAAAGGGACAGCTAATTCGGGTGCTAATGAAAATAGGTAATAACGTAAAGTATAAACCAAATATAAATATGTTAACTATTTATTTCGGGAAAAATTACAGTTGCAAAGTGTGTTTTTTTTATATTGGTTGCTTAAGAAAAGCGCGGAGTAACGTGGGAGAATAATGTTTTGCTATTGGCCTTCAAAAAACTTACGAATCAGGAAGGAGAATTCTTGACACGTCTTCCTTCTTGGAGATATAGAATGCTTACAGCAGTCGGAAAGTAGTCGGAGCCCAGCCTTTCAATGGCGCGGTGGTGTGTAGTATGTGCTCCGAGGAAGTCATAATTTGTCGGTTTTAGTTGAGCGTGTGTGTGTGTGTGTGTGTGTGTGTGTGTGTGTGTGTGTGTGTGTTTGTTTGTTTGTTGGGGCTTACGGGCGCTCTACGTCGAGGTCATCTGCGCTCTGACACATTAAAAGAAACGAATGTGGACAAAGGTAGTAAAATGGAAGCATACACGCAATGAAAAATACTATATAAGAAAATAAAATGTAAGGAAAACGAGAAAGGAGCGTCAAGAATGCCACGGGAAATTGTCACTGGCTGCCCACTGATGTAATACATGGGCGAGCCAGTCACCCTATGAACAAATTAAGAACTTCTCCCGAAAATCATGGTAAAAACATCGGACAAGTCACAGAATTTTAAAATTTTAACCACATTAGTTTGAGTATTTCCTAAAAGAGATGGCAGATCCGCCGGCAAGTCAGCCGCGGCCCGCTGGTCAGAAAGTAAAACGCAATCCAATAAAACGTGGCGCACAGCGACCTGATGCCACAGGCACTAGACATTGGAGGGTCCTCTCACCAGAGCAGCATAGGACTGTTGCCTAACCGAAGCCGAGTGAGGAGAACCTCATCCCATCTACAGGGCTGGAAGGAAGTACACCAACACGCGTTGTGGGCTTGACTAAATTGAGCTTATTGTCAGTCATTTCCAGCCACTCATCCTCCAACCGACGCATCACTCTTGAGCTCAACAACGAGGTGAGTGCCTGCAGAGGGATAGCACACTGAAATACTTGCGGATAGAGACACACCTCCTTGTCTGCGAGACCTGTCCTTTCGTTCCGAGCAATGCCAACGTGCCCTGGAACCCAGCAGAAAGCCACCTCTTTCCCCAGTCGTTGTAGTTGGACGAGAGCATCCTGGATGGTCTGGACTATTTTATCTGCTGGATAGAAACGTTGCAATGAGTGAAGGGTACTTATTGAATCGGAACGGACAAGAAATTGAATGCGAGAAGAGCGTCGCATCTGCTCCAGTGCCCGCAAGATTCCAGACAACTCTGCACCAAAGACAATAAACGCTTGAGGCAGTTGGGCCTTGAGGACACGATCCGTAAAAGCAACAGAGCAACCAATGGAATCCCCCTGTTTTGACCCATCAATAAAAACATCTTTATACTCGTGGTGATCAGATAAAATGGCAGCAAATGTAGCATTAAAAACGGTTGCAGGAGTGCAATCTGTCTTGTACCGCACCAAATCTATACTCAGTGTGAGCCTCTCCAGTAACCAGGGTGGCAGGCGGTTAAAACCCTGGATTTTGGGCCGTACGGGCTCCACACCGAGGGAATCCAGTACACTTTGCGCACGGATCCCAAACGGCATCGTGGCTCGGGGACGGTGGGAAAAAATGACAGTCCAGAGGCGGATGTGCAACAATATGGTGAGTGGGTGAGGGCTGGAGCTGCAAGAAACTTACACACTTGACGCACCAGTAGGAGCTGCCGCTGGATGGTATGTGGCGGTTCCCCGGCCTCAGCACAGAGGATGGGTATGGGACTGGTCCGATAAGCATCCGTGGCCAGTCGAATCCCAGCATGGTGGACACCGAGCACCCGTAGTCCAGCCGCGAACGCACAAAACCCCGATAAAACTGGAGTAGAGGCGCCCTGTCCGCTCCCAAAGATCTGTAGCTGAAGCACTTGAGAATGTTCAGTGCCTCCAGGGTTCAGGATTTCACGTCTCGCAGGTGTGGCAACCATGACAATCAAGAGTCATAAATGAGGCCCAGAAACCGCACTGTGTGTCTAAAATGTAGGCTAGTGTCCCCCATTTACAAGGCAGGCAAATTAAATGGACGACGAGAACGATTAAAATGAACACACACACACTAATCGGCAGAAAACTGAAAAACTGTTTTTGCAGCCCACTCCTGTAACCGCCGTACTGTAAGCTACAACTGAAGGCTCACAGTTGCAACACTGCAGGAGGAACAGAAAACAACAGGGTCGTCCACAAATAAGGAGTACTGTACTGGATTCCTTACCGTAGATGTTATACTGCTGATGGCTATGGGAAAGAAGGTAACAGTTAAAAAACTGCTCTAGGGCACACCATTAGGTTTTAGTTGTGCAACACGACACAAAAGTGCTTTAAGCTGAAAGCATATTCATTCCGGGGTGCTTTTTTTAGAAAATACGAACTTTTAAAGTAATTTTGTGTATGAGAAAAAGACAGCAATTACACATGGCATATTGAGCAGATCGGTATCTAAAAACGTGAGTGCATTAGACACCGATGAACGTAATAGTGTGGCGAGCATTTTCGATTAAGAACAACCCGTGCATTGTAGTTATTTAGGTTTCCGTAAATGCTTTACCGTAAACGTGCTAACGTGAGTGAAAGGGTTTGTGCATGACTGTGTTAAGATTAGCATGGGCTTGGCAGTGAACGTGTAAATTATCAGAATTTAGAATATACCGAAGTTTTGCCAGTATCTTCACCTTTTATTCAGAATTGAGACCTTTTCCCGATTCTTAGAATAGTTACGTTGTATGCAGCCTTGTGTGGAATGCAGTACGGCAGGTTTCTGCTCGGCTTTCTTACCGGCGATCTGTTGCAATGAGTCAACAGTTAGGTGGTGGTAAAAAGGACGAAAGGAACTGCGCCGCCGCAATGTCCTCACGAATTGCTTCCACACCACTAGATTGAAAGCCTAGGACCTGTACCTTAGTCAGCTCGTTCCCTGGATTTGACGTCTGTAGACTTTTTCTGTGGGCAAAGCTAAAAGACAATGTCCACAAGGACATACCAACTACAGCAGATGGTATGCAATGACTTATTACTGTAGCCTGCTCGCACACCTTCGTGGAAATTTTAGCAAATGTGCGGCAGTCGTTCCATACGAGACAGGGAGAGTGCATTACTCCTGATGGCGATAATTTTTAACACAACTTGTGATGGTCAATTGTCTCGTGACTGCGCAGAATCCACATATTTAGTGTAAGAACTTGTGTTGCTCTTTAGCTTGTGCTACCGGAGGTATTGTACCAGTATTCGTGTTGGAACTTTAAAAAGACGGTATCTCGTAAACGACTCGCACTACAGTCCTGTAACAAGCATGGCTGATATTCAAATGTACCAAACTTTTAGGTTTTTGAATGTCAGCAGGGATTTTTGCGTTTATAAAGTGTGTGTTTGCACAAAGATTCACTTTAGAAATATTATTACAATCTGTTGACTGGCTAAGAATACCAGTCCTGGGCTGATAATCCATTTGCAGCTCTTGTTTTCGGTGATTCACCCTATACATTTCTCTCATTTTAAACCATTCTCTGGAACGAAGCCTTGTTTCCATTTTTTATTCTCATTTTTCTTCTTATTAGACATGCTTTATCTGCCGCTATATTCATTCCCACCAGTGTCAAAAGGTAGAATATAGGAACAGTGCCTGCTTCAAAAGTGGGGATAAAATCACAACCTCGTTGGATCGTGTATGGGCTTGTTTAACAAATCCATAAATATTTTGACAAATAAGTTTGATCCCTGGCGCGGGCCTTTACTTGTGACAAAATTATATATATATATATATATATATATATATATATATATATATATATATATGTGTGTGTGTGTGTGTGTGCGCGCGCGCGCGCGCGCGCGTGTGTGTGTGTGTGTGTGTGTGTGTGTGTGTGTGTGTGTGTGTGTGTGTGAAATCAAAAGTATCCTAACACGTGACGTAAAATGACTTAACAGTTCCTGGAGAACTCCATCGGTAATGCTAAACTTCAGTATTTTGTTGGCTCGTCTTTAGCCTTGATGACAGCTTCCACTCTCGCAGGCATTCGTTGAATCAAGTGCTGGAAGGTTTATTCGGGAATGGCAGCTCGTTCTTCAAGGAGTGCTGCACTGAGGAGAGGTTTCGATGTAAGTCGGTGAAGCCTGGCACTAAAGCGGCGTTCCAAAACAACCCAAAGGTGTTCTATAGGATACAGTTAAGGAATCTGTTGAGACCAGTCCATTACAGGGATGTTATTGTCGTGTAACCACTCCACCACCGGCCGTGCATTATGAACAGGAGCTAGATCGTGTTGCAAGATGCAATCGCCATCCCCGAATTGCTCTTCAACAGTGAGAAGCAAGCAGCTGCTTAAAACATCAATTTAGGCCTGTACTGTGATAGTACGACGCAAAACAAGAAGCCCCCTCCATGAAAAACACGACCACACTATTACAGCACTGCCTCCGACTTTTACTGTTGGCACTACACACGCTAAATGGTTCAAATGGCTCTGAGCACTATGGGACTTAACATATGAGGTCATCAGTGCCCTAGAACTTAGAACTACTTAAACCTAACTAACCTAAGGACATCACACACATCCATGCCTGAGGCAGGATTCCAACCTGCGACCGTAGCGGTTGCACGGTTCCAGACTAAAGCGCCTGGAACCGCACAGCCACACCGGCCGGCACACTACACACTCTGGCAGATGACATTCACCGGGCATTCGCCACACCCACACTCTGCCATTGGATCGCCAAATTGTGTATCGTGACTCGTGACTCCACACACTTTTTTTCCACTGTTCAATCGTCCAATGTTTACGCTCCTTACACCAATCGAGGTGTCGTTTGGTTATTACCGGTGTGATTTCCTGCTTATGGGCAGCAGCTCGAGCATGAAATCCTCCCGCGTAACTGTCATAGTACTTGCAATGGATCCTGATGCAGTTTAGAATTGCTATGTGATGGTCCAGGTACATGTCTGCCTATTACACATTACGATCCCCTTCAATTGTCGGCGGTCTCTGTCAGTCAACAGACGAGGTCGACCTGTACGCATTTGTGCTGTACATGTCTCTTCACGTCTCTACTTCACTGTCACATCGGAAACAGTGGACTTAGGGATGTTTAGGAGTGTGGAAATCTCGCGAACAGAAGTATGAGATAAGTGACAGAAAATCACCTGACCACGTTCGGAATTCGTGAGTTCCAAAAAGAATGTTCAAATCTGTGTGAAATCTTATGGGACTTAACTGCTAAGGTAAACAGTCCCTACGCTTACACACTACTAAACCTAAATTATCCTAAGGACAAACACACACACACACCAATGCCCGAGGGAGGACTCGAACCTCCGCAGGGATCAGCCGCACAGTCCATGACTGCAGCGCCCTAGACCGCTCGGCTAATCCCACGCGGCTTGTGAGTTCCGTGGAGCGGCCCCTTCTGCTCTCTCATGATGTCTACTGTCTACTGTTGTCGCTGATATGGAGTACCTGGAATCAGGTGGTAGCACAATGCCCATAATATCAAAAGCGTATGTTGTTGGGGGTTTCCGGATACCTTTGATCACATAGTGTATGAAAAACACCCAGCTAGCCAACAGCTCTCGGTAGACTGGATTGTCACCCGCCCAAGTACTAGCCTAGTCGGACAGCGCTTGACTTCGCCTAATTTGACGGGAACCGGTGATACCACTGCGGCGAGGCCTAACGACGCCACTACTCATAAGCTGCTCTGGGTGAGGCCCGGCACCGTGGGTTGTCCCAGGCAGCCATAAAGCCAGCTGGGAGCGTGTCACGGGAGTCGGCACCCCTCGGTGCCAGCTGCAGGTGGCTCGGTACCCACCGAGTGCCCCGCCGCAGGCCGCCGTGGCTCCTCCAGCCTGAGGAAGCCGCTAATTAAGGCGAGTGCCTGGCCAGGCCGTGACGTCACGAGGTTCATTAAAGAAACTTATGACTTTCAAGCATTTAGCACGTTTCAGAGAATCATTGGCGCTGGAAAAGAAACAAAATATCTAATACATAAGGCCAACTCCATGCGATGATGAAAGAGTCGATCAAAAAGTTTCCGTTCGAAGGTCACACTAACCCTTGCCTACCTGTCGGTTTACAAATTTATACCTACCTCGATCTTTGGACGATACCACACAGGAGGAAAGTGAAAAAAATGGCTCTGAGCACTATGGGACTTAACATCTGTGTTCATCAGTCCCCTAGAACTTAGAACTACTTAAACCTAACTGACCTAAGGACCTCACACAGAACCATGCCCGAGGAAGGATTCGAGCCTTGGACCGTAGTAGCAACGCGGTTCCGGACTGAGATTTCTAGAACTGCTCGGCCACAGAAGCGGGCTACAAAATTATAAAATTTGGCAAATCTGCGTAGAAAAGATTGCACAAACATAGTTTTGTTCTCGAAGAGGGGTGCAGTATAGAGCCTATTCTGAGCATAGTTTTCTTTCCTTTCCGTATGTTGTGACCAGACGAAGTTACCTTCGTGTGGCTATAATGGCGAGGTCTTCGGCTGCTCTGTTAGAAGTCTAATCAAACCAGAATACATGAAATATTAGTTCATTCTATTGCATTACCGGATAAAGGATATACTTAACTACGAGACATATCTTTATCACAGGATTGTTGCATATTATACAACTGTCACTGACTAACAAGGAGACGGACGTTGTGGCCGAGCGGCTCTATGCGGTTCAGTCTGGAAACGCGCGTCGGCCGGTTTGGTCGAGCGGTTCTAGGCTCTTCAGTCTGGAACCTCGCGGCCGCCACGGTCGCAGGTTCGAATCCTGCCTCGGGCATGGATGTGTGTGATTTCCTTATATTAGTTAGGTTTAAGTAGCCCCAAGTTCTAGGGGACTGATGACCTCAGATTTCATAGCCATTTTGACTACCAAGGCATCATCTTATGCGCTAATTAGCAAACTGTTCTCCTGAAGCACATGTCTTCCACATTTACCAAAGTACAAGTCCCTCTGAAACTTTAAGCATTCGTTGGTTCTACACCACAATGCTGACTCCTTCGGCTGAGGTAACGAAATGGGCTGAGCTCTTTTGTTTGCTCGGAGCTTTATTGAGGTCAGAGTGAGGGCACTGCTATGCTGAGACAGAGGCGTGGTCTTTGGATTGCCTCCCACTGGTTGTCCTAGATTGCAGCGAGTCTTCACTAATGTGGTATCGATTTACGTTGCAGACCCAACTCGATCGCTGGATGATACCATACACGAGGAAAGTGAAAGGCGACTCACGTGTGCAACGCGTGAGCTAAGACAGAAGCTCTATAAAACTGCTTTTCGTAGTGGGGTGCTGACAAAATTTCCTCCAGCTCTTGAATATCAGTTCCTTTATTGCCGCCCCTTGCTACCTGCAGACTACGAGACCGCTGCCGTGAGCGCAGAGTGGCGACTGCCTCAATATTTCAGCGCCCCGGGCCCGCGCCGCCACCACGTCCGATAACTCAATGACGGCGGCGTGCGTCACAGCGCTGGACACTTGCCGGCTGCCGAAACAATAGCCGGCGCACAATGGAGCCGCTGTTGCCCGCCATCCAAGTCACTCTCGGACTTTGTGGACGCAACAAGGCCGCGGGCCGCTCTACACCGCTCTGCGCTCCACACAGGCCTGACCTCTCCCTGTCTCCCTCTCTGTTTAGTCTGCAAACATGTCGCATTGGCACAGTGGAATACCTACCCGCTACTATCACAAGCACGTCATTTCAGCGATTTCCTTTTCTCAAGGTACGTCTAAAAGTTTGCCCAATTGTACTGTAAATCAAAAAGAGAACGAGATTGCTCTCATTCCTCTCAGATCATCACCAGCGGATACAATACACTTCTGTGAAATGACATTGCCATTGTCAAAAGTTTCTTTTGTACTGTTTGGTACTGCTTGGTTACCCGATATAGGTTGGACAAACGGTCATACTCGGATTCTTTTGCAGGAGAAAAAGAAAAAAATGACGTTTTGTGTATTGTATGGGAGCGAAAGCTGGGTGTATTAAGGTTACCTTACCAACAAGGTTGAGGTTACGGATATGAAAGTAGCTAGGATGATTGCAGGTACTAGTAGATGGGAACAATGGCAGGAAGGTTTCCACAATTAGAAAATCAAAGAAAAACTGGGAATGAACTCTATAGATGTAGCAGTCAGGGCGAACAGGCTTAGATGGTGGGATCATGTTACACGCATGGGAGAAGCAAGGTTACCCAAGAGACTCATGGGTTCAGCAGTAGAGGGTAGGAGGAGTCGGGGCAGACCAAGGAGAAGGTACCTGGATTCGGTTAAGAATGATTTTGAAATAATAGGCTTAACATCAGAAGTGGCCCCAAAGTTAGCACTGAATAGGGGATCGTGGAGGAATTTTATAAGGGGGCTAAGGTCCAGACGGAACGCTGAAAGGCATATTCGTCTTAAATGATGATGATGATGATGAATGACGTTTTGTTTGTGGAAACGGTGATGGACTTCTTGTTGGCTATTATTTTTATTGTTGATTCACGCATTTTTTTATGATACAATCACAACCGACTTAGGTCTTCAAAAGCCTTCTTCAGATACTACAGACGGCACTTGATGATAAAGTGTGAAAACGCATGTTGTCCCTCAAATGCCGCTCATAATATCTGAAAGAGGTCTTTGAAGAACGAAACCGGTTATGATTGTCACAAGGTCCGAAAGGTATAGTGTATTTACTAACACGAAAATTTGTGATTGAAGGCGTTTTCTAATTCATACTTCCAGAACATTAGATCACTTTATTACATTTACCAAATAAAAGATATACGTAACTCTAACACACGTTTTTACCGCACGATTGCTGTACAATTTATATCTGCTACTGACTAGCGAAACATCATCTGATAGTATTTGGGCGGCATTTGATGAACAGGTCTGGAAAGGCATGAACATTTATTCATTAAATGCTGGCCAAAGCGTCTGAAGATGGCCTCTGATGGCCGGAATCGGTTATGATAGTATCATAGACACTGATTGTTCTGTGTGTTAAGGAACATCCATGGTGCGGCTATATTTGTTTTGTGTGTTAACTAGCATCCTCTCCAAATCCTCTCCGCTTCTTCGTATATTACTTGCAGAGGTGAATCTGTGGATGCGTGTGTGTAAATCTGCCAATGAGGGATGGAGAGACTTTCTTGTCTTCTCCGGTGTATGCAGCACCGATATCGATACTTTCCCCCGAGCGGGCTGGCAAAGCTGCTTCTTTGAATATTACAGCGCCTCCCACTTTTTCTCTGCAAACCTCAGGAAATCTCCTTCCCTTAACACTATGAAAAAAAAGAAGACTTTCGACATAACTGTCTCGGCTGGCTGTTTTGAACTGGCTGTTCGTGAAAGACTTTTGTTTCGTTTCCTTCAGTTTTCCAGTTTGTTTCCGCGAGGTAACTCTTGAATTGGTACACTGTCTTTGTTCATACTTAAAGTGACCATATACCGTCAACACTGATCTCTGTTTGACCGAATACGTACCGTGTACTCCTTAAGACATTTGTACCCTCCAAACTCCGAAGAATCATTCCCTGTACTCCAGCCACATAAAGGTTTTCATACGACGAATTACAAGCGAAGAGTAGTATTTAGATTGCACCTGTTTATTCGAGTTACTGCGCTCAGCAATAACTCGTATTATTGCCGTTTAATTACGCGAAGCAAGCCACGAAATTTAGATGTTGTTTTTCCATTTCTTAGGTACGGATCGTTGTGTGGCTTCATTGCAACGTGTGAATGAAGTAACGATACTGCAAGCGTAGAAGTTCGGACTGCGTAGAACGCTTCATTCATTTATCAAACAGAATGACGGCGACGGAATTTACTACTTTAACTGCAAAGATTTTGATTTTGACATTGGGGCCTCTCGGGCTTACCTCTGTAGTTTTTTGGGGATGGAATGAACTTTTTAATTCAACTGGTAAGTTATTTGTGTTTTATTTAAACACCGATGCGAGATTATCCTCCTTCTATGCTGTTACCAGTTTTTGTTTGCCCCATCTTTAATTTCGTTACTCTGGTTTTCCTTGTAATCTTTGTTCCTAACGTAATCATTATATAGGGATAAGGAAGGAAATATTATTTCACATTTCATTGATTGTAAGTTCATACATTTGATATGGGATGTCAACCACAACAATAATTGCAAGTATTAATGGCAATTGTTTTTCAAATACTGAACCTCATCCTACACTTTTCCCGTTCCTGTAATTTTTAAAGGGAGACATGGGTACATTAAGTACGACAATTAAGAGTTTCTGGTTTATGTGACGCGCTCCAACATTCCGTTTAGTCGGACCGTGACACAGGGACTGCATAGTTGCGCCATTTAAAATCAGCGTTTCCTATAAATGGTTCCGTTCGGGCAGCAACGCACACGCGGTGAACCAGGGTGAGACGTAATCTACTTAAAACCATTTGTTTCTCCCCTTAACTGAGATAGGTATCTGTTAAAGTCCATGGTATACGACTGCTTGTTTGTCTATTGGATACAGAATCCGTCCACGAACTTAGAAGCTGATTCATACGATCGAAAAGAAATAGCAGTTAACTTGCAGTTGGCAACACGCAAGTTCTTTGGATGTTCGTAGTAGTGTCACAATGGAGGTCCGCAGAAATTTTTCCAGGAGCAGAAAAGATTCTAAAACATAAATTTTTTTAACGCAGCTCGTTGGGGTAGATTACCTGCCTTCAAGTGCCTTTTAGGTAGGTAACTAAATGTTTGCTATTACGTATCGAATAATCCACCTCAAAGGTGACTTTGTCTTTAAAAATTTGTAGAGCAAATTTAGCAATCAGTCTCGCCGCGTGATCAGTTTCCTGAGTTTTTATTTGCGCACGTAGCGTAAGGCAGCAGGGGTTTATGACAACAGTAAAGTTGCTGCAGAGGAATTATGAACAAGCAACTATCAAGATAATTTTGTGAAACCGTGTCAGAGGCCGCTGTAGGGTTTGGTATAATATGGAAAAGCCATTTTCTGCAAAAAATATTTCGACTTTACTTACGTAACCTTTTCTGTAAATAAACGCACCCAAGTTAGCTTTGTCGGCCCTAATTAGAAGAGGACCATCGTACGCAATTTTTTGTTTGATACCCGTCAACATTAGGTGTTTTTGTGAAGAAGATGTTTCGTTTACTGCTTTCTGGATAATCTCAAATTCTTTGACCGCTAAACGGATAGCTTCCTCTTTTTCAGTGAGTCTTAATACAAGGCCAGCTGTACATCATCGGCTAGAGAAGTGACCACTTTATTATCTAACAGCTGCGTTAATTGATATTTTAACCCTTTGTTTAACAGCATTAAGTGTGAGCGGCTGAACGAAATGTTCGCGAGATAATAACAGGTCAGGAAACGGGAAGCTATGCTGACGCTCATCGAAAGGGATGGTGGAAGGTCTACTATATATGTGACTAAGTTTCCTAAGCTTCCTACTACGACCTCAATAATCTGTTGGTTTTTTTCCCCAAGTACGTAAATCACCAGAACTGATCAGATTGTCAAAAGCACTAACGTCAAAAATCTTAACAGCGTTAAGGGGACATTGTACGTGAAATTCGTTGAAATTTGACATTTTTTTGTTTTCTACTCCATAATGTACTTTGGACTTTCCTGAACATTTTGGTATATAAAACATTAAAATCAGACAATTGTGAGACCTTCAAATAATATTTTGAATTTTGACGTGTGACTCAAATAATAAACATTCTTTTCCTTTGACAGTAATGAAGGCAATGAAGCCTATTGACAGAGATATGCTAAATCCAGACAAAGTGTTTACTTGGGAAGACCCAGAATGTGAATGAGTCCTTCAATAGTGCTGTGTGGTGACGTGTGCCTAGTAATGTATTTGTTGGCCTTAAGACTCTAAAGTTAGCGGTGTCTGATGCTGTAACAACTTTTAGTGGTGGGAACTATGAAAGACTTAAGGTTCTGGAGAAGTTAAGGGTAAGATTTGGACAGAACACAGCTAAAGGACTGCTGGAACTGGATGAGATTCCTGTACTTGAAGCAGAGTTAGCAGCTCAGCAAATGGCAAAAGAAGCAAGAAAGAAAAGGAGGGGGCAATCACTGGGCTGTTGTGACATTGAAGAAGATACAGACTATGGGCCAGGACATAAAAGATGCAGGAATGTAAGTCTGCGTAAGAATTTGTAATGAGAGAGTTTTGAACCTCAGTATCCCTGAACCACATTTTTTGTAATAATGACCCGTTTTTTAAAAAGTACTGATGGTAGAAATGAAATTTTCACAGCACGCCAAGTGCGATATTGAACACATATGGAACTAGAAAAATTAAAATATCCTGTGTTGTTTTATTTTTAGGTTAATTTATTTACAAAATACTGTCAAAAAATTCAGTGTTTGAAAAAAGAAGGATAGCATGCCCCACAATACAATTTTAGTAATAATTCTTGTTCAGTGTATCTAGAAAGGTGCATTAATAACTATGGAAAATTGTAAGTTAGTGTCTTACAAAGTTTCCAATATAATGGGTCACAAATTTCGACAATTTAACATTGGCTCATAGGACATACATTGTCAAAGCAGGTACTACATACAAAAGTATTTAATCTACTTATTCCTTAATCTTCAATACTGAACTTCTATCTGATTGTTCTTCATTATGAATAATCATTTGCTCGCTATTAAACATGAGACACCATTTTCGAACTGAAGCTTCAATGATCACTTGTCCATAAACTTCGGTTATCCGTGTGCAATTTCGATAGCGGGGACTTTTTTCCCACTTGGCAACCTTGTTAGTCTATCGGCCTCACTCTTGGCGGGATCGATAATTTTGTCACATGTTACTGTTATCTTGGCGCCAAAATTTCGAAAGGTAGCATGGTTGGGTGTGGGGAGAGAACAGAGCTTTTCGTTGAATTAAAACGTTCTTTTCGTTTTGAAGTAACCTCGTATACTTTTCAAGCCACTGTAGTACAAGTTGGAGGGTACATCATACCAATTACACTGCTTTTCCCTCGTATTTAATGCTTCTGTTGTGTGAGGGAAAAATGAGTATTAGCCTGTGACAGTCTCTTACATTAGTCTTAAGTTAATTGTACGAAATATACGTTAGTGGCAGCGTAATTGTCCCACAATCTTCCTACAATACATGTTGTTTAAATTTATCCAATAGGGTCTACGTCCTCTTTCATTTAAGGATGCCATTTATCTTTCCCCGACGCTTGTATTATACCTCCATATCGGCTAAACCGACCTGTTACGATCATAGCAGGCATTCTCTGTATTCATTCGATGTCAACCGTGGTGTGAACTGAATCAATAGAATTGATTGCACTAACGTCTTATATGAGATTTTATTTACATGCCGGCATGCAATGTGTTTTCCCAGGCCTTCCGACAAGTCTTATTCTTCTCAACTTCCCCAGTATCGATTTTATGTGATCGTTGCATTTCATATCGCTTCGTAGTATTTCACAGGATATCGTATGCGATGTAAGGTAATCACGATCTTATAATCAGATGCCAAACGGTTCTTTCTCTTTGTTACAAGAATCACCTTCCTTTTACCCAGATTTAAACAGAGCTGCCATTCAGCACACCAAGCGGAAATTTTGTCGGGGTCTCTCTCCAGTTACTTAGTTTCCTGAATCGGAGATAGTTTCCCGAACACAGGAACGTCAGAGGACAATCTTATGGTGCAGCCTATACTCCGTGGTGGTGGTGGTGGTGGTGGTGGTGGTTGGAATGTTTAAGGGGAACTAAACAGCTAAGGTTATCAGTCCCCAAATACTCGGTGATAAGTCATCCAGGAGACTTGAAAACATTACAGGTCCTAACTGATTCCTAACTCAACTGATACCAATTTGTGTCATTCTATGATTAATAGTCATATGTAGCGCTTATGGATCGCTTCTTGTGCCTAAATTCGAAAATCAATGGCGTCAATAAATGTATTAAATGTAGAGTAGAGGTTTTGTGACAGATCACTCGTTAGCAGTGCCGTATGGTGTTTCCATTAAGTTTGTGACGAGTAAGAGGTTTTTGACCTTTATCAACAGATGGGTCTTCGGTGGTTGCCACCAGGGGGCAGGTAGGAAATGAGGGATATAGTGACGCGCATGTGCGTGTTGTGCTCTCTGGCGACATCGCTCTTGGAACGGTAACAAGTGGCAGAGCCTTGGGCCACAAACAATGTGAGCGATGTGTTCCCGACAGGAGCGCTCAGCTGTATTTCCGTATGTGGCCTAGTCCAGGACAGGAAAAGTGCAGTGTGGATTGCAGTTGATCAGTTGATGCCTGGCAGTAAGCCACAGGGATCAGTCTTCCTTCAACAGGTGCTACTCTTGGCAGTGTCATAGTGCGATTTATCTCTGTAGTAGTGTGCCTTGGAAAGAGCCGTTGCAAGTACAGACTGGCAGTTTCACCGTGATTCAGAGCAACTCTCGGTCTCTCAGTTGTTCCTACTATGATATTAGAACACCTCATTCGAGCTAATTGCACCGGTATTTGGAAGGTCAGCATCTGGTTTAATGCATTCCTTCAAGAAGTTATTCGGTTTGTTTGATGCAGCCTACCAGACTATGTCATTTGGCTTTCCAATCTCACCCAGAGAGCAGGGCTGTATAAGGTGTATTTTGAATGAAGCATAATATTAAATAGTATGTGTTCCGCTTTCCTACACGTAAGTCAGTGTCGTCATTTATTTAAAGTTGATTTGTAATTCTGTACCGAAGGACAGCCAAGTGCTGTTGCCATTAAGCTACAGTGCAACTAATCAGTACTTCCTTGTTTCGGCCTGTAAATTTCGTGAGCCGCTACAAAATTACTTAAAGCAAAGTACCTTATATTTGTTGTTCAATTATCTGTAGCTGCTGCGTAATAATGTAAATAATGTCTTCAAGTACTTTCAGCTTAAGAGTTAGGTTCAAAAATGGTTCAAATGGCTCTGAGCACTATGGGACTTAACTGCTGAGGTCATCGGTCCCCTAGAACTTAGAACTACTTAAACCTAACTAACCTAAGGATATCACACACATCCATGCCCGAGGCAGGATTCGAACCTGCGACCGTAGCAGTCGCGCGGTTCCGGACTGAGCGCCTATAACCGCTAGACCACCACGGCCGGCTAAGATTAAGGAAGGATTATTTTATTGCATGAATGTGTTAGCTGTATTCGTGCCTGTATATATATATATATGGTGTGTTAGAGGTAGCTTATTAACTGTGTTGTAAAAGTCTTGAAGCCACAAGCGGTTACGTGGAGGCTAGGGGGTATGTTGTAGTAAACAAAGGTGGTTTGCTGTGACTACATTCCCAATGGGTCTTTTGCCTGATACTTGCATGGGTGGGAGTTCTGGGAATTATAATTGTAAACCTGTACTTGTTTTTAAAGAACTGAAGGTTTATTCTTTTAAAGTTTATGCATTATAATTTCTGTAGAATTTGTCTAAATAGCTTAAAGTTTTTACTTGCGAATATAATAATTGCTTTTGATTGTAGTTTTATAATTAAATTCATATTGGTCAAGATTATTATTTCTGGTTGTCCGTGGTTGATTGGTTTTATTATAAAAGGAAAAGTCTATTCTGTTTCTACATTCTGTGTTATTTTTAATAAAGAGCAGCACCCTGTCACTCCACTATCTACATCCCTATAATTTCAGTAATACTAACACTAATTCTTTACAGACGAATGGAAAAGCTAGTAGAAGCCTAGCTCGGGGAAGATCAGTTTGGATTCCATAGAAATATTCGAACAGGTGAGGCAATACTGACCCTACTACTTATCTTAGAAGCTAGATTAAGGAAAGGCAAACCTACGTTCCTAGCATTTGTACACTTAGAGAGAAGCTTTTGACAATGTTGACTGGAATACTCTCTTTCTAATTCTGATGGTGGCAGGGGTAAAATACAGGGAGCAAAAAGCTATTTACAATTTGTACAGAAACCAGATGGCAGTTATAAGAGTCGAGGGACACCAAAGGGAAGCAGTGGTTGGGAAGGGAGTGAGATGTTGTTCAATTTATATATTGAGCAAGCAGTAAAGGAAACAAAAGAAAAATTCGGTCTACGTATTAAAATCCATGGAGATGAAATAAAAACTTTAAAGTTCGCCGATGACATTGTAATTCTGTCAGAGACAGCAAAGTACTAGGAAGAGCAGTTGAACGGAATGGGCATTGTCTTGAAAGGAGGATATAAGATGAACATCAACAAAAGCAAAACAAGGATAATGGGATGTAGTCGAATTAAATCTGGTGATGCTGAGGGAATTAGATTAGGAAATGAGACACTTAAAGTAGTAAAGGAGCTCTGCTATTTGGGGAGCAAAATAACTGGTGACGGTCGAAGCAGAGAGGATATAAAATGTAGAATGGCAATGGCAAGGAAAGCATTTCTGAAGAAGAGAAATTTGTGAACATCGAGTATAGGTTTAAGTGTCAGGAAGTCGTTTCTGAAAGTATTTGTATGGAGTGTAGCCCTGTATGGAAGTGAAACATGGACGATAAATAGTTTGGACAAGAAGAGATTAGAAGCTTTTGAAATGTGGTGCTACAGAAGAATGCTCAAGATTACGTGGGTAGATCACATAACTAATGAGGAAGGATTGAATAGGATTGGGGAGAAGTTTGTGGCACAACTTGACTAGGAGAAGGGATTGGTTGGTAGGACATGTTCTGAGGCATCAAGGGATTACCAGTTTAGTATTGGAGGGCAGCGTGGAGGGTAAAAATCTTAGAGGGAGACCAAGAGATGAATACACTAAACGGATTCAGAAGGATGTAGGTTGCGGTAGGTACTGGGAGACGAGGAAGCTTACACAGTATAGAGTAGCTTGGAGAGCTGCATCGAACCAGTCTCAGGACTGAAGGCCACAACAACAACAACAATATCATTTCAGTTTTTTGGAACCCCTTGACTGATGAAATTTGTGTGCTGATTGGGTTCGGGAAAGCAGATTTTTTTTTTTTTTTTTTTTTTTTTCCTGCGGGCAGTTCTCTTACCCAGTGATCTATCCTGCACGACCTACAACACGCCCTCAGATGTTTACTTCCTCTAGTACGTCTGTCCAATGTTCCAAACTATAGAGATGTTTTCCTATATACTTTGTTTCATTAGTACTGCTGGACGGGAGGATACTGTCGTGAAATGACTTCGCCATTGTCCAGCCGAGTGTTTCCAGAATGAATCTTTCCTCCTGCGTCACAGTGAGGGCTGTTTTAAAACGCCTTGGCAGATCAAAACTCTGTGCCAGACTGATCACAAGATCTCCTATGGAATAATGTAGCATTTAATATTTTTTCCTTTCTGTTGTCCCTGCTTCCTTAATACATGACCTCAAGCATACAATAATGACAGTTTCAACCCTCTAAAATGTACGAAATCATTAAAAAGTTACCAAAAACTGAGAAGACAGTTGATAGTCATTATATCTGGTCTAATCATACGATATAAATTAGAATGTTTATGCTCTGGGGCGATTTCCAGTAAAACTTTTAGGAGCCCAGCGCACATCAGAATGTTGAACGATGAATCCTTCTGTAGATCTGGCAATGTCTCGTTGCATCATCTGCAGAAGATTCCTCATAATTTTCCCCTGAAGTCTTGAAGGTAGAGATGTCACTCTATTCGTTCATCAATCACAATCTGAATAGCAGTGCTTATATACATCACTATATTGACATTCGTTTCCAGTAAGTGAGTACATAGCTTGGTATCTACATTATTAAAAATTTTCACTGCTGAAACGATTGGTGTGATGTACATTGTATGACGTTCAGAATCACATCAGATGAACTGAGTATTGCCACAGCCACTGGTCAATGCCACTGCATGCGTATGTTACAGCATCCACGTAACGTTATAAATTTTTCCTGTTGTTGAATCATATATTTGGGAAGTTCACCATTGGTACAAGGTGAAATTCTAAATAAACTCCCAAAACATCGCGTATATTGTCGCAGTCCGTTGGTTTCCTTGTATGTCAATGATATCCGATTTGTTCTGTCGTCCATCGTGTATCAATTCTGCTGATGACCCTGACATGTCAGTACTGTCATTGCAAAGACGAATGATGCTCTGTCGTCACATTTTGGATGGACATACGACCTGGGACTAAAGCTAACAGCGAAATAGTTCCAAGTAATTTTTGTATCGCCTTGGAAATTAATTAGTTCTGATTTAACGAACAATGGCTTATTTTTCTCCATCTCAACGTCATATCTGAAGAGAAGAACTTGAATATAATAATTTTGGATGAGCATTTCAACTGAGCATAAAATACTGCGCCCACATGCAGACAGATATCCGCTTGCCTCGGTGCCTTCCAAGAGGCTCGAAACGTATATCTACAGGACAAGAAATGTGAATATTTGAAACCACTCGTCCTACTAAATCTCCCCTCGTTCTGCCAAATCTCTTTATTGCGACGTCATCCAGGACTTCACTAGTAATGAAAAAGTTGGGCGGTTAGAACTGGAGGAGGAGGAGATTAGTGTTTAACGTCCCGTCGACAACGAGGTCATTAGAGACGGAGCGCAAGCTCGGTTGAGGGAAGGATGGGGAAGGAAATCGGCCGTGCCCTTTCAAAGGAACCATCCCGGCATTTGCCTCAAGCGATTTAGGGAAATCACAGAAAACCTAAATCAGGATGGCCGGAGACGGGATTGAACCGCCGTCCTCCCGAATGCGAGTCCAGTGTGCTAACCAGGTAAGAACTAATCACGAATTCTTAGTATGTTACATCTGCAGCGTCCGTCTATTTGGCCGTGTAGGTTCGTACACCCAGTTATGCTGGTTGCAGCCCTGCGCTATTTGTACTTCGTCGGCTCCTCAGTGCTCATGCACAAATATAACTCGCGTCAGGGACTTGTGTAATCACATCATCATCGCAACACAGTGTCTCATCTGGTTCCACAGCTGCGCTCATTCATAGCAAAGATGTGGCTAACTCTTTCTCCCTCGTTATTGTCTACTTTCGGAACTGTTAGCTCTGTACATTGCTCACAATTCTACGGAATGTTCCATTAAAAAGCCGATGCACTTATTTCTTTAACATAAAAAAAATTGCTGATATTGCCATTTTCAAGAAATGTTTAAAAAACGAACCAGTTAGTATCGCTAAGTCGAGGAAATTTCAGTAGTATGGACACACGTTGCAAAGGAATTTGCTTCCTTCCTGATACATCTCAACAGCATCAGTCCAAAAATATAACTTACTGTGAAGACGGAAAATAATGGCCAACTGAATATATTGGTGGTGTCTGTTATCAAGTGAAGGGACGAACCATTGGGTCACAAGGTACAGAGAAAAGCCACGCATACGGACCGTTACCTCCAGAAAGATTCTGACCATCACCCCAGACATAAAAGTGGTTTGTTAAAATCTTTGTGGACAGTGCGCACAAAATTTGTGAACCGGCTTTTTAAAAGATGAGCCTGAAGAACTACGGTGGACATTCAAGAAAAATGGTTATTCTACCAAGGAGACAGAACGAGTACTTCGCCCTAGGGAGAGGGTCAGGATCGACGAGGAACAACGGCCGCCAAAGGGAAATTTGCCTTCCGTTCTTCAGTACGATTACAGATCACACTGGGAAAATGTAGAGCAAGCGTGGTGGGGAAACTACCTTCAGACCCACCAGGAAGATAAAAGAATGCTCAATATCGGCTACGCCCTGTGTTTATAAAATTCATTGTAGTTGTGGACTGGTTTATGTAGGTACGACGTAAAGAAGTGTTTGGACCGCTTGGTTGAACACGAGAGGAATTACCGCCTGGTACATACAGATAAATCGGCCGTAGCAGAACATCTATACCAATGGGGTGATCATGGAATAAAATTCACCGAGACAAATTTTTTGCCAACATCGCATTATAGTGCACCTATGTATATAGAGGCTATTGAGATTTATAAAAACAGTAATAATTTTATCAAAAGAGAGGAAGGTGTTATATTAGATATAATTTCTAGAATTAAATTTGGTTCTCAACAATGCAACGTAAGAATGACTACGTATTACTCTCAGTTGAGAAATCTCGTACTACCAGAGAAAATCTCACAGTCGAAGTCACGTGTTGGACTGTGGTGCTCTCTACACTGCCCATATATTCGGCGCTTTCTCGAGTTCAGATTGCAGCTCGCCACTTTACCGCTGAAGATGTCTCCAGCAGTCTGAGAAGAAACGTTAATTTTATACATCGACCTCGACCTATTCGCCCGGAAGTTTTAAGTGATATGATTGCAAATTTCCCTTTGTCAAAATGTAAAGCAAATACTTTGATCTTCTCCCAGCTACCCATCTTTCTCTTTTGATTTTCAAACGATTATGTCGCTTTCCCCGTCTTCATTTCTTATTGTTTCTGATGTTTTCCTCTTCCTGCTATACCACTTCTGCCATTTACAATTCTTATAGTGGTCACCGTTTACATTTGTCTATCAATAAAATGTCTTTATTGTTCCATTTTCCGTCAAGGAATATTCAGGTTTTATCCAAACCATTCATGCCGTAGTAATATTTAAGTAATGGGTTCTATTTGAAATGTAACTCACTACTCGTTTGTCGTAATGAATGAAACCTAAAAATGTAAAATGTATTCTCAGATGTAATAGACGATCTCTTGTCCCTGATCTTGACAAGATAAATAAATAAATTAAAGTAAAATAAATGAATAAATGTTTGTTTACGTAGATTTTACTAGGAGCACTCTCACTAAAATTTCGGTTTTAGTGAAAGAAAGTGCAGGCTGCTTTTTCTTCAGCACCTTAATTTGCCTCCATTTAATTCACGTCGACGGGACGCTTAAATCTTAATTAATAATGGCACAGCGTAATATTAGTTAATTAAACGTTACTATTTCTGTAATGTATCACGTTCTGGCTTATCCTCATCTTCTTTCCACGAAAACAAAACTTTTCTTTTTATTGAGTGATATATTACTTAATTAAGCATTAGGATCTCAGTAATGTAACTCGTTCTAGATTATCCTCGTGCACATCCCACGAGACAAACATTTTTTTTAATTGACTGATGCGAGTGTAAAGTAACATTTGTGTAACTTGCCCTGAGAAGTAGGATTAAAGGATCTGAATCCATAAGACGAAATGTTTTTCAGTTCTGGAAGGAGTAGTCAGTGCATTACAGTTGCTTTCTATCTCTGTTAAGGTATCTTATCCTCATCTAGCGGTGTTACACAGTGTGTCACCGAAACTAGTGTTTTACGATTTTCCCCTTCAAATCCGCCCAGAAATATAATTTCACGAACGAATCGTTTTCGCGGAACCAATTAATGTCTCAAAATCGGTCATATCTTATTCAAATTTTTAAAAATTGAAACACCTATACTTACGTCAAACCACAGCACTCAGACGAAGTGTACGTTTGCTCATGCACATGTTATAAAAGATTTTTAACTTCTTACTTTACATGTGACGTCATAACGTCAGCTGCGTTCCAGTATCGGAGCAACGTAGTTAGTACATTTCCTGTAAGTTAGTTTGTTTCCTTATAGCCTGAGCTTGCTAATGGTGTTTAATTCTTCATAGGAGTTTTCTGTGTACGCGTTTTCTGTGTAGGCCAGCCGCATTGACAAAGAGTGATTTCTTTTATTTAATAACAGAACAGGCACAAAGCGATAAGTTGTCGATCTGGCTTCGTAACGTTGCCTATTTTTCTGTCTGAACACTTATCCAGTGAGCATATCCAATCTTGCAATTATAATCTTTAAGGGTCTGTAAAACCCCTTTCTATGACTAACATAGCCTCTCTATTGAACCGAACCTTTTCTGAGTCACAGACATACGACAAGTGAAAGTGTATTTCGTCAAAATCCATGGTTTTCTTATTGTCTTTGTGAATAGGTGCATACTCCTATATTGCAGAGATGGACCGATATGTTATAGGCTTTCTCAATTTGTGAAACTCCTTTTCTTGAATAAATCATCCAAATTTTCTGAAATGGTAATTATTTGTTTGTCTGTACTTGTACATCATATCTTTAGATTTCTATCGGATTTGAATAATTCATGTCGACTGTATTCGTCAATTAATGTTTTACTTATTCCAAGATAATCATAGAAGATATCCTTTCCAGCATCGCAGAAATCACTAGTTACTACTTCAGTGACAAATGAAATCAAGTTCGAGCTTCTTGGCACAGGTTATCAGCCACCATCCTCTACTCTGACCTCTGTTTCACGTCCGGCGTAAATCGTAGGAACCATGTCTTACCCATGCTTTTACGATATTTAAAAAGTAAGCTGGGTATTATTTAGAGAGTATTTGAGATGTTCGCTTTCGCATTTTGCTTCAGTCAGCATTGAAGATATGCGACACTTACCTTGCATATTTCTTTCTATTAGTTAATTGTAATGATGTACGTACCGCACTCTTTGTCCTGATATACACAAAACAACATACATTAAAAATAGATTAGTGTTCAAAATCTGTGAACGACCGTTGTCGTTCTACTGAAGAACACTATACAGGGTGTAAAAGAAAAATCTGTAGAACGTGTCATAGTGGTGTATGTGAGGCCGAGACGAAAAATTTGATAAAAAATCACTTGTGGCCTATCAAGCCGGGAAATAACCTTTAATTGGCCTACAAATCCATCTAAATTACAGCACAAGCGCGCCATGCATGATTTTCAGTAACCTTTCGACCTATTATGCCTCCGTATTTCGTTAAGGGTTGTAAATTAGCGTTTACTGTAAAGGCAATGAAAGGATAATTGGAGAGCCCTTGATGTCTCAGAATGTATCCTTACAACCGATTCCTTTTTCTCTTCGAGTAGTGCTACATGATGCTTTTCTCCCAAATCTTTTTAGTACCTCCTCATTAGTTATGTGAGCTACTTACGCACTCTTCAGCGACCTTCTGTAGCAGCACATTTGAAAAGGTGCTATTCTCTACTCGTCTAAATTGTTTATCGTCCATGTTTCACTTACTCACATGGCCACACTCCAGACATATACTTTAAAAATGACGTCTTAACTCTTAAATCTATAGTTGATGATAACAAATTCCTATTCTTCAAAAACTTTTCTCTTTCCAATGACAGTATACATTTTATATCCTCTCTACGTTGGCCATCACCAGTTATTTTGCCCACCAAATAATAAAATTGATTTGCTACTTTTAGTGTCTCATTTCCTAATCTAATTCCTTCAGCACCACATGATTTAATTCGACGACACTCCATTATCCTTGTTTTGCTTTTGTTGATGTTCGTCTTATATCCTTCAAATGTTCAAATGTGTGTGAAATCTTATCGGACTTAACTGCTGAGGTCATCAGTACCTAAGCTTACACCCTACTTAACCTAAATTATCCTCAAGACATTATGTATTAGGTTCAACTGATCTTCCCTTTGCTGTCTTTGACAGAACTACAATGTCATCGCCAAGACACAAAATTTATATTTCTTCTTCATTAACTTCATTTCATACTCCAAATTTTTATTTAGTTCTTTTTTTATTGCTTGCTCAGTGTACAGATTGAATAACAGAATAGGCCACAACTTAGTGTCACTCACGTCTCAACCACTGCTTCCTTTTCATGCCTCTCCACTCTTTTGGGTTCTGTCAGTTTGTCAATAGCCTTTCGCTCCCTGTATTTTACCCCTACTACCTTCCGAAATTCAAACATTGAAATTCAACATTGTCAAAAGTACACTCCTGGAAATTGAAATAAGAACACCCTGAATTCATCGCCCCAGGAAGGGGAAACTTTATTGACACATTCCTGGGGTCAGATACATCACATGATCACACTGACAGAACCACAGGCACATAGACACAGGCAACAGAGCATGCACAATGTCGGCACAAGTACAGTGTATATCTACCTTTCGCAGCAATGCAGGCTGCTATTCTCCCATGGAGACGATCGTAGAGATGCTGGATGTAGTCCTGTGGAACGGCTTACCATGCCATTTCCACCTGGCGCCTCAGTTGGACCAGCGTTCGTGCTGGACGTGCACACCGCGTGAGACGACGCTTCATCCAGTCCCAAACATGCTCAATGGGGGACAGATCCGGAGATCTTGCTGGCCAGGGTAATTGACTTACACCTTCTAGAGCACGTTGGGTGGCACGGGATACATGCGGACGTGCATTGTCCTGTTGGAACAGATTTGGATGTACCGTGCACTATTCAGTGTCCCCTCGACGATCACCAGAGGTTGTCGGCCAGTGTAGGAGATCGCTCCCCACACCATGATGCCGGATGTTGGCCCTGTGTGTCTCGGTCGTATGCAGTCCTGATTGTGGCGCTCACCTGCACGGCGCCAAACACGCGTACGACCATCATTGGCACCAAGGCAGAAGCGACTCTCATCGCTGAAGACGACACGTCTCCATTTGTCCCACCATTCACGCCTGTCGCGACAACACTGGAGGCGGGCTGCACGATGTTGGGGCGTGAGCGGAAGACGGCCTAACGGTGTGCGGGACCGTAGCCCAGCTTCATGGAGACGGTTTCGAATGGTCCTCGCCGATACCCCAGGAGCAACAGTGTCCCTAATTTGCTGGGAAGTGGCGGTGCGGTCCCCTACGGCACTGCGTAGGATCCTACGGTCTTGGCGTGCATCCGTGCGTCGCTGCAGTCCGGTCCCAGGTCGACGGGCACGTGCACCTTCCGCCGACCACTGGCGACAACATCGATGTACTGTGGAGACCTCACGCCCCACGTGTTGAGCAATTCGGCGGTACGTCCACCCGGCCTCCCGCATGCCCACTATACGCCCTCGCTCAAAATCCTTCAGCTGCACATACGGTTCACGTCCACGCTGTCGCGGCATGCTACCAGTGTTAAAGACTGCGATGGAGCTCCGTATGCCACGGCAAACTGGCTGACACTGACGGCGGCGGTGCACAAATACTGCGCAGCTAGCGCCATTCGACGGCCAACACCGCGGTTCCTGGTGTGTCCGCTGTGCCGTGCGTGTGATCATTGCTTGTACAGCCCTCTCGCAGTGTCCGGAGTAAGTATGGTGGGTCTGACACACCGGTGTCAATGTGTTCTTTTTTCCATTTCCAGGAGTGTATATGCACCCTGGGGGATAATATAATCGCGTTGCTGCCAGGGTGCCATCGTGTCTACCCTTTAATAGGGACTACTCACAGCCACAAGACTCGGTGTGGTGCAAACGAGTGAAATAAGCAGGCAACCATGCCACGGAGTCGCTCTCGTGCTTCCTATAACCAACTGAGTGAGTTTGAGAGGTGTCGTATTGTGGGCTTCCGAGTGGCGGGATGGTCCCTTCGGAGAACTGTGACAAAGTTGTACAGACTGCGTCAGTTGTGCAACAGCGCTGGTATTCGTTGTGAAGTGAACATTCTCACACCCGTAGATAAACACGCAGCACAGACGCCCGCCACCGTCGTCAAACTGTATCAGCAACAGTGACAGATCGTACAGCTACTACAGCACAGAAAAGATGACTCGTAAGCTCAGACGTGTTCACACGAATTGTTGCTAATCGGTTATTAGCAGTGGACTACAGGCACGTACATTTCTAGTCCGTCTTCAACTCAAGCCACAGTATCGCCGTGCACATATCGACTGGTGCCCTCAGAAGATCATTTCGAAGATGGAAAGGCGCGCCATAATCTTCAGCGATGAAAGAAAATTCTGCCTTTCTGCAAGTGAGGGCCGTTTGCACGTACAGTGTAAATCTTCTGAACGCTGTCTCGACGAATGCATTCATCCATGGCACACTGGCCCAAACCCAAACGGTGTGGGGTGCGGTAAGCTACAACTCTCGTCCACCTTTAGTGTTACTGGAGGGAACGCTAAGCAACGCTTCGTACGTGCAGAGAGTTGTTGAACCCATTATTTGACAGTTCTTGCAAGATGAAGGTGATGCGTTGTTGGAACAGGATAATGCTCATCCACGCAATCCCCGTGAACCTCAATGAGCTCTGGAAGACGTGCAGCAACGTCGCTAGCAAGCACAATCTTAGAACTTGTCTGCAATCGAGCATGTGTGGAATATAATGGGACGAGAAATGACTCGTTTCACTCGTCAGCCAATACCACTTGCGGAACAGTGTGAAAAAGTTGAGCAGAGGTGGAATTAATCACGTATCCTAGGATAGTATTCACCAGATGTACAATCGACTGCCTGCCGGAGTCAGCGCCTGCAATACTGCCCATTGATTCTACACCACCTACTAACACAGATGTTTCAACATGGGTCGATACCTGATACCTCAGAACCAATGTAGCTATTGATTTGTAAATAAATAATTTCGTGTAATCCATACCCATTTTTGCAACAATAAATATTGAGTGAATTGGAAACTGCTAAAAGGGTGTACATGCTTTCTTCTGTCAGTGTATGTTGTAATTCGTTGTATTGATTTTGATTAGTTTACGAACGTTCTTCCTTTTTCATCAGAAACATTAAATTATTCGTTTATAGTTCCAATTTTTTTTCTTCTGGTGACAGTATCAAAGTTAATGATCAACTGAAACAGACTGCGTCTAGTAATACTGCAACTAAACTGTTTCCAAAACTAAGCTGCTCGATGATGAAACATAACGACAGAGTCCAAGGAGCTTAAATCGAGTTTATAGAAATTTGATCTTTTGAAATAATTTAGAGGTTAAGTTTTTCTATATCAACAAATGTGCAACTATGGAAACTAAGAGCAAAGATAAAAGTAAATTAGCATTGGACAAAACGAAAATGGTAGAGGTGATACGTCTTTCCCAGCCACATATTACGCAAGAAGATGTTAAGAATAAAATCAATATTGTGTTGACAACTTCCACTGTCCAGTCCCATTAAAGTGGCCAGTACCTATGATGGACGACAACGAGCGATACCCACTCACAGGTAGCAGGTTTCCGCACTAGGAGCGGAGACTGTATGAAGCATGCCGAGGTGGACGCGGAAGACAGTATAGTGGTTGTAGTGAAGAAACGGAGCGATTCATCTGAAGTCCATACGGGGCTGATCACTGGCTTTCGGACCAAGGGTGGAAGCATTTCTTAGACGGATAAGTCTCTACAGACCTTAAACGATAGGAGAGAACGTCGGTTGCGGAGATGTGTACGGGTGATCAGACGTGCAACGTGGGTGCTTAGGTGAACCATGAGTTCAGCAACTTTCTAATCAACCACTGTTCAGCGATCGTTTTTGTGTTTGGGCAACCGCAGCATGCGCCTGGTTCGTGCCCCCGTGTTGACTAATATTTATAGGCGACGAAGGCTGGGAATATGTAGCGCCAATAGCGCATCTGTACGTCCACTGAGTGACGGCAGACGAGCTTTTCAGATGAATCACTTTTTAAGCTAATTCTGACAGGTGGCCGTTGACGTATACGGCGTGAAACGTCTGAAAGCAAACCAAGAGGGTGTGTTATGATCTGCGAAAGTTTTCGTGTCGATCCCGGGGTGATCTCATCATTCTGGAAGGCACAATGGATCAATATGCATATGTATCTACACTAGGTCACCATGCCCACGGCTAAATGAAATTTGTTTTTCACGGCACGACACCACCAACCAGCAGCAGTGTATGTGCGGGGTTGAAAGAGCATCAGGATGAGTTTACCCTACTCTCTTTGCCGCCAAACTCCCAGAATTTAAACCCAAACGAGAGTCTGTGGAATCACCTCGATTGTGGTCTTCGTGCCATGGATCCTCAAGAGAGAATCGCAGGTGGCCACGGCCCAGGAGATATCACGGCTCCACAACCTTGTCTGTACTCTCTAGAACCTCGTTGACTCACTTCCTGCAAGTCTCGCAGCGGTCCGCGGTGTAAAAGGTAGTTATTCAGGCTTTGGACAGATGCTCACGTTAATGCGATTGGACGGTGCACAAGCGGTGGTGCAACAAATAGAAATAAAATAGATTTAAAAAAATAAAAAAGTTTAATCTCTCCCACACGATGTAGGCTATATGTTTCCAAATTGTAGCATTTCAGTAAACTGACATTACAGGACTAAGTCAAAAGAATCGAGTTTCGTATGCCTTTCTCCTGTCTTTTCTTTTTTTTCAATGTGAGGGCGATGTGTAAGTAGGCTGTTTACATTTTCTTATTGGTAACGCCACGTAGCGCTCTGTATGAAAAATCACTGGCTGTGCTGTGCGCAGTCTATGGCTAGTTTGCATTGTTGTCTGCCATTGTAGTGTCGGGCAGCGGCAGCTGGATGCTAACAGCGCTTAGCGTTGCGCAGTTGGAGGTGAGCCGCCAGCAGTAGTGGACGTGGGGAGAGAGATGGCGGAGTTTTGAAATTTGTAAGAATTGGTGTCATGAACTGCTATATATATTATGACTAGTGAGGTAAATACATTGTTTGTTCTCTATTAAAATCTTTCATTTGCTAACTATGCCTATCAGTAGTTAGTGCCTTCAGTAGTTTGAATCTTTTATTTAGCTGGCAGTAGTGGCGCTCGCTGTATTGCAGTAGCTTGAGTAACGAAGATTTTTGTGAGGTAAGTGATTTGTGATACGTATAGGTTAATGTTAGTCAGGGCCATTCTTTCGTAGGGATTTTTGGAAGTCAGATTGCGTTGCGCTAAAAACTATTGTGTGTCAGTTTAAGCATAGTCGTGTATATAATTGTTCTAAGGGGATGTTTCATATGTCGACCCTTAGCCGAGGATACCTCACTGGAATCTTCTGATTTTTTCTTGTAGTTTGTGTAGTTAGTGTAGCCTTTGTTTATTGCTAGCGCGTAATCATAGAGAGAATTTCCTTTGTAGTTGAAGTCTTTCATTGTTGTACAGTAAAACAGTTGTGGCATGGATGTATATTTGCACCAAGTATTTCGCAGCTTCGCTTGCAATTAACTAGATATTATTTTCAGTGCTATGTTAATGTGTTCTCTTATTTTTGTTCTTCAAATTGTGTTTTTCTGTGTTGTCGTTTGAAAAATTGTGACAATAATGGCGTGTGAAAAACGTAACACTAGGCTCCAAGTAAACTGAGAAATGACAGTGAAGACGAAAGCAGTGTGTTAGCGTCACCATGTAATGAATTAACTAACGTTCAAAGTAGTAATTTGGTAATTGTGCATAGGGAAATGGAGCGGGCTGCAAATAATGGTGTAGGCAGTGAAACAATTAGTGAACAGGGAAGCATTATCGATCGATCGGTCGGCAACAGCTCGCCTCAGGATTCCGAAATGACAGGACACAATCTTGCAAATACTGTAGATTCAGATTTTGCGTCCTCACCGTTTTCTCAAATAAATCAAGACACATTTTCTGCTTTTCAAAATGCGAATATTGCCGGTTCAAATGCACTGCCGAAAAGCACTGAGGAACATGTTTCAGACACCAGTGCACTGTTGTTACAGTTAATGGAACAAATGGGACAAAGGCTACAAAAGTTAGACACAACGCTTGAACAAAATCAGAAACAAATGGGACAAAATCTTCAAAAGTTAGACACAACGGAACAAAATCAGAGACAAACACAGCAACAGTTGGACACAATGGAACATAATCTTGAAAAGTTAGACACAATGGAACAAAATCTTCGGAAGTTAGACACCACACTTGAACAAACACGTGAAGATTTAACTACTGAGTTACATAACATTGAATCGAAATGTCAAAAAATCTGTAATGACGTAAAAACACAAATTTGTGAGCATTTTCAACCTATTTTTTCGCGGCATGAAAACGCATTACAGAATCACGAAGCAGCCATAAAAGAATTGCAAACTGTTGTTCGTGAAAATCACGACACCTTGCAAGCTAAAATGGACTCAGTTGCATCCACCGATTCGGTTACGCAACTTGCAAGAACTCAGGAAAACTTAAAGGTCACAGTAGATTCGATTTCAACACAAATGGACACTCTGAAACTTGGTTCAGAAAAACACACTGAGGAAATGTGTTCACTATCGGAGAAAGTAGCCGAACTTTCAGATCAGTTCACTAACTTATCTACAAAGGTAGATGATGATCTGAATGATACAGAAGAGTGCGAACAAATTAGGAAATTCAAACAAAATCAGAATCAAATTAATACACAACACCAAAGAGAAATCCGGGAAGTGCAAGATCAGCTGACACAGGTAATACAAGAATTACGTATTTCAGAGGACAGTCGCGCTCCAACACGGGAAGAGGGACTTATAAATACGGAAAAACCACAAAAGAATAACACAGGGCATTTCGGAAATTGTGAAAGAAATTGGCTAGGTGCACCGAATTTTGAGATGGAACTGCCGACACGACGTAACAATGAACGATATGCTACCCGCCGACACGATGATTTCGACTATAAGCTGTTCATTACTGCACGTAAATTCAAAACATTTAAGAATTCTGGCAACGACATTCATCCACAAGCGTCGCTCCATCAATTCTCTCATTGTTTTCCTCCCAACTGGTCATTAGAGCACAGATTAGAATTTATGTGTGGCTACTTGGAGAATGAACCAGTTGTAAGAATGCGACCGGTCATTCACGATTGTCATAGTGAAGGAGAATTTTATCATGCCTTCCTCTCAGCATATTGGTCTCAAGCTACACAAGACCGAGTAAAACATAGCATCATAATGATGAAACATTTCGAACAATCTGAATTTTCCAGTCTTGTCAAATATTTTGAAGGCATGTTACATAATACTCAGTATCTTTCAAACCCATACAGCCCCTCAGAACTCATCCGCATTTGCATAATGAAATTGCCTTGAACATTTAAGGAATATTATTTTGGCAGGACGCTGCAAAGATGACATTGAAGCTTTTCAGGGACTGTTACAAGAATTGGAAATTGTCACTGAAAATCGCGGATCGCGAAAACAGGGACACTACAATTACAGGTCACATCCGTCACAATTCCGCGATGACAGAAATAATAACTGGACACGACAAGGCTATTCTTACAACTCAAACCGTGAACAAAATAGACACCACCCATATGACAACCACTGGCAGAGTAATAGTTACAGAGAAAGATCGCATTTCCGTAGTAATGAATATAACAGAGAGAATCATAGAAATAGACAATATGGCAACCAGAACTATTATTATCAGGGGAGGCAGAATAATTTCAAACGCAAGGGTCCACCACGCAGTGATGATTCAGGGAGAAATTCTCCACCACGTGACCGACAAGACATTAATTACAGAAATTACCGACGTGACGACAGACGATATGATCGTAACGACAGACCGGAATTTCGTCAGAACTGGCGGGATTCAAACAGGGCAGGGCCCTCTCGTCAAGGTGAATTTCTAGAAGTTAGGTCTCCTAATCCCAATAACGGCGCGCGCCAACAAAGAGACAGACAATGACCCGCACCGCAGGCAGCCGCGTGCGCCGGCTGACTCAGAGAAAAATAACACAAGCTAACCTTGAGAAAAATTCCAGTATTCTTTACCGATGTACCATATACCATATGATAATTCCGTTGAAGCTGGAGCTCTGCATACTAGGAAGAGTAAAGGTTTTACACCACATTTCACATGTAAAACCGTTTATTGAAATATAATCTGCTTTTTAACTTTGTCTTCGCCATAAAACATTTCACTTCACATTCCTAGTATGCTTTGTCACACTGAGAAACTGTTAACATGCAACAATGTTTTGAAGTTAACTATACAGTCTACAACCAAGAGAACTTATTTAAACAGAAATTACGAATGCATTGTTATAGTGAACAGACGACACAGTGTTGTTATTTGTACATTCTTGCTTGTTAGTTGCACGATTATGTAACGACTATAAGGCTTACATACCTAGAAAATATACTGTTAATGAGGTTTTAATGCAACATTTTGGTTCAGTTGAAAAGACATTCTTTATTTGAAGTACTTTCTGTGAGATTAAAGATGACTTAGCGTTTGGTTTCTTTGATAGCTACACGATTATATCACGACGCTACTAATGTGTGACACAATTTACATTGTGCTTTTGCGGTGTATCTGTTTTATATCTGCATAGTTTTTCTGAATTCTTCTGGAAAGGAAAACATGTTTTAGTAGTAACTTTGTGGTATAGATACAATGAGACAGCCTTTTCTGTAGCACAACAATACGTTACAGTACAGTACTTACTTCATCAAGGCAATAAGCGTGGTAACTACGATATCTATACGCAAAGCATTTCACTTTTTGTTTATCATGAGGTAAGTACATTGACTTCTGCAGAACTTTGCTTACCGGGGACGATAACTACGACAGTTCCACAGAATTATCTTACAGCAAAACGCACATTTAGCACTACAGGGCACGCATTTGAGTGATTAATTTTGGTACTTAAACCATTTATTTATTAATATTGTTGAATTAAAAAGAAAGTTTTTTGTGATACATTTTATTCCATTGCTGGAACCTGCAACACCTGAGGGTATAATTACATTAATCCTCAGGGGGGTACACGCTTACTTTGTGTACCATGTGTTTGGCAAGCACAAGGAGCCCTAGCTAATATGGTATTTGCTTATACAACTCTACACATCGGTACCATGTTTATCTAACACATAAATTACACAGCTATCTGATAATTTAACTGAGAGAGACAAACATTTATTATACTACATCACTGACAGATGTTTACGTAATTACACCGTTGGATAACTTCAAACTAATGAAATTGTATTTTGTCTGTACTTTGTGAAATGTTCATATTTTTTCAGAACTATTGTGATACTATGAGAGCTTTGAATGATGTGTTTAGTATGGGATCATGATTGTTAAAGTACGTTTGAGGCAGATGACACTTTTGACATGAGCAGAGAATTTTTTTTTTAGGTTTTGAAAATATTGGAGGAAGCTACGACGATTTTGAGAGTTGATTGAGGTATTATGATGCTATTATTACGATGACTATGTGTATTATGCTGTTGTGGTATGTTTATGATCAATAAGCTGATGCTGTATGAGTTATTTGATTATGCTACGTATCTGTTATGATGAAATATTGAAGAAGTGTCGACGAATAAGGTAAGGAATAATGGGTAGTGGTTAGGAACTCTGGTTTGTGGAAAAGGATGTTGGATACCGAGAATCGTACTTTAAGAGTTATGAAATGAGTGTATATGCGTGAATGTATCACTATGCTGGCGAAAATTTTTTGGACACTATTATATTTAAATGATTTAATGTCTACAGATTTGTAACGCAAATTCTTGACCTGTGAATTTTTTTTATATGAGACTGCCACTGTAGCGGAAACTGGTGTCGTAAGACAGTTAAGTGACCACCTGCACGTAATGCGCTGTGGGCACCCAGCTGCGCGACAACCACCTGACAAAAGAGAGCCATTAGTGTGTGGCTTTCAGAGGCACAGGAAAAAAAAAAAAAAAAAAAAGGGGGGGGGGAATCATTAATCTCGCTATTGACATTTCTTTGTAGAAAGCGTCGCAAATACGACACACTCAAACTTGAAAACATATGATTACACTTTGGAGTTCTTAATTTATGATATTTACTTAAATGAATGATGAGAAACATTTCATGTCTATTGTCTTGCTAGTTGGAAGATTGTTTACTGCATTATGAAATGACTTATGGCTAGCAAATGATGTTTCACGCCTTGCTTTGCCTATTTTGTTTAATGTCTAGTTTCTATCTGCACTGCAGCATTGGTTAAAATACAATTTAATACATGTACTAATATAGTTATTTTATGCCTACAGATGCAGTAAATAATAACTTTACGATGTACTTAAAAAAACGAAGGAGCACAAAAAGACTTCCCTTCACAGGAACTGCATACATAATTTTCTTTTCAAGTACTTGGTAATGTTTATGGTGCGATAGCTTCTTGTGGTGCACTACTTTAATTACATAGATACACTCCTGGAAATGGAAAAAAGAACACATTGACACCGGTGTGTCAGACCCACCAAACTTGCTCCGGACACTGCGAGAGGGCTGTACAAGCAATGATCACACGCACGGCATAGCGGACACACCAGCAACCGCGGTGTTGGCCGTCGAATGGCGCTAGCTGCGCAGCATTTGTGCACCGCCGCCGTCAGTGTCAGCCAGTTTGCCGTGGCATACAGAGCTCCATCGCAGTCTTTAACACTGGTAGCATGCCGCGACAGCGTGGACATGAACCGTATGTGCAGTTGACGGACTTTGAGCGAGGGCGTATAGTGGGCATGCGGGAGGCCGGGTGGACGTACCGCCGAATTGCTCAACAAGTGGGGCGTGAGGTCTCCACAGTACATCGATGTTGTCGACAGTGGTCGGCGGAAGGTGCCCGTGCCCGTCGACCTGGGACCGGACTGCAACAACGCACGGATGCACGCCAAGACCATAGGATCCTACGCAGTGCCGTAGGGGACTGCACCGCCACTTCCCAGCAAATTAGGGACACTGTTGCTCCTGGGGTATCGGCGAGGACCATTCGCAACCGTCTCCATGAAGCTGGGCTACGGTCCCACACACCGTTAGGCCGGCTTCCGCTCACGCCCCAACATCGTGCAGCCCGCCTCCATTGGTGTCGCGACAGGCGTGAATGGAGGGACGAATGGAAATGTTTTGTCTTCAGCGATGAGAGTCGCTTCTGCCTTGGTGCCAATGATGGTCGTATGCGTGTTTGGTGCCGTGCAGGTGAGCGCCACAATCTGGACTGCATACGACCGAGGCACACAGGGCCAACACCTGGCAGCATGGTGTGGGGAGCGATCTCCTACACTGGCCGACAACCTCTGGTGATCGTCGAGGGGACACTGAATAGTGCACGGTACATCCAAACCGTCATCGAACCCATCATTCTACCATTCCTAGACCGGCAAGGGAACTTGCTGTTCCAACAGGACAATGCACGTCCGCATGTATCCCGTGCCACCCAACGTGCTCTAGAAGGTGTAAGTCAACTACCCTGGCCAGCAAGATCTCCGGATCTGTCCCCCATTGAGCATGTTTGGGACTGGATGAAGCGTCGTCTCACGCGGTCTGCACGTCCAGCACGAACGCTGGTCCAACTGAGGCGCCAGGTGGAAATGGCATGGCAAGCAGTTCCACAGGACTACATCCAGTATCTCTACGATCGCCTCCATGGGAGAATAGCAGCCTGCATTGCTGCGAAAGGTGGATATATACTGTACTAGTACCGACATTGTGCATGCTCTGTTGCCTGTGTCTATGTGCCTGTGGTTCTGTCAGTGTGATCATGTGATGTATCTGACCCCAGGAATGTGTCAATAAAGTTTCCCCTTCCTGGGACAATGAATTCACGGTGTGCTTATTTCAATTTCCAGGAGTGTATTAATATGTGAACAGACATTTCCCTTTTCTGCATTGTTGTCTTTACTGTAATATTTTTTTTTGCTTTAGCTTTGTCATGTTTAGTTATAAGCTATTGCATTTGCTGCTGCTGTGTGCCAGGCGTAATTTTACTGAATTTGACTTTGTATTACTCTGTTAAGCCAGTTTTACTAGGGATTTGTTTCTCTTGTTTGCTGCACAGCGCCTTATATTAGTTGTAATATTGCAATTGCTTTACCAGTTTCCATTTTTTTGGGACATTGCTGTTTGTATTAATTTGTTTTGTGTTGTTGCTTTGCCTCGTCCCTTAGTTTAGCATCTGAGCTCAGTAGATTTTAAGTTAGCTTAAGAGGGGTAGACTATATAAGAAAATAACTATGATGAATTGGAAGAAATGCATTGAGAAGCTATAAGAAAATGGTTTGGCCAAAAAAGTAGTGTATAGTGGAGAAAAACTATTTTTGAAAGAGGATGTGAGCATAATACAGAAAGCAGGCTTCGATATGACTTTTTGGAAATAATGAAGAATGAAGGGAGATCTCCGAGAAGTAAAGAAAGTTTTGTTTGCAAAATACTGCAGTAAAACAAACCCTATCCTTTCCTTGTGTTATCCCACTGTGTTTGTGTACCCTTGTGTATTTATGTTCTTCCTGTCTTTATATGTTCATCTGATAAGACTTATGTTGCAGAATTTTTCTAATACTCACCTACATGAACTATGATGAGGAATACTGTTATCCTCAAATATAATTTGCATTAATAACATGTTATTTACTTTGTAAAGATGTTTACACATTATTTATTCTGTTTTGTTCTAATGCTCATGTGTGAAGTTGATGTTTCAAAAGTTATTCTGATCTTTTATGTATGTACTTATGTTGTAATTTTTGTAACACTGATGTATTTGCTATTTCGATTCTTTTGGAAGCCTGTACTACTACAAATGTTATCTGTATTGTTATGTTCTTTAAAAATGTACTTTGTACCTTTGTTATTGGATTCTTATGTTATAAAATTGTAATTGACACCAGTTCATCAAATTAAGTAACTTGTAAATTACATTTCACTGCACACGTTTCTGTTGGTCATAGTATATGGACAATATGTGAGAAGTAGGGACTGATAGTGTTTGCACGTGTGTTAATAATTCAGTAAGGGACTGGATAACAGCATTGCTGGTTCTAAGGACATTTCAAATACAATTTTTGTGAGTGCACAAGTGGTGGTTATGGATTTGCTATATTATCCGCAAGACTCTTCAATGGTGATTGTGCGCCTGCACAGTCAAACAGATGGCTGCTGGCCATCTCTACAAGGACTACAGTGGGTCTACACCTTTGATGACCCACCAATACAATTATTTCTACAAGGTCTACAGTGGGTCTGCATCTCTGGTGGCCCACCAATACCGTAATCTCTACCAGGACTACAATGGGTCTACTCTGTGACAACCTAACTACCAATATTCTTTAAAACTTGGACTGACTCTGCTGTGGGTTTGCTCTGTTGTGGCCCATTATCTGTCTGCATGTCAAGAGTCAGCACTGTCTTTCCGTTGGAAGGACAACACTATTTATTCAAGACTGCATGGAAATCCACTACTTCAGTGTGCATTTTCTTTTATTGCTCAGACTTTGAAAAAAAAAAACACTGCAATTTTACTATGATGAACGATCAGGACTGTCTTTATGGACTGTGAGAGAATTTTAGCTTTTGACCAACATTTTATCGATACGTGTGTGCATTTCATTTCTTTGTTATTGTAATTATGAAAAAAATTTTCAAATCTGTATTGGCCACGGCCCAAAACAATTTGTAAATTTTTTTGTGGGGAGCATGGGGGCTATGTAAGTAGGCTGTTTACATTTTCTTATTGGTAACGCCACGTAGCGCTCTGTATGAAAAATCACTGGCTGTGCTGTGCGCAGTCTATGGCTAGTTTGCATTGTTGTCTGCCATTGTAGTGTCGGGCAGCTGCAGCTGGATGCTAACAGCGCGTAGCGTTGCGCAGTTGGAGGTGAGCCGCCAGCAGTGGTGGACGTGGGGAGAGAGATGGCGGAGTTTGGAAATTTGTAAGAATTGGTGTCATGAACTACTATATATAATATGACTAGTGAGGTAAATACATTGTTTGTTCTCTATTAAAATCTTTCATTTGCTAACTATGGCTATCAGTAGTTAGTGCCTTCAGTAGTTTGAATCTTTTATTTAGCTGGCAGTAGTGGCGCTCACTGTATTGCAGTAGCTTGAGTAACGAAGATTTTTGTGGGGTAAGTGATTTGTAAAACGTATAGGTTAATGTTAGTCGGGGCCATTCTTTCGTAGGGATTTTTGGAAGTCAGATTGCGTTGCGCTAAAAACTATTGTGTGTCAGTTTAAGCATAGTCGTGTATATAATTGTTCTAAGGGGACGTTTCAGATGTAAATCTAAACTGTTTAGAAATTTTACTATCCTTTCGGAGACCTTTTGACGTAGTCAGCAGGTTCTGAGTGTAACATTCTCTTTAAAAGGTTTTCATGTATATTTGGTACGAACGACAGAAAACTTGCACCCCAAATATGGCATAAATGAAAGTGCTATGTTACAGAACAGATTGGTAGTCAGGGACTCGTATTGCCAGCCAATAAACAGATGGTAATCGTAATCATTATGTGTATTTTTTGTGCAAAGATACATTTTTAAATGTGAAAATGCCTATTGAAATTAACAAACGAGGAGTGGTGTAAATTAAGATTTCGGTGGTGTTCTTTGCAGGATTTTAATGCGAGTCGGTTACGAGATTTCGTTTTTTAGAAAGTTTCTTGTTGGTGCCATTCAAGCTACGTAGTTGCTAGGTACAATTTTGTTGTGTTGTTGTATCTTCCTAGTGCACTGCGAGTTACTAGTCAATTAGTGTGTGACAGCCCAAGCAGTAGGTCGAGAATGGAAGATGGGGTCTTCGAATGCAGAAAAAACGGACATGCTCATGGATTATTGGAAGTGTAAGAAGAAAACGATTCTTTCTTGTACGGTGGATGTCGTACGATATTCAAATAGGCGTCACCCATTTCGGTAGTTATTTATCAGCCTTTTCTACCAGTTACGTGAAAGTCGCAGTGTAAAACCTAAACAGGAAATATAAGGAAATAAGTGACCACAGGCGAGGAGGAAATTAACGTTTTTGGCTGCTGTTGCAGATCATCTCACGTGCAATTGCACGAAGTGATATGAGTCAGGCAAGCGTCCTCCATCGACGTATATTACATCCCTATCACATTTCTCCCTCAATAGCTCCGTGGAAACATGTTATCTTCTGTATATGGGCATTAAGGTAGGATACTACAGATGTGTCATGAATCTTGTTTAATGGTGAAGCCACATTTCCCAATCATGGCCAAGTAAACCGTAGAAATGTGCACTATTAGTCGGTCGACAGTCCCCGTTGGCTTCTTCAGGTGAAACGTCAGCGTCCATGGAGTCCAAATATGTGGTGTGGTATAGTGGATCATCAGATCATATTCCCGTTTTCACTAGATGGCACACTGAACGTACACAATATCTCACCCTGCTAACTGGCCATCTTCCATGGAAGCGAGATGACGTTTCTCAGCTTAGGAGAATCCTGTGATACCATCATGATGGTTATCCAGCCCAAAGTACACGAAGTGCTACAGCATGTTCAGGCGTGACGCCTCATATCGCTCCTGTCTTGAGCCTGGGTATCGGGAGAATGATACATGCGTGCACAGTGACAGATGGACTGAAGCGAGTCCAGTAGAGTACATATATGTAATTTTCATAAACCATAGTACACAAGTGCCCAAAAACTTTCAAGAAACAGGTCAAGAGAACGTTGTTTTGAATTTTTCTGTTTTTATCCTGAAGGCCTTTTAGTTTATTTATGTTTGTACGGTTTTGTAATGCTTTTAGTTGCATGAATGATACATGAATGTGGTCTAAAGTAAATATGTAGATCATTGTTCTACTGATAAATGCTGTACGCACTAGCATGAGAAATTTTTTAGACAGTGTGAATGCAGACGACGGGGAATTTTGTATCATAGTACGATAACTAAATTTATGGTAAAGGGACAGCTAATTCGAGTGCTAATCAAAACAGGTAATAACGTAAAGTATAAACCAAATATAAATATGTTAACTATTTATTTCGGGAAAAAATAGAGTTGCAAAGTGTGTTTTTTTTTATTGGTTACTTAAGAAAAGCGCGGAGTAACGTGGGAGAATAATGTTTTGCTATTGGCCTTCAAAAAACTGACCAATCAGGAAGGAGAATTCTTGACACGTCTTCCTTCTTGGAGATATAGAATGCTTACAGCAGTCGGAAAGTAGTCGGAGCCCAGCCTTTCAATGGCGCGGTGGTGTGTAGTATGTGCTACGAGGAAGTCATAATTTGTCGGTTTTAGTTGAGCGTGTGTGTGTGTGTGTGTGTTTGTTTGTTGGGGCTTACGGGCGCTCGACGTCGAGGTCATCTCCGCTCTGACACATTAAAGGAAACGAATGTGGACAAAGGTAGTAAAATGGAAGCATACACGCAATGAAAAATACTATATAAGAAAATAAAATGTAAGGAAAACGAGAAAGGAGCGTCAAGAATGCCACGGGAAATTGTCACTGGCTGCCCACTGATGTAATACATGGGCGAGCCAGTCACCCTATGAACAAATTAAGAACTTCTCCCGAAAATCATGGTAAAAACATCGGACAAGTCACAGAATTTTAAAATTTTAACCACATTAGTTTGAGTATTTCCTAAAAGAGATGGCAGATCCGCCGGCAAGTCAGCCGCGGCCCGCTGGTCAGAAAGTAAAACGCAATCCAATAAAACGTGGCGCACAGCGACCTGACGCCACAGGCACCAGACATTGGAGGGTCCTCTCACCAGAGCAGCATAGGACTGTTGCCTAACCGAAGCCGAGTGAGGAGAACCTCATCCCATCTACAGGGCTGGAAGGAAGTACACCAACACGCGTTGTGGGCTTGACTAAATTGAGCTTATTGTCAGTCATTTCCAGCCACTCATCCTCCAACCGACGCATCACTCTTGAGCTCAACAACGAGGTGAGTGCCTGCAGAGGGATAGCACACTGAAATACTTGCGGATAGAGACACACCTCCTTGTCTGCGAGACCTGTCCTTTCGTTCCGAGCAATGCCAACGTGCCCTGGAACCCAGCAGAAAGCCACCTCTTTCCCCAGTCGTTGTAGTTGGACGAGAGCATCCTGGATGGTCTGGACTATTTTATCTGCTGGATAGAAACGTTGCAATGAGTGAAGGGTACTTAGTGAATCGGAACGGACAAGAAATTGAATGCGAGAAGAGCGTCGCATCTGCTCCAGTGCCCGCAAGATTCCAGACAACTCTGCACCAAAGACAATAAACGCTTGAGGCAGTTGGGCCTTGAGGACACGATCCGTAAAAGCAACAGAGCAACCAATGGAATCCCCCTGTTTTGACCCATCAATAAAAACATCTTTATACTCGTGGTGATCAGATAAAATGGCAGCAAATGTAGCATTAAAAACGGTTGCAGGAGTGCAATCTCTCTTGTACCGCACCAAATCTATACTCAGTGTGGGCCTCTCCAGTAACCAGGGTGGCAGGCGGTTAAAACCCTGGATTTTGGGCCGTACGGGCTCCACACCGAGGGAATCCAGTACACTTTGCACACGGATCCCAAACGGCATCGTGGCTCGGGGACGGTGGGAAAAAATGACAGTCCAGAGGTGGATGTGCAACAATATGGTGAGTGGGTGAGGGTTGGAGCTGCAAGAAACTTACACACTTGACGCACCAGTAGGAGCTGCCGCTGGATGGTATGTGGCGGTTCCCCGGCCTCAGCACAGAGGATGGGTATGGGACTGGTCCGATAAGCATCCGTGGCCAGTCGAATCCCCGCATGGTGGACACCGAGCACCCGTAGTCCAGCCGCGAACGCACAAAACCACGATAAAACTGGAGTAGAGGCGCCCTGTCCGCTCCCAAAGATCTGTAGCTGAAGCACTTGAGAATGTTCAGTGCCTCCAGGGTTCAGGATTTCACGTCTCGCAGGTGTGGCAACCATGACAATCAAGAGTCATAAATGAGGCCCAGAAACCGCACTGTGTCTCTAAAATGTAGGTCAGTGTCCCCCATATACAAGGCAGGCAAATTAAATGGACGACGAGAACGATTAAAATGAACACACACACACTAATCGGCAGAAAACTGAAAAACTGTTTTTGCAGCCCACTCCTGTAATCGCCGTACTGTAAGCTACAACTGAAGGCTCACAGTTGCAACACTGCAGGAGGAACAGAAAACAACAGGGTCGTCCACAAATAAGGAGCACTGGACTGGATTCCTTACCGTAGATGTTATACTGCTGATGGCTATGGGAAAGAAGGTAACAGTTAAAAAACTGCTCTAGGGCACACCATGAGGTTTTAGTTGTGCAACACGACACAATAGTGCTATAAGCTGAAAGCATATTCATTCCGGGGTGTTTTTTTTTTTTTTAGAAAATACGAACTTTTAAAGTAATTTTGTGTATGATAAAAAGACAGCAGTTCCACGTGGCATCTTGAGCAGATCGGTAACTAAAAACGTGAGTGCATTAGACACCGATGAACGTAATAGTGTGGCGAGCATTTTCGATTAAGAACAACCCGTGCATTGTAGTTATTTAGATTTCCGTAAATACGTTACCGTAAACCAGCTAACGTGAATGAAATGGTTTGTGCATGACTGTGTTAAGATTAGCATGGGCTTGGCAGTGAACGTGTAAATTATCAGAATTCAGAATATACTGAAGTTTTGGCAGTATCTTCACCTTTTATTCAGAATTGAGACCTTTTCCCGATTCTTAGAATAGTTACGTTGTATGCAGCCTTGTGTGGATTGGAGTACGACAAGTTTCTGCTCGGCTTTCTTACCGGCGATCTGTTGCAATGAGTCAACAGTTAGGTGGTGGTAAAAAGGACGAAAGGAACTGCGCCGCCGCAATGTCCTCACGAATGGCTTCCACACCACTAGATTGAAAGCCTAGGACCTGTACCTTAGCCAGCTCGTTCCCTGGATTTGACGGCTGTAGACTTTTTCTGTGGGCAAAGCTAAAAGACAATGTCCGCGAGGAAATACAAACTACACCCGATGGTATGCACCGACTTATTACCTTAGCTTGCTCGCACACCTAAGCGGAAATTTTTGTTAGTGTCCCCCATATGCAAGGCAGGCAAATTAAAAGGACCACGAGAACGACTAAAATGAACACACACAAACACTTATCGACAGTAAACTGAAAACCCATTCTTGCAGCCCGTAGTCTAAGGTGTAACTGACGGCTCACCGTTGCAACACTGGGGGAGGAACAGAAAACAGCAAGGTCGTCCACAAATAAGGAGCACTATACTGGACTCCTTACCGTGGAAGTTATACTGCTGATGGCTATGGAAAAGAAGGTAACTTGGTGACACCATTAGGTTTCAGTTGTGCTACACGCTTCGAAAGTGATATAAAGTGAAAGCATATTTATTCCGGTGTACGAATTTTGTGTATGAGAAAAGATAGTTATTCCACGTGGCATATTGAGCAGATCGGTAACTAAAAACTAGACTGCATTAGACACCGATCAACATAATTAGTGCGGCCAGCATTTTCATTTAAGAACAGCCCGTGCATAGTAGCTGCTCAGATTTCGGGAAATACGTTACCGTAAACTTGCTAACGTGAATGAAAGGGATTGTGTAAGGATTAGCACTGGCTTGGCAGTGAACGTGTAAATTATCGCGATTCAGAATATACGGAAGGTTTGCCGGTATTTTTACCTTTTCATTCAAAATTGAGACCTTTCCCCGATTCTTAGTATAGTTACGTTGTATGCAGTCTCGTGTGGGTTGTAGTATGGTAGGTTTCTGCTCGGCTTTCCTATCGGCGATCTGTTACAACGAGTACACAAGCAGGTGATGGTAAAAAGGACGAAAGAAACTGCGTCGCGACAGTGTCCTCACGAATTGTTTCCAAACCATTGGATTCAACGCCGAGGACTTGTACCTTAGCCAGCTCGTCCCCTGGATTTGACGTCTGTAGACTTTTTCTGTGGGCAAAGCTAAAAGACAATGTCCACAAGGACATACCAACTACAGCAGATGGTATGCAATGACTTATTACTGTAGCCTGCTCGCACACCTTCGCGGAAATTTTAGCAAATGTGCGGCAGTCGTTCCATACGAGACAGGGAGAGTGCATTACTCCTGATGGCGATAATTTTTAACACAAATTGTGATGGTCAATTGTCTCGTGACTGCTCAGAATCCACATATTTAGTGTAAGAACTTGTGTTCCTCTTTAGCTTGTGCTACCGGAGGTATTGTACCAGTATTCGTGTTGGAACTTTAAAAAGACGGTATCTCGTAAACGACTCGCACTACAGTCCTGCAACAAGCATGGCTGATATTCAAATGTATAACACTTTTAGGGTTTTGAATGTCAGCAGGGATTTTTTTGCGTTTATAAAGTGTGTGTTTGCACAAAGATTCACTTTAGAAATATTATTACAATCTGTTGACTGGCTAAGAATACCAGTCCTGGGCTGCCAATCCATTTGCAGATCTTGTTTTCGGTGATTCACCCTATACATTTCTCTCATTTTAAACCATTCTCTGGAACGAAGCCTTGTTTCCATTTTTCCTTCTCATTTTTCTTCTTATTAGACATGCTTTATCTACCGCTATATTCGTTCCCACCAGTGTCAAAATGTAGAATATAGGAACAGTGCCTGCTTCAAAAGTGGGGATAAAATGACAACCTCGTTGGATCGTGTATGGGCTTGTTTAACAAATCCATAAATATTTTGACAAATAAGTTTGATCCCTGGCGCGGGCCTTTACTTGTGACAAAATTATATATATATATATATATATATATATATATATATATATATATATATATATATATGTGTGTGTGTGTGTGTGTGTGTGTGTGTGTGTGTGTGTGTCATCAAAAGTATCCTAACACCTGACTTAAAATGACTTAACAGTTCCTGGAGAACTCCATCGGTAATGCTAAACTTCAGTATTTTGTTGGCTCGTCTTTAGCCTTGATGACAGCTTCCACTCTCGCAGGCATTCGTTGAATCAAGTGCTGGAAGGTTTATTCGGGAATGGCAGCTCGTTCTTCAAGGAGTGCTGCACTGAGGAGAGGTTTCGATGTCAGTCGGTGAAGCCTGGCACTAAATTGGCGTCCCAAAACAGCCCAAAGGTGTTCTATAGGATACAGTTAAGGAATCTGTTGAGACCAGTCCATTACAGGGATGTTATTGTCTTGTAACCACTCCACCACCGGCCGTGCATTATGAACAGGAGCTAGATCGTGTTGCAAGATCCAATCGCCATCCCCGAATTGCTCTTCAACAGTGAGAAGCAAGCAGCTGCTTAAAACATCAATGTAGGCCTGTACTGTGATAGTACGACGCAAAACAAGAAGCCCCCTCCATGAAAAACACGACCACACTATTACAGCACTGCCTCCGACTTTTACTGTTGGCACTACACACGCTAAATGGTTCAAATGGCTCTGAGCACTATGGGACTTAACATATGAGGTCATCAGTGCCCTAGAACTTAGAACTACTTAAACCTAACTAACCTAAGGACATCACACACATCCATGCCCGAGGCAGGATTCCAACCTTCGACCGTAGCGCTTGCACGGTTCCAGACTGAAGCGCCTGGAACCGCACAGCCACACCGGCCGGCACACTACACACTCTGGCAGATGACATTCACCGGGCATTCGCCACACCCACACTCTGCCATTGGATCGCCAAATTGTGTACCGTGATTCGTGACTCCACACACTTTTTTTCCACTGTTCAATCGTCCAATGTTTACGCTCCTTACACTAAGCGAGGTGTCGTTTGGTTATTACCAGTTTTATTTGCTGCTTATGGGCAGCAGCTCGAGCATGAAATCCTCCCGCGTAACTGTCATAGTACTTGCAATGGATCCTGATGCAGTTTAGAATTGCTATGTGATGGTCCGGGTACTTGTCTGCCTATTACACATTACGACCCCCTTCAATTGTCGGCGGTCTCTGTCAGTCAACAGAAGAAGTCGGCCTGTACGCATTTGTGCTGTACATGTCTCTTCACGTCTCTACTTCACTGTCACATCGGAAACAGTGGACTTAGGGATGTTTAGGAGTGTGGAAATCTCGCGAACAGAAGTATGAGACAAGTGACAGAAAATCACCTGACCACGTTCGGAATTCGTGAGTTCCAAAAAGAATGTTCAAATGTGTGTGAAATCTTATGGGACTTAACTGCTAAGGTAAACAGTCCCTACGCTTACACACTACTAAACCTAAATTATCCTAAGGACAAACACACACACACACCAATGCCCGAGGGAGGACTCGAACCTCCGCAGAGACCAGCCGCACAGTCCATGACTGCAGCGCCCTAGACCGTTCGGCTAATCCCACGCGGCTTGTGAGTTCCGTGGAGCGGCCCATTCTGCTCTCTCATGATGTCTACTGTCTACTGTTGTCGCTGATATGGAGTACCTGGAAGCAGGTGGTAGCACAATGCCCATAATATGAAAAACGTATGTTGTTGGGGGTTTCCGGATACCTTTGATCACATAGTGTATCAAAAACACCCAGCTAGCCAACAGCTCTCGGTAGACTGGGTTGTCACCCGCCCAAGTACTAGCCTAGTCCGACAGCGCTTGACTTCGCCTAATTTGACGGGAACCGGTGATACCACTGCAGCTAGGCCTAACGACGCCACTACTCATAATCTGCTCTGGGTGAGGCCCGGCACCGTGGGTTGTCCCAGGCAGCCATAAAGCCAGCTGGGAGCGTGTCACGGGAGTCGGCACCCCTCGGTGCCAGCTGCAGGTGGCTCGGTACCCACCGAGTGCCCCGCCGCAGGCCGCCGTGGCTCCTCCAGCCTGAGGAAGCCGCTAATTAAGGCGAGTGCCTGGCCAGGCCGTGACGTCACGAGGTTCTCACCGCCCCGCCGGCCCTACCGTCGCGGCCGTGACCTGCCGTGCCGGGCCGGGCCGGGCCTAAAGGCGATGCCCACTGAGTCTTCCTGAGCCTGAGTTGTCCTGAGTCGTCTGCTGCACTGAGTATTAGGAATGGTACAAAGTACCATGCTTGGAGAAAAGCAGCCTCGTAACAATGTGGGGGAAGTCGAATCGTAGTAAAGTTTCCAGATAATCTCAGGACAGAAATACGCTGTTATGGAGTAACGTCCATAAATCTATAGCCTGTAAGTGATGAGCGTGCAGAAGAATGTGCATTTAAAACGATTTTCCACCCTTAATACATGTTATGGCAATGATAACGTTTCTTGGATTGTATTGGATTGGATTGTGTGGGGGAAGAGACCAAACAGCGAGGTCATGGCTCTCATCGGTTTAGGGAAGGAAGTCAGCCGTGCCCTTTCAAAGGAACCATCCCGGCATTTGCCTGGAGCGATTTAGGGAAATCACGGAAAACGTAAATCAGGATGGCCGGACGCGGTATTGAACCATTGTCCTCCCGAATGCGAGTCCAGTGTACTAACCATTGCGTCACCTTGCTCTGTATAACATTTCTTAATTTAATTAACTGAAGAAAATCCGATGCAAAAATAATTACGTTAGATAAAATTTGTGACACATTACATAACCCCGCATTTTCTCTGACACGTATTCCTTTTTTACTCCCAAATTAATACTAATAATTGTCAGCTTTGGAAACCAGCTGTGGTTATGTGTATTTTAAGTACACTGACGTAAAAAAATCGCAACACCAAAAATTAATTATCTAAAGCAACAAAATTTTGGGAATACATTTGTCTAGGTGAAATATTTAAGTGATTAACGTTGCACGATCACAGGTAGTTTTAGCACGAAACAAGTAATTGCAAATTTGAAGTGTTGGTACAGTAATAAAGGATGTAACCGCCAGACTGTTGTACGTAACCATGCAAAAGTGAGAGGAGTGTGTTGTACAAGTGCCGGATGTCAGGTTGTGGGATGGAGTTCCATGCCTGTTGCACATGGTGAGTTAATACAGGGATAGTTGGTGGTCTTCGTGGAAGACGCTTGAATTATCTTCCTATGAATGGTTGGGTTACAGGTCTAGTGACCAAAGAGGCCAAGGTGACATGTCGACAATCTGTAGAGCATGTTGGTTTAAAATAGCGGTATGTGGGTCAGCGTTATTGAGTTGGAAACCACTCCCTGAAATGCTGTTCATGAATGTTAGCACAACTCCTTCTTGGTGTTGCGATTTTTTTTCCGGTTTTGTACCTGATGATTATGGTAAACCGGAAAACGGTTCGTAAAATAAAACGTACCATACAATATTATGCCAGAGTCCTGTGTTATTTTTTTCATAATCGGAAAACATTCTACGAAAAACTGATGGACCAATAAACTAATAGAATCTAGTTTAATTGGTTTTGGTGAATGTTTGACTGCTCAGTGTCCGATTTGCTCTTTGTCACGTGTGCTAGCTCACATTGACGTTCTTGCTTCCGCTGTTTATTCAATACATTTTCTCATGCTCGTTGTAATGTGTCTTGAATACCTTTTCGTAATTATAATCATTGTTAGAGTTATAGAGACTTTAATTTTGGCAATAAATTGTCATACGTTGTAAATCTTTAGTTTTCAGCCATATGCAAGCATAGCGTGAGATTGGACCTCCCATCTTGCTTATGTTAGTCTCAGAACAGGTTAATTTAAATTTATGATTATTGACTAGGTGCACCCATAATACAGTCGCTGACAATTCCGCAATCCTCTCCGTTCCTTTCCCCATGATCATGATCTTCCGTTTTTGTAATGGATGAAACTACTGGTATGTAGCATTGCAATCATGTAGCACATAAATGTTATTTTTCTCAACATATGAGGTAAGTTTGTCTCTGCATGAGTCTACGAGAGCGTGACAGCTGCACAGAATGATTTCATTGCACCCAGTGCTATTGGGTGTTGATTCATTTCGAGGCCATTTCATGGCACGCCTATAGCTGTGAACACAATGAAATTTAAAGCTTAGATTCAGTTATTATTTGTTATGCATTTGTAATAAATTTTGGAAATTATTTTTCCGTTTTTTTGTAAAAATACTATTTTTTAGATTTTTTTGTTAATAAGTCTGAACTGTATTAGCCATCCTCAGTTAAGGCTGTGGAATCCTTGCTCATCAGACGCGTGCGATAGAATAGACACACTGCGGATAAGTGGCGCTAGATGGGAATGCGAGTCGGCTGGAGAGCGCGGGGAGATAGTCCATGCATTTGCGAGAAGCAATTTGTCCGGACGGCGCAGTGGTTAACACTACTCTTAGTAAGCAGTAGATTACGCATTCGAGCCCCGGTATGCCACACATATTCATTCGTCACCGCTGATTCCGAAAAAAGTTCAGATTTAGCTGATATCATCACTTCTTTCCCTTCCCTTTCCTTTCCATTCATTCCCACCGCCAAGTGGAAAACGGCGAACGTAGTAATTACCAAAAAACTCAGAGAATCGGGAGTCAGAGACTAAAAGGACCATCTGCTTCTTTAACATTTTCGTTAAGTTACAGGAAGGGCTTCTCTGTAACCGACTACAGTTACACAAAAAGCCCTTCGCCCTTAGTCCACTTTCGTATGGCATTTTACCTAGTCACTCAAAACACGATGCAGGTAACCGTCTTCTGGAAATTATACAGGACACGCAAGAAAATATGCTGTAGCAAAAGCAATAGACATTGCCGGCAGCTGGCCGTGGTGGCCGAGCGGTTCCAGGTGCTTCAGTCCGGAACCGCGCGACTGCTACGGTCGCATAATCGAATCCTGCCTCGGGTATGGATGTGTATGGTGTCCTTAGGTTAGGTAGGTTTAAGTAGTTCCAGGTTCTAGGGGACTGATGACCTCAGATGTTAAGTCCCATAGTGCTCAGAACTATTTGAACCATTGCGGCCACTTCAACAATCTCTGGTCGACTGCCTTGTTGGCAAGGCTACGAGAGATGCAGATACCAACACTCCCATACAGTAGCATCCTCGACTCGCCCAAATAAAGGGTGGATAAATGACAAACAGGAAAACAATAGGTTGTCAAGAAAATAACTGAAGGATCCGCACAAGACTCCATACCCGGGTCAATGTTCTGGACTATTGCCATAGAACCACTCCAAAGCAAACAGGACGATGATCATAGCGTTAAGGGTATACTAAGTAACCTGTGCTGACGACTTGCTACTAGTAATAACTGCAAACTCTATAGCACAACTTGAGTGTAAGGCTACAGAATTCCTGGTAAAAAAAAGTAACTGGTGCAGCCATAACAATAGCGTCACTGCGGCCAACAAGACGGTATATTTAGTGGTCAGAAGGGGACTGCAAGGAAACCCCACCAATAGACTGTACGACACCAGCATACAGACAAAGTCGGCCGCGGTTCTAGGCGCTTCAGTCCGGAACCGCGCGACTGCTACGGTAGCAAGTTCGAATCCTGCCTCGGGCATAGATGTGTGTGATGTTCTTAGGTTAGTTAGGTTTAAGTAGTTCTAAGTTCTAGGGGACTGATGACCTCCGATGTTAAGTCCCATAGTGCTCAGAGCCATTTGAACCCTACAGACAAAAACACGAATAAGATACTTAGGAATATACATAGTCGCACGATTAACATTCAAAGAGCACGTAAGACTTACAATTGAAAAAGGAACAAGACTGATGCATGAACTTGCCACTCTAAACCCAACTCACTACAGACTACCACTGCGAATGTATCGTACGCCCTCTTTGAGTCTATTATGTGTTTCATAGAAAGTGCCTGGGCTTATTGACTGTCACGCACGCCGAACAAAATCACTGTGAGACGTCAACAAAGAGGTGTGTGTGTTGCTCAGAATGTCAGCTGCATTTGGCACCACGTCTGTACAAGACCTATGAGCTGTACTTCAACATACCCCATTGACACAACCATTAGACACAGAAAAGCAGCATACTGGCTCAAGAATGGACAAGTTACTTGCGATAACAGATGAGTATACTACAGAAAAACACCAATTAAATCTTTGAAAGTTTGAGACTTGACAAAAGGGGTGATAAACATCTGAGAAAAGTCGTGGGCCCTCTCCTTCTTCCCGAACATCCGCGAACGTTTCAAAATCAGACATGTTGATTCAATTCGTGATGTGGCACAGTTCCTGACGAACCATGGGCTGTAGCGTGCGTACCTTCATCTCTTTGTCCTTAGCATGCATGTGAAAGTGGGGAACCTGGATCCGCCGAACATATAATACTAAAATTCGGCTCACACACGCGCACACACACACCCACTTACATACAGTCACACGTAAGGCCGATGACAGAAATGGAAGACAACCTTTAAGAGATCCAGATAAATGGAACACAAACGGATCGCTGATGAAATACCACGAGCGTTGCACAGGAATTAGCAACGACCATTTACAATATCACGGCCAGACACAAACGCTAAATCATAACATGAATAGAGATTCAAAAACTGATACGGAAACAGATGATGGCATGAACACATCAGTATGACCAGATACAGATACGGATACTGCATAGAAGCAAATCACAAGAGTGCAGCAATATTATTTTACAATATTTAATTGTGTAACATGTAAACCGTGCAAGACGGAAACTATATAACTCGTGAATTTTATAATATTGCACATAACCACACACACATCGTCTCATGCGACTTAACTACACGAACACGAACACACAACATAAATAAGAAGTGCCTGTCTGGGACCGAGCGGGGTGGCGCAGTGGCTAGCACGCTGAACTCATTCAGGATGGCGACGGTTCAAACCCGCGTCCGGCTTTCCTGATTTGGGTTTCCCGTGATTTCCCTAAATCGCTTCAGGATAGTGCCGGGATGGTTCCTTTGAAAGGGCAAGGCCGACTTCATTCCTCATCCTTCCATAATACGTTGGGACCGATGAGCTCGCTGTCTGGTGCCCTTCCCGAAACCAGCCAACCAACCAACTAACCTTTCCGGCAGACGAGGCTCGAGGTCACCCTTCCCAGGCTCCTCTCCCGCTTATTGCGCCGGCAAACGGAGGAAGTAATTGCAGCAACAAATAGTGCTATTAAACCTCATACATAAACTGCGTAGAGGTAATCTCACAAGATACTTATGTACCGTAGTATCCATAGTAGAACAGAATTTGTAATGCAGATGTGACAGGCTCGAAATGTTTACCGAAGCCATCCTACTTGAAATAGTTTGGTAATATGACCAATTTTAGTATCTAAATGTTCCCCTTGTTCTATTATTTCTACTTAAGAATATAGAAAAAATATTTCCCTTCCAAAAATGTATTTTATGTATCACATATTTTATAGTTAACAATGTAATTATGTAAAAAAGAACAACATGAGAGAAACTGTATAAAAAGACGATGAGTTTGGCTCTGAAAGTTGTTACTAATTTTCAGCAGAAAACGACCGACGGTCACTCTGTAACGTTAATATCTAAATAAATGAGTAAATAAACTCCCTCTCCCTTCACCTTCAATTTTCATGATATGTATCACAGCTGTGAACTGCGCGTGGTGTCTGCTCTTCCCAGCATGTACGAAAGAACAGACAATCGCCGTTTCTGAACTATTTAACATTGAAGTTTTCCATTCATGTCGTTGTGGCGAAAGTTCAAGCCCTTACAAGTGCTACAATGCGTTAAAGCACAAACATGTGTTGGTCCGTGAATCAAGACTTTTGAAATGCTCATTACCAGTTGAAAGGTGTCTTTTTCGGAAATGATTAACTTAAGCTAAGTGAGCAAAAGCTACATTCGTTCTGTTTGAAGAAATCAAACGAAGAACATGTTTCGCGACATCGTCTCTAACAGGTTGTTTCAATTTGTGATCGCTACGCGAGTGGCTAACTTCAGTGCCAAATAATTCTTAAACAGCGCAATATATCTATGTCTTTTTTTAAATATTTGTTTATCTGTACAACCTTCCCTGCAACAGCCTTACAAACTTTTCGGACTGTTTCTGACCATTGCGTGCAAATTTGTTTGAGTAGGAAAGTTTCATTCAGTTAACAGTAAGAAATCAACTACACAAGTAAAACCATGTACATTTTATGAACATGGGTCGGAAAGCCACCATTGTTGAGCCGTTATAAAACTACTTCAATGAGTGAGGGGCTCACGGATGTGTGTACATTCATCCTAACTTACCCCAGAAAAATATTGTTGTGGTAATGAGTGCATTTAATAATTAGCTTAAGATGATGGGTTCATGGGACACAGTGAAAGACAGAATAGTTTCAAGTTCTATCTATTACGTTCAACGATAATTTTCTCTGGTCCTTAGTCTGGAAGGCTTGTCAATGAAATCAACTAGGCTTTGTGTACCGTTCTGTCGTTAATTAGTTAAGATAACATGGTGTACTGCAGAAGCAGTAATGCAGTAAGTTAGTCGATAAGAGTAGCGTTATTAATAATGAAATTTAGTTGCGCTATATTTCAAATCTTGGTGATGTAGAGTGGCGAATGAAGTTTTACTATAATAAGTACAACAGATCAGTGTGATCTAAGAGTGTGGTGAAGAAGAAATCAAAAGTTATACAAATAGTGGCGGCTGTAATCTTGGCGTAATGGCTTTCCACTGACGCCAGTAACTACTAAGTTTGTTGATATCGATTCGATCGTGTGTCTCGAGCTAAGGTCTTTGGTCGAGACGTGTGTGTTGGTTCTGCGGCGCCTGGAGAGCAATTGGATAAAGGGGACGTGGCTGAAAAGCTTGTGCCGTTTGGGGGACTCTGCCTGGCGCGGATTTCGAGAAGCCACATAAGTTTAAATCGGTTGGGAGCAAGCCTGGCCGGCTCGCTTAAGGACTGGTAGTGGTGGACGGCGTGTGAAACGTGGTTTGGAAGTTCACGGCTTACTCTGTAAGGTTAAAGTACATGGCACCTCGACGATCGCCTGTATGGTTTGGAGGCAATAACTCCCCGACTGTTCAGTGAAATTAAATGTTGCTTTCTTACTTGAGTACTTGGTATTCTAAGGCCATGTGTATCTAAGTTATGTGGAATTAGAATTGTTGCATTAACCCGCCTACGAGTGATTGAGCTCTTTGACCAAGGGTCAGTGTTACTAACTGCAGTTTTTGTTCCTGTCCATATGTCGTGTAAATGTAAGTGCATTCCCTGTTACGTCAATTGCAACATAATCTCCGTGGCAGGCAAGGCAATATTGGTACAAGCTTATGCTTGAGTTATTGCATCAGCAGGCGCTGATGATTTCGTTTCTGAATAGTAGTAATTTTAAGGAGTGTTAAATTTTACTTGTATTGGTACCCGCTTTTCCCATTAGATCACGTTTTTTACTCCTTGGCCATTCTTGCGTGAAGCCTTATAGGCGCAAATTACTCTTCCCTTTTGACGTGTGTTATCAATGTAGTTTTGACGGAAAACAACGCGTTTATGTTCCCTTGACCCGAAGCAGGGGCGTGTTAGCTTTTTGGCGCTGCGGGACTTCCGCCATCGCAAGGCGTCTAGGTTGGCCGGCAGTGTGCCACCCTACCAGTATCGTCGTGGTGGCTCAAATTATGTAAAGTGATCGTTTGATGTTTGCCACAGGAGAGTGTCGCCGTTTAAGCAGGAAACAGTAGATGGATGTATTTGCTCAGTTTAAAGCGCTCAGGAGGTTAAGGAATGTTTGCCAAGGGTGAGGTTCTTCCTCAAAACACTCTTGTAACTATTCGTTTAAATCTTGCACTCTTATTACTACTTCTCAGCGGTGTAATTTGAAGAAATGTTACTCATCATTATAAACTGAAGAATCTTATCTAGACCCACAATCATTAACTACAACACTTACGAAATTTGGCTCCTATTTCCTTGTTGGTTGTGATTAGCGATCTGCTGTTGTTCTCAGCTTACTCTGAATTTTGGGCAATTGTGTATTTATTAAAGCGTGTGTCAAAGTTACTGCTGATGTGTAGCAGTTGGAAGCACATAAAAGTTGCATGTACTTCCAACTTTCCGCGAATTTTGAGCAACTGTATATTTATTAAAGGTTGTTGCTTTGGAATATACCGATGGGCATTTCTATTTAACTTTTATACCCTTCCAGTTTGTCTGTTTTCAGGGACTGTGCATTTTATTGCTTAAGGATATTTTGTTAAGTGTTGTGCTTCGCTAAGTAGCCTGCCATCAGCTACCGTCAGTGTCGTGTCTTTAGAGCATTCCTGTATCTGGATGAACGTTGTCCAGCTGTGTAACGGTTGCCTAAGCTTGAAAATTGTTAGTTAATTTAATGGCAGTTTTTGCCATTCATTTGGTTGATAAAATTATTTGTCGAACTTTCTTGCAGCCAGGACAAGTTATTGTGAATTTTCTTGTTTTTGGAAGCTGTGTGCTTCCCATTTTCACAACCTGCTCTTAATGGTAAAATTGTTAAAGTTAGTTTTTTTTAATGAATTGAGCTTGTTCAAATTTTGGTGAGAATTCTAATTCTTTTAATAAGTTGTTAAATTGTAAAGATAATGTTGTTGTCAAGTAATAAAATGTACTATGCGAAACGACAAATGATGAAATATGTGGCTCCATCTTCAAATGATCAAATACGTCTGAATTCCTAAGAAACCAATCTGCATAGGTCTTCGGTCACTAGACTTACAGAATTCTTAAACTAAGTTAAATTAACTTATGCTAAGAAAAACACACACAACCATGCCCGAGGGAGGACTCGAACCTCCGGTGGGAGGGGCCGCGCAGTCCGTGAAAGGACGTCCTAAACCGCGCGGCCACACCGCGTAGCGGTCACCATTGCATGTGTTTTCCTTAAAGCCATCCCAACCCTAGAGTAGGATATCATTATATTTTAAACATTTTTTTTAAAAATCAGACTTCTTACTGAAAATGCATGAAATTCCATCCCGTCACATTGCTACAAAATGTGAATCCTGGCAAACATGATTGGTTCTCTGTCTCGAAAATTCCTAGCATTTTGCTAATAATAATGGAACAAAATCTCACATCTAGGTACCTCCAGACACGTTCGCTTCCCAAATCAAAGTTCCATACATTTAACAAATTTCTACTATATCTGAGACAGAACACGGAGAGGCGCACAGATAACGCTTGATGCATTCTGCAGGGGCAGATCACGTTGACGGGGATGGTACACCTTACTCTTAACAACTAGTTCCCATTTGTCATTATTTCATCACATCATCATCGACGAGGAAGTCGCCAAAATGGCATCAGTGGTGCGTGGAACCTAAGGGCGAAAGTAGCTATTGCATGATATACCACTGTTAAGTAACGTACCTTGATAAATTTGAACCGTACATAGAAAGAACAACTACAGTGTCGTTTAGCACAGAAGGTAACTGATGGAAATGCGCAATAAGGTGAACACAAATGATACTTGAATTTAGAGACAAAATTTCACTGAAGTCACCTCGAATGATGACGGTCCCTTGGACTGAGTCAAGTGTCAAAATAACATTGATTGGTGAGTTTCCTATGTTTAAACATTTCGACATCAGTAAACACAGCCGACATTACGTCTCCCCACGTCATGTACCTGGACCATCAAATCGATCTGATTCGACTTTGTACCGGGGTGCATTATGTGTTACCAGGTCTCATCATATGGGGTACGTAATGCAACCTGGTACACTGTCGTTCATGATAGTTTCAGTGATGTGGGGAAGCATACTACTCTAAGGGTGTACTAACGTACAAACCATTTAACGTGGTACACTTGCCGGTCAGCTTTAGTGTGATACCGTACACCCTCCAAACGTGCATTCTTTTAAAGTTGGGTTCGGCCTGACGACATTTTTTATGGAGGACAATTCATGACCGCACTGAACAGCGCATGTGAGACAGCTATTGGAACGAGAGGCTATTCGTCATATGGACTGGCTTGCCATCAAGCACATTGTGTATGCATTGGGTACATACAGTGTATTTCATCCACGTCTAACATTCTGCGTGGTGTCTGTTTGTTCTATATCGTGTCTCCCTACCACTTTCGCACAACGACGCTCTGAGCGTGTTTTTTAGGGAATTGACTAGTTTGAACCTGGGACCTGTTGCTGGTAAGGAGACGCCAGACCACACTTGACATGTAGAATTCAGAAGAGTTCAGTGAGACTAGCGATGGTATAACCAAATACTTAATGTTTTCAGCGTCAGCTCCACTGCACTCCCTGTAAAAGAATCGTAATACTAACTAAATTTGGTGGAAGGGGTTCAAGGCTTTCTTATTTTTAGTTAGCTGGCAAAATAACGTCGAAAAAGCAGTTACGTTTACCATTGGAAATTTTATTCTACTCACAAAACATTGTTTATAAATTGCACTATTTATAAAAGGAAATGCTTTAAAACACAATGGTAAAAACCAACTGCGTTCAACAAAAATGTGAACGAATATTCCCTGAATGGATTTCCAAGTTCTACAAGGGATCGAAGGATGATCTATGCCATATTACATATATAATCTAAGTTTAAATTAAGTTTCACAAGAGAGAAATTATCTTTAATTACTTATCAAACTTGTAGTAAATTACAGTGGCTGATGTGGCTTCTCAATAACTGTATAACAGAAAAATCTTCGCATTTCAGATTTTTGCTTCAAGTGGCAAATGTGAACACCATGAGCTTTAATTGACGATCGACACTATTATGACGCAAAAAGGGGATGTAACAGATGAGACTTCTGCAGTTTTGAGTGAAGCCTTATGCGCTCAAAAATGCGGCATCGCGTGCTTTCATTACCTTGTCGGTGTTCGTCAGGGGGTGGCGGACAGCATAGCTCCGCTCACCTCGCCGTCTCGGCAGCAACGCTCTCCTAACTTCCCCTTACTACTATTTACCGCCGGCCGGTGTGGCTATGTGACATACTAATGGATTTGCTTATCATGTCAGGGTTTTCATGGAAGGTGTTGGATTTGCCTGACAACTTACAATCTGATGTTGTTTTGTGCCACCCTACCACAAGAGCTAGTTACCAGCCTTGTGGTCAACATGACTGTATGTTGGAGGGCGTGCATTTCGTCAGTGGTGATGACACACTCATTTAAGATCAATGTGCTAACATTTATAATGTCCAGGGGGACCATCATAAACTGTGTTCACTTCAGCATAATTTTTCTCTGAATAGGTCATTTCAGTTTGTCACATTGTTTATTTCTTTCAGTTACCTTCTGTACTTTATCATAGCAGCTCTTTCTGCATATGGTCCGTGTTTTATGAAGCAGTGTTACTTGCCGGTGACACATTGTTCTATAGCTACTCTTGTCCTTAAGTTCCACACGCCATGTAGAATGACATACTGTAGGCTGTAGAATCTACCCAGATGGCGTGTCTTGGCCAATAATACCAAACGATGATTTCATTATTAAAACTGGTCATTGCCTTCCCATTTGCGACTTCGCAGTAGCGTCACAAGTCTCTACTAGAAGAGGTCTTTTCCTGAGCGAGGTACATCTGTAACAATCACCCTATCTGACAAAAGAAAACCGGTGAAAACTTTTAGAAACGTAATGTGAACGCCTCCGCCCTCTGTAAGGATCTTTTGGTTGCGAATTTTGACTGAAATACTTACCATAAAATTTACAGATACCACATCAGAGCAGTAAAAGCTCGTCACTACAACAAGATAGACGCCTTACATACTGCAAGTGGATAAGGTGTAAGGTCAGCGTGGAGAAATTTACGTTGGTGAGCGTGACAGTTCAATAGCAACACACATTTTAGAACATGAGCGCAATCTTCATCTGGGGCAGCACAGCAAGTATCCAGTAGCCGAACATCAGCAAGACTGGAGCCAGGAAATCAAATTTAACGAAACTAGTGTACTGGCTAACAGGCCGGTCTTGACGAAATGCGAGATCAGAGAAGCACCCTGACACCATGAACGGAGAGGTTGGATACTGGCTTGCCCCATCCTAGCTGCCAGCCCTCAGAGTCCAACAGGCCGCACCAGAAACATGTGAAGTGAGCGGTACACGCAAGTAACTGCCACTGTATGGCCTGCGTTCAGCAGGAGGAAAACAGGAGCACGTGTAGCACTCCCCAGTGACTAACAATCACAGCACACACTGCGAGAAGTAATAGGCAACAGCAGTTCAACACTCCCTGCATCGTAGCAACCTATTACAATAAATTCCCCTCTTATTCTGTCTCAAGTGGCCAATCATAATAACGATTGAGCAGCAATGACAAAACATAAGCCACTCCACACAGGAAAAGCACATCAGTAGACCCAGAAGAAGGACACTGTAGCCGTGGTCGAAACGTTGATTTCTCCAATGTAGTTTCTTACATTATGACCCCGGATGATGTTCAAACAGACCGTTCAAAAGAATTACCGAAAAATGTGCATCAGCGTCCGGTATATTAGATGGGTTTTGACATGTGGTCATATGAGTGACTTGAGATCTTCGCTTTAATTGTAGGCACGAATTATGGTTGTATAATGTATTACAGTGTCGGGAGACCCCTCCCCCTCCCCCCAAAAGAAAGTGCGTATGAGTGCCTCAGTGTTTTCAAGTGAGGTAAAGAGATGGCAGTTGTCATTGGTGGACATAGTGTTAAACCAGGTACATGCAATTCAACGTCTCAGGGCATTTTAAGTTGCAAGTGCTGTCTGTCTGATCCAAAAGGAATGAACTTTCAGACGTGTTGCTGCAGATGCCAGTGCCTCTCCATGTGTCTTTCATATGTTGTGGAGACGGTACAGGGAGGCAGCTCAGTACTCAGGGCAAGTTTGACCCCTATGTATTACAACCGCACGTAGAGACCGAAATCGGGACTTCCTGCGATGCGGAGTCGTAGAGATACCACCAAGCACTTGAAGATGATCTCAGAAAGACACTGGAGCGGCTATGTCCGATCAGAGAGTAATGAGCAGGTTATAAGAAAGGACCTTACGACCCAGACAGGCTGTTCGAATACCCCGTTGGACACAGTAGCATTTTTCAGCTCGCCTTCAGTTCTGCCTGTCGACTGACAATACGACACTACAGAAACGTGTTATTCAGAGACGATTCCATATATCCTCTGACGCAAAGTCACGGCTGTGTTCGTATTTGGAGACCGTGGTGAGTGCTACCTGCCAATGGTGTCCAGGAAATCGACAATTTCCAAGATCCTGTGCTGCTTCATTGTTGACAGCTTTATGGATCTTGCCGTTGTCCACGATCGACGTACCGCCAGGCAGTGTATCGAAAAGATCCTGTAGGACTGGGTGGTGGCTGCTGCATATGGTGATGCCCCTGAATACCTTCTAACGCCAATGCTTTTGTGGTGGGCGTCTTGCGAAGCCTGGACATTGAAGTAATGGAATGGCCAACCCAACGCCGTGTATACGTGGGTCATACTCGTCAGGCTTGTTCGTGATCTTCCTGTTCCACCAATGAGTCTGGAAAGACTATTGTGTGCTGTCACTGAAGAAGACACGTAGGTATTGGACAGAATGCTCACAGAGGGCATATACTTTACTGAAGCTCTCAAATTCCAATAAATAACACCAACAATGAAGGGATGAATGATTGTTCTCACTATGTTTTCGACACCTGACGAACATTTCTGTTTCTTTTCTGTAAGCGATTAAGGATGTAATATCGTTTTGTTATGTACTTAATTTGTGAAAGATAAAGTTATTGAGATGTTATAAGGTTAGATGTTTGATGACCATATCTGGAGGTCGATAAGATACAAATTAAATACGATTGGGGCCATAGAAATCAATTACGCTAAAATGCACAACGAAAATACCCAAAATTGAATGAAGGTGAGCAAAGAGCAATTAAAATGAAGTACACAGTTAGAACAATTTTATAACTTAAGATAATAATCCATACTACAGTGGCTGATCAATTACTTTCTTAAATCGGATATCTCACGTGCTTCAATTAAGCCCGAGAATGGCGAATATCTTCAACTGTAGGTCATAGCTGAATGTAAAAAAAAAAAAAAAAAAAAAAAGAAAATTGGAGAGGGTCGCAGTTCTGAGTGTCTATTGAGTATCACTTGGTAGCATAGCACAAACGCGTGTTTACCTTTGGTCGGCGACGGCAGTCATGGCTGTCGGCGTGTGCTGTGAACATGAGCTTGGCTTATACACAGTCCCTGGCCATGTTCTCCATGCTCGCTACATAAGGAATCCCGCAGGAGATCACACGTAATTGTGCATCAGCACTGAAGAATGTGGAATCGTTTCCCATGGAGGCGAATCAATTATATGAATGCGTGGTGTGTGTCCTTTCGGAAATGTCCGAAAGAACGGACCTCTCGCATTCATGCAACTTCTACTCAGTCTGTGGGAATAGAAAAGGCGCTTGTGGAAGACAATTCTGCGGGCTTTCCTTGAACTTTAGAAGATGCGGACAAACTTTCAATTATCACGGTGGCGAAACTCAGGAGTATTTCTCTCCAACTGATGGCGTTTAGGAGCAGCGTTAGAACAGACAGGTGTAACACACTTGGTATTCTTCGTTCGGGACGTTGTTTCGTCGCAGAGATATGTAGAGTTGTAATTCCCAGTCTGGCGCTTCTTTCACTGCTGTTTTTTTTTTTTTTTTTTTTTTTTTTGAGTAAAAATGGATACGTGTCAAGCATGATTTCAGAGTCATAAAACATCGAACTGCAATAGGTATAATAAACTAACATTACGCATTATACATGGATACATGGTACTATACACCATACTTTAGTAAACATTCTTCAGAAGACTAGCAGCTAAAGTGAGATACAAACATTCACCACACTTTTCTAGTTTTAACAGCTGCGAAATCTGAAATCACATATTCAAATTAACATCTTGTGTTGACCCGTGCTCGAAGTTAACGAGGCAGGTTTTTTTAACCTCGTGTCGCTCATTATTGAGTGTGATTTTAATTAATTTAATTTACTAAAGCTCCTCACGCACGTAGCTACTGATACTTAAAGTATCATAAATAACTTCAGAGTGAGCATAGGGCTTGGAAGAGAGTCAGTCTAATCCAATTTCACAACGAGTTTCAAAATATCTAGATATACCCAACCAGAAATTGTAACGTTTGCTGCTTTTAAATGTCTTTTCAGCCCTGGAACCTCACTGCATCATAAAAACCAGTAAATTTTGAAACAGCTGTTTCAGCTCCTGAGCGTTTGTCAAAAGCAAAGTGTTTCGCTGCACATCCTCGAAGAGTGAGGTGACATCTTTAAAAAACTTTGATCTGGTTAGAAATTCAATATAGAATAGACCAAGACGTTGCAACACATTCTTTTGAAGTTCAGCTCTCAGTAGAAGTCCTGCATTGGTGAGCAATTCGCTTCCCATTCCTTTTTTACGAGGAATTCGTATTTGCAATGGAATGCAGTAGTCCTCCAATTTTTTCGCAGCAAGACATATTGCCTTTTCTACAATATGAACACCTCCTTTGTTTAGTATGAAGACGTAGTACTTCTATTTTTATAGCTAACATATCAAAACTCATGTCTTTACAATGCAAGCTGAGTAACACTTACTTCGCTTAGTAGAACACTACAACAGTAAAGATAGCAGACAAATGTCAAATTAAATACAGCCGGCATTAACTTTTGTCCAGAACCTCTGGTGCCTAAATATTCTTGTTGCTCACATAGTACTTCAAGTATTTTAGGAGTTGCTTTGCTGTGTTCAATAAGATCTTCCGCGTGATTAGTGGAAGCAGGAAACAATGTAAAAACGGTCTCTATTATTTGAATGTTGCACAATATACATTTTGTACAGATATGAGTTGGCCACGTATTTTTATTGAATGATCAATTCATCCAACAAGAACGGCTTTATTATTATTTCTTGCTTTTTGTGTTAACTTGTACTCCTCCATATACGAGGCTAATAACAGCTACCTTGTCAGAAACCTCAGAACGACACAGCTTAACTTCTAAACCGCCGATGTTAAGAGTCTTGAGAACTTCGTCAGTTAGATGAGTGGATTTTTTCTTTTTTTTTAGCGTCCCGTAATTGAAGAACACATTGTTGCCTGCCTGTCTGTCGCATTGTTAAAAACCCATTTTCTGAGGATCCACTGGAATTTTTTCACATACTAAGGTCTACGGTCTCTTGTTGGTGTAATATACGTAAGCTTCTAAGTGAATGTAATTAAAAGAAACGGTAATTTATGTCACGTCATGTCGGCCACTTCGGGACTGAGGTTCCACTACTTCTGAACTCTAGGTATAAATGTATATCTTGCACTATTACTATTGGTGACAGCATCTAATCGAGAGCAGAAACAGTGCTATTAGTTACGGGAGAGAAAGCTATCAAAGCCTGTTGAATTTTTTCGCTGTTTGGTAGCACCTTATGAAATCATCCTTTTGCAAGACGCTGCAAATCATCTTTTGTTTTTGATGCGTACCTAAATGCAGTGCCAAATGGGCAACTTTCTGTTTTGGAAATTTTCACTTCCTCTTTTGCAAAAGGCAGTGCGAACACTTCAGAAAAGGGTATGCTCCAGGGAGAGATACCTCTCAACCCCTCAAATGATTCATTCGCATTGTTATCGTCTTTGTAGTAGCAACATTATCAATTTTATCACAGTCATTTTCAGTATTTTTTTTCTAATTCTTCTTCTTCGTGTGTTATCAGTTCTGTAGCATCAGTGTTGCCTTATGAAGATGTTCTAGTATTATCTGAGCCATTCCTTGCATGAATGGGAGAGTCAGTTTCTTTTAATGAACTTTGGCTGTCATCAGTTTTTGTAACATATGTGAAAGTGGATCCAGGTCTACTCTGAACTGCAACGGTTTTAGCCTGTTTAGGTTTTCACTGCTAAAGTACACTTTTTCTTTTAGATGCACGAATCTCTAGAGGCTATTTTGGCGTCTTCATTACGCGTGCCTAAATAAGAGAGATAATATTTCGTGTAATCGACCTTATGTATTATAAATGTATTTACTCGTACTCTTATAGGTGCTCATTTTATAATAAAGACACGTTTTTAATGAATAAATATACAACCTATGTTAACAAATAAGCATAATAGCATTTTCCATACGCATTAGTTGTTCGTATGTACTGTTAAAATAACTAGTTATTTGTGTTACTTTGAGAAAAAAACGCGCTGTAAGGCACTGAGTAACAGATACTCATTAAAGTTTCCGAGTTTTTGGAGAAGTGTTAGCGTGGTGCGCCACTACCGTTTCGTAATTCCTTGACAATGGCCTCTTCTCAGGGCAGCCTGTTCTCAAACAAAGGGTAACTGTACCTTGGGAAATTTCACTTATCCTAGCAGCTTAGATCCACTACCGATATGAAATATTCGTTGCTACATGTATTTACGAAGCGTCAGATTACATATCAATAATAATACGGTAACGTTACAACCAATTTCGATTAGCATACGCTGTCCACATTCAAATGTTACATAATGTAATTTATGAAATGTTTGCACTTGGGTAGCATAAATAACCAACACAAGGTTATCAGAAATGGCACTGCCAGGACGCACGAGCTGGGCGCAGGGTGGTTAATTGACAAGTCAGTATTACCATTGCTGTTATGGTTTACTGATGTGACTGTGCCGTCCACGCACAGACATGTCATCACACTTACTCATGCAACTTTTGAAAACTGATAGCTCATGTTAAGCGAAACAGGCTAAAAATAAATTGGAGGCTGTGTTATTACTCCTGAATTACAGGGTGACAATTATTGAACTATATGAAACATAGTCGTCATAATTTCTGAACGGTTTGAGTTAGGATGTTCAAACTGCACACTTGGCCTCGAGACATGATGGGAATTAGTATGACTGAGTTTAGCGACGAAGCCCACTTTCATTAGGAAGGTTCATTAGCAATCAAAATATGCGCATCTGGGGGGCTGACAATCGGTACTCCGCGATCGAGAACTCTCTTCACCCTCAGCCGGTGACATTGGTGTGCAGTGTCCAGTCACGAAATAATCGGTGCGATATTCCCTTGATGGCAAGATGACTGCCGAACGGTACGTGAAGATTTTGGAGGATGATTTCATCCCCATTATCCAAAGTGACCCTGATTTCGACAAGATGTGGTTCATGCAAGACGAAGCTTAACCCCATCGAAGCAGGAGAGTGATGTCATGGAGGAGCACTTTGGGGACCGCATACTGGGTCTGGGATACCCACAGGCCACTGGCATGAGCCTCGTTTGGCCACCATATTCTCCGGATCTGAACACATGTGACTCCTTCTTGTGGGGCTATGTTAAAGGTGTACAGGAATTACCTCAAAACCATCGCTGAGCTGAAAATGGCCATTCAGGAGGTCATCGACAACATCGATATTCCGAAACTTCAGCATGTCACACAGAATTTCATTATTCCTACGTGCCATATCATCTCCAATGATGGCAGGCACATCGAATATATCATAGCCTACAACCGGAAATCTGTAGTGAAGTTTACATGTTCAATAAAGTGTGTGCACGTCGTAGTATGTAACTAATTCACGTTTCTTTTCATACAGTCACAGTTCCTGAAGTGACGGCTATCATGATTGCAATACTAATTTAATTTGTTACGAATTACTAAACCATCCAATCCACTTACCTCGGTTTTAGTTTTTACTACATATTGTTTCAGTTCATTTATAATACACCATAGAAGCAACAATGATTCACCCTACGTCAATCACAGTTCACAGCTCGAAAGAAGTGCAAGAGGAAACAGCTGACAAGAAACGACGATTCTGGGATAACCACAATCGAGCCACAGAACTATGAAAAAAAAAAAAAAACAACAGACAAGGTGTCCATTTCCGTCAGCCCACTCCTCAGTGAGCTCGAACAAATAAAGTGTAGCTGTTGAACATACAATGAAATTCTTCCAAGTATGTTAACTATGTAATAGTCGTATACAGGGTGGTCTATTGATCGTGACGGGGCCAAATCTCTCACGAAATAAGCGTCAAACGAAAAAACTACAATGAACGAAACTCGTATAGCTCGAAAAGGGAAACCAGATGGCGCTATGGTTGGCCCGCTAGATGGCACTGCCATAGGTCAAACAGATATCAATTGCGTTTTTAAAAAATAGGAACCCCCATTTTTTATTACATATTCGTGCAGTACGTAACGAAATATGAATTTTTCACATTGTGATAGATGTCGCTTTAATAGTCACAAACGTATAAGTACGTGGTATCACGTAACTTTCCGCCAGTGCGGACGGCATTTGCTTCGCGATACATTACCCGTGTTAAAATGGACTTTACCAATTGCGGAAAAGGTCGATATCGTGTTGATATACGGCTATTGTGATCAAAATGCCCAACGGGCGAGTACTATGTATGCTGCTCGGTATCCTAGACGACATCATTCAAGCGTGCGAACCGTTCACCGGATAGGTGTTCAGCCACGTATGAAATGTCAACCACGACCTGTAACAAGTGATGACGCCCAAGTAGGTGTTTTAGCTGCTGTCGCGGCTAATCTGCACATCAGTAGCAGACAAATTGCGCGAGAATCGGGGATCTAAAAAACGTCGGTGTTGAGAATGCTACATCCACATCGATTGCAGCAGTACCATATTTCCATGCACCAGGAATTGCATGGCGACGACTTTGAACGTCGTGTACAGTTCTGCCACTGGGCACAAGAGAAATTACAAGACGATGACAGATTTTTGCACGCGTTCTATTTAGCAACGAAGCGTCATTCACCAACAGCGGTAACGTAAACCGGTATAATATGCACTATTGGGTAACGGAAAACCCACGGTGGTTGCGACAAGTGGACATCAACGACCATGGCGGGTGGCATTATGAGAGGAAGGATAATTGGCTCCCATTTTATCGATGACAATCTAAATGGTGCAATGTATGCTGATTTCCGACGTAATATTCTACCAATGTTACTACAAGATGTTTCACTGCATGAATGGCGATGTTCTTCCAACATAATGGATGTCCGGTACATAGCTCGCCTGCGGTTGAAGTGGTATTGAATAGCATATTTCATGACAGGTGGATTGGTCGTCGAATCACCTGCACGTTCACCGGATCTGACGTCCCCGTATATCTTTCTGTGGGGAGAGTTGAAGGATATTTGCTGTCGTGATCCACTGACAACGCCTGACAACATTCGTCGGCGCACTGTCACTGCATGTGCGAACATTACGGAAGGCGACCTACTCGCTTTGAGAGGAATGTCGTTACACGTATTGCCAAATGCATTGACATCATTTTGAGCATTTATTGCATTGAGGTTGACGGAAATAATTTTGAGCAGTTATTGCATTAATGTGGTATTTACAGGTAATCACTCTGTAACAGCATGCGTTCTCAGAAATGATTAGTTCACAAAGGTACATGTGTCACATTGGAACAATCGAAATTAAATGTTCAAACGTACCTATGTTCTGTATTTTAATTTAAAAAACCTACCTGTTATCAACAGTTCGTCTGAAATTGTGAGCCACATGTTTGTGACTATTACAGCGCCTTCTATCACAAAGCAAGAAGAGTGATCCAACTGAAACATTGATATTTATTTACGTACTACACGAATATGTAATAAAAATGGGGCTTCCTATTTTAAAAAACGCGGTTGATATCCGTTTGACCTATGGCAGTGCCAGCTAGCAGGCCAACCATAGCGCCATCTGGTTTCCCCCTTCAAGGTAGACAACTTTCGTTCTTTGAATTTTTTTCGTTTGACGCTTACTTCGTGAGATATTTGGCCCGGTGACGATCAATGGACAACGCTGTAAAGAAGCAGTTGGCTTGGGTTCTCATTCCGGCATACCAACTGCCGTGATTCCCGCACGTAGTCCGTGTATGGAACGGGGAGGAATAAAGGAGCCAAGTGACATGGAATACTGTATGCGGCCTTTGCAGATCTTACGGTAAGTACTGGAACAGAGGTGAAGATGCTGGAGCAGATCTCCTTTATTGTGAGCACAGTGAGTCACACGCTGGACGCTTATCAGGCAAAGTAAGCGCAAGATTTGTGACGCTGCTTGTCTCTGTCTGGTGGACTGTCCTCTTCCTCCCCTTCTGGTGGTAATTAAGATTCGCAATTAATCAGAGGGTATTACTGGGGGTGCGGGGCAGCCGCCGGTTGTTAGCGATGGGGTCGGCGCGCCCCCATCCGCGCGCGCCTGTCCGAGTGTGTCTCGTAATTAGCATGAGCTTAGCAGCGATCAAAGAAGGCGCTTCTGCAGCGGCTGGTAATCCCTGTTAATATGGCCGCCGCGCGGCGCCACTATCGGCCGTGGCCATCGGTTTCGCAGCCATGGTTGATGGGGAACCGGGGCGGAGGGCTCTTAATTAGGACTCCACCACTATCTGTCACGTTCAAAAGGCTCGGAAACGGCTGCTACTCAGATCATTACGAGTGTATATGCCGTGGATATTTTCAGACCGGGCTTACGAGGCGGATAGTGCATCGCCGTGGCAGCAGAATTACGAGTAATAGCGAAAACTTGAGACATCTATATCTCCGCAAGACAATACGCAGTCCATGGTGGAGTGCGCCTTGTAGCACCTCTAGCTGTTTCCTTTGCTGTGACACTTTCAGTTGGAGAGAGTGTAAAACGCCTATGTGCTTTCTTGTATGTTCGCGGTCCTTACGCAAGACTGCGGCAGTACAATCGTCCTGAAGTCTGTTACAAATTCCTGTTTTCTAACCTTTCTTAATTAAAAACAAGTGTTGTCACCCCTCCAGCGATTACCACTTGAGTTCACAGAGGGAGCCAACCCGTAGCACTTGGGTTTTGATCGAACTGACCGGTGACAAATTTAGAATCATGTGTCTGAATTGCTTCGAAATCTTCGTTTAATTCGATCTGGTGCGGAACCCAAACACTTGAATGGTACTCAATAATGGGTCGCACAAGCGTTCCGTATGCAGTCGTCCTTCTAGATTAGCTATATCTTCCTAGAATTATCACAATAAACCGAAGTCGACCATTTGCCTTTCCTACAACCCACCCGTCGAACTCATTCTATTTCGTCCAGTTCCATTGCGTCTCGATATTGAAACGTTGTGCCTGAGTCAGGCAGCACACTAGTAATACTATTCAAACAATAAAGAACTGTTTTCCTCACTCATTGCTTTCACACAAAATTCACCACATTCAGCGCGATCCGCCTATCAAACAGCAATTATCTTACATCATCCTGTATTCTCCTGTCGCTGTTCAATGACGACAGTTTTCCGTCCTTTACAGCGTCATCAGAAAACATTTGCAGATTGTTGATCGCTCTGCCCGTCACATAGTTTAAGTATCAGATTGATGCATACGTTCATAGAGTTATTTAATCTGGATGTTAGCAGTCCGGTTTCTAAGGGTTTATTTATTTATGCTCATTTTCTATTTATATTTCACTGTTGTTATTGGAATTTACATCTTGTCATTTTGTCATCTGGAGATGGTGAGTGGAGCTGTGGAAATGCAAAATGGAGAAATCTGGAACATTCCCAGTGTATTGTTCTGTTTGAGTTTAGTAGAGGGATAACAGCAGCAGAGACAGTCACAAAAATTTCTCCCGTCGATGGGGAAGATGCCACTGGACAGAGCACGACAAGGAAATGGTTTTCGCGTTTTAAGAACGACTATCTTGACATTAGTGACTCTCCACGTTCAAGAAGACCTTCGGGGTTGATTGATTTTTTTTTTTTTTCAGATTTGTGTTAAGGTCCTATGCTACCAACCTTCTGAGTTCATCGGTCCTTAGGCTTACACACTACTTAATCTGACTTAAACTTACACTAGGGACAACACACACATCCATGCCCGAGGGAGGACTCGAACGTCCGACGGGGGAACCGCGCGGACCGTGACAAAGCGCCTGAGACCGCTCGGCTACCCGGCGCGGCGTTGATACATTAATCGACAATGATAGATGTCAGTGTAGACGACGACTGGCAGATGTGATGAACTGTGATCATTCCACCATCGTGTGACATGCAGATAAGAAAGCTTCCAAATTCGGGTGTGTCTGTACCGCATGACAAAATCACAAGAATCGAAGGTGGCCGTACATGCATGTCTACTTGGTCATCATCAATTGGCTCATGAACAGCGCCAACCATTCCTATTCTACATCGTTACTGGTGTCAAGAAATGCTGCCTTTTTTTCTAACATAAGGAACAGAAAGGAATGGTTGAGACCAAAAAAGCAGCAACTCCGAATAAAAAGACATAAGCACATCCACAAAAGAAATGTCATGCATGTTGTAGAACAACGACGGTGTGGTGTACAACGAATTACGTCCTCGAGATGTGACCATTATGCTGACATTTATTATCAACAAATGGAACATTTTGCAAACCTAGTCCAAGAAATACGACCAGTAACACTGCATTAAGTGATGGTACTTCACGATAACGCTCTCCCTCGTCCTCCTAGGCTGACAAAAAACACTATACAGGAGAATACACTATACAGGAGATATATCAGCACAGAATGTCCGAGGTGGCTAACGTTACAAGGCTAGATCAGACAATCATCCAGACTGTTGTCTCTGCAGCAACTGAAAAGGCTCTTTCGCCTCTTCAGGAAGCGTAGGTTAATCTGACCTCGTCACAGGTACCCTTCCCTTGTGGTTATATTTACGGTACTCCAATCTGTACTAAGGAGACACGCAAGCCCACTTGCCTCTGCAATCTCCAGTTGTTTGGGGGGGGGGCCTATAATGGCAGAGAGCTCTAAAGGATTCAGAGCCTGGATTATTCGTAACTCTTCTGCTCTTTTCTCATTTACAGTGTTCCAGCCTCCTACGACTACTCGAGTTTCAGCACTATTTACCTTCCCTTCTGAGTTTCATGTTTAACGTTCTCTGGCATTCTCATCTACTGTTTGTGATTTTAGCATGCGTACCAGGTTTGTTGATGTCGACGTTCATATGGTGTCTTTCCTGATAACAATAATGACTTCAGTGTTCATAGTAAATCACTCTTTGCCTTACCTTCGTATTCATGACAATTTCTACATTCGTTGCACCATTTTATGCTACTATTGATAATAATCCATACTCATCTTACCATAAATCCGTAAATTATTCCCAATTCACTAACTCATCCTATATCTACATCGAACCATTGCATTTCATGTTCATTCCATCTTTCCCACCATATTCAGATTTATGACATTGCAGTCTTCTGATATTTCTGAAGACTTCTTATTTTTTTGTTGCAAAGAGTCTCATAACTAATATCTTCCAGGCCAGTCTCGTTACCGATCCTTAAGAGCGAAACTCTCGATTTTATCGTACTTAATTTTTTAAATTTTTTGGTGCCAGATTGTTGCTTGGGATTGACTATTTTTCGAATGATATTTGAGGAATTAGTCTTTCCTCTCTTGCTTTAAAAATTTCTACTTTTTTCTATTTGCATGTAATCACAAAGAATGGCCACATCGTCTCATATTGGTTACTCTTAATTTGATGTATTACGGCAGTCGAAACCATTGCATTAAAGACGTATGATGTGAATCCACAGAGCATTTGGCCTGTAATTGTAAAAAGTGTCACGATGTTCTCTCCATTGGCAAAAGATTCAGGACTAGTCCTCCATTTGGACCTCCAAAACGGGACGGCCAACTGGGAGAGAAGCACGAGAAAAAGATTGGATAACCAACGAAAATCCTACGAGTCGGACCGTGGAATATCAGAAGCTGATCGTGGTAGGAAAGCTAAAGAATCTGAAAAGGGAAATATTAAAATATAGATATAGTGGTGGTCAGTGAAGTGGAATAGAAAGAAGACAGGGATCTATAGTCAGAAGAGTATAGGGTAATGCCAAAAGAGAAAATGGATAACGAGAGTAGGATTCGTTATGAATAGGAAGGTAGGGCAAAGATTGATATACAGTGAACAGTCCACTGAAATGGTTGTTTTCATCAAAATCGACAGCAAACCAACACCGACAATAATAATTCAGCTATTAATGCTGACTTCTTAAGCAGAGGATGAACATGAAACGTCCCCTTTGAACAGTTGTACACGACTGTGCTTAAACTGACACACAATATTTTTAGCGCAACGCAATCTGACTTTCAAAAATTCCTACGAAAGAATGGCCCTGACTAACAATAACCTATACGTTTCACAAATCACTTACCTCACAAAAATCTTCGTTACTCAAGCTACTGCAATACAGCGAACGCCACTACTGCCAGCTAAATAAAAGATTCAAACTACTGAAGGCACTAACTACTGATAGGCATAGTTAGCAAATGAAAGATTTTAATAGAGAACAAACAGTGTATTTACCTTAATAGTCAAAATATATATGATAGTTCATGACACCAATTCTTACAAATTTCAAAACTCCGCCATCTCTCTACCCACGTCGACCACTGCTGGCGGCTCAACTCCAACTGCACAACGCTACGCGCTGTTAGCATCCAGCTGCCGCTGCCCAACACTACAATGGCAGACAACAATGCAAACCAACCACAGACTGCACACGGCACAGCCAGTGATTTTTATACAGAGCGTTACATGGCGGCGGCGTTACCAATAAAAAAACCTAAACAGCCTACTTACATAGCCCCCATGCTCCCCACAAAAAATTTTTACAAATTGTTTTGGGCAGTGGCCAATAATGATTTGATAAAATTTTTCATAATTACTATAACAATGATATCAAATGCACACACTTATTGATACAATGTTGGTCAAAAGCTAAAATTTTCTCACAGTCCATATAGACAGTCCTGATCATTCATCACAGTAAAATGGTAGTGTTTTTCTCAAAGACTGAGCAATAAAAGAAAATGCACACGGAAGTAGTGGATTTCCATGCAGTCTTGAAGAAGTAGTGTTGTCCTTCCAACGGAAAGACAGTGCTGACTCTTGACATGCAGACAGGTAATGGGCCACAACAGAGTCAGTCGACGTTGAAGACTATCGGTATGTAGGTCATCACAGAGCAGACCCACTGTAGTCCTGGTAGAAATTACGGTATTGGTGGGCCACCAGAGGTGCAGACCCATTGCAGTCCTTGTAGAAATAATGGTATTGGTGGGTCATCAAAGGTGTAGACCCACTGTAGTCCTTGTAGAGATGGCCAGCAGCCATCTGTTTGACTGTGCAGGAGCACAATCACCATTGAAGAGTCTTGCGGATAATATAACAAGTCCATAACCACCACTTGTGCACTCAGAAAAATTGTTTTTGAAATGTCCTTAGAACCAGCAATGCTGTTATCCAGTCCCTTACTGAATTATTAACACACGTGCAAACACTATCAGTCCCTACTTCTCACATATTGTCCATATACTATGACCAACAGAAATGTGTGCAGTGAAATGTAATTTACAAGTTACTTAATTTGATGAACTGGTGTCAATTACAATTTGGTAACATAAGAATACAATAACAAAGGACAAAATATATCATTAAAGAACATAATAGTACAGATAACATTTGCTGTAATACAGGCTTTACAAAAGAATCGAAATAACAAATACATCAGTGTTACAAAAATTACGACGTAAGTACATACATAAAAGATCAGAATAACTTTTGAAACATCAACTTTACACATGAGCATTAAAACAAAACACAATAAATAATGTCTGAACATATTTACAAAGAAAATAACATAGTATTTGAAAAATTCTACAACATAAATCTTATTAGCTAAATACATAAAGACAGGAAAAAGACAAATACACAAGGGTACATAATTACATAGAGAGATAATACGAAAGGAAAGGACAGGGTTTGTTTTACTGCAGTATTTTGCATAGAGATCTCCCTTAGTTCATCATTATTCCCAAAAAGTCCTATCTAAACCTGCTTTCTGTATTCTGTTCACATCCTCTTTCAAAAATAGTTTTTCTCCACTGTACACTACTTTTTTGGCCAAACCATTTTCTTATAGCTTCTCAATGCTTTTCTTCCAATTCATCATAGTTAGTTTCTTATATAGTCTACCCCCTCTTAAGCTAACTTAAATCTACTGAGCTCAGATACTAAACTAAGGGACGAGGCAATGCAGTAGCACAAAACAATTAACACAAACAGCAATGATAAAAAAAATGGAAATTGGCAAAAAAAGGCAGCAATATTACAACTAATATAAGGCAATGTGCAGCAAACAAGAAAAATAAATCAGTAATAAAATTGGCTTAACCTAGTAATACAAAGTGACATTCAGTAGCACTATGAATGGCAAACAGCTGCAGCAAATGCTATAACTTATACCTAAACATGACAAAGCTCAAGCAGAAAAAATGTTACACTAAAGACAACAATGCAGATAAGGACAATGTCTATTCACATCTTAATGTCTATGCAATTAAAGTGGTGCACCACAAAAATTTATTGTAAAAAAATATTACCATGTACTTGAAAAGACAATTCTGTATGCAATTTCTGTGAAGGGAAATGTCTTTTTGTGCTACATCGTTTTTTTAAGTACATCATAAAGTTATTATTTACTGGATCTGTAGGAATAAAATATTTATATTAGTACATCCATAAAATTTATTTTAACCAATGCTTCAGTGCAGTTAGAAACTAGATATTAAACAAAATGAGTAAATAAATGCATAAAGCAAGCCACATGGCATTTCTCTCAACTAGCAGGACAATAGCCATGAAATGTTTCTCGTCGTTTCATTAGGCATTTTAGTAAATATCATAAATTAAGAGCTCCACAGTGTAATCATATGTTTTCAAGTTTGGGCGTGTAGTATTTGCGATGCTTTCTACAAAGGAATCTCAATAGCGAGGATAATGACCTCTTTTCTTTGCTCCACCTGTGCCTCTGACAGGCACACACTAATGGCTTTCTTTTGTCAGGTGGTTGTCGCGCAGCTGGGTGCCCACGACGCATTACATGCAGGTGGTCACTTAACTGTCTTATCGAAATATTTACGACACCAGTTTCCGCTACAGTGGCAGTCTCATATAAAAAAATTCACAGGTCAAGAATTTGCGTTACAAATATGTAGAAACAAAATCCTTTAAATAGAATAGCGTCCAAATAATTTTCGCCAGCATAGTGACGCATTCACGCATATACACTCATTTCATAACTCTTAAAGTACGATTCTCGGTTTCCAACGTCCTTTTTCACAAATCAGAGTCCCTAACCACTACTCATTATTTCTTACCTTATTACACACATATATATTCGTCGACACTTCTTCAATATTTCATCATAACAGATACATAGCATAACCAAATAACTCATATAACATCAGCTTAAACATACCTCAGCAGCATAATTCACATCGTCATCGTAATAATAACATCATAACACGACAGTCAAATTCTCAAAATCTCCGTAGCTTCCTCCAATAATTTCAAAACCTAAAAAAAAAAATTCTCTGCTCATGTCAAAAGTGTCATCTGCCTCAAACATACTTTAAACATCGTGATCCCATACCAAATATGTCATTCAAAGCTCTCATAGTATCACAATGGTTCCGAAAAAATATGAACAGTTCACAAAGTACAGACAAAATACAATTTCATAGGTGTTAAATCATCCAACTGTGTAATTGCGTAAACATGTGTCACTGATGATGTAGTAAAAAAAATGTTTATCTCTCAGTTAAACGACCAGATAGCTGTGTAACTAATGTGTTAGAGAAATACGGTACAGATGTGTAAAGTTGTATAAGCAAATACCATATTAGCTAGGGCTCCTTGTGCTTGCCACACACATGGTACACAAAGTAGGCGTGTACCCCCCTGAGGATTAATGTAATTATATCCTCAGGTGTTACAGATTACAGCAATGGAATGAAATGTATCACGGAAAACTTTCTTTGTAATTCAAATATGTTGAAATATAAATAATTTAATGCGTGTCCTGTAGCGCTAAGTGTGCGTCTTGCTGTAAGACAATCTCTGTGGAAGTGTCGTAGTTATTGTCCTCCGAAAGCTAAGTTCAGCAGAAGCCAATGTACTTACCTCATGATAAACGAAATTGAAATGCTTTGCGTATAAATATCTTAGTTATTACGCTTATTGCCGTGATGAAGTAAGTACTGTACTGTACGTATTGTTGTGCTACAGAAAAGGCTGTCTCATTGTAGCTATACCACAAACGTTACTACTAAAACATGTTTTACTTTCAAGAAAAATTCAGAAAAACTGTGCAGATATAAAACAGATAAACTGCAAAAGCAACATTGTAAATTGTCACTCATTAGCAGCGTTGTGATAAAATCGTGTAGCTGTCACATAAACTAACCACTGTATCGTCTGGTATCTCACAGAAAGTACTTTAAATCCAGAATGTATTTTCAAGTAAACCAAAATGTTGCATTAAAATCTCATTAGCAATACTGGTAAATGTTCTAAGTATGTGAGCCTTATAGTCGTTACATAATCGTGCAACTAACAAGCAAGAATGTACACACGAAATAACACAGTGATGTCTGTTCACTATAACAATGCACTCGTAAATACTGTCTAAATATGTTCCATAGGTTCTAGACTGGATAGTGAACTTCAAAACATTGTTACATGTTAACAGTTTCTAAGTGTGACAAAGCATACTAGAAATGTGAAGTGAAATGTTTTATGGCAAAGTCAAAGTTAAAAAGCAGATTATCTTTCAATAAACGGTTTTACATGTGAAATGTGGTGTAAACCTTTACTCTTCCTAGTACGCAGAGTTTCAGCTTCAACGCAATTATCATGTGGTATACGTCAGATTCTGTAAGGTCCTTTGTAAACTAGAAAGAATTTGTGACTCAAGTGTTTCTTCTTATGTGACAATGGATGAGCTTTAATGAGAACTTTCTGACCAATATATAATTTCTTTGCATTTGCTTTACCGTGTAATTTTTTCCTTTTGTCTGCAGCAGAATTTATATTTTTAATAGCCAAATCATGTCTTTGTGTCGAAGTTTACGTGTATTCGGAAAAGGTACAAGCTCTCTGATTCTGTTTGGTGGTTCTTTATTCTTCAGTACAAGAACAGGTGGTAAAGCAGTGGAGTCATGAGGCATTTCATTCAGCACGTTTTGAAATTAGTGTAAATATCTGTCCCAATGCTGATGCTTTCTGTGACAATAAAGTCTGCAAAGCTTATTGATTTCTTTCATAATCCGTTCAGACGGGTTACAATGTGGTGAGTACAATGAAATAAAAACAGATTTGATTTTATGGTTACGAAGCATGCGTGACCAAACAGCAGATCTGAATTTCAGTCCGTTATCTGACATTACTTTACTAACGTGTCCAACTTCACGTAAGAAATTTCTAACAAAGGCGTTGGATACAGACCGTCCAGTGGCTTTACGTAACGGAGTGAAAGAAACAAATTTTGAAGTAAGTTCAACAGCGACTAGAACGTACGAAAATCCATTAGATGTTCTGACAAGCGGTCCCAAGAGATCAACAGCAGCAAATTCTTTTAATTTAGAAGGAATGATAGGAAACAATGGAGCACGATGAGAGACAGTAGATGGTTTCGCCTTTTGACAAAGTTTACAAATAGACAAGACTCTTCGAATTCTCTTTTCCATATTGTTAAAATAACAAGTCGTTCTAAGAATATGATAGCATTTTTGTGGACCAAAATGTGCATAGCTGAAATGAATATACCAAATGAGCTTATTAACAAAATCGTCTGGAATACAAAGTACCCATAGCTTGTCATCAACAGTGCATCGTTTGAACAGTATGTTGTTTCTAACCAGATAATAATGCCGAATCTGTGTGTGTGTCTTTTCATGCCATTTACTTTTGATGTCTTTCCAAATCGGATCTTTATCTTGTTCATGAGCAATGTCCTTTAAAGATGTGGTGATGAAGTTTTCAAAGGCTACTTTCTGGATGTAAAGAATACTGAAATTTCTCTCGAGGTTGCTTTCTGTGTTACTTTTCTCAAGCCCAGCCGGTGCGCGTGACAGTGCTTCCGCAACAATGTTCTCCTTGCCGGAAATGTAGACTATTGTGAAGTGGAATTCTTGCAGAAACAATGCCCAACGTTTTAATCTGTCATGATTTAATTTTGAAGCCGGCCGCGGTGGTCTCGCGGTTCTAGGCGCGCAGTCCGGAACCGTGCGACTGCTACGGTCACAGGTTCGAATCCTGCCTCGGGCATGGATGTGTGTGATGTCTTTAGGTTAGTTAGGTTTAAGTAGTTCTAAGTTTTAGGGGACTAATGACCACAGCAGTTGAGTCCCATAGTGCTCAGAGCCATTTGAACCATTTAATTTTGAAGACATAAGAAATTGTAATGCACGATGGTCACTGTATACTTTTACGTGCTTACCATAAAGAAAGAAACTGAATTTGTTAAATGCCCAAACGATAGCTAAAGCTTCTAATTCAGTAACGGAATAATTTTTTTCAGATTTTGTTAGCACTCGGCTAGCAAAAGCAATGGTTTTCTCAACAGTAATGTCATTTTTTGTGGCTTCTTGAAATAAATGGGCACAAAGACCGACTTTAGAAGAATCCGTGCTAAGGCAAAAATCTTGTGAGAGCTCTGGATGAGCTAGTATTGGCGCATTAAGTAACGATTCTTTCAAAGAGTTGAATTCCAACTGTGCTTGTTCGTCCCAGTTCCAAATAGTATTTTTTCCAGTGAGAGAACAAAGTTTAGGTGTAACTAGAATTTGCATATTCAGAAAACGACGGTTATGTAAGTAGGCTGTTTAGGTTTTTTTATTGGTAACGCCGCCGCCACGTAGCGCTCTGTATAAAAATCACTGGCTGTGCCGTGTGCAGTCTGTGGCTGGTTTGCATTGTTGTCTGCCATTGTAGTGTTGGGCAGCGGCAGCTGGATGCTAACAGCGCGTAGCGTTGCGCAGTTGGAGGTGAGCCGCCAGCAGTGGTGGATGTGGGTAGAGAGGTGGCGGAGTTTTGAAATTTGTAAGAATTGGTGTCATGAACTATCATATATATTTTGACTATTAAGGTAAATACACTGTTTGTTCTCTATTAAAATCTTTCATTTGCTGCATTTATTAAAAGCTGTTTCACTAATTACTGAAATGGGACTGCCTGAGTCAAGTACTGCCGTAAATTTTACGTCATTTACTGTAATGCGAATCACAGGATATGCAATGTTGTTATGTTTTACGTCCTGTTCCTGGAGTGAGATGTCCCTAATGTCTTTCATTTTTACGTAATTACTAGCTATTGCCTATTGTGTCTTTGTTGGCGCGAGTCGTTAATGGGATTAGGAGACCTAACTTCTACAAATTCACCTTGCCGAGAGGGCCCCGCCAGTTCTGATGCAATTCAGGTCTGTCGTTCCGATCATATCGTGTGTCGTCATGTCGGTAGATTCCATAGTTTCTTTCTTGTCGGTCACGTGGTGGAGACTTTCTCCCTGAATCGTAACTGCGTGCTGGACCGTTGCGTCTTAAGTTATTCCGTCTCCCTTGATAATAATTATTTTGGTTTCCATATTGTCTGTTTCTCTGATTGTCTCTGTGATAGTCATTACCGTGGAGAGGTGATCTTTCCCTGTAATAATTACTACTCTGCCAGCGGTTGTCATACGGGTGGTGTCCATTTTGGTCACGATTTCCGTTGTACGAATAGCCTTGTCGTGTATTATTTCTGTCATCGCGGAATTGTGACAGGTGTGACCTGTAATTGTTGTGTTCCTGTTTTCGCGTTCCGCGATTGTCAGTGTCAATTTCCAGTTCTTGTAACAGTCCCTGAAAAGCTTCAATGTCGTCTTTGCATCGTCCTGCTAAAATAATCTGTCGTAAATGTTCAGGTAATTTGATTAAGCAAATGCGGATGAGTTCTGAGGGGCTGTATGGGTTTGAAAGATACTGATTCTTATGTAACATGTCTTCAAAATATTTGACAAGACTGGAAAATTCAGATTGTTCGAAATGTTTCATCATTATGATGCTATGTTTTACTCGGTCTTGTGTGGCTTGTGACCAATATGCTGAGAGGAAGGCATGGTAAAATTCTCCTTCACTGTGGCAATCGTGAACGACCGATCGCATTCTTACAGCTGGTTCATTCTCTAAGTAGCCACACATAAATTCTAATCTGTGTTCTAATGACCAGTTGGGAGGAAAACAATGAGAGAATTGATGGAGCCACGCTTGTGGATGAATGTCGTTGCCAGAATTCTTAAATGTTTTGAATTTACGTGCAGTAATGAACAGCTTATAGTCGAAATCATCGTGTCGGCGGGTAGCATATCGGTCATTGTTACGTCGTATCGGCGGTTCCATCTCAAAATTCGGTGCACCTTGCCAATTACTTTCATGATTTCCGAAATGCCCTGTGTTATTATTTTGTGGTTGTTCTGTATTACTATGTCCCTCTTCCCATACTGGGGCGCGAGTGTCCTCTGAAATATGTAATTCTTGTATTACTTGAGCCAACTGATCTTGTACTTCCCGCATTTCTCTTTTGTACTGTGTGTTGATTTGATTTTGATTCTGTTTGAATTTCCTAATTTGTTCATACTCTTCAGTGTCAGTGAAGGCTACAGGTTTTGTGTCATTCAGATCATCATCTACCTTCGTAGATAAGTTAGTGAAGTGATCTGAAAGTTCGGCTACTTTATCCGACAGTGAAATTATTTCCTCTGTGTGTCTTTCTGAACCAATTTTCAGAGTATCTACTGTGTCCTTTAAGTTCCCTTGAGTTTTTGCAAGTTGCGTAACCGAATCGGTAGATGCAACTGAGTCAATTTTAGCTTGCAAGGTGTTTTTCTGGTACGTGCCCCTTATGGGCTGACTCTGAGCACTATCGGACTTAACTTCTGAGGTTATCAGTCCCCTAGAACTTAGAACTACTTAAACCTAACTAACCTAAGGACATCACACACATCCATGCCCGAGGCAGGATTCGAATCTACGACCGCAGCGGTCACGCGGTTCCAGACTGAAGCGCCTAGAGCAGCACGGCCACACGGGCCGGCTCCAATTATGGGCTAAGTGGATTATCCCACAACATTCCTTTCGGTTTATGCTGCATCAACTTGGACGCCGGGCGTTTCCTGCGAGAGTCTACAGTTCCCGCGTGCATTTGGTGAGACGCTCAATAGCATCGTTGCTGATGCCACGAGTTGTTACGGGGCGGACCTCCTCTGCCTTCCTCTTGCGTCGTATGGCTCCCCGGCAGCTTGTTAATGTTTCTGTGAGTGTACTTGTATCAATGTAGCCTTAAGATTTTCGATTTGTAATTGTTCCTGCTGCGCAGGATAGACGCGCACTCTGAGGCGCCTTCGCACGGTTCGCGCGGTTCCGCCCGTCGGAGGTTGGAGTCCTCCCTCGGGCATAGGTGTGTGTGTGGTCCTTAGCGTAACTTATTTTATGTTAGATTAAGTAGTGTGTATGCCTAGGGACCGATGACCTCTGCAGTTTCGTTCCGTAGGAGCATACCACAAAAAGTTATTCCCCTTTTGAAGGTCTTTGTCACTCTGACCAAATAATTTGTAAAAATTCCTCTGCAAGTCGTGATCAGTGTTCTTCATAATGACCTCATAGTCATAGTCATTAAGGAATAAAAAAATACAAATCACAGAGGAAGGGCAGCCAAGACGTAATGGCTGGATGAAAAATGTGAAACTGAAAAAAAGAAACAATGGTTGATGGGAGGACTGATTCAGCATAGCGAAATCTAAAACAACCATTGCTAAAATAACCAGTGAAGACAACAGGAAGAATTCATTTTAAATTCCACTATTACATGCAGAGGAGAGAGAGAAAAAGATGGAAGAATTACACCGAAGGCCTGTGTGTTGGGGAGGACTTGTCTGGAGACACAGGAGTCGACAGAAAGGTAGGAGATCCAGTATTATACTCAGAATTGAAAAGAATTTTGGATGACTTAAGATCAAATAATACACAGGATAGATAACATTACACTGAAATGCCTAAATCGTGAGCGGAATTGGCAACCAAGCAGCTATTCAAGTTTGTGTGTAGAATGTAGAAGCTAGTAATATACCATGAAACTTTCGGAAAAACGTCATACGTACAATTCCGAAGACAGTAATAGCCGACAAATGGGAGAGTTATCGCACTTTAAGCTTAACAGCCGATTCATTCAAATTGCTGACAAGAATATTATACAGAGTGGAAAACAAAACTGAGGATCTTTTAGATGGCGAACGTTTTGACTTTAAGAAAGGAAGGTAAAGACACCAGAGGCTGTTCAGTCGTTGTGTTTGACTATGGAAACAAAACTGAAGCAAAATTAAAATACGTTCGTAGGATTTGTTGGTCGGGAATATGTGTTCGACAGTGTAAAATGGTGCAAGATGTCCGAGATTCTGAGGAAAACAGTGACAATGTATAAGTGAAAACGCGTAATTTACAATATTTACAAAAACCAAGATGGAACAATAAAATCGGGAGACTACGAACAAAGTGCTTGGATTAAAAAAGCTGGAAGATAGTGATATAGTCTTTCACACCTACCAGAGAGGAAGGAATATATGGAAAACATTGACAAGAAGAAAGGAGATGATACTAAGAAATGCTTTAATATATCAGGGTTTTACTTCCATGCTACAATAGGGGCTTGTGGAGGATGAAAAGAGTAGAGGAAGACAGAGATTGGAACGCTGATAATCACGCCATTGGGCGCCCATAAAATCCCCAGACAGAGATTGGAATACATCCAGCAAATAATTTAGGAAGTACGCTGCAATGATACTCTGAATAAGAGAGGAATTCTTATAGAGTCGTATCAGACCATTGAAAAGACTGACGACTCAAATAAACTGAAGACAGCAAGAAAGAACCTCTTGAGACACCATGGCTGATTGATGGGAATGTAGCATGTGAATTTCTATTTATTAACATAGAACTGATACGCACTTATATTTATGGACATCTATAATACGTGCCCAATCGAAAATAAGGGTTTCACTGTAGCTATGTAGTATGTAATGCCAGTGGGTGAATGTGTTTCCCGACTTGCACATGCGGAGTTAACGGGTTCACAACAACTTCCTCATTTCTGGGGAGTTCTTTGCGCATTTCGTAGCATGATAGATTCCTCCCGATCAGCACAAATACCGGTTATCAAATTTTTTGCACCGAGGGGGAGTATGTTTCATGAATTTATCGCATGATGAAAGACATGCATGCAGATCAATGTCTCGCACGGTGCAAAATACTTCCGTGGTGTCAGTATAAAGAGCGGGGAGTGTTAACATCGAGGACGTCACATGCCCTGGGGTGGCACGTGTTCTCGGCTTCAGTGCCACGGTTTCGGCTTTGGAAAAGCCCATACATAAGAACTGTCGGGTCATCGCATTCGATATTGCCGTTGCGATGTCGATAAACGAAAGAAATGTGCGTAACTTAATCCACAAAAAGCTTCATTATGGCAAAGATTGCGTAAGTTGGTGTCCAAGCGTATTCCAGAGAATCATAAGACGGCGGGAATGACTGACCCTTCTGCTGAGATACGCTGAACTAGGAACCGATTTATTGTTCTGATTGAGGCATGTGATGAAATGTAGTGTAGCCATTTCGACCGGCTCATATCACCTAAAAAGAGGCCTATATGCCTCAATTTCCTGAAAAGTGGTGTTCAGTATCTTGTTCGACGAAGAAGGACTTCTGCTCGCCGAATGGCTACCACGGGGAGTTACAGTTAACGTTGAGCAGTACTGCAACACTTTGCTGCGGCTTAAACAGGCCACCAGGAACAGGCGCAGGGGCAAGCTCTCGAATGGGATAGTGCTTCTCCGCGATATCTATCTGATTCGCATATCTTCAACCCTTGAAACAACTTCACATCAGAGGTTCATCTGTGACAAGGAAGTGGGGGAGACTGTGGAAAACTTGGTCTGTCAGCAAACCAGGAGTCTCAACTCTGAAGCCATCTACCCCATTCCTGCGTGCTGACATCGGTGTGTCAATATCAATCGCAGTTATGTACTGTATTTTTTCACATGAACTGTAACTATAGTGAGGTTAATAACAATTATTTACATATAAATACGTGTAACTGCAGTCTCCTTTTCATCTGGGCACACCTGATACGTACATAGCAGGTGAAGTGGATGACTGAGGGTAGTTAATATGACAATAGAGATTGAGGTTTCTTCCCGTTACAAACGCGTATACAATGTGGGATGAAAGGCTGCTCGAAGGCCATTCCGTGTGCTATAATTACCTTCATTTTGACTTCACGGTACCTACGAGAACGATACGAAAGCGGCTGAACCATATGTCTAGATCATGCGTTTAATGCTGATTCTTTAAATTTTATAAGAAGGCCTTCGTGGAATAACTTGAGTCTTACTTCAGAAGTTAGCCATTTCTGGTTTTTCGACGTTCTATAACGCTGACCTGAGTCAAAAAAATCAGTGACCATTCGTGGCGTACTGTTTGCGTACGTTCGGTATCCACTGCTTATCCAAATACTTCAGCAATTTTGTAAGCTAGGAATCTCAAGTAATTTTTTATGAATTATCTGCAGCGTCTGAATACATACAGATATATTTTAAAACACGATCTGTTTATGAGAGAGAGAAGCTTATGTATAAGACACCAGAGATGCCGCGTGGTCAGTTTGAATATGTTATAATTTTACTCGCTGACTGATCTGAGGAAATGATATTTATTTAAACTTCACTTGGCCTGCTGATGGTTTTTAGCATATTTACACCAATTTTCCCGTACCAGTTTGACACAAATATAAGCAGATCTGAAAGGGGAGCATTACTCACGAAATGGTGACTACTCATTTCATATTCCTGCCCCTAACCGCTAACTAAATTCTGTCTTGCATACGAGCAAGAGAGTAACGCTTTCTAATTCGCTGTTTTCTTCCTAAACTATTATCAACCGTTGCTAACAGAAATTTCGTAGCTCTGGATGCAGCAGTTGATGTAGCTATTTCTTTGATTCATTCGCTTTCTCCAAAGGTAGAATTTCAAAGTTGAGTTATTTACGTGTTCAGATAAATCAGAAAGCAATCTGCCCTAGCACATTTCAACACATACTTTAATTAACATTAGTCGACAGGAACACGAAAAAAGAAGTAACGCTTACCTCGGAAATTTGCTTCCCGCTGGTCAGCCAGAACATTATGGCCATCTACCTAATAGCTGATATGTCCAACTTTGGTACGGATGACAGCGGCAGCGTGACGTGGCATGGAAGCAATGAGACGTTGGTATGTTGCTGGAGGGCGATAACACCGCATCTGCACACAGAAGTCTTGGGGAGGAGGGTAATGAGCTCTGACGCCACGTTCAATCACACCACAGATGTGCTCGATCACGTTCAGGTCTGGCGAGCTGGGAGCCAGCACGTCAATTGGAACTTGCCACTGTGTTCCTTTAACCACTCCATCTCACTCCTGACCTCCTGGCGAGGCGAATTATTTTGTTAAAAAATATATGATGCCATGAAGGGGTTTACGTGGTCTACAACCAGTGTACGATACTCCTTGGCTGTCATGGTGCCTTGTAAGAACTCCGCTGAACCATGGATGCCCACATGGATGTTCCCCAGAGCACAAAGGAGCCGCCGCCAGATTATCTCCGTTCCGCAGTTACCCTGGAGGCGACGAATTCGCGCACTCACATTAACATGTTGAGGAAGCTATTGGGATCCATCGGACCTGCAACGCTCTGTCACTGCGCCAATGTCCAGTGCCGATGGCCACAGTCGTAATTACCGATGTCGGGGTGTTAACATTGGTACATGCATGGCTCGTTGGCTGTGAAGGCCCATCACTAGGAGTGTTCGGTGCACTGTGTGTTCAGACACACTTGTACTCTCCCCAGCATTAAAGTGTGGTGTTAGTTCCGTCACAGCCGCCTGGTCTGAATTGCGAGTCTGCCTAGTCTACGACTTCTGACATCTGTAATAGGGGGTGGCCGGCCAACCACACGTCGTCCGGACGCAGTATCGCCTTGGTTTCGCCACGTGTTGAAGACACTCAGCACAGCACTCCATGAACATACGATAAGTCGCGCAGTTTCCTAAATGCTCGGGCCGAGCATTCAGGCCATCACAGTTTGCACACCGTCAAATTATGATACACAGCGCGCCTTCATCATTCTACACCGGAAAGCGAGCTCATTGATACCTCATGCAACGTGCGTTTGGCTTACTAGCAGTCAGTTATCGAAAAGCGACGCTGCTACCGCCTGGAAGGGTTTCTAGCGATAGTAGGTCGTTGGTCATAATGTTCAGGCTGATCATTGTATTTGTATAATGGAGTCTTCATATCAGCGGTTAAGGCTTTTGGTTATGATGGCTGAAGGACAAGTGAAGCTGAAGTAAAATTCTTTCCTCAGATCAGAATACGCAAGTGATTTTATCATTAACCTGCCAATGAATCGATGTCAGCCACCTGCGGAACCTTTCGCCTCGTACCACTATAAACTGTGGTACCAGGTATTTATGTGAATTCACTGATTGCAATTCTGAGTTACTGATATTGTAATTCAGGATACTATCTTTTTAGGGTTTCGTTTCTCACTCGGTGTAAACGGCCACTTAAAGGATCACTTTGTTGCCCATCTGTGTGTTTCTCTGTTTTTGTGTCTGTTCGAAACTCTTTTGCTCAGTAACATGTAGATGTTTTAAAAGCTGAAATTTATGTCCCATATTAAGGACTATGGTGTCTTGGCGGTACAATAAACACTAGCTCGTAAGTCAACGCGGTCAAAAGACACGGCCATTTATGTCACATATCTCGATAATCGCAAACTCATTTATCAAAATCTACAGGATGTGTCACATATTTTGATATTCGCAAACACTTATCAAAATTTACAGTGTATTTCTTCTACCTAGAGATATGAAATTACACAATAACAAAACTTTCACAGTAAAGTAAAGGAAAAAAATTAGAAAATTTTTAGTTTAAGATTATATCACATAAATAAATGTTTCATTTGTTCTACGTTATCCGACCTTAAACTTGAAATTAAAACATTGTAGCAAGTTTTGAAATACGTGCGATTCATATTTCGTGAGCATCAATGTCGACAACAGACATAAATATTCGATCCCGGGTAAGAATGAACTCTCTACATACTTAATTTAGTACTTAACCGTTAATGTGCGAGTTCCACTCGCATCTGTGCAGTTTTTCGTAGATACAGATGAAGACAAATCCATAGGTACACTAACAGCTGGTGGTGGTTCAAATGGTTCTGAGCACTATGGGACTTAACATCTATGGTCATCAGTCCCCTAGAACTTAGAACTACTTAAACCTAACTAACCTAAGGACAGCACACAACACCAAGCCATCACGAGGCAGAGAAAATCCCTGACCCCGCCGGGAATCGAACCTGGGAACCCGGGCGTGGGAAGCAATGGCTGGTGTATCTGATTCCTTATGCATAATTGCAACTGGCCGACAGGTAACAGCGATGCAGTATCTTGCTGATGGGATCCTGTAGACGGCACTGTTGCAATGGCAGCTCAGAATGGAACGAATCGGAAACGGAAGTTAAGTGACATCATCCGTAAGCAGAAAATTGTTTTAGGGATAAGGTGAATAACGGAAACAATGGCACTGATTGTATGGAATAGGGTCACGTGTAACTTAAGTCACTCTTAAAAATACACTGAGGAAAGAAAATCCCAACACCAAAAAGAAGTTAATCTACGGTAATGAGATTTCTGAGATTTCCAAAAATACAATTGCCTAGATAAAACCTTTAAGTGGAAGTGCAAGCCTTGTGTTGTACAGGTGCAAGATCAGAGGTTAATGTGAGCACAAGGTAAGTCATTGTAAATGTGAAATGCTGGTTCATTAATAACCGATGAAACCGCCAGTTACAGGTCTCCGATGTCAATTTGTGGGCTGGAGCTCCATGCCTGTTGCACTTGGTCGGTCAACACAGAGACGTTTGTGCTATTTGTGGATGACGCTGGAGATGTCGTCCGATGATGTCCCACATGTGCTCGACTGGAGACAGATCTCGTGCCGGCCGGTGTGGCCGAGCGGTTCTAGGCGCCTAAGTCTGGAACCGCGCGACCGCTATGGTCGCAGGTTCAAATCCTGCCTAGGGCATGGATCTGTGTGGTGTACTTAGGTTAGTTAGGTTTAAGTAGTACTAGGTTTTAGGGGACTGATAGCCTCAGATGTTAAGTCTCATAGTGCTCAGAGCAATTTGAACCATTTTTGAACAGGTCTGGTGATCGAGCAGGCCAAGGCAACCTGTCGATACATTGTAAAGCAAGTAGGGAAACAACAGTAGTACGTGGAAGAGCGTTATCCTGTAGGAAAATACTACCTGGAATGCTGATAATGAATGACAGTACACATAGGTCGAATTACCAGACTGGCGCACAAATTTGTAGTGAGCGTGTGTGGGATAAGCACGAGAGTACTCCTGATGCCATATGCAGTTGCTCCCCAGACCATAACCCCAAGTGTAGATCCAATGCCTGTAGCACGCAGACAGTTACGCTGCAGTCAGTCAACTGGCTTCCTCATAATCAAGACACAGCTGTCAATGGCACCGATGCAGAACCAGCTATCATCAGAAAATACAATAGTCCTCCTCCCTGCCTTCTAATGAACTCTCGTTCGACACCAGTAAAGTATCAAATGACGGCGGTTTAGGGCAAGTGGAAGCACGCTACAGGGCGACTGGCTCGTACTTCTCCTTGAAGTAGCGGTTGGATGTGTCCTTGTAGAGCCAAATGCTGCTAAAATTGCAGCTTCAGATGCAGTACTATGTGCCAGAGTCATACGCCGTACACGATGGCCTTCCCTCTAGGCAGTGCTGCGTGGCTGTCAGGGACCCGGGCCTCTTGCTAACTTACATTCTCGTGACCACAGCTAGCAGCAGTAATGTACAGTGACTGCATTCCTGCCAAATCTTTCTGCAGTATCACAGAAGGAGCATGAAGCTTCTCGTGGCCCTATTACACAACCACGTCAAAACTCACCGAAGTGTTGATAATGGCCTTAAGGCATTTCTACTAATATCAACTCAACATGTGCACTACTAGCCCCACTCTTATGCGAATGGCGCGAATCCTCAATAGAGATCGTCTTTCAGATATATTCAAATTGCTACACCACGAAGATGAAGTGCTACAGACGCGAAATTTTATCTACAGAAAGAAGACGCTGTGATACGTACCTTTTCAGAGCGTTCATACAAGGTTGGCGACAGTGGCGAAACCTACAACGTGCTGACATCAGGAATGTTTCCAACCGATTTCTCATACACAAACAGCAGTTGACCGGCATTGCCTGGTGAAACGTTGCTGTGATACCTCGTGTAAGGAGGAGAAATGCGTGGCCTATCGCGATTGCGGTTTATCGTATCGCGACGTTGCTGCTCTTGTTGGTCGAGATCCAATGACTGTTAGCAGAATATGGAATCGCTGGGTTCAGGAGGGTAATATGGAACGCCGTGCTGGATCCAAACGGCCACGTAACACTAGCAGTCGAGATGACAGGCATCTTATCCGCATGGCTATAACGGATCGTGCAGCCACGTGTCGATCCCTGAGTCAACAGATGGGGACGTTTGCAAGACAACAACCATCTACACGAACTGTTCGATGATATTTGCAGCAGCATGGACTATCACCTTCGAGACCGTGGCTGCGGTTACCGTTGACGCTGCATCACAGACAGCAGCGCCTGCGATGGTGTACTCAACGACGAACCTGGGTGCACGAATGGCAAATCGTCATTTTTTTCGGACGAATCCAGGTCCTCTTTACAGCATCGTGACGGTCGCATCCGTGTTTGGCGACATCGCGGTGAATGCACGTTGGAAGCGTGTACTCATCGCCATACTGCCGTATCACCAGGCGTGATGGTATGGGGTGCCATTGGTTACACGTCTCGGTGACCTCTTGTTCGCATTGACGGCACTTTGAACAGTGGACGCTATATTTCAGATGTGGCTCTACCCTTTATTAGATCCCTATGAAACCCTACAATTCAGTAGGATAATGCATGACCGCATGTTGCAGGTCCGGTACAGGCTTTTCTGGATAAAGAAAATATTCGACTGCTGCCCTGGCCAGCACATTCTCCCGACCTCTCACCAATTTAAATGTCTGGTCAATGGTGGCCGAGCAACTGGCTCGTTACAATACGGCAGGCACTACTCTTGATGTACTGTGGTATCGTGTTGAAGCTGGATGGGCAGCTTCATGGGCACCTGTACACGCCATCCAAGTTCTGTTTGAGTCAATGCCCAGGCGTATAAAGGCCGGTATTACGGCAAGAGGTGGTTGTTCTGGGTACTGATTTCGCAGGATCTATGCACCCAAATTGCGTGAAAATGTAATCACATGTCGGTTCTAGTATATTTGCCCAATGAATACCCGTTTATCGTTTGCATTTCTTCTTGGTGTAGCAATTTTAGTGGCCAGTGGTGTAGAAACACTCCTACCAACTTTCGTTCACGTCGCAGAGCTCGTTCTTTGAGCTGGACTTTTTTCCGCCAGTGTAGATAGGCTTTACTCGGCCGGAACTTGTACGACGGAGAGCTCAGTGGTCATCGAATGCTGGTGCAGAACTCGCGCTTTTTTTCCAGCGCCAGCGGAGCTGCAGGAGATGAGATGTTCGAGAGAGACCAGAGCGGCCGCTATCTGCGTGAGTGACACGGCCGCAGGTAATTGAGTGCTGGCTGGCGGCGCGACTGATACGGCCGCAATTACACGCGCATTGATCCGGCCGACAGTGGCGGTCGCGGCTGCCTGCGCACCTCCGGCCTGGCCACGGCCGAGGGCCGCGGGCGAACGAGCCGAGGCGGCCGCGCCGGCCAGCGGACACCGGTGGACCGCCAGCCGCTCTCAGCAGAGTACAATACTTCACGGAGCTACCCAAGGTGTAAAGCTTTGCTTCCACCCAGCGACGGCACCCCCCCCCCCCCCTCCCCGAAGAAAAGGCGAAGCACTCAGAAGGGGAGGAGGAAACAAGCTTCACAGGTTGGAGGTATAAGTGATATTATTTCAGTGTTCGCAAAATCGAGTCAGATCTACCACTAAATTTGTAGTATAACGCTACACATCCTCTGGCCTGGATGCATGCGCTGATTTGTATTCCCTTCTCACGCAAGGAGCCTCTCGACGGATGTAACTGGTTCATGCCGTCCTTGATACTCTCACTGGTAAGGAGCTGACATCCGTTTTAGTGCCACAGTTCTATCGGGAGTAGAACTGAAAGTTCGCTGGCCACAGGAATACTTCAACATCTGGCAGACAGTTCATAGCGACAAAGGCAATGTGCGGATGAGCACTGCTGAAGTAAAAAGTGGCATCACGATAATTTGCCATGAGCAGTAATACATGACGATTTAGGATGTTCGTCACGTACTGTTGCTTTCTTAGAGATCCTTGAGCCTCTACTCGCCGTGATCTGAAAAAAAAGGACAGAAACATGATATGCAATATGTAAAGCTGCATTTGTCTGAGAAAACTGAGAACAAACAACGGAACTAACGGTTCTAGCGAGTGTTTGAGGAATGGATGCGGAGGATACTCGTCTAACTTCCACTTATATCAAAGATTAACCACTGGGCAGAATAGTTCATTCCTAGTGCCTTACCGGCCGGTATGGCCGTGCTGTTCTAGGCGCTTGAGTCTGGAACCGCGTGATCGCTGCGGTCGCAGGTTCAAATCCTGCCTGGGGCATGGGTGTGTGTGATGTCCTTAGGTTAGTTAGGTTTAAGCAGTTCTAAGTTCTAGGGGACTGATGACCACAGATGTTATGTCCCATAGTGCTCAGAGCCATTAGAACCATTTGAACGTACTGCCTTGTCTTCTTTGGGCACATCTGAACACGCCAAAAGGTCCGTTGCACAGCACGATCTACTGGCACACTTCCGCTAAAACATGTAACGTAAGATCTGGACGATCTCTCGGTTACTTGGTGTCTAGCAGCATTAGAAAACAGACTCTCCTCTGCTGCCTCTGCAGAAAGCAAAGATATTCGGCAGTAGTGTTGAAATTTACATGCGGTGAAGAGGAGGAAATGCAAGGACGATTGTGATACGACTCGCTCCCATTCCTTTAGTTCATTTCTCTGATCCTGTTAGCATTGTCTTAGACCAATTACGTCCTTAGGATGTGATTTCATGTTAACACAGAACAGGACACCAGTCCTTCGTATCCTCAAAGGCCTGGATAAAGTAGGAGCCTGCTCATATGATTTACTATCGAGTACGCTCGTGCTCCTCGGGCGCTGTTCCAGAGAGTCCATGCTATGGCCACTATGTCGGAATCTTCATAAAGTAATATGATCATAGATTACAATTAATTTACTCTCCTGATTCCGTCTTCATAAGCCTTAGGCATAAGTCGCTACCATTGGGGCTGTTCGAAGCTTTATCTATGATTTAATTCACTTGCTCAGTGTCCGTGTTCAGCCGTCCCTAATCACTGTTCTGTATTTATGGCTGCAGTAATTCCTATACAGGGTGGTCAGAAACTGTCTGAAAAGCTGGCAAAGGTGTTTAAAGGTACGTTGTGTTGAGAAATGTGTGTTAAGAAAAGAATTTGTTACGTTGCGCCGCTTCTGAGTTAATTAGCTTTGAAATTAAAAAATCAGGCCATTGAGCGCTCCAGTTCAATGTGGCAAACACAGACGTTGCACTCATACATGATCTTCACGTGGATTCCGAAAACTGAACAAAAGATCGATACTGAAACTAGGCGTGGGACGACAGTAAGGATCGAACGCAACTCAAAAACCGAACAGTGTCGCGAGCTAGCCTCTACGCTAAGAGAACAACTGACACTATTTTCACCTGGTGGACAGCTTGAATTTGTGTGTACTAACGCCAGAACTATTATTTTTCGGTAAAACCTATCCTGCAATATCCTGACAAGATTTTGAGACTATTTCTGTTCACCCCGTAGAAGCTGTCGTTTCGAAGTGGGAGCTAGTAGCTGAACCATGTTTTCCAACCTTTTTTACACTAGGGAGAAAAGTTTGTATCTAAAGCAGCAAATGGATGGATATCATTGCTTTATTGTAGACGTATTGTTTTGCCGTTGTGATTAACTTACTAGGCATCTATCTATATTTTCCAACGAACAAAATTCCCTATTCAGTGATATAATTTATTCGATAATCTCCCCCTCTCTGCCATTAAAAATGGGTCTAAGGAGGATCAGCCAAGTTCCCTAACTCTGGTGTACCACGAAACTTCAAAACTAGAAACCACACACCCGCAAGTACATCAACGTGCTCATGACGCTTGGCTTTCAGTATGCGTGAAATCACCTGTCCCAGTGATGTCGCCATCTTACTAAGACGTGTCACTAGACTCGTTGCCTGCTGTTTCCGCCACGGATGGCAATCCATTTTCTCGTTAATTAAATAGCTCGTTTCTGATACTCATCACACACACACACACACACACACACACACACACACACACACACACACACACACACACTTGTTTGAAATGACATGCGTCTTTCCCCTTCTTCTGATGTCATCAAACCAGAAGAAATGCCACAGGAGCAAGAGTAGCCATTCCATGTTGTCTAACAGTTCCCGTTTAGGTTTGTATCATCATGACGCCAGATTCGATTCCCGGTAATCTCCTCGTATTTCTGTGGTGTACAGCCTTTTTAGAACTAATTTCTAGCTGCCTGGATATAACAGCAATCATCAAAGTGATTGCCACTTTTTAACAGCAAAAAAATCAGTAATTTTTTCTTTCGGCGTCGATAGCGAGATGTTTCATGTATTACGACTGCAGACCTTATGCTTTGAAAACGTTAAGACAAATTCTACAGAATTTCCATCTTGATGATATCGAACCGGTAGTAAGAGAACCATTTTCTTGCATTACTACGAGAAGAGAATAAATAGAAAACTGATGTTCCCTGAATGATGCCAAAAGTTCAGTGTTCATTATCTCTACGTATTTCTTTTTTTAATCTCTCCTTCCCTTATGACAGGACGACGTTTTCCTACTACGATCATATACGGTATGTGAATACGAAAATAAAACACGTTTCCCTGCCTGCATGTACAATAATGAGACATTGACCAGCACCTATCTTTGAAAATACTTCTCACCCAGTGTTATTTTGCCGACTTGCACTCCCATTGTAAGTGTACGAATCCAAGTGTCGTCTTAATAATTTTAATACTTTATTTTTTTCCTAAAAATCTTACGCAATGTCGCCATTTTGCAAGTAACAACTTTTAAAACCAAATTACACGGAAAAGTTTTCTGCAAAGGGTCCTTGTTAGTCCACAAGTTCAATTAAGTGCGACAGAGATGTATAGTTATTGTAAATATGGTATTTCCTGACACCGTTCAGCATCTCACAGAAATAACTATTTAATGACATATTTATCTGTACCATCAATTAAATTTATATTGTATGTATTTTTTCTTCTTCTTCAGGGTCGATATCTGCATTGTGCATATCCACTCCCACATAATTTGTTCGCTGTCGAAATATTATATTTTATCCGTCAACATTTGCTTGCATTTCCAGTCGCCTAATCTGACGGTAATATTGCATCTTTCAACCCGGCACCATCAGTACAACTAACGACTTTCTCAGCAGCAGTGGGTAATTGCCGCAACTGGTGCAGTCTACAGTGTTGCCAGATTTCTGTTCTCAGAATTCCTTGAATCCTCCAATCACTCCTCCGATATCAATATTGTGGATCTAGAGCACTTGTAGTAAGTGTAAAATGGGGGAAAATTAAGAAATTGGTAGGAAATACCTCAAGTAAAATTTTCCTAAGTGTAAAAGTGGCGAGAAATAAAAAAAAATCCAAGATAGTGGATGTAGACAACTTAGACTAAATTTGGAACTGTGGGTAGCTAAAAGACTGAAGAAGGGTACTTGTCCTAAGTACAAAATTGCGGAAGACCAATTGTCGTTAGTTGAAAATACATGACGTCGCAGGTCAGTGGCACATCACGCATGTTTAAAAAAATTCTCACACCCTACTTGCGCTAAGTACAAAACCATGCATTCACAACTGTTGTTTATACTGCTGTGTATGTAGGTTCGGAATGTGAGAAAACATGCCGTTTTATTGTATATACTTATTGAAACAATTAGGATCAATGCTGGGATGGGATAGATATAATGTAAAGTCTGTGGCACAAGTCCATGGGTGGACTATTGGACTGACTGCTGGCAGAATGTAGACCTTTCCTCCAAGGCAGTAGGGGGGTGGGGGAGGGGGATGCTTGAGAGGAGTACGCTCTGTTACTCCAGACACCGTTCATAACAGAGGAAATCAAGGGCTGTCCTGAAGGAGATGGAACAAGAAAAATAACCTCCCCCTAGTGGGTTTGAATCTGATAGGGCCAGAGTCTACTGCTTTTCCTCCTAGATCACATGGCCCGAGATAGGTTTTTGTTCCTTGGCTCTGTAATGCTTCGTCATGGAACTGGTAAAAACGTTGTTCAGGAATTTCCCATAACGCAGGTGTTTTTACTCATTTAAAACTGTCTGACTGGTCTTTTAGATGGATGTGAATTTAAATTTTTTGCATCAGATCGATAATTTTTTCTGTCTGTAACTTATATAATATTTGAAGTGATACATCAACACTCCTGGAAATTGAAATAAGAACACCGTGAATTCATTGTCCCAGGAAGGGGAAACTTTATTGACACATTCCTGGGGTCAGATACATCACATGATCACACTGACAGAACCACAGGCACATAGACACAGGCAACAGAGCATGCACAATGTCGGCACTAGTACAGTGTATATTCACCTTTCGCAGCAATGCAGGCTGCTATTCTCCCATGGAGACGATCGTAGAGATGCTGGATGTAGTCCTGTGGAACGGCTTTCCATGCCATTTCCTCCTGGCGCCTCAGTTGGACCAGCGTTCGTGCTGGACGTGCAGACCGCGTGAGACGACGCTTCATCCAGTCCCAAACATGCTCAATGGGGGACAGATCCGGAGATCTTGCTGGACAGGGTAGTTGACTTACACCTTCTAGAGCACGTTGGGTGGCACGGGTACATGCGGACGTGCATTGTCATTTTGGAACAGCAAGTTCCCTTGCCGGTCTAGGAATGGTAGAACGATGGGTTCGATGACGGTTTGGATGTACCGTGCACTATTCAGTGTCCCCTCGACGATCACCAGAGGTGTACGGCCAGTGTAGGAGATCGCTCCCCACACCATGATGCCGGGTGTTGGCCCTGTGTGCCTCGGTCGTATGCAGTCCTGATTGTGGCGCTCACCTGCAAGGCGCCAAACACGCATACGACCATCATTGGCACCAAGGCAGAAGCGACTCTCATCGCTGAAGACGATTCGTCTCCATTCGTCCATCCATTCACGCCTGTCGCGACACCACTGGAGGCGGGCTGCACGATGTTGGGGCGTGAGCGGAAGACGGCCTAACGGTGTGCGGGACCGTAGCCCAGCTTCATGGAGACGGTTGCGAATGGTCCTCACCGATGCCCCAGGGGCAACAGTGTCCCTAATTTGCTGGGAAGTGGCGGTGCGGTCCCCTACGGCACTGCGTAGGATCCTACGTTCTTGGCGTGCATCCGTGCGTCGCTGCGGTCCGGTCCCAGGTCGACGGGCACGTGCACCTTCCGCCGACCACTGGCGACAACATCGATGTACTGTGGAGACCTCACGCCCCACGTGTTGAGGAATTCGGCGGTACGTCCACCCGGCCTCCCGCATGCCCACTATACGCCCTCGCTCAAAGTCCGTCAACAGCACATACGGTTCACGTCCACGCTGTCGCGGCATGCTACCAATGTTAAAGACTGCGATGGAGCTCCGTATGCCACGGCAAACTGGCTGACACTGACGGCGGCGGTGCACAAATGCTGTGCAGCTAGCGCCATTCGACGGCCAACAGCGCGGTTCCTGGTGTGTCGGCTGTGCCGTGCGTGTGATCATTGCTTGTACAGCCCTCTCGCAGTGTCCGGAGCAAGTATGGTGAGTCTGACACGCCGGTGTCAATGTGTTCTTTTTTCCATTTCGAGGAGTGTATATTATGTAGCTGGTGTCTTTTAAGTGTGCAGCAAATGCGGATGAGCTATTGTAGTTTGTTGTCATGGGTTATTTAAATCATGTTCTTACGTTTTGCAGTACAAATTATGTGCATTCTTCACTTAATTTTGTAGATCCCTGATTGTGAAAACGGTTCTAATGTACGTGGCATGGGTCTCAATAATCCTTGTAGATTGTAAGTGGTTCTACAACTGATGTATAATTTTATATTCTTGAAACATCGAGTAATTTTGTTGGAAATAATGCCTAGGCAAGGCCATACAAGAACTTCATATTTCTTTGGTTTGCTTTTGCCTCTGTTTAAAGTTATTTCATCTATGGCATTGGCATGTGTTTGATTGGTTTTCTTTTTCAATATTGTGTCTACTAAGTTTTTAGGATAACCATTTCTAACAGCTACGTTTCGGAGTAGGTCTAGTTCTTTCTCAAATTTTTCTTTTTTACAGTTGTCAGTCGTTTAGTCTATGTAACATAGAGTGAAAATAGGCGAGTTTGTGTGCTCTCCACTATCATGACTGGTTGTGGATAATTGTGTCTGTTGTCACTGATTTACAACAAAATTCGAATATGTGTTCACATTTTTCGTTTGAAATTTTACTTTTTCTGTTTCAACAGTGAAATTAATTTTCGGACGCAAACTGTTGAAATGTGAATGAATGACGTTACTCCCATGCATGGAAAAATGTGCATTTGAACATACATAACTGACAGTAGTCTAAAACAAAACTGTCAGATTCGGAATGGCATGTGAGCGTGCATTTTAGCTCGTCACTTACGCGCTTTGCCCTGTACGGAACTTTTCTGACTGCAAGAATGTAAATTTAATTTAGCTGCGCGAATGTAAACTGTCAATAACTTCAGACCAAACCAGAACGGTAGGAATTTACGTAATGCAAAAACTGAATCTGATGCAACGCTATTGGTTTGAAAATGGCCCTGGCAATAATACGAAACGTGATCAATTTGAAAATAGTGGTTCCTGGTTTATTGAATGCTGTCCCTGAAAAAATTAAATTTCTTACTTCTCTCTGCGCTATGGTAAGGCGCTTCGCACTACTCTCTGTGAGTACTTTCAAAATCGTTCAAATGGCTCTGAGTACTATGGGACTTAATATCTAGGTCATCAGTCCCCTAGAACTTAGAATTACTTAAACTTAAGTAACCTAAGGACAGAATACACACACATCCATGACCGAGGCAGGATTCGTAGCTGCGACCGTAGCGGTAGCGAGGTTCCAGACCGAAGCGCCGAGAACCGCTCGGTCGCAGCGGCGGGCTGTGTGTACTTTTAATTGTATAGTTAGCAAACAGCAATTATGCAAGGGTGTTGCTCAGCATAATTTAGTTATATCGAATACGACTGAGACAATAACTTCGTTTGGAAAATAGGTAATGAAATTGACATGGATGGATCTGGGAACTGGAATTGATTTGGTGTAACTAACAATATGGCACTAACTTTAAAACTTGTATTTTTAGTCTCAGAAAATTAATAATGCTCACAGTTAACTTACCAATAAACAGACTATACATTAATAATCAGCTATTCAAAATCATTGGATGTGAGTGCTATACATTGTCTGTACCATAAATCATGAATAAGCGCACTGCATAATTAACAAAACAACTTTCGTTACTTCCATTATTTTCAACTTATTTTGAAATTTCTTTCATAGTTAGCGAACATCATAGTATCTTGCAAATAAAAAAATCATTACTGCCCTCTGTGAGTAACCCAGAACACATCAGATACAAGTGTATCTACACTTGAGAGTCCGCCATATATCACTCGATCTGAAGTTCTTCCGACAGATTACCAGTAACAACTGGAATCAGCGATCGCTGTTCAGCAATGACACACTGCACAATCGATACTACATTTGACAATCTCTGGTTGAATATAATATTTTCTTTAAAAACTTGAATTAACGTACTCCGTGTATATACTTTTCACTATTGCGCCATCGAATAGGATTTAATGTCATCGACATATCTGTGGTAATAAAGGATTGTTTTGGCTGTTTGAATGAACTTGTTAAAAAATTTCTCTTGTATAGAGACTACGAAACTATGAGCTCATTGCTACCCCATCTTTTTTGAGATAAATGTTGGTTGATACGAGCAGTTACTGTAGGAACTATTATTTCGCAAATCTCTTCTTGTGTGACCTTATATTTCAGAAAGTTGTTTTTTAGTGATTTCTATAGTTTCTGTTACTGGAATGTTTGTGTACATGTTAGACATATCGAGTGATAAGAGTATTCCATTTTCTGGTATGTTTATTCTTGTAATTTTATTGAGAAAATTATATTAACTTTTTGTAAACTCTCTACTCGTAATATTCAAATTCTTCCACAACTCGTACTACTACTCGTAATATTGCTTAAGGAATATGTTGAGTTTTTTACTGACAGCTGTGCTGAGCTGTTAACCATGTTAACAATTCGACGAATCGAGATTTATTCTTTATATATCTTGGGCTGTGCACGTAATAATGGTCTTGTTGGACTCATTATAACGGTGCCTTTTATATCATTTTCTGTGAATACAAAGTTACATCTCTTTAAGGCTTTCTTTAGTTGTGCGTTAAATTAATTAGCTGGATAGTGGCCAATAAATTTGATATTATTTTGGACGAAAAATTCTAGTACTTTTCTGTTGTAATTTTCTCCTGACTTTACACTAATTGCATTATGTTCTTGGGTCTAATTATTTATCTGACATATAATACTATTGTCCTTTACTCTTATATTGGTCCTACTTCCTCGTTTTGCTCTTGTTTATATTATTTTTGGAATTTTAGAAGTAATTTTGTTTTACTCTTGAGGTAGATACTTCTTTCGTGTTTGCGTTAATATTTTTTATCATACTGTTTTCAAGTTTATTTCTATGTTAAATTTGAAGGCTTTGTTTAGTAAGTTCATTTCTGTGGGACTGAATCTTATATTCGTCAGTTTTTCAACCTTGTGGAAGAATTTGAAGTTACTCTGCATATGATGTTTATTTTGATCATGTTTAAATCTTTTTCTTGTATGAGCCTATGTACTCGTATCATCTTTTTATGCATTAGTCAAATTTTTGAACCCATATCACTAAAAATTTATCTGTTGCTGATAAAATGCGATTTATTTGTAAGGGTTATAGGACACTAGAAAGATCTAAATAAGCTACATATAGTTTAACATTTAAAGATAGTTTAAGATTTAAAATATTCTTACGTTGAAAATTATCACGGATTTCACTGGTCACCCAATTGCTTTCGCACTGTTTTATATATGTTGTGTCTCTCTAGATTTGTTTTGTGTTTTGATTCTGGCATCTTTAGGTCTGATAAAGTCTCGTATTCACTGTTTGTTAAACTTCATGGCTTCTGTGGCGGTCACTGATTACGCTTTGATCGGTTTATACTGTATTACTTTACATTGTTCATGGCTGGGCAGTGATTGTATAATTTCAATGCGATAGAGACTGTAGCTGCGATGAATGTTTTGAAAGCTGTCTTGATAGCTTTAGCTGCTGTTCTCTTTATTTCAAACACAATTGTACAATTTCGGCGTTAGGCCATTTTTAAGTATCTAAAACGGCAGCATTATACACTTGATACACTAATGACAGTTGTGATTTTGATGTAGGAACAAGTCATATATGTAGGTATACTAGGCCCATTGTAGTAGTAATACAGGTGGATCACTTCAAATATTATTTAAGTTACAGAAAGAAAAAATGATGGATGTCAAGGAAGAAACTGATATTTACACCAGTCTAAAAGATCAGTCAGACAATGTTTTGATAAGCAAACACACATGCGAATTGGGAAATTCCCAGACATCTTTCTATGAGTTCATAACACAGCATTACAGAACCACGGAATGTAAAATTATCGCTACACTTAATAATAAATATAACGTCAATCAGAATAAAGCGGTTTTTACTCGACTCTCATAGTTTTCAGTACTGTTTCATTAGAGTACTGTGGTAGATTCTAAATATAAGATTTGTACCAACCATTTATAAGCGACATGCCCCCAAATATTTACAAATTATTTAAATGGAATTACATATAGTCTTATTTATGCCAATGATGAAAGATAATTAAATATAGTTTGGAAGAAAAGCATATGCAAGTTAATTAACAAATTTCTGTAAAATAATTATAATGTCAGTGTTAAGGACGTTAAAACATAGGATTTATAACGTTTCGAAAGTAATGTGCTCCTAAAATAGCGTTAAGCATCTCGGATCTATATTGTGAGCATAATGTGGAGTCAAAGGAACAACGCCACATATGGCTACAAAAGAACAATACATAAAGTAATTTTAACAGCGTCTAGTATATCTACAGACCCGTGTCACTAATGTATCCAATGTATAAAGCTTCCGTTACAGGCATGTGAAAATGGCCTAAGGTAGAAATTGTAAAATCGTACATGAAATAAAGATAAAGGCAGCTGGAAGCATGACAAAATCTTTCAAGAAATTCATCGCAGCTGCAGACCCTATCACACTGATAATAATAGAATCACTGCCCAACCAGGCAAAGGGTAAAGTTCTGCAGCATCAACTGATCAATGTCTAGACACTGACCGCCACAGAAAACATCAAGTTTAACAAACAGTGAATACGAGACTTTATCACACTAAAATAAGCCAGAATCAAAATAAAAAACAAATGTAGAGTGGCACAACATATAAAAACAGTGCAAGAGCAATAGGGTGACCAGTGAAATCCGTGATAAATTTAAACATAAGAATAATTTAAGTGTTAAACCATCTTTAAATGTTAACTATATGTAGCTCATTTAGATTTTGCTAGTCTCCTATCACCTTTACAAACAAATCCCTTTTTATCACGAACTGATAAATTTATAAGTGACATCTGTTCAAACATTCGACAAAGGCATAAAAAGAAGATATATAGCCTAATACAAGAAAAAGGTTTAAACATGATCAAAATAAATATCACATGCAGAGTAACTTCAAATTCTTCCACAACATTAAAAAGCTGATCAACATTAGATTCTCTCCCATAGAAATGAATCTACTAAACACAAGCTTCAAATTTAACATATAACCACACCTTAGAAACAGCATGATTAAAAATATTATTGCAGGCACGAAACTGACATGACCCAGTTCCCACCACATGAGCAAAAACACATTACTTGCAAAATTAATGCAAACACAAGTACAACGAGAAAGTAGGACCAACAGAAGAGTTTAGGCAATAGATAACAGATAAAAAATAAGCTTCCAAACATAATGCAATTAGTGTAGTATCAGATAAGGGAAATACATAGAAGATTATGTCAGAAGAAGATTACAATAGAAAAGTACTAGAATTTTTCGACCAAAATAATATCAAAACTATGGAATAGGATCCAACCAACAAATTTAATGGACAACTATACATCTAAAAAGATATAACTTTATATTCACAAAAAGAAACATAAAAAACTCCATTATAATGAATACAACAACACAATTATTGCATGCCCAGCTTAAGATACATAAAGACCCTATCCTGATTAGTTCAATTGCTATTCCCAGCATGTGCTGTCAGTAAGACACTCGCCACACTCATTAAGCAATATTACAAATACGAGAAGGTACACACTACAAATAGTTGTTAAGATATTGTCAATAAAATAAGAATATAAAAATACCAGGAAATGAAATTATCTTATCACTTGATATCTCTAACACATACACAAACCTTCCAGTAACAGAAACTACAGAAGTCGTTGAGAACAACTTTCTCAAATATAAGGAAATCACTCAAGTAGAAATTTGTGAAATAATGGAACTTCTACAGTTAACCAGTCCCTACAATTATTCCTCATTACACAACAAAATTTATCTCCAAAAACATGGGGTAGCAATGGGCCTGTGCCTTCAGGTACATTAGCTGATATTTTCATTAACACTTTAGAATTTTTTTTTTAACAAATTCACTCAAACAATCACAGAAGTTGTTTACTACTATGTATATAGTTTATCCTGTTCGATGGAATAATAGACGGGAGTGACGTAATGCATTCACAATTCAACAGTTTGCGTGCAAAAATTAATTTCATTATGGAAAGATAAAAATGTGCATAAACTTTTTGCATTTAAAAATTTGTAACGAAAATTCTGAACACATATTCGATATTTTTCGTAAATCAGCGACAACAGACATAATTATCCCCTGGTCATCCGACCAGAGAACACACAAAATCGCATATATTCATTCTATGTTCCGTGGACTGCACAACTTACCACTATAAAAAAGAAAAAATTGAGGAGGAACTAAATGATCTCCGAAATGTAGCTATAAATGATGGTTATCCAAAAAGCTTAGGAGAGACAAAGTTCAAAAAGAAATCCAATGAAACACATGCGAATCCCATGGATGAATTAACTTTAACCAGAGACAAAAACGAATCACAAAAAAATGCAGTTATAGTATGGCCTTATCTAAGTATTATTTCCGACAATTTCCGACAAAATTGCTCGATTTTTCGAGAATATAAAATTATACATAGTTACAGAACCACTAACAACCTACAACGACTATTGAGACATATACCACGTAAATCAGAACCCTTTTCGTAATCACGAATTTATAAAATGAACTGAGAAGCGTGAGAAACATTTTGCAGTGGTGAAACAGGAAGAAAAGTTAGTGTACGATTTAAAGAACACACGACAGTAAACGACAATAACCCATCACATTTGCTGCACACTTAAGAGAATCCAACCATAAAATATCTTAATATAGATGTATCACTTCAAATATTACGTAAGTTAAAGAAAAAAATCTTGGATGTAAAGGAATAAGTTGGAATTTACGTTCATCTACTAGATCAGTCAGACAGAGTGTCAAATGTACAAAAAGACCCGAGAAATAAGAAATTCCTAGATAATTTACTTTTTGGTTAAACATTCTATTGGGCCACTGCTGTCCGGTTTGCCAGCAGAGCTAACAGCCACTGTTGGACCCCGAACCGTGCCTTTCAGCCACCCGACTGCACAGTCGAACGGTGTATTTGTAACTGTAAAGTGCCTTACCTTAGTGCCTTGCCTGACGACCAGTTCCCGTGTGCCATCACCAGTGCCGTCTCCATTCGGTAGCGTCAACAGTTTTCACCATAGGCATGCATCAGCCAGTAGGTAACAACCTGCACGATACGTCTCTGGATTTTTCTATGACCTGATATTAAACAATTTATACCGCATTTCAACACCGGACACAATTTAGCAGGGATGCTGTTACTGACCTACTTTCGGCATTCTGCTTATACGAACATGAATAATCACTAAAGTTTGGCCTCTTTCTAAACCTCCAACTAACTGTAATAATACGCTAGGCCAAGCCAGCGCTGGAACCCATAAACATTCTATTACATAGCATGGCACTCAGCCGAGAAGTATTAGGCATATTTCATAACTGCACCAACCCAGTATCAGGATGCACAAATAACCTTTGAACTTCCACTTATCTTTCCACTTAAAAGAATGTGCAATGCATTTATAAGGCACTTTTAAGCGATTCCTCACGTAAATTTGTAATGATCACTATACTTTCTGTCTAAGAAGTCTGCGAGTGTACCAGATATGATACAGTGAAGTTCCCATCCACCATGCGTGTCTGTGTTGGACAGACTAAGGTCAATAGGGAACACAACTTGATTCTTTGCTGTTGCGTAGAAATCACAGTTTTGTATCCAAATCACAAATGTTAAAGCAGTCTATTTTGTGTCAAAATCAACACATATTTTCATAAAACGATTTAAATTTTTGCCAAAAATCAGTGAATTTTGTTTCAAAATAGTTTCGTATAAAATATTGTATTACGAATTTCACTGAATTTTTCACAGTAGTCTCTTTTACACAAGTCTTTTCACCTATACAAAACTACTAGAGACAATATCCAGTGGCAGCCCATTAACATATCGAGTAACAATAGCGAGCGTGAGTGCCATGACTGTGTGTAATAGAATGTCTTTAAGGGAGCTACTCAGACCACTCTATTATGATTCAGGCCTTGTACTACGACAATTATCCTGCTAGCATTCATCAAATGTGAACGGGTGTGAACATGATGATGAAAGTGAGACATCGCTTGTTGGAGAGGCTACAATCGCTCCAAGCAAAACGATCGTACACTGTACAGCGATTTTGGTTTCTTCTTACAAAGACTGCTAGCAGCCGTTCTTAATTGCTCTACTGACGTTGTGATAAAATCCTCCTGCAGGGTAGTGACATCTCCATTCTGTATGAACTTGTTGGAATAGATCTCATGCAGAATATTTTAAAATCATCAAATTGTGTTAGCAATGTGGTATACGTATATGATAGTTGAATTTTGTGTTGAAATCAATTTTCTGTCGAAAACTGAGAATTTTGTGTAGAAAACAGTAAAATTTGTGATGAAATCAGTTAACTTTTAATTAAAATCAATTCGTGTGAAACATTCGTTTATGATTTCACATGGGGTAGCGAACAGGTATTGGAAATCCTAAGGAAAATGATCGTCGGCTATAGGAAAAGATTGGAATTAATAAACAATATGTAGAAGATCCTGTAGAGAATCACGAGAATGCAAGTCCAACAGAAAAGTTCTCGGATTGAAAAGGGTTACGCAGTATTCCGTGGAGACGGTCCTCCAGAATAACCACTTTAAACGTCAGCCAAGACTACTTTGTGTGGTATGGTCGCAAGACTTTTAGCTGTTTCCTTGCTGATTTTCAAGCATTCATACTGCTGTCACATCTTGTTAATCTCTCTCACGTGAAAGGTAAATTGTTATAACTTTGCTGAGGTAGAACGATTCATGAGAGGAGTCATTATTCCACTATGAACACAGTTATTGTAAGGTGATCTGTGATGAAAATTTCCTTTCAGAGACAAAAAGTAACCTCGATGAACTGCTTTTATTATTATCATTGTTTAATTAATGATTATATTTATTATTATTATTATTATTATTATTATTATTATTATTATTACTGATTTAAGGGATTAGTTCTTTGGTATTCAGACTCTCTAAGAAAAGAGTTATGTCTTTGAAATGAATAAATAACGAAACAGATCTCTCTAGACGACATTTATGTTCAGGGAACTGATCATGGTAGACTAGACAGAGATCTGCTGCAGCACACTGACTGTAAGCTGTATTCGGTGTCTTTGCCGATAGTAGAACTGCGTGCTGAATCTGTAGGAATCTTAGTTTACGTTAACTACGGTCCAATTCTCCTTTCTATGGAAGCCTTGTTTGTGCTGCCTAGAAAGTGGTATACTGGCTTATTATTCTCGCACAAAATAGGAAAATGCCTTTGAATTAAATATGGCGGTCTCGCAACAATGTCTTCTCTCTTAAGCCGTATCACTCATTAAGACCAGAAGCTAGACTATTTCTTTTCACAATAGTTAACATCGAACCAAAGCTCTCTTAGTTCAGGAAATAAAGAGTCTATAATAATGCTGCTTTCTCGCAGTCAGTGGCACCCGAGTATGCCTCAAATAATATCTTTGTGCAGCACGTAATTATGATGCTCACATGACAGTGTGTACTACATTAGTCGTTAAACGGTGGTGTAGTATTGACATTGTGTGTCACAGAGATGATGTTGGAGAATTAAAGATGCAGATAATTGTTAATAACACCACACATTTCATTACTTAATTTGACAAACAGGCACTTAATAACACCACACATTTAATTATTTAATTTTAAAGACAGACACTATAATTTTTCTAGACACACACATGATCATTTATTTTAATCACTATAATACTGCCACATAACGATTCTGTAACGGGGATACGAAAATTTCCATTCTTTGAGCTAAGGAGTATACCCTTTTCTGTATTGTATGCCACCATTGTCAGTGTCAATATTGTTCAAATTCTCCAATAATAGCCACAAGCCAGTGTTCGTTAGATGGGTTCGACTTTATGGCAAGAAGATATAGGCATGTTAAACGCTTTAGCATACGAGGCTTTGAACTATTAAAGGAGTTAAACTTACGCCTGAGGTAGTTAAAAAGAAACTCCCCACACTTTCTGTTAAAATTTTGGATGTATACTGGTGAATTACACAAGACTCCCGTGGAGTGGACGCAAACCGCCCCCCCCCCCCACCCCTCCTCCCACCACAAAAGAGTTTATGGAATATTTAACGCTATAAATGAGAAATGAAGTGTTCCAAACTTTTTCAACTTCGTTGGTTTCACCTTGTTTCATAATTTCATACAGTGTTTTGTAGCCAAAATCGTTAGTCGCGTGGAGTTCATAATATTATCTTATTTATTCTTCACACACCATGAGAAACAGTTGCAGTAGGCAACTGTGTTAACCACTCATGGTCAAGGAATGGGAACCATCAAAGTACTGCCAGAAGCGAGGCTAAGTCTAATCAGTATTGGCTACTTTTTTCGACCTTTCTGCCTTGTTACGACAGAATCCTTAAGATATTGGTTTGGCTTTCATTAAGGCTTCTAAACTGAGAATTATTTTTGGGTTTAGTTTTACAAATGTTCGTATGGAACAATATTCGTGAACAAAGAGGCTTGCAAGATGGAAAACTTCTTCTGTACATGCTCTTGACATTTTGTACGGTAAAATCTACCCAAAAATTTTGCGTAGAGGGTGCCAAACCATCAGAACGAAATTTATACTACTGATAAAGAATCATCAACAGAAAACTTTAAGAAAAACAGCAAGGAGTACGTAACAAATATTTAGTTTCGCATTTTCAGAGACAAATCTCTGTCTCATATAAACCGTCGAAAACTGCGAACACTAATTTTCACGCTGTTCAACATAGTCCAGTGATATGCTTGACCTCTCGGTTTTAAACCATTCGGGGTTACAGGTTGCACACGTCGTTTCTGATAACATTGTAAATGGTGTTATTCTACACATAGTATTCTCCGTAGTGTGAATTATACAAGTAAGCTGACGGTTGCATGTTAATTCATCTTCTCTCAAAGAACACATCACCATCTGCTACATCTCATTACGTAAAATTCTTTCTAAGATGCTCAGCTCTGTTGCTCGAATTGCGGTACACAGTGTTCTTGTAAATATCTTTCAACGGCGATAAATATCTTGAGGTTATGATGACTATTCTCTTTGCATTCGTGCACTATCCACGAGTTAAATCTTGCTCATACGACAGACTCATGCCTCTAGTTCTTGTATCGATCAATGCTCCGTTTCAATCAAAGTCGATGCAGCAGGCAGACGTTTTTTTAATGAAGCAGTCCACAGAATCATGCGTCTCATGGACTGCTCGTTCAAGAAGTCATAAAACGTGACATATTTATTTTCGACCGTTCGTTTCTTATTGATTTCCATGGGCTTGAACCACAGACATCGAAGTACCTGTGACTAGCTATGCATAGTATTCCTAGGCTTGTACCATTCGGCTGAGAACTGTTGGGCCCTCTGAAATAGCTCAAGACTCTACTACACATCAGATGCTGCTACAGCCACGACTGACTGTGTATGTGCTGCAATTAGGGTTCTGCTTTAGATTAGACGACTTTATAAACAGTCCAAAATAATCCTCCCCCCTCTCCCTACAGATGAAACTGTTTAGATCCTATCAACTACTACAGTACTTAATAACGGTCCGTAAGATCCGTTACGGATTGGGACATTTTTTGTCACCATGTGGGGGAAAGCATATGTAAGAGGGGGGTGCTTTGAAATATAGAAGAGAATGAGATAATGATCGTTATGTTAGTGAAGTGGGTCTTAATGAGGAAGCAAAGACCTTACAAGAATTATGTGGATAACTCCTGTAAGCTCAAGCTAAACATACCGAATTATAAAGTCACTTTCGATTTCTGATAGTTCATTCGTAACGAAATCGGGGAATTAACACGTAATTCACGCAGACTACCTGAGCAACGGCAGATATGAAATAAACCGTTATATCTGCGTGGCGAAGTTTGCAGACACCGCTTCCTGTTAACGAGCTACTGCCTCAGCTTACGTGTATGCAAATTTAAAAGGAGCCTACATTCTGAACTCGAAAGGAGCCGGCCAAGCAGAAAACTTTAATCAGTACAGAGCAGTAATGTTTATTATGCGCCGTTAATCCTGTCTCTTTGCAGAGCGCTGAAATTTGAGCCAGAGACGTAAGATCTAGAGCAGCCCTCGTGTCTACTTAAATGAGCACTACCATTCCAAGAAGAAGCCCCGTTGCCCGTTTTTAATGAGACCGGCGCCGTTCACAGGAGATGACCTGCGTCACCGCTTCTTTTATGTACGAAATTGGTCCGATACTGTTAGGACTGCCTAGAGTTCACGGGAGGCATACACATCAGGATTGCTTTCTTTCATGGAACGTGTCCCCTGTAGTACTCTCCACGACAGTGCTGTTGATTATCCGATGGAAAGATGTGAGAGCAGTGGAAATGATTACAAGTTATTACCGATAACGTCAGCAACTCTGGAAACTTCCTGAAAAATTTGAAAGGTAGGGAGATGAAATCCTGATCATGATGAGTTCCACAGCTAACACCAACTTTAATCTTTAGTGTGAACCGAATCACCTGCATCATTACACGTTTATTGCTCTATAGTGGTTTCGTTCTCGGATCTTCTTCAGTGAAATGAACAAGAAATTAAACTGAAGCTAAGGCACTTTAATTAATGAAATAAACAGCTCAAACTGACATCAGTTTCATACCGAATCCTCACTTAGTTGTGCTACACTCATGATATAAACGGTCTGATTGTCGTATATAACGTTAAATGTCAAATACAGAAACAATGAACTCAAATATTTTGCCTACCGCTTGGCAGCAGTATGATGAGCAGGTACAGTTTGTTGGGAAAAGTAAACTATCCAGATATAGTCTCTCCATGAGACAAGTAAACATGTAACAGTAGTACTTGCACTCTGTACAGTGCCATAATCGATAGCGCGATCATAACTGTTACAAGCAATAACAAACACTAACTACAGAACTGATATCAGAGAGTTAGAAACCACTACACAAGCAATCAAAAATTGAGAAATAGATGGGAACAAATAATCATGCTTAATAACAAAGGAACAAGTGGCTATTTACAAAAAAACGGCGTCTTCATTTGACAGGTTTGACAATAAGTGGATAATTGTAAACTACAGTTACAAAGTAGTTATGTAAAATATGTGAGGAACGGTACACACGATCTCATAGAACGATTATAAGCCATGAATAACGCATTTACGAAAGACCGCCAAACTGGCGGTTATCGTCTAAAGTTGTTAATACAATTACGAGCGAGCTGACTTACTTGCTACAATTATTTGCAGTGGAAGAGAACAAATGTCACCTGTTACACGAAACTGTATCGTCATTAGGTTGATAAAGCTATTCGACTTATTATAAAATAGGTTCTGAAGTAATTACGTAGAATATAACTCAAACAATAATTGTGATCATATAAAATTATAATAACTACAGTATAAAAGCAGTTACAACAACAACGTGTTGTGATTGAAGTAATAAAAGGACAGAACTTAAAATGTATAGTTCTTGTTGCGTGTTTCTAATGAATTAAAAGCGAGCTGTGCTGAATTTTCTACGTACATATCTGTACATCAAAAGAACGTCTGCCAAAGCTTACACAAGGTTATGCCGACTTTAGGTTACACAACCGATTATGTAGTAACTGTGTACACATAGCCAAAAACGGCAGTAAATTTGTCCATACAGAAAGACCGTGAGCAATGAACAACAACGATTACGAAAAATTGTGTTGTCACTGAACAAATGCAAAGAGAAAATAACGAAACTGAATAATTTCAGTTGTGCGGCTACAATTAAAACATAGGGGTAGAAAACTTGCTAATGTTACGTGCTATAAAAGAGAAAATCGCTGTGGTTGCAAAAATCTGCATCACATTAAACAGATACGTCAGGGAGTGAACGATTAAACAAATAATTCCGAGGTAAAGTATTAGCTGATGGTTCCATTATCATAAAATGAAAGAAAACAAAAGATTTTAACTAATTAAAATAAACATGTTTGCATGTCATGCAGCATTTCATTAATAATTTGGCCACTGCGCGCAGTGGTACCACCACCTCAGTGAAACAACACGTTAGTGTATTCCTAACTACATTTATCAAGTGTTTCCCAGTCATGGGAGAAGTAGTTAGAGGCAAGGTTAAAAAATGAAAGTCTGTATTACAATGTGAAACGTTCATTCAGAGTCAAAACCGACATGGAATCTTACTGCAGTTTGACTCTTGAAAACCAAAAACCTAGAAAACAAACAAGGAGTTAAGTTAATTTGGTGAGACTTTAATGGTTGTCATTAGGAAGTCTTAAAAGAAGATCTAAATCAGAGATACTCATCTGCTTAGCTCACATTTCCCAATAAAAAAAGAAAGATAACCAAATGAACTCTACGACCAAGATGTATAAGCTAAATGGGAGTTGCTCAAAGTTATGAATTCTGGGATTTTAAACTAACACCTTATGCTAGAGCAAAAACAGAGACACGTCTTCAAACCGCGCAGTCAGCACCGGACAATTATATTCGCGTGTAACGCCCCGTCGTTTACAAGGTCATTAGAGACAGAGCACAAGCTTGGATTAAGGGGAGACAACCCCGAACGGGCTGCATTTTTAACATTACCTGCATCCTCATAGTGCAAATGACCTATAAATTGGAGATAGCTCAAAATTCTTACACACAATTTGAGTCATTAGTCAAAGCATTTCCCAAAAAAATATAGAGATTTTTATTTTATTTTGGTATTGACAACAATATTTAGGGTAGTATAAAAAGCGGAACACTATTTCACTGCGGTACAATTTTCTGGAGAATCACTGACTGCACAACTAGGTAAAAGCGTCAGAGTACAGAAAACATTCACATAAGTGTTTTATGCCTCCAATTTCCTTCCCTGATGCTCATATGGAAAAAATACAAGTAACTAATTTTAATACAACAAACATTCTTAAAATTGTAGCTCCAAAATCACCGACATCATCATCACGTTATGGCAAGGGAGGTATAGGAGATCATTCTAAATATCTGTACCTATTTTTGTGAGTTTACCTTCAGTCATTTAGAAGAAAAGTCTACCTGAATGATGAAAATTCAAGTTTTCGGTAAATCACGAAAGAGGATTTATTAATATACTACTATTCTCGTTTTGTACATTCCAGCTGCATACTCCAATTTTTTCCGGTTTCCTTATCCTCCATACTCTCTCTCTTCACTCTCTTCTTTATCCCAGATTCCTTGGTAGCAGCTTCCACGGCTGTCTCTGCTTCGGTTACCAGCTACTTATCAATAGCAGTTAGAACTGAAGCCATATTCCTCCTTGTCTGGATGTTCAGTTTCTTCATAACATTGATCCTTGAAATTGCACCATCATTGAATGTTATTACTGCACCCATTACACCAATCTCCGGCACTGTCAGCCCAGCAAATACAGTTTTGGGTATTCTCTCCTATATACAGCTTCAACAGCTTTGATTTGCATTCTGAGAGAGACCACGTCTACTTTTCCTAAGTATATTTCGATTTGCCAGATTCCTATATACAGGCCTACTTGCCTCCATTACAGTAAGTGGTAAGAGGTGCTTGTGGGTATACTGTATGCCTGTAGCATTGCTCAACCAGTACTTGCACCATGAATCATCCCCTTTTGGACAAAAATCATGCTGTGGGGTTTCATCTGTTGACAGTCTGTGAAACCATGCTGCCCATGACACAAACCATGGTGTGGGGTTTCATCTGTTGACACTTTGTGAAACCATGCAGCCGAGATAGCTCGCCCCATGTTCTCCAATTCTTATACATTTCTCCTTATTGCTAGTACATAATATTAAGTCAAAGAATTAATTTCAATTTTTGTAAGACGACCAGGACCAACTATGTGTTTTCTGTCTGGCAGTTTTTTCCACTGAAGTTCTTACATAATTGTCTCAGTCGAGCTCCCATTCGTTTTTGTAGATGCCCGGCACATTCAAGCTTTTCTGTCAGAGTGTCCGTGTATGATCTGTCGTTAACAACAGTAGTGTGTCCATTACAGTGTCCTTCCCCAAGATAGCCTACATACCTCACACCACGACTGACCTCTAATCTTCTAAAAATGTTTAGAACTCCTTTTGTTTCCTTGTTCCCACTGGGCCATCAAAGTTATTTACACAAACATGGGTGCCAATAAATTTATTTGAACAACCTCTGCAGTGATTTGTTACACAGTCATAGTCTATTATCTTACCAGTTTCAATAAATGTGGCAGTTACAATCCTATTCAGAGAAGTATGACCTTTCTTCTGCCAAGCTCCATCAAATGGTGCTAAAATGTCTGTATACTCAGAAAAGGCTACTGCTTCTTCTTTCGCTTTTTTCATTCAATGTTCACTTACACCACATAAAGCATTATGTATTAATGTGCTGTATCTGTTAAACCGCCGTGGAGATGGAGGCAACTCCGCAACTGGCCAAAAAGCCTGGGCAGCTCTCCTTCCCCTTCCAATAGATCGCACTGTATAAGCAATCTGAATATTTACACTACACTGTAATGTCGACTATCAGTTACTGGTGATGTAATAGTATCGCTGTGCTTCTTACACGAGTTACAGTCAATCACTCACCCACTTGAACGGCCCTTCCTTGGTGAAATGTCCTCAAAAACGTCGATACTATCTTCACAATTGCAGTACTTACACTTCACAGCACTCTTCAAAGACTTGACAGCATATTTAGGTTCACAGTAACATTTCAGTCGTTATTGCTGCTCACAGTACTATTAGTCTTTTTCTTATCACATTCAGAAAGCGAAATTTTAATTCTATAAACACTTCCTTCAGACACAGTTTATGCGGGAGACTTCTAAAGGGCTAAATTTCTTTACTGTCGTCATTTGAAGCAGAGGATACACAAACAGACACAAAGCAACACACAATAATTACAAAACCACAAGCATATGAAATTCTGAAATCATATATTCTTAGAGCTTTGTTTACATTCGAACCATAGCCTTCTAGACATACCTGTACTTTGGTTCTGGGAGTCAGTGCCTTCTAGAATACACTTTCCTTAACGATCCGTGATTAATGAAGGAAAAAAACGGAATAACAAAATAGTTAATCACTTATTCTGACGCACTTCAGACTGACAGGTGGGCGTGGCTCCTGTGCAACATTACGTTCAACCTCAATTTTAGAACAAACGGAAAATGATAATGCCCATAAACTATATATTTTTGAAATCAACATAAAGTGCTCTTTTCTATAGATCAACAAAATGTTTTTCAAATTTTTGGTCATTTTCAAGAGCATGTTGCTTTAAGGAACAACTGGGAAGGAAATCGGCCGTCCGCTTTCATAGGAAGCATTGCAGCATCTGTTGTTCCCTGAATGCGAGTATGGTGTGCTAACCCCTGCGCCACCTAACTCTGTCAGCATGGGACGACAATGGATAATACTACAAGACAACTGCTGGGAAGCGAATGAAAAGAATGTCAAGTACTTTGTAGCGAGACCAAACTCTCTTTGGAGGGCGGCAACGAATTTGAGGCCAACATGGCGAAAGCAAATGTGTCTCGAAGCATGGAAACAGAGGGGAAGTCCTTCTCTGATACAGCATACAAATATTGTTACCTATTTCTATACACACAGCATTTAAGTTGTTTATGTTTATTTCCAGATGCCCGGTTTCGGTTTTGTAAGAGATCATCATCAGACCTTACATTCTGTGGAGACTAATAAAACATAATGCTGCAGTTATAATCGAAAAAGGGCACTAGAATGAGATCCGTAGTAAGAAAGCGCAGCTTTATATCCCTGATGACCGAAGAAACCACTAGCATAGAAGAGGTCCATATGTGCAGGCGTGGAGAACACTGCTAAATATGAATCGGCTCCCGGTAGTTAAGTAGCGGAAGCCACGCCCAACATTCTAGCGTAACGTCGTTGGTAAGCAATGGGCGTGAGACTTGATTGTGCAAAGAACGTATTTTAAAGTAGAATTTTTAGGAGTTTGGTCCTTGAGGAAACAACGATGGATATTATGATGATATAAAGAATAACATACGTTATGAAAAGTGGCGAAGTAGAAAAACAGTCACTACCCAGTGACAGGGTTTGTTTAAAAACGGACTGCTCCTCGCAGGGTCTTTTGGATAATAATGTAGCAAACGTGATCCGTAGGATGCCACCTTCGTAACGAAGTATATGATATACGTACCAGCTACAGTCAAAGATGTTAGCTGACCGGTGTGGCCGTGCAGTTCTAGGTGCTTCAGTCTGGAGCCGCGTGACAGCTACAGTCGCAGGTTCGAATCCTGCCTCGGGCATGGATGTGTGTGATGTCCTGAGGTTAGTTAGGTTTAAGTAGTTCTAGGTTCTAGGGGACTGATGACCATAGATGTTAAGTCCCATAGTGCTCACAGCCATTTGAACCATTTTCAAAGATGTTATGTATACACAAACAATGTGTATGGTTGGTACAGTCTTTTATTATTGACTGACTAAATGTACATGTGGTTGGTCATTCAAAATACTGTTGAGACGGTGCGAAGTTTCTAGCGTGTCATGGGAATGAAAAAGCAGGAGTTTTCTTGAGATACATGTTGAAGAGACTGTTGCTGCATCTGTACTGGACGCTTGGGGGCTAACGCACCATTGCAAGGAGAAGTCAGCGATAACACTCGAAATACAAAAATTCAGCATATGGCAAGCAAGCCCTGCAATCAGCCCCAGTATGCCACACAAATTTTAAGCAAATCTTTACTATCGTGCACGGCACTGATCACGGACAGTCCCAGAATTCGCTTTCTTCCGTTACAATTCTAAGCCACCGCCCAACAGTTTACACTACCCTCCTTAACTAAGGAATTAAAAGTAACTGTACTGATACAGAATCGAGAAGCAGTCTGTAAAAACGATACCAAATTTCATGGTCGCCGCTTCAGTTTTTGAATGTGTTAACTGCATCCTGATGAGCACCCTTGCACCTGGAAAAATATTTATTCTTGTTGGAGGACAAGCATCTCCGTCGGAACACGTTTTAACCAGAGCACGCAATCAGAGGCGCGGTTGCATCGGTCACGTGATTCCTCTCGCCCGGCCAATCAGGCGGGACGGCGGCCGCCGAGCCGGAGTGCGCGGATCGCTTGTCACCGGCCACCGGGAATCCCTCCGGAGCGCATCATTGCCGCCTGCCGCGGCCGTCTGTGGGTGTGGCGCTAATTAGCAGCGACGCTAATGGCTGATTACCCGCCGCTATAACCGGCGCACACACGTTCCGCCGCTGCTGCCGCTGTTGCCTGCTGCTGCTGGCCGCTTCTTATGCGCGGCTGCCTGCTGGGCTCATCTGCCCGCGCGCATTGCCGGTTCGCTGACCATTTGGAGGGTAAGCGTAGAGAGGATAGGGTCCGGTTGAGCTGTTACAGCCCATATTTCGTATCAGATTGTAGGTTTCTGGTGGTCGAAGCGTCGAGATACAGACAAAGAGATGTAGTGAGTCTCTTTTGTTCTATAATTTTAATCTGTAGAAATCTTTCCAACTACACTACCGGCCATTAAAATTGCTACACCAAGAAGAAATGCAGATGATAAACGGGTATTCATTGGACAAATATACTACAACTCATATGTGATTACATTTTCACGCATTTTGGGTGCATAGATCCTGAGAAATCAGTATCCAGAACAACCACCTCTGGCCGTAATAACGGCGTTCATACTTCTGGGCATTGCGTAAACAGAGTTTGGATGGCGTGTACAGGTACAGCTGCCCGTGAAGCTTCAACACGATACCACAGTTTATCAAGAGTAGTGACTGGTGTATTGTGACGAGCCATCTATTCGGCCACCATTGACCAGACGTTTGCAACTGGTGAGAGATCTGGAGGATATGCTGGCCAGGGCAGCAGTCGAACATTTTCTGTATCCAGAAAGGCCCGTACAGGACCTGCAACATGTGGTCGTGCATTATCCTGTTGAAATGTAGGGTTTCGCGGGGATCGAATGAAGAGTAGAGCCACGGGTCGTAACACATCTGAAGTGTAACGTCCATTGTTCAAAGTGCCGTCAACGCGAACAAGAGGTGACCGCGACGTGTCACCAATGGCAGCCCATACCATCACGCCGGGTGATACTCCAGTATGGTGATGACGAATACACGCTTCCAATGTGTGTTCACAGCGATGTCGCCAAACACGGATGCGACCATCATGACGTTGTAAACAGAACCTGGATCCATCCGAAAAAATGACGTTTTGCCATTCGTGCACCCAGGTTCGTCGTTGAGTACACCATCGCCGGCGCTCCTGTTTGTGATGCAGCGTCAACGGTAACAGCAACCATAGTCTCCGAGCTGAAAGTCCATGCTGCTGCAAACGTCTTCGAACTGTTCATGCAGATGGATGTAGGCTTGCAAACGCCCCCATCTGTTGATTCAAGGATCGAGACGTGGCTGCAGGATCCGTTACAGCCATGAGGGTAAGATGCCTGTCATCTCGACTGCTAGTGATACGAGGCCGTTGGGATCCAGCACGGCGTTCCGTATTACCCTCCTGAACCCAGCGATTCCATATTCTGCTAACAGTCATTGGATCTCCACCAACGCGAGCAGCAGTGTCGCAATACGATAAACCTCAATCGCGATAGGCTACAATCTGACCTTTATCAAAGTCGGAAACGTGATGGTAGCATTTCTCTTCCTTACACGAGGCATCACAACAACGTTTAACCAGGCAAAGCCGGTCAACTTCTGTTTGTGTATGAGAAAAAAAAAATGTCTCTGAGCACTATGGGACTCAACTGCTGTGGTTATCAGGCCCCTAGAACTTAGAACTACTTAAACTTAACTAACCTAAGGACATCACACACATCCATGCCCGAGGCAGGATTCGATCCTGCGGCCATGGCAGCCGCACGGTTCCGGACTGCGCGCCTAGAACCGCGAGACCACCGCGGCCGGCTTGTGTATGAGAAATTGGTTGGAAACTTTCCTCATGTCGGCACGTTGTAGATGTCGCCACCGGCGCCAACCTTGTGTGAATGCTCTGAAAAGTTAATCATTTGCATATCACAGCATCTTATTCACATCGGTTAAATTTCGCGTCTGTAGCACATCATTTTCGCAGAGTAGCAATTTTAATGTACAGTAGTGTATTTACTATGTATATCGAGACTATCTGATGAAAGTACATGGACATACATATGTAACGTAAATTTGACTACTAGATGTCACAATAAGCAAACCCGACATTATAAGATACAGAAGAATACAACTCTCAGTAGAGAGACGCTAACAAACATTAATGGTCAGGGGTGCTCTATCACTTCGTACGTGGGCTAGTTAATGGATGACACCTACGTAACAAATCCATCAGGGTCATTTCAACCCTCAGTTCGACTGCTGATGATAAGACTGTGGTGAGGAAATGTGAAGGTAAAACCATAGCTAAACCGAGACCAAGAGGACCTCATGTACTGAGGGAGGTATCATCGCTCAGTGTGGAGGGTGGCTGCAAAACATGATATCAACGAAAGGAATAACTCATCAGTTCCAAAGAACTACCAGAAGTCCATTTCGCACAATGAGTGTGCTTAGGGAGTTAGACGTGATGTGGTACAATGATAAAGCAGCTCGTCGGTAGTCATACATTATACAGCCAACACCACTACTTTCCTTAGTTTCGTCATTTGAGGAAGAATGAGCTCTCGGTCCTATACAGACGTTCAGATACTTCATTGAAAGGGCTCCAGCAGAGTTCAAACCATAATTTAGCCGAAGACTGGACACTTTGTTTATTAATGTTCAGTAAATTGTATCCGGACACATTTGGTTATATAATTTATACATATAGTCCAAAAATCAGTTTATAGTATGTGGTGGAATGTTCCTTGCATGTCATTCCCTGTTCTATTGCGTATGTTCCTTGGGAATAACGATTGTTGATAAACCTCCTTGTGAGCTCAAATATCTCTAATTTTATCTTAGTGACATATACATAAGACGGAGCAGTATTTTGGTTGAATCTTCTGGGCCGCGAGGAATGGCCCGCGGTTTGATGTTCTTATCGTAAGTTAGGTTTAGTTAGTTTAAGTAGCGTATAGCTCTAGGGACCGATCACCTCAGCTGTTCGGTCCCTTAGAAATTCACTAACATTTGAACATTTGTTGAATCTTCTAGGGAAGCAAACTCTCGCAATTTCGGAGTTTCAGAAGTTGCCGTAGCGTGATGTACACCGTAACTCACGTAACACCTGCCGCCGAAGTTCGGACAGCGTCTGTGTGGCACTTCAACGCTTGCTAAGTAAACCAGTGACGAAAAGCGCTTTTCTTCTTTCGACCTCTACTTCCTCTATCAGTCTTATCTGGTATGGCTCCAAAGTGATAAACAATATTCAGTTAGCGGTCGCGCGAGTGTTTTGTAAGGTATCTCCTTCGTTGGTGGTCCACACTTCCCGCGGTTTCTTCCGATGCATTGAGTGTATCATCTGCCATACGTACGATTAATTTCACGCGATTTTTTAACTTTAAACCGCTGTGCACTAGATAGGCAATGACTGTGAATGCTTCAGGTGACTGTTTTGCAATCACGTAATCACACAATAACTGGCTGTTCCTTCTATTTATTCACAATACCTTACATTTATTTATGTTGAACATGCCAACGCTGGCTGTAAGTGCAGGTACTCTTCAGGTCTTCGGGCCATTCGAAACAATTTTATGGCATTATCTCCAAAAAGCTTCATGGCTGTCGACATATTGCTTTTTGAACCTTCTTCGAGCCCGAGAGTGAAGTAGCAGGGCCCCGCACTTTTCCTCCGTTACAGAGGAAGGTTCAGGAGATCTTTGAGCCACCTTTCTCACTTAGGCATGACAGTGGGAGTCAGTTTTGGAGTTTCGAAAAAGTGATCCTTTAATTCTGTTGCGCAGTGTGTATACTGTGATGAATAGTGGTCCTTTCACACGGTTCGCTCGGTGATCCCTTTACATGTGAAGATCTTGCTAATAGCTCCTCATTCAAGTTACAGCGTTGTACCACTGTTGTTTTTTTGTTTTTCATTAAGCGCCATTGGGGAACTGTGTCGAATACCTTGTAGAAGCCACGGAACACGGCATCCAATTAGACGTCGGTATCAACTGCCCTCAGAGTCTTCTGAACGAACAGGGCAAGCTGGGTTTCAGAAGATCATTGTTTTAGAAATCCAGATTGATTCTCATAGAGGAGAATTGATTTCGGTCTCCGTAAATGTCAGAATATGTGAGCATGACAAATCTGCCATATTTTCACAACTTCATTATTGAAAACTTAATTAGTATCCGACGTATACAATACCTAGGACGCACGTCAAATCTTGGTAATAATTCATAGGTAGTAACGTAACAATATATCTATGTATGACTTAAAATTTCCTGGTGAGCAATTTGTTGGACTCATATTGTGAAGCCGTTTCGTGCAATAATTGATTTATTGTGCTTACCACGTCTTGGAGTTCGCTTGTAGTAACGATATTTAACAGTTACAAATAAAGCAGCTCAGTGTTCATTACAACTGCTTTTACTTGCACATAAATTTTCTATTTTGCATCCTAGCGCGAAATTGATTATACGTTACTCTGAAGTCTTTAAACAAAAGCCAATAATATCTCTTCAACGTCAGACTAAAACTGCAAGGTAAGAAGCAATAATATAAACGTACTAAGTCAAGGGTCCAAATTCAACTTTAGCTGATACGGGTCAAATGGTATATGAGCATTCATACAAATGATTCACAGCTAACATTTTAAGTCTTAAACTCGCAAAGACCCATGTTATGCCATTTCAATTTAGGAATAGTAAATGCTTAGCCACAGAAGTGGACAGTTACGATCACATACGCCTAATGAAACGACAGTGTAAAATTCCTCGGAGATAAAGTGGACTGAATATATAAACTCAGTTCAGTGTGTTCAGCCACTAAAATATCTCTCGTTGTGTGCATGCACAAACCAGTACTGCCTTATTTTTTTCTCTTACGGATTTCTCACATTTGGCAAAGAACCGAAAGAAAGTGAAGTGTTTAATCAACAGAACAAACTTGTGAGAATATTGTGTAAAACAAATAGCCCTACACTCTACACAAGTCTCTCTAAGTATGTAGGAAATCTTATGCACACTTTCCAAAGAAAATTACTCTATAATGGTTTCTACCGCTGGTAATAAAAAGCTGTTTCAGATGAATGTCCTGTACACATTTACAATACGAGAAATAACTTATTTTTTCTTAGATTTTTTCTGTCTGTGAAGCGCTGAGTGGAATTTTACTTACTGAGGAAGACATTCAACAAACTTTCGTATAAAGGAAAAAACTAAATAGGGAACCCCTTTTTAAAGAATATAAAATCATAACTCATTAGACACTATCTGTAGAGATTACACGAATATCTAGATTTTATGACTGAAGGACGGTATTGCAAGCACAAGTGTTTGTTACAAAGCAGCATCACAGGTAGCGACATATTGTAAGCAGGAATCATTATTTTGAAGCTAAAGTATATCATTTCTTTCACAAATTCCATTTTGATTAAGTGCGAGGGCGTGCTGAAAAGGAAGACCTGCGAATTGTTCATGTGAAAAATCTTTAAAGTTTTTAGAATGAAACAATCTTTATTAAAATTATACATCTTTATTCTTCATGTCCACACATGCTCAACCTGGCGACATTTCTCCCGACGAGTTTGTTGGTACCATCACTGCAGAAATTTTGATTTTGTTGACTGAGCCACACTCTCACTTCTGTCCTCAAGAATTCATCATTATCGAGGTGTAGTCCCCCACGGTGTTCTTTAAGTTTTGAAGACAGATGAAAATCTGATGGGGCAAAATTGTGAGTGTATGAAGGATGATTAATGACTGTGAACCGAAGGTGTCGCATTATTTCAGATGTCGCAACACTCGTATGTGTTCTGGGACTGTCATGCTGAAGTCCAAATGTGGACGATCTCTTCGAATTCGCGAATTCGTGATTTCTGTTTTCTGAGATTCGCCCACGCGCTGACTTACTTAGATAGCACAACGTTGCAGGCTATAATTTGGAGCCCTGTAGTGGCAGATGATTGTAACTTGGATCAGCGAAGCGGTGAAGGCGTCCGAGTAGTAGTCATGACATGCAATACCTCAACCAATATTGAGAACTGGATAAAAAATTCAGATGTATGCTGTACTTCCTTTCACCAAGCCTTCCTATAGACTGAAGCGACAGAAGTCATGGCATGGCGTTATGCACGTATACAGATGGCGGTAGTATCTCTTACACAATATACACTCCTGGAAATTGAAATAAGAACACCGTGAATTCATTGTCCCAGGAAGGGGAAACTTTATTGACACATTCCTGGGGTCAGATACATCACATGATCACACTGACAGAACCACAGGCACATACACACAGGCAACAGAGCATGCACAATGTCGGCACTAGTACAGTGTATATCCACCTTTCGCAGCAATGCAGGCTGCTATTCTCCCATGGAGACGATCGTAGAGATGCTGGATGTAGTCCTGAGGAACGGCTTGCCATGCCATTTCCACCTGGCGCCTCAGTTGGACCAGCGTTTGTGCTGGACGTGCAGACCGCGTGAGACGACGCTTCATCCAGTCCCAAACATGCTCAATGGGGGACAGATCCGGAGATCTTGCTGGCCAGGGTAGTTTACTTACACCTTCTAGAGCACGTTGGGTGGCACGGGATACATGCGGACGTGCATTGTCCTGTTGGAACAGCAAGTTCCCTTGTCGGTCTATGAATGGTAGAACGATGGGTTCGATGACGGTTTGGATGTACCGTGCACTATTCAGTGTCCCCTCGACGATCACCAGAGGTGTACGGCCAGTGTAGGAGATCGCTCCCCACACCACGGTGCCGGGTGTTGGCCCTGTGTGCCTCGGTCGTATGCAGTCCTGATTGTGGCGCTCACCTGCACGGCGCCAAACACGCATACAGCCATCATTGGCACCAAGGCAGAAGCGACTCTCATCGCTGAAGACGACACGTCTCTATTCGTCCCTCCATTCACGCCGGTCGCGACACCACTGGAGGCGGGTTGCACGATGTTGGGGCGTGAGCGGAAGACGGCCTAACGGTGTGCGGGAGCGTAGCCCAGCTTCATGGAGACGGTTGCGAATGGTCCTCGCCGATACCCCAGGAGCAACAGTGTCCCTAATTTGCTGGGAAGTGGCGGTGAGGTCCCCTACGGCACTGCGTAGGATCCTACGGTCTTGGCGTACATCCGTGCGTCGCTGCGGTCCGGTCCCATTTCGACGGGCACGTGCACCTTCCGCCGACCACTGGCGACAACATCAATGTACTGTGGAGACTTCACGCCCCACGTGTTGAGCAATTCGGCGGTACATCCACCCGGCCTCCCGCATGCCCACTATACGCCCTCGCTCAAAGTCCGTCAACTGCACATAGGGTTCACGTCCACGCTGTCGCGGCATGCTACCAGTGTTAAAGACTGCGATGGAGCTCCGTATGCCACGGCAAACTGGCTGACACTGACGGCGGCGGTGCACAAATGCTGCGCAGCTAGCGCCATTCGACGGCCAACACCGCGGTTCCTGGTGTGTCCGCTGTGCCGTGCGTGTGATCATTGCTTGTACAGCCCTCTCACAGTGTCCGGAGCAAGTATGGTGGGTCTGACACACCGGTGTCAATGTGTTCTTTTTTCCATTTCCAGGAGTGTATAAAAGTACACTGCAGTGTCAGAGCTATCACTTCATCCGTATGAAGTGCTTCTGAACAAGAATATTCTCCTCACGACGGGAAATAATAGACTTTGAACGCGGAATGTAAATGGAACAAGACGCATGGGACATTTTCGGAGATAATTTGGGAGTTCAGTATTACGATACCCGCAGTGTCATGTGTGTGCCTAGAATACCACATTTCAGGTATTATCTCTCACCAGAGACAACGCAATGGATTCACTTAACGATCGACAGCAGCGGCGTGAAATAACTATATGGAACGTGTGTCGAACGTATCAGTTAGGAGAGAGAAGTGAAATCTAGCGCTAACGGGCTATGGCAGCGGACGACCAACGCGAGTGGCTTTACCAACAACACGACAGCTAAGAGCTGGTGATGTGGTTCGAGTGTAGAGTAGACCTCACGAAGCCATTGGCCCAGGTTGTGAACACTGCACAGTGCAATCTGGTGGTGGCTCCATACTGGTGTCGGCTGTGGTTACGCGGAATGGGTCCTCTGGTTATGCTCAGAAAAATTTTACAGACATTCATGGACCTCATATTCCCAAACATCGATGGAGTTTTTATGGATTACAATGCGCCATATCACCAGACCATAACTATTGTGACTGGTCTGGAGAGCATTCTGGGTAATTCGAGTGAGCGATTTGGTCACCCAGATCACCCGACATGAATACCATAGAACACTTTTGGGACAGAAGTGAGAGGTTAGTTCGTGCACAAAATTCTCTACCGGCAACACTTTCGCAATTATGGACGGCTGTAGAGGCAGCGCGGCTCAATATTTAAGCGGGGGACCTCCAAGGACTTGTACAGTCAATGCCACATCTAGCTGCTGCACTACACCGGGCTATAGGAGGTCCGACGTGTTATTAAGAGATACCTCCGGACTTTTGTCACCACAGTGTATACTGAGCTGCCAATAGCAGATGTATAACGCTCCATTCTGTGACTTAGGAGACATCACCTTCCCTCCAAGGAGCAGCTTTCTATCTAATTTAGACGGCACAGGGGCGAAAACCAGCAAGCAGTGGTGTGATAGGTTACCGATAATGCCATTTACAGGTTAACTTTCTGTGATTTCCTTGTCTTTGATTAATATAGTCCTTGTCTCGTCCCAGAACCCTGAAAATTCTTGTTTTTGATAGGATTTACGGAGCGGAACAAAAGAATGAAATGTCAACTACCACATGATTGCTTTCCTGGATGTTTCTTATTTCTTTGTTACGATGAGACAAATGAGCGTTAACTAGTGGAGCTTTATTCAGGTAAATTATTTTGCATTTCATTACCAGGCGGTGGGTAGCATGTGTGTCGGTACTGAGTGACTGGGATCTTTCGTGCTGTATACGTGGGACGATAGCCAGCAATGCCTTTGTGGCTGGCTGTACCCTGCCTGCCTGGACGAAGCGTTTAACTACAATTATACTAAACGTCGTAATTTTTTAGTGAGCAAAATGCTCATCAGCAGAACAACAGATGTTTCTCGCTGCAGGAGTAGCAACCAAGTACTCCACCAAAGTCTACTCTGGTGTTAGCGTGGAAATGTTTTTTGATGTGTGCTAACAGTATCGAGGCACTAGCAGATATTGTTGTTGATGTTCTTGAGGTATTGTTATCTAAACGCTAAATGTCAGTAGTAATGAGCAGGGAGCGGTAACAAGTGAGTGAGTCGTACAGTTTCAGTTATTGATATTAACCGATCCGATGGCACATTGGAAAGTGATTTTGTGATTCAGGGAACTTTTTAAACGTGTTGACTGTACGTCTGCTAATGTTATGTTTTGCTTTAAAACGTGATTCCGCACTGACAGCGCTAGCATTATTATTAACATCACAAAATTCAGTAGGCAATCCTAAAGATGACCAAAGTCTGATTTCAAATCACGTCCGTGGAATTTTGTGGTGCCTGTAAAACATCGCATCAACAACCGGGCGCCAATGAAATATTTAAATAGTAAAATTGGATTCTCGTCTGTTAATTTGCAGAATACAGCTCAACTGAAGTGTGGAGGAATTGTTATGCAGACACACGTCATCTCCGTTCCCGCTTGTCTCTAGATTGAAAGTGCTTTGCGCACATACTAAGCGGCTTGTGAATTGGAAAAAATGCAAGGTGAGCAGATATCGTTAACTGTGAATTTTATAGGCAGCGAATAAACTTCATGGGAATCTTTCTTGTAGAGACAGTTAGGACTAGAAGGGCAGTTGGTTTTCGATAACTTTGGGATTTAGAAGCACGGTGAAAGTAAATACTAACTCACATTCCAATATTTGTCATCTGCACGGCATAAGACGTTATTTTAAGTTAGACAACATGAGTTCTTCGGTCAACCAGCTGAATTACTTCTTACAACTTTTGGCTTCTTTTAAGTAACACTTTTTTACCAGCTAAAATTACACATAATCTCTTTACAACACAGGCTGCCTCTGAAAGAATTCTGTAGCAGTCCTCCATTAGCACGTATGTTTCTCCAGTGTGCTACGAGTACATGTTCAGTTCATCATAAATAATAATTATATACATGATCCATTGTGCACTACTTACGCAGGAGGTTTCTCTCTCAAAGAGAGTAACACTTTTTACCTATTTTTGGGCCTCCGTGTCTGTAGTAAATACTAAAGGCAACTTGCTGTAGAATTGAGTGTCAGATGCATTATTCTTTTCTCCACCAGTTTTTCAGTTGTCTGGATTTCACAGTAATGAAAAAGAAAACGCTCAACATTATTGATACAGTGTTTTTCTAATCCAAAACTGGCGTCGTTTGGAGTTAAAAAGACCTTTATCTTGTAAGCTCTCTTGGACTAGTTGATTCTGCATATAAGGCCCAACAGGCTGCCTTCATCTACTTTTATTGCTCACAATGTTGCTTCCTCAAACGTAGTATGTACAGAGTGGAAATACAATATGAAATGTAAATGGATGGCTTACTACTTATTGTGTAACGCATGTATCTCATCGAAATTCATACAGGTGCTAATTTTCTTTCATTTGTTTCTTATACTAATATAATTCGCAAAAATGTGGCTTTCGTAAGGGTTGTTCTCATTCCACAATATCATTCTATGACAAATTGCGAAGTAGTTCGTAAAGTGTAATTTAAAAAAAAATATAATTCGAATTACATGTCAATTCAAAAACATATTGTGGAGTCATTCAAAGAATGTGTTGTGCTATTTTTTTCTGTATAATTATCATATTTGTGAAATAATGAATGAATAGCAATATATGTTCTCCCTAAACCATAACTTAGTGCTCAGATTTAACGCTACTTGTGAGAAAAAGCCAGAAAGTGTTTACTTCAGGAAAATAAGATGTCTGTTCGTTGCCGGATAATATAATATAATATAACAGATACAGTAAAAAAGGATCGGGGAGAATCAGTAGTGCCATCTAAATCCAATCTATTAAGACAATTCCTAGAAAAGCTAAATGTCACATTCATTAATTACAGTATTAGGTACTCTGACTTGTATGTAACCCTAATACTAGATTTCAGTACGTTAGGAATACAGTGAAATAAAGTGTGTAAGTAAACATAGTTGGCATGTTCTTTGTTGAGATTTACAACAATTTCACGAATTATTCAATGCACATTGTTATGTGATAATTGTGTTGCTAATGACAACTATTGTATTAATAAGTGAAGTAGAACTGCGTTTTTTACCTTGGCTTTCTTCTTCAATATTATTCCACTTAAGTACCTTAGAACATTCCCATAAAATTCCTTTGGTTTGTAGACCTCTTCATATTTGAGTGACTATTGCAAGTAGCTTAAATTGTGAATTTAATACTTCGGAAGTCCCTTGGGCTCCTATTTCATTGAACGGAGCATAAATAAACTCTACCACATGACTGGATGTTGAGAAGAAGGAATCCATATAGACTGTAAATTAATATGGAAGTTTCATTGCCCACGCTAAACAGTAACTGGAATTAATTTTCCACCATACAGCCTCACATATTATCTAGAAAAAAAAAGCTGATCCGTCTGGAGAGCAAAATAATCAGGGTGCTTCATTGCAACTGTACGATAGCAATCCGTGTCGCACTCCGTACAATACTTCGTGGAATTAAGAAAAAAAATCACTGTTGACAGATGTCTCAAACGAAGAGACGGTGAATACTATAAATGTGCTAGTACCTCCCTAGATAGATACTGATCTCGTACTTGAGCACTGTCTGATACAGAACTTCATCCACCCAATCTAATCACGGCATCCTTTATCCTCTCTTCTAATCACTAATCCCGGTACCCTGCTATGCCATTACACTTGCTATGTGACCTCATGCATTTGCCGAGAATTTCCACCGGAATTACAACATTCACAGCGACATATAATCTTACAACGAGATACAGCCTACAACAATCCATCATAGACATTCCCAAAACATCTGCTCCCCCCCCCCCCCCCCAACACCCTTTTTGTAACAGTCCCGACAAAAGCCAATCAGCTACCTTTCATGGTATTTTCATACCCAATGATTATAACAGAAGTAACATCGTATCGATCAGGAACACGATAGTTTTCGCACATCAACAGAATTCGTTCATAGTTGCATCAACTTTATAATCACTATACATTAATACTACTGTAGAAACTCATCTGCCTCTTAAATTTTTAAAAGTCGTTTCACTTTCCTCAAAATAATGTATAATATTCTCGTGTAACTTATTTTGAATTCATAACTATCGCTTTATTTGTATAATTCTTTCACTGCCAAATAATGTGTATGTTTGGTGGAAGACCATAATTAGTCTTGCTGCTAACTCAAGCCCTGGTGTAAAATGGAAATAGCGATGCTGAAAAAATTGCCTGAAAGGTACATTTCTTCCCATAAAGTCTCTTTTGCACCTCAATTTGCTTTAAGTACTATGAATTATTGGCTGACTTACATGTGCTTTTGCTTTTTTGGGGTCTTGAAGCGCTTCGCAAAGTGTTCTGGTATAATGTTTGATGATGGCAACTCAGCACGAAATGGACTTGGTGGCTTCCTGGCTGCACTCAACTAATCCCTACACCGTATTTCTTGCTGTCCCCAGTTTCGCAGCTCTAAACGGACTTACGCTACGCAACTGCTTCTTACGAACTCAGCGATCTTGGTTATTCCACACGACGGTGCGCTGATGGTTACTCTGTCTGTGAGCTGTGAAAGAAGGTCCTTTCCGCACTCCGTTGTGACTAGCATATGGGCCAGTGAAGGGTGTAAAAAGACTTGAACGCTCAAACGTTACTCCCTGCAATGATTCATTAACTTTATGATTTCTTAGTTTCATATTCGATGTACGAGTTATTAAAATGATGTGGAACAAGTAATTTATTTTCATGTTAGACAAATCATATGACCAAATAACGACCATTTACGGCTTCTCTTTGCTGATGTAAAATAATATGTCTAAATGCTCAATATGTACAATTTTTAACAGTTGTAAATTAGTAATTATACCACCCATAATTACACTTTACATAAATCGAAAGGCTTCTGCAAAATTAGGAGGTATGAGAGAGGAACTTTCTAAGTTTGTTTTAAAATTCATCTTTACTCTCTGTCAGACGTTTTATATAACCGGTTTGCTGATCAAAAATTTTTACGGCACGCAAAGGTGCAATAATGAGTGTCATATTTCCATTTGGTGTTGTAATTATGTACTTAATTGTTCTTGTTGAACTATGCTATGTTATTTACTACAAACGCAATGACGGATTACACATAATGCGGAGCAGCAGTGAAAATGCCTGACTCCTTAAACAAGACGTTCGTGGGCGAGCACAACAAACTATTCTCACAATGCGTTTTCATTGTGATATAAAAAGATACAGTAAGATACGCAACTAAAATTGATGTTTATTTAGTCGCTAACCGGTTTCAGGCTGTGCCCATTCTCAAGCCAACCAATGTTTGCCTAGTAAAAATAGCAGTAAACGAAGTGGGTACATATGTGTATGGTCTCAACTAATGGTCATTAATGAAAGGTAGTTGGCAGCATACAAATATGTACCCATTTTATTTACTCCTATTTTGGACGGACATTTCACATAGCACTGATTGGGACCACACACATATTAACCAACTTAATTAACTGCTATTTTGAATGGACACTTTACTTGGCAGAAATTGGTTGGTTTGAAAACGGTCACAGCCCGAAAGCTATCACCAACTAAATAAAATTCCATTCTAATGGCAACTCTGGGTGTCTCTTTTGCGCCACAGTCGACAATGAGTTACTGTCCCATGATACCCAGCACGCTGGATTTAAGAACGTTTTCTAGTAATGATATGTTCCTGTTTTAAGGGCGCCACCCCAAAATATTCTTCCATAGGGCAATGTTGAATAGAAATACACAAAACATGTGAAATGATTTGTCTGCACCAGAGATTTGGAGCGATAAACCTGGCTGAACGGGGCTTAAGAATGTATGTCCTTCTTTCAGTCTAATTTCTCGTCAACACAGGAACACAAAATGTTTCTAGTTTTCAACCTAGATATTGTTTCCTCGCTGTGTGTTACGTCTATCATTGTTGTCGTGCCTCTAAATGGAGAGAACTGAATAAATTTTGTCTTTATTAAATTAAAGTGAGGCATTTGCAATAAACCATTCAATAAATCATTCAACAGTGCTTTCATGATCATTGTCCGCATCTCGTGGTCTTCCAGTAGCGTTTTCGCTTCCGTGGACGCTGTCCCGGGTTTGATTCCCGGCGGGGGTCAGGGATTTTCCCTGCTTAAAGATGACTGGGTGACGTTGTCTCGTCTTCATCATCATTCATCCCAATTACGGTCGGAGGAAGGCAATGGCAAAACACCTCCGTTAAAACCTTGCCTAGTATGGCGGTGCGGGTCTCCCGCATCGTCCCATAGGCTCCTTGGTGTATGGGACCTCATCATCACGATCGTTATTCTTTTTACTGTTGATATATATATATATATATATATATATATATATATATATATATATATATATATATATGAATTGACTACAATACTACGGTGAGAAACAATAGTGGAGCCAAGATTGGGCCTTGTGCACCCCCGTAAGTTAATTTTCCTCCGTAAGCAGAAACTCTCCTGTTTACTTCGTTTAATTATTAAGAACAACTCTCTGCATTCTATTGGACAGATAAGACACTGTATTTCCACAGTTAATGTAGAAGTATACTGTGGCTGGAAAAATAAAATTCCCTAGGTAGGTAACAGGAAAAGCCAAGCGCGACTATCTTGCTATTTGTTGGTTATAAGCTTCGTTGAGTGAATGTGCAAATGTCATTCTCTGTTCAGCGACAGTTATGAAATTCAAACTGTGATCAAAAATAGCCTTCCAGGAGCTGTCGTTCATCTTCCCTTAAGTACAGAAAATTCTGACTGAAAAAAAAATTTAGATTTCTTGTCCTGTCGTCGAGAACGCCAGTGACCTGGAGAAGAGCACCTTGCCAATGTCCTTATCCGTCGCCATCGACTGCAGTGAGTGAAAGTACACAGTGCCAGCGGGGCAACGTCTCGGTAATGAGCCTCCCTTTGAAGAGCCGCACATTTTATAACTGTGGTGGTAGCGGACGCCTCCCACAATGGCGTGTACTCGGCTCTAATCGCTGCAGCCGCCGACGCCACCACCACCGTAAGCGGCATTCCTTTCTCGCGAAAGTCGATTTCCCCGCGATTGCTTGATTTGAATACCGCGGCGCTCGAGAGGGCACTTACCCGACAAAAGACTGGCAGGGCTCTCTGCGGCGCGCGACGCATCTTAGGCGGCGCCGCCACCGGCAACGGCGCACAAATCCTCGCGAAATTGGCGGCCCGGGACCCGCAATATCGTCCGGTAGTCCCGTGTAGTCGCCCGACCCCTGAATAGCGATCACCGCTTCTGGGGCAGCCTGTACCGCCGAGGAAACGGGGAGCCGCGGGAGACGTCGCAGAAGGAGGAGGAGGAGGAGGAGGAGGTGTGGAAGTGGAAGAAGGGGAAGGTGAGTAGTAGTGTGAGGAGGAGGAGGAGGAGGTAGTGGTGGGAAGAATGGGAAACAGCGGAGAGAGATGCCAGAGTCGTGATAGAGGGCAAAACAAATAATGGTTAGCATTTTAAGGGGAGGATATAAGCGAAATTTTGATGGAGTGTGCCATTTTCAATAAAAAGATGTGGCTAAAACCCATCATTTGGAGGATATTAGTCAGGCCTCTCGCCGCTGCATATTACCGGCACGCCGTATTTATGGCGCCGACGCCGCCATAAATTACGTGGCTTCCGGGCGAGCGTTCGTTTCTTCTGCAACTGGTTGGAGCCGCTCCCGGGGAGCGAGTGTCCCACGGCGGCGAGCGTCGCGAGCGCCGGAGGCTGCAGCGGGTAAAGCCGCAACTGCGTCTCAAGGAGCCTACTGTTCGGCCAAGATATATATTACTCTGTAGGGCTTTGGACTTCCGCGGCAAATATTTTCTGTAAACTATGCTACACGGCTTCAACGTACAGTAGTCAAAATAAATGCTGAGTATTGGCGTGATATTGATCATTGTGACCTAGAAACACGTTTTATTTGTAATGTAATTCTCGAGGAAATAGTCAATGTTTTCACAGTGAGGGCGCTGTATGTGCAGCCTTTGGCACTCATGTCACCTGTAAACATTGATGCAGTACTTACGTTTAGTGTTACTATGAGTGTCGTGTTTCTTCAGAATGGTTTAGACAACAATAATTTAGGGCCACAGGCTCCATGTAGCAGCCCTAATGGAGCAGGGAATATGACAGGTGGATATCGCAGCGAATGTTCTGTTGTCACAAACGTGGTTGTGGAAGGAAAAAAAATGTGCACGGCCAGTATCTGCGTGGAACGTAGAAAAGCTCAGCACAATGCTACACGTCTACGGCGGCAGTCCCGAACAGCTGCAGGAGTGCAAGTACCAACACAAACGATACGAAATATGCTTCATGAGCAGATATTACGTACCAGAAAACCTTTCTAAGCTCCCCCTCCAGGTCGGTTCCGGAGAGGGGCTCGTGTCTTATGGGCACAAAAGCGATCGTATTAGAACAATCAGCCGCTGTTCACATCGCTGTTTTCTTATGAGACTCGTATCAATCTCCAGCCTCAGAAAACTGATACTCATGTGTGGAGACAAAGAGAACAAGGGTTCACATCTCAATTGCATCGCAGACCACCCCCTTCTTAATTCGGTTCAGTCATGTCTTGGGGGAGGAGTCATGTATGGCCAGAGATATCCCTTGTACTAGAACACAGGAGGACGACTGGTGTGAAGCATCGGGACATCCATGCCCAATTCTGGCTTCATTTGGTGAGTATACTGGAGCGGGATGCACCCAGATGGACGATAATGTACGGCCATCATCGTCACAATATTGTGAACACCTTTCTAGTGTGGCACAGAATCTTCGGATGGAATGGCCTCCATATTCGCCAGATCACATCTGTCTAGCGAACGCATGGATCGTGGTACAACGAGCGGTTTGCAATCTTCCTATTCCACCAAAGGACACTGTGGAGGAATGATACAATATTCCACATGTCTGTATTGACGTTTTGGTGAGGTAAATACCTACCTGCATTCAACTGTGTGTACAATTACGAGGAGGACTAACTGGATGATAAACAATGTGTTATGCAAAATGCCAGGGAGAATGTAATTTTTTGCAGTGGAGTCTTTTTTAAGGATTTGTTTTTCTTTTGTTTGTTTTTATCAATTGGAAGTGTATCTATCTTCTTTATTTTTGTTTTCTTATGATTGTAACTGACAGAACAAATAGCAGTAGTGGACATAGGAAGATCCTGAAGAAGATCCCACCAGAAGAATCGAAACGTGTATTATTTTAGAGGAAATATGAAGCTGCATAACAACAAAGAAGATTTTAACTTTAGAACAAAATCAGTTTTGTTTCTCATTATATCCACCCAGTGTTGACAGGCACGCTTAAGATTGTTGCGTCAGCGGGCGCGTGCTGCACTCTGCGCTGCCTACATTTAAATACATAAGAAAGAGTTTTTTTAATTTTTTGGTGGAGGTAATTATTTATTGTTTATAACATCATTCTTAACAGCAACTTCTAGTTTGATTTGTATACATATATTCTAGGTGCATGGGGAAATTAAATTTCTTACAGAATATCTGACATATGTTTCCAGGATATTTCCTAAGCGCTACTTTAATAGCAAATTCTAAATAAATTATAACCACAGATATGATTCGATTGTTTACCACTGTTAAAGCAATTTTTACAAAAACGAGTAATATGTATAAAAACTTTGTCGTAATAATAAAGAATAAGGCAATCAATAAATACACATCTAGAATCACACACTTTCTTCCTCCGGAGAAGCTCTGCAACCACTACATGTGACAACATTGTGGCAATGTTGCTTGCAAACGAATCTTTTGCAGCTATTGCTAGTGACAGTAGTTTCTTTTTTTTGCCACCACAAAGATGGCACTTCCCACACCTTCTTTCAGTCTCGTCGTTATTGGCTGGAATTGATTGAAGAGGTGACAGAAATCCTTGAATATCTCGTGGTAGAGTAGAGAGCTGAGCCCTTCCTTTCTTCGATTCTATTGTTACGTTTTGGTTTTCCTGGTAGGGCTAACGGATTATTTACCCACAAAGTTTCTTGGTCCTTACCAATATAATAATGGAAGTCATCATGTGGCATTCCTATCACTTCATTCCCGTCAACACATTACTGCTCAGATTCGCTGGAATGATCTGCCGTTTCAATTATTTCTGCTTCCTCATCCCTGTCAGAGAAATCTGCGTAATCGTATGCGTCAGATAATTGCAGAAGGAGACGCTCAATTTCTTCTGGTGTTTGTCCTTTCCTTTTTGCGGACCTGGGAGACAATAAAATAATTCTAATACCAAAGCAATGTTAGTAACTAAATCATCATTCACTCACAGAGCTGTAAAACAAAGCTCCTAATCATCAAAATATTCGACAGTGGTACGGCTATATGTACTTAAATTACCAGGCACGTGCGGTACGCAGTGCCGTATCGGTGCAGTCATCCACTACACAGGTGATTGGATCACATGGCTCTGAGCACTATGAGACTTAACTTTGAGGTCATCAGTCCCCTAGAACATAGAACTACTTAAACCTAACTAACCTAAGGACATCCATGCCCAAGGGAGGATTCGAACCTGCGACCCTAGCGGTCGCGCGGTTCCAGACTGTAGCGCCTAGAACCGCTCGGCCACTTCACAGGCGCAGTAATCTAGTTTGGCACGTGACTAAACAATCAAAGCATATCTAGCTCCACAGTTGTGCGCTCGGCGCGCTGACGTAATTATTGAACGAAAACAAAATTGGCGGCACTATATGTCGCAACGCGACCGCCGCATGGTTAAGCAAGATGCAACATTTATTTTGGCTAGTGTATTAAAGAACGATATCATGAATCCATCAGAAGCAGCTGTAATGTTATATTCAGATTCGAAAGGGTCCAAATAAGGTAGGATTTGTTGGAATTCCACAACATTTAGAGATGCTATTAAGTTAATTTGTAAGGAGCAGCCAATTCCTATTATATCTAATAGGAATATATACATCTTTAAGGATGACTAGTATCGGTCACGCGAGGATATTCCAGTCACTGATTAACTTTACCTGAAGAAAATGGGATGTCCCTTAGCTCAAATACATATCGGCTCTTAGTCCAGAATATGTCATGTATATCCAACACATCACTTAAGTGTGCCGGCCGCGGTGGCCGTGCGGTTCTGGCGCTGCAGTCCGGAACTGCGGGACTGCTACGGTCGCAGCTTCGAATCCTGCCTCAGGCATGGGTGTGTGTGATGTCCTTAGGTTAGTTAGGTTTAAGTAGTTCTAAGTTCTAGGGGACTTATGACCTAAGATGTTGAGTCCCATAGTGCTCAGAGCCATTTTTTTTTAACCATCACTTAGTGAGTGGGGAAGGCACAAACGTAGAAATCCATCTAGGTAAATAAATAAGTGCAAACGCTGCAGTGAGAAAATTTATTAATCTGCTATGGTTCACAACCAGTTTCATGACTATAATGTTAAATCGTCAAGTTCCAAACAACTAACCTAAGGAAAATGCAAGAAATCTTTCGTTAACCTACATAAGATAAACCACACGACAGAATTATTAGATTACCTTACAAACACCAAAAAAAGCACACTGAACTTTTTAGTCATGGAAGACGCACCCCAATTAAACATAAATGGCTCCCGTCCTCGTACTGACAATTGTCAAAAACTTGACAGTGGTTTGCATTCAATATGTAACCTAGAACAATCAGGGTTATGAAGAACCCAATCAAAGTATAAAATAATCTCGCTGATGTGGAATGATAACCACGGGAATCGAAATCTCATTTAAAAACCCAAAAAACAAATAGTACTTCCACAATAGCGATGAGAGGAAACGCGCGGAGTGGCCGGCACACTCCAAAGCAGGTACTGACTTCTTGGGAGTAGTGCACGCAAATTCCGCTCAGTCGAACATGAGCGAAAATAAAAAGTTCCGTCTGAGCCAAGTCGTAGCCTCGATAGTCATAAGACTTGGTACAGCGCCAATAGAATTAAATTAAAATTGAAATACCTGCCAGCAAGAATGTAGGACATCTGTTCAATGGTACGTTGACAGCGAGAACTTTGATAAAAAAAACTTATAAATTCTCCTAACACTATTGACATACTGTGCAGGCAAACCAATATTTATAGAGATGCACCTATAGGCGGAAAGATAAATAGCAGGGCAATTAATTAACCATGAAGACGTATTACTGGACCAAGTTATCTCGTAATAAAATGAAAATAAAATAAAATGACAGGACTATTTCCAGCTCAAGTATCGACAAAAGACAAAACTGCAGTCGAATTAACCCTGAGGTATTATAATAAAATGTATAGAAATGAAATACATTCTCTCTGAATAGTCGAACATAGTGCGGTGACGTAATGCTCTTAGAAGTCGGCTTAGAATTGCCCTTCGGTCGTGCAGATTCAGTTTTTCACTGATTCCTATAAACAAAGTGACGTGGATGATGGGATGGCATTTCTGAAAAAGGAGACGGCAGCTTTTCATCTACATTGTGAGCTTACTGTCGCTGAAACGTAGACGTATCTTTGAACATCTCAAGTTATGAAGCCACCTTACTGAGTGGAATATCTTTTATGTTCGCGTATTATGGCACTTCTGGAGACTGAAACTCTCAATTGTAGGAATCAATATGGGCTCCAGAAACAACGATCGTGTGAATTTCGGTCTGTTTGTCCGCTGCACCAAAACAGTGGGACCGGTGCCCTGCCCCCTCGCCCCCACCCCCCCCCCTCCACCTGCCCAAAAAAAATAACTGAGTACGAGACCTGTTACGTAACTTGAAGTTTCTACAAAGTATGCCATTCTCTACGTTAAAAAAATTTTGAGACGTAAAATAAGATAGAGTGTACCATAGGGGAGTGTGAAAGGACCATTACGTTTCACAGAATATTAAAATAACATGGTCTGTAACGTTGGAGGTTGAGTGAGACTATCGGCAGATGACGCTGTTGTAGGCACAGACATCGCAACGCTAGAAAATTGTAGACTAGTGCGGGAAAGAATGCACAGGTCGACCCTAGGGGTGCAGGAATTGCAAATGGACCCTTAAATTCAACATATTACACACAACGAGGCAGGAAAACCCATTATGTGTAATTATCCTGTTTTGCAAATCATTGGAAGAATTCATACCCATTAAACATTTAAGAACATGTGCATGCAGTGATTTAAAGTAACAACCACCACATAATAGACAGCAGGAAAGAGGTGCCAGAGACTCGCCTTTCGCATCCGTCTCCCATCCCTCATGCGGATCCTATACAACTTGATTCCCTTCCCGCAACTTCTCCCTTTCCTCGAACAGATACAGCCCCTTTACACCTCCTGCAAGCTCGATTCCCCACACCCGCTAGCCTCACCCATCCTCGCCCATCCCAGCCCGGTGTTGCACCTGTATTCTTGCATCCCACCTGCTCTCCATCTTCACACTCTCCATACCCTTTCCCAAGGTGACCTCCACTATCTCCCCATCCCTGAAGATGTCCTTGTTCCCTCCATCTGTCCCTCCTACCAGATCTGACTCTCCCACCCCCCATTGCCCCCTTTTCCCCCAGGGCTCCCTCTCTCCTTCCTCATCTTTTCTCCCCCCTCCTCTCTCCCACATCTCCCACTTCCCCTCCCTGGGCTTCCAACCCCTCCCCTCTCTCCCATCACCGCCACTCTCCCTTCCCCCTCTGGCTCCATCGCCCCCCTCCTTTCCACCCTTCTACCTCTCCCTTCCACCTAGAAGCAGGCTACCTCCCTTCACCAGTGTGTTTCTGAGGGCTTCGCCGATGATCGTAACCAGTGTTTCCATGCATCAGTGTTTCTCCATTTTGTGTTACAGTGTTTTCCTCGGTGTCCTCTTACGTTCATGTCTGCAAGTGGATGTCTTCGTCTGTTCTACTGGTGACCACGTTTGTGTACCGTGCCTTCCGCCGAACGGCATCTAATCTATCATGTAATGTTCATCATGTATTACCACACTTTTTTATGTTCTCTGTATTCTGTGTATATCTTTTATATCTATTGGCCAAAGATCGGCGCATGTACGCCGCTGCTGGCCTGCATCGTATGAGGCGTGAAATTACAATAAAGGAAAAAGAAAACATCTGCCAGTCTGAGACTCAAGTAAAGAATCTTCACGAAATGTAGTCCACACACAAACGAGGTAACGTACAAAACTATTGTTCTGCAAATGCTTGAACACAGCGTTTTAGGATGATATCCAAACCAGATTCCATTGAAGGAGGAAATAGAGAAAACTGAAATAAGAGCTGCGTGTTTCGATTAAGGTCATTTAGCAAGCGTGGAATGATCAGTTAACTCCTGTGGCACGTGCATCAAGAGAAACGATCTACATCACCATATCCTTCACTGTTAAACGTTACGAGGGCGTACGTTCCAGGACTAGTCATGCAAAATATTTCTCTCTCTCGAAAAGGCCATCAACGTAAAATTATAGAGATTAGAGGTTACGCGGAGGATTAGCAGAAATAGTACTGCCCGCGAACAATTCGCGAATGGAGCATGAAAAATGGGTGTGTGACAGCGATACAGAAAGTAAGCCTCCGCTACTCACCGTAAGGTACCTTGCTGAGTTCAGATGTGGACGTAGACGGAGATGTACATCTTGGCATTGTTGCCGCGTTTTTACTTTACCGCCAATTCCGCGCATTCATTATGGATCAGATTAATCGATTTACATGTCGTGTAGACAGACAGCCGCAGCATTCAAGTACTATGGAATTGCTGTTAACCCCAAAGAATAATTTTAATGCGTTGTCAATAGCATGAAAACTTGTGACTTGTTTTTGTAAAGTGCACTCTAATATGATCTGGTAGAGATACGCTGATTGATTGTAGCCGAAATGTACACGCACAGACGAAGCACTGCCAGACCAACAATTTCACAGGCTCTGAAATGTTACTGTATTATGCCCAGATAAAAATACTGTATTCAACTACGTACAGACTTAATTACAGACAGTGGGATTTCGGTGAGCAAAGCGGGAAGTTCGCGTAACAACGCGGAAATTCAATAACGTTCTGCCAATAGACGGCGCTCGGAGCTAGTAAATTAATGCATATAAAATTGTATCTAGTGAAACTGAGAAGTATGAGTGAAACACTTTCGGAATTCCCGTAACCAGTGAAACTTTATTTAGCACGCATTTCTCCTGTGCAGTGTAATGAAACTACAGGTACTCTACTGAAGTGGAATGGCGGATTAATGAATTATGAAGCAGTGCGTATGTGACTGACTTTGATGAACTGTTATCGAGTTACTTTGTCACCTCAATTGAAATTGCACACAGCCAAGCATTTTAAGCACCTCATCGTCAGCGGTACGTTAATCCCTAATCTTCTTTTCTTACCTATAAGCTACATCCCTTCCATATGAGCCACAGGATAAATATTCTGTTACAATTATGTTCCATTTTAGAACGATTTGGAATCTACAAAATGGCTGTATCCATTTTCTGTACCATAGTTAACGTCATCAATAACTCTCATTACCGGAATCAGAAATACAGCACATAAAGCAGTGGGTGCTGCCTTTATTAATACAATCTACGACCTCCACTGCAGTCTGGTAGGACTGTGGTTGTTTTGTTTGCACAACGCTTGAGGGGTACGGCAACGACATAGAGTTAGAAAAATATTATTCTGTGCAGTTCCAGGTCGCCAGAGGAGTGCCATAAGAATAATATTATGTTGATCTACAGTATAAATAAGAATTTATTAAATATTTTACTAATACCACCACATTTGCATGATAGTGTGTCAAAAACAAAACAACCAGAAGGTCGCAGCATTATCAACACACGTACAGTTTTCGTAAAACTATACTATTCTAAGCAATCGAAAGCATTTACAACAAAATTCTAAATGTAGCTTTTTAGGTAAACAATTGCGTTTTCGGACTGGATCGAGAACGTACGTTTACTGCAGAACACACCAAGCACATGACAGCCAGGGAATATTAGACATGTTTAATCAATAAACTATAAATAAAAGAAACTGCGATGCCAGACTTAATCAAGTATTCGAGTGACGCAAGAATCTATTCTCATCTGTCACGATCTAGTTTGAAATACGTATTATTGAATGTGTTGCGATGGAACAATCACTTCTCCAGAGGCATATGATACACGACTTTTGCACAATGGATACAGCCATTTCGTGCATTCTAGTGAATTTCCGTGCCCCCTCTACTACGAGAGGGCCCTTTTCGCCTAACGGACGGAAAAAATCTAGTTTCGGAAAAATGACTTCAGCCTCGGACGCACTCTAGCCTCAAAAGCAAACTGTTAGTCGAATGTAAAAAAGGCAAACTTGCACATAACCAAATGTAATAAACATATACTTCCACATAAGTGATACCTCGCAAAAGGAATACTGTTACTCTTACAAAGTTGCTATCTATGCGACGAGGTACCTATCAGGAGCGTTTTTGTACTCAGAGAGACAGACATCTTGCTAAGTCTTGTTACTTTTGCTTGTTTTGCTCTACCCTCAAGCTGTGGTTGCCACCTATGTAGATACACATATTTCCATGCTCCTTCAACTATACGTGTTGCGCTGTCTTGTTGAAATACAACGCCAAGGGGACCTCGAAAATACAGCATAGCCATCGTCCTTAACAAATCAGAAATGTAACGACTGCTACCCTCTGTCATAGTATTATAGTGCAGTAAATTAAGCTCTGACGCCATTCGACAAAAAAAAAGAAAATAGTTGAAATGGCTCTGAGCACTATGAGATCATAGCGGTCGAGTGGTTCTAGACTGAAGCGCCTAGAATCGCTCGGCCACACCGGCCAGCGCAATTCGGCATTCTTAGCTGTCTCTATTCACTATTACGGCACTGACTGTTATCATATTTCAACTCTGTCTCCACTATACAGCTGAAACGTTGAAGTTTTATGCTGAGCAGCTGTAGCAGTTGCATAATCAATATGAAACTGTATTTGAACAAGACTTGGTAACTGACAATAGTAACAATTTCGAGCTACTAGTGCTTATGGAAAGAAATGGATTTCGGGGAACACGTTTACATAAAATTACTGCGGTAGTAGTGTCAGAGAAACGTCTGAAATGTTCACAACGAGTGACAACCTTAATACTAGAGACAAGCCTATCGCATTAGAGAAAACACAAACTAAAAAGGGCTGTAACATTTCATCGACAGAGCGGACGACGGATAACGGTTGACTGAGAAAGTGTTAAATGCTCATCAGATGTCATTAACGGACGGAACTAGAACTAAATTTACTAGTGTTATGCAGTACTAGGAGCTATTACCGGCAAACACAGATCCACTTTCGATACTGCGCAACTGTTTTGTTGTTGTTGTCATCTTTCGTATCACATACAGCATATCTTTAACGCCATCTTCATCTCCTACTCAATTTCGGACATATTTTTGTAAACACTGAGTCACAATATTTACATACAGTAAATTTATCATGAGCACGAAAGCTGTTGATTCGAAAACATCATTCACACTGGCTGACAAAAAGGTGACGCTTCTAGAAGAAATGGTTGGAAGTCAATGAAACCTCGTACACTCACATGCCATGGGCAGATCGGTAAATGATTAAAGTTGCAATTCTCTCTGACAGGTATAACGGTCGCCAAAGTGATTAGTTCTGTCATCGGTCGAGGTAGGGTATATAAGGGGATGAACAGCGTCAGATGTTGTATGGTAACTGTGAAGGACAGAGACACCGGGTTTTCGTATGAGAGCGTTACCAACACCTGACAGAGTCTGAAAGGGGCCCCATTCTTGGCCTCCCTACGTTTGGTTAGTCGAATGTGCACCATACAGATCTGTGGGAAATTCGGATGCGACAGTGGCCCAATGCCTGAATGCATGGTAACATGAGGGCCGACTTCCCATCGTTAAGGTTTCCAAGGATGACGTCTGACCACCACAATCGGAGAATCACCGTACTGAACACCAAGGGCATAGTAACCATACCTGCGCCTGCCATCCGAGAACAAGTAATCGACTTCCTGTAACATTATTTGTCATTCCACACCACTGGTTGAAACCAACTGCACTTGGGAACTGCTGTCACATACGTAGGCTGCCGTTAACTCCATAATACAAACAGCTATGTTAGGAATGGCACCTTGACCAGATAACTTAGAAGGCTGATAAATGGAGTCGCGTCGTGTTGAGCCAAGCATTGGGGCTGTGCTCCACACCAGATGACCATCGTCGACGAGAATGGTGGTGACCTGGCGAGAGCTCCCATTCTTCAATGTACTGAGGAAGCAGAGCGATGTTGCTCCTGATGTTACTGTGTGGGGAGCAATCGGGTGTGACACAAGGTCACGGCTAGTAGTGACTGTAGGATCATTGACGGTGTAATGGTCCATCACAAACATTCTACGCCCTAGTGAGTTACCTCTCATCACCAGTATAGCGGAGCCATTTTTCAACAAGATAATGCTCGTTCATACACGCCTTATGTCTCCATCGAATGTCTGCTTGTTTTTTAGGTACTGATGTTTCCAGCAACATACACAGATCTGATCCCAACAGACTAGCTTGGATGTCAACTCCTTCCCGTTGCCATTAACCACACTATCAAAGATCAGTTACAAAAGTTGAGCACCATCTTGCCTCGGAAAAGATACAACGGGGTTTAAAACATAAAGTGAGAGTATAATCTTCAGTGCTAAAAACTAGAAGCTGTACTCTGAAATTAATCTCTAGGTTGTGGCTAAGCCATAATTTTACTGCGAATACGAACAACCATTAGTTGAGTAAGAGAATGACAACAATGAAAGCGTCACAACCTGTACTCGTACACGCATTATTTAATTTCAGTACAGGGGGAGGACATTTTAACTGAAAGTCGCTGCCTGGTATCGGCGGATAATTGCGATATTCCATTGTCAAGAAGAACGAAGGGATGCTCCTTTGGACGTGCACGCATGCCTGGATTTTGATCCCACACAACAGCTTCAAGTTCTCTGTATAGTGTAGACACAAGTATGCTCCCACCAAATGATTTGATCACATTCGTTTTCGGTTGCATTACTTCTACATATGCATCACGGGTCTGATAAAGACAGTTTTATCGTAGGACAATGGAATGTTCCTGCGGTCATGCATACATATCAAACGGAGCATTGCATGTTTTACTCAGGCACTCCAGTATCTAATTTATCCACAGATACCAGGCAGCGACTCTCAATTAAAATGTCATTCTCTGTACGGGAATTACGTAATATCTGTAGAAGTATAGGTTATGACGCAGGAACGACGACATACTGAAGTGTAATTACGGCCCTGAGTCGTGCTTGGTTAACTACAGCAGTTTAGGCGACTGCTCGTGAAAAGTGGGGAATTCGGGTTCGAGCCCGGCGCAGTACGAATTTTCATCGTTGCTTTTCCCGTATGCAGCTGATGATTGTTCGTATTCGCAACTGCGAATAAATTTCATGTTTTAGCAACGGCTGTAGGCGCCACAATGCTTGTTCCTTTGGACATACACGCATGTCCAAGGAACATTGCATTGCTCTTTTTGACAACAAAGACACTGCAGCATTGTAAACTTTGGCACCTCCTTTAATTTTCAGTTAAAGGTCCAGCAGCGTAAGAAAGAAAATTCAGGGGACTTCTGGGAAGTTTAAGCTTCAAGTCAATCTTTGAGACATATTTTAGTCATTGCAGCTGTTAGTGCATATCTCTCAAGTTATGGATATTATTCATAAAAACCTACAAATCCAGAAAACACATGAGTGTCTAAATACTGCTCATTACTGCTCAGAAATATCGACAGAGAACTATCTGGAAACGTATTTCTGACAGTAAAAACAGACAGTGGAAACTCAGCAGTATTTCTGTATGAATACGTATATATCAATAAAATAAAAAACACCATGGACCACAGAAAGACACATACCCAACTTTTTGGCCCGGCAAAGGGTGCTACTAAAATTATCTGTTTTTATATTAGCTGACTTTGATTTCCCCAAACGCTTTGTGATGAAACTATCAGTGCCGTATTCACTTAGCACACTGTGATATCTATAAAAATTACTCTCAGAAACAAAACTTTACAATCCAGGCAGTCCTATATGGGCTATAGTCAAATCAAAATAAAGTCTTTCTTACATATCACCCGGAAGCCTAAAGATATTCTAAACAATTTCTATTGAAACGAGAAGAATTTCTCAGTTAAAATAGCTATGATCTTATAGAAGATGTGAAAGGCATGTCAACAACATATGATGGAAAATTAGCTTCAGTGGATATAGTAAGCCGTTATACAAACATACCTATTCATGACACAATTCAGATTATTAAAAGAATTTATGGGAGCCAAAAAATTTTGCAACTCTGAGTTATATGAACTCATGAACTGCTACCACAATCATTCAGTTTTAGCAGCAAAATCTGTAAGCAAGAAGATGGTTTAGCAATGGGCGGCTGTTTAGTAGGAAATTTTGCACATAATTACATTAATTACACAAATAAATAGTTATTCAATTCAGGTGGTTTGCTTTTTTTTTCTCATCAGTCTACTGACTGGTTTGATGCGGCCCGCCACGAATTCCTTACCTGTGCTAACCTCTTCATCTCAGAGTAGCACTTGCAACCTACGTCCTCAATTATTAGCTTGACGTATTCCAATCTCTGTCTTCCCCTACAGTTTTTGCTCTCTACAGCTCCCTCTAGTACCATGGAAGTCATTCCCTCATGTCTTAGCAGATGTCCTATCATCCTGTCCCTTCTCCTTATCAGTGTTTTCCACATATTCCTTTCCTCTCCGATTCTGCGTAGAACCTCCTCATTCCTTACCTTATCAGTCCACCTAATTTTCAACATTCATCTATAGCACCAGATCTCAAATGCTTAGATTCTCATCTGTTCCAGTTTTCCTACAGTCCATGTTTCACTACCATACAATGCTGTACTCCAGACGTACATCCTCAGAAATTTCTTCCTCAAATTATGGTCGGTATTTGATATTAGTAGACTTCTCTTGGCCAGAAATGCCTTTTTTGCCATAGCGAGTCTCCTTTGGTGTCCTCCTTGCTCCGTCCGTCATTGGTTATTTTACTGCCTAGGTAGCAGTATTCCTTAACTTCATTGACTTCGTGACCATCAATCCTGATGTTAAGTTTCTCGCTGTTCTCATTTCCACTACTTCACATTACCTTCGTCTTTCTCCGATTTACTCTCAAACTATACTGTGCACTCATTAGACTGTTCATTCCGTTCAGCAGATCATTTAATTCTTCTTCACTCTCACTCAGGATAGCAATGTCATCAGCAAATTTTATCATTGATATCCTTTCACCTTGTATTTTAATTCCACTCCTGAACCTTTCTTTTATTTCCACCATTGCTTCCTCGATGTATAGATTGAAGAGTAGGGGCGAAAGGCTACAGCCTTGTTTTACACCCTTCTTAATACGAGCACTTCGTTCTTGATCGTCCACTCTTATTATTTCCTCTTGGTTGTTGTACATATTGTATGTGACCCGTCTCTCCCTATAGCTTACCCCTAGTTTTTTCAGAATGTCGAGCAGCTTGCACCATTTTATATTGTCGAACGCTTTTTCCAGGTCGACAAATCCTATGAACGTGTCTTGATTTTTCTTTTTTTAGCGTTGCTTCCATTATTAGCCGTAACGTCAGAATTGCCTCTCTCGTGCCTTTACTTTTCCTAAAGCCAAACTGATCGTCACCTAGCGCATTCTCAATTTTCTTTTCCATTCTTCTGTATATTATTCTTGTAAGCAGCTTCGATGCATGAACTGTTAAGCTGATTGTGAGATAATTTTCGCACATGTCAGCTCTTGCCGTCTTCGGAATTGTGTGGATGATGCTTTTCTGAAAGTCAGATAATATGTCGCCAGACTCATATATTCTACACACCAACGTGAATAGTCGTTTTGTTGCCACTTCCCCTAATGATTTTAGAAATTCTGATGGAATATTATCTATTCCTTCTGCCTTGTTTGACCGGAAGTCCTCCAAAGCTCTTTTAAATTCCGATTCTAATACTGGATCCCCAATCTCTTCTAAATCGACTCCTGTTTCTTCTTCTATCAAAACCTCAAATATATTCTTTCCACCTATCTGCTCTCTCTCTGCGTTTAACAGTGGAATTCCCGTTGCACTCTTCATGTTACCACCGTTGCTTTTAATGTCACCCAAGGTTGTTTTGACTTTCCTGTATGCTGAGTCTGACCTTACGACAATCATATCTTTTTCGATATCTTCACATTTTTCCTGCAGCCATTTCGTCTTAGCTTCCCTGCACTTCCTATTTATTTCATTCCTCAGCGACTTGTATTTCTGTATTCCTGATTTTCCCGGAACATGTTTGTACTTCCTCCTTTCATCATTCAATTTCCAAGTATACCTCCTCCTCTTGTGATTCTTGAACAGGGTATTCGCTATTACTAGCTGAAACTTGTTACAGAACTCAATTAGTCTTTCACCTCTTTCATTCCTTGTCCCAAGCGCATATTCTCCTGTAACCTTTTCTTCTACTCCTTCCCCTACAACTGCATTCCAGTCGCCCATGACTATTAGATTTTCGTCCCCCTTTACATACTGCATTACCCTTTCAATATCCTCATACACTTTCTCTATCTGTTCATCTTCAGCTTGCGACGTCGGCATGTATACCTGAACTATCGTTATCGGTGTTGGTCTGCTGTCGATTCTGATTAGAACAACCCACTCACTGAACTGTTCACAGTAACACATACTCTGCCCCACCTTCCGATTCATAACGAATCCTACACCTGTTATACCATTTTCTGCTGCTGTTGATATTACCTGATACTCATCTGACCGGAAATCCTTGTCTTCCTTCCACGTCACTTCACTGACCCCTACTGTATCTAGATTGAGCCTTTGCCTTTACCTTTTCAGATTTTCTAGTTTCCCTACCACATTCAAGCTTCTGACATTCCACGCCCCGACTCGTAGAACATTATCCTTTCGTTGATTATTCAATATTTTTCTCATGGTAACCTTCCCCTTGGTAGTCCCCTCCCGGAGATCCGAATGGGGGACTATTCCGGAATCTTTTGCCAATGGAGAGATCTTCAACTACAGGCCACATGTCCTGTGGATACACGTTACGTGTCTTTAATGCAGTGGTTTCCATTGCCTTCTGCATTCTCATGTCGTTGATCATTGCTGATTCTTCCGCCTTTAGGGGCAATATTCCCACCCCTAGGACAAGAGAGTGCCCTGAACCTCTATCCGCTCCTCCGTCATCTATCACAAGGCCGTTGGCAGAATGAGGCTGACTTCTTATGCCGGAAGTCTTCGGCCGCCAATGCTGATTATTTATCAAAATTTAGGCAGTGGCGGGGATCTTTTTTTTGTGGGGAACTGTTCTTTTTTTTCAGGTGGGGGAGGGCGGGGAAGGCAGAGTGATCAGGGGTCGTAACCCGAGGCCTGGTCACAGTGTCCCCCTCGTCCGTCAAGGAATCGAGGGATCAGGGATGGGAAGGAGAAACCTTTTGTGGGAATCATTATTTATTTATTTATTTTTATTTACTGCTTTTTAATACAAAGTTAATGTGGTTTTTTTACTTTATACCACAACAAAAATAAATGTATCTAGCACCGCATCGTGCTCTTAGTAAAAAAAAAAAAGAGGTAATGTATGTGAGGAAAACGAAAAAAAAGAGTGCCTCATACAGGATGCAGAAGGGTGTGTCGCTACTCTCCTTACACTTCATCATCCAGGTACGTCTTCACGTATATCATGTTATTCCACGGAGAATCGAACTTAGTCTTGTCAGCTCACTCAATGGGTGTCTTCTCCTACCTGTTGATGATGCAGCTGCGTGGAGGGTCGCATAGGGCACTCCCTAAGTAATTAGAAAAATACTGACTGTATTTTGGGTTCCGTACGATCTTGCAATGACGTTCTTGTAGGTAGTTCCAAAAGTCGAATACATCTTTAGGTCCATCGTGAAAGAAGGAGTGTACCGCACGCGCACGGATCCACGTAACAGCGTTGGTCTTGGCGCGCGGGAAATACTGTTGATACGGAAATAGTAGAAACCGAGGTGTAATGTGTTCCGGAGTCACTCGTAGAAAATACGACAAAATTTGTCGCACCAAGCGCCATACGTCTTCTGCCGCGCCACATGTGAGACGGTGTTCGTCCGTGTTTGGTATCCCGCAGTCTACGCAGAGAGGCGATGCCATGTTTATCTTGTGGGTGCGTGATCGGGTGATCTGTTTGCCATTGACTGTGATATACCATGTGGATCGGACGGCTGTGTCCAGTGTAACCGCGTGAATCGTCTTCCACACCACCTTCCAATTAATCTGAGGGCTTTTGGTCTCCACGATGTTTGGTGGGCGCCTCTCCTGTAGGACATGATACATATCCAGCGCCGACGCCTCTTTCGTCGGTGATACTGCGATACGGACATAGCTGTGTACAATGTAAAAGTTCCCGAAGTAGTAGAAAGGTGGGGGTATGTCTTGCGTCGTCAGTGGGGGCATAAGGGAGGGCGGAGCTAAGGACTCCAACAGCAAACCTGTCAAACTTTCCGGGTGGTGGCGCCACAGCTTGATGTGTGAGCTGACATACAGGGCCACAGCTCTGTCGTGGACATGGACTAGACCAAGACCTCCCCTTTCTGGGGGAAGGGTCAGTGACTCATAACTGAATTTGAAGAGCATGCCTGTACTGACGTAGGCTCCGAATGCCGCTAATAGACGTCGAGCCATCAGTAACGATATTGGAAGAACACGCGTTATGTGTGGAAGGAGCGATGCGAGGTAAACATTGACGAAGTGTGTCCTTTGGAGAATGGCCAGGGTCCGCAGACGAAGGTTGAAGATCTGGACCCGAATATGTTGTAATTAGCGGCGGTAGTTAAGAGCCGCAGTGCGCCGTATGTCGTTGTGAAACTCTATTCCGAGACATTTGATAGTGCAACGAAGCTGTAGGGGTTCGACACACGCTCAGGTCAACCCGTCTCCTATGGCCATGGCGACGAATTTGGCGACGTTGAGACAGCTGCCGGAAGCCACACCGTACGTGGTGATCCATTCTAGTGCACTGTTGAGATCGTCGCGATTGCGGAACACGAGGACCAGGTCGTCTGCATATGCTGTACAGCGAAATGTGACGTCACGTAGGGTAAGAACGGTGAGGTGTTGACGGAGGCCACAGAGGAGCGGTTCCAGTGCCAGAGCGTATAGTAACGTCGACAAGGGGCAGCCTTGACGCACGGAGCGGTAAATCGCGAGGGACTGCGAGAGACGCCCGTTAACGAGTACTTTGGAAGTCGCCCCTCGGAGGAGGCGCATCACGACGTCTGTGAATTGCTGTGGGTACTGCATATGCTGGAGAACGGACGTTAGGTACGCGTGATCCACTCGATCAAAAGCTTGCCTAAAATCTAGTGATGCCAGCGCTCCCGGGATGCGGCGTGCCCTGGCTAGGGCTATTAAGTCACGTTATCGACACAGTGCTGTGTGGATGTTGTTGATACCCCCTAGGGAAGTATGATCTGGCGAGATGACGTAAGGTAGGGTCGGTCGTAGACGGTTTGCTAACAGTCTGGTGAATATCTTCATGTCGCAGTTGACGAGTGTTAGCGGGCGGTAATCTTGTATTCGAGCCCCACCTTTAGGTTTGTGAACCGGTATAATTATTCCTTCTACGAAGGTCGCAGGGAGCGGCACCGCGGGGGACATAAGTTCCCGACAGATGTCTGTTAACTTGGGAGCCAGTAAATAATGGAAAGTTCTATAAAACTCCGCAGGGAGCCCGTCCGGGCCAGGAGATTTATTCACCGCTCCTTTACCGATGGCGTCGATAACTTCGTCTTCCGTAATGTCGTTCAATAATTCAGTTTGTAAATCCTGTGGGACAACGCCGTAAACCAATTGCGAGACTGCTGTCACCGTCGTTGGGTCGGAACATTGAGCAGAATAAAGTCGTGCGTAATGGTCGAAGAAGGCTGCAGCAATATCGCGGTGTGTGGTGTGACGACGGCCGTCCTCAGTGGTGACGGCATGTATCAGCGCCCGTCTTCGCAGTGTACGTTCTCGGATGACGTGGTACATGGTGGGTCGTTCCGTTGCGAGTCTCCCTTGTGTTCGCGCTCGGACGATCGTCCCCTCGAGGTGGCGGCGCATATGAGCTACGATCTGTGCTTTCGCACGCTGAACTGTCAACTGTCGTTCCGGTGTGGGTGGCAAGGAGGCGCATTCGCGAAGGACGGTGAAATAAAAATCAAGGGTCTGCCGCCTCCAAGCAGCAGTCTCACGACCATGCGTAATAAAGGTTCACCGTAGGGCCGGCTTGGCGCAGGTTAACCACCAACTAATCGACGTAGGATATGTTGGGAGGCGGCGGACGCACAAACTCTACGTGTCTTCGATGGCGCGTCGACAATCCGGAGAAGCGAGATGAGCAAGGCTTAATTTCCAGGCATGTCGGCTACGCCACACCCGTTGGCGACGAAGGGTGACGGCACATATATAGGCCTCGTGATCAGAAAAGGCTACTGGCCACAACTCCGCGTCACTCACCGTTGCCGCGAGAGAACGGGAGACGTAATTCCTATCGATGTGACTAGACGAGCGACCTGTGAAATGGGTGTTTCCAGTTCCATTTCCTCGAACATGTTCCCATGTATCTACCAGCTGGAGATCGTCGATGAGTGTCCCAAGTTCGGGGCACGGTGAATGGCGTGCCAGCTGATCTTTAGGTGCTTGGGTGCAATTGAAATCGCCCCCTAATATCAAGTCATCGTGCGTGCCCTGAAAAAGGGGTGCTATTCCTTCTGCGAAGAAGAGCGATCGGTCACGACGGCGATTCGTTCCGGAAGGGGCGTACACATTGATAAAGCGGACGCCTTGCACAGTTACGGCCATTCCTCTAGCGTCGGATAGATATCGGACTTCGTCCGCCTAGAGGCCCTCTCTGAGGAGAATTGCGACTCCACTGTTAGTTGGCGAGTTTGGGACACATGAGCCGTATAACCATACATCCCCGGGAAATCGGCGACGAAGACTTCTTGGAGAAAGACAATGTCAACTTCTGCTGCATTGAGCATGTCTTGGAGCAGCGACAACTTCGCACGTGTCCGAATGGTGTTAATGTTGATGGTCGTTAAGCGATAAGTCTGTAGATCGTCTCCTGCGGCGGGGGCCGCCGTCAGTGACGCCGTAAAAGGTGGGGCCTGTGATCTGCTGGCCCCGTCCGCGCCGTCAACTGTTGCTACTCGGGAGGGGCCGAGTTGTGGGAGGAGAGACCCCTCTCCTCATCCACCACAGCGGCCGTAGAATCGTCTTCAATGTCATCCGCCCAAGGTCCGTAAGTTAACGGTGGCTGCGGTAGAACACTTGTGTGCTGAGTGACTAAGGGTGAATCCGCGATTGTTTCCGGTTGTGTACCAACGGTGGGTAATGTGTGGACCACCCGTTTGCCCGAGAGAGCGGAATCGGGTTTGTCAAAATCAGACAAAGTGACCGGAGAGGGCGATCTCGTGTCATCCATTTTCCTCGTCGTTCCGTCGGCCGTCCGGTCGTCAACTGGAGAAGACGTCCGCTGGAGGCAATCGTCTGAGGGTGTGCGACGTCGCTTTTTATGTTTTCTCGGTGACCTTTGTTTGCGGACGTGGGTTTCTGTGTCCGAAAGACCTTGTGGCTCCCGTATAGCATCCCCCTCAGGCAGAAAGGCAGAGGTTGGTACAACCCTAGCGTCGAGTTCCATTCTCTCGTCCGAATCTTCATGTGGAGTCGATGGGCGGCGTTCTGCAACCTCTGCAGACACCGTAATGGCGTTGGTCAAACCAGGACCGGCGACAGGCGCCCATTCTAACGCTTCCTGTCTTCCTGGGGTGTTGTCGTCTGTCATGACAGTCGATCGTGTCACCTCTGCGTAATTGAGGGGGAGGGCCGTGAGCGTAGGAGGTGGTGTCGTGTCATGCAATGGAAGTTGTGTAACCCGACGTTGAATACACGCCGAGCGTACATGACCCTCCTGGCCGCAACCAGAACAAGTACGAGGTTGTCCGTCGTACATTACTATTGCTCGACAGCCACCTATGACTAAGTAGGACGGCACATGTTTCTTTAATTCAATTTTCACTTGACGGACGCCGTTGAGGACCTGGTACGTGTCGAAGGTGTTCCATTTTTGGCCACGTGACTAATTACCGTCCCATAAGGGCGGAAAGCTGAGGTAAGGACGTCCGGTGGTACTTCGAAAGGGAGTTCGAAGACTCTTAGTGTGCGTAATCCTAGGCCAGCATGGTCAACAGTAATCTCTCCGATGTGACCATCGGAGTGTTTGAACTTGAGAGTATTCGCGCATCTGTTCACAACTGCGTGACATAACTCGTCAGCGACCATCTTGACGTAAACGACGCTACTTGTGATGGATAGCTGGATACCGATGATGTGCTGTGTTGGTATTTGAACTTCGTCACGGATGAATCGTTCGACTTCAAAGGCTCGTGGTCGTGCGTAGTCGGGCTGAAAGGTGATCTTGATGGTAGCTTTTCTGTGCGAATGAGCCATGGCGACTCAGTGTTAACGAACGCGAGTATTAGCTGCGGCGAGGAAGTAAACAAACTAAGCGCGCTCGCGATTCTGCAGACGGGACGTAAACAAGACGTCCTCGCCGCTCACCGGTCGAAAGGAGACTGAACCACCGGTACACATAGAATAATTTTTAAAAAAAGGAATACAGTTCATACCATAATCCAATAAGTTGGGATCGCTGTTGAGATTTGCTAAACTTCATTGAGGGCATATGGAAGATTTCCAATCTCAATAGCGGTCCAACCTTACTGGATTATAAACACATTAAAATATTTGCATTATAATTACAATCATTTACATTCAGAACCAGAAGTGCAGTACGAATTATCAACGGATATTACACGACGAAAGATTTTGGATGATGCAGAAAGTATTTTATCTGCCTTTACGGTGTTACAGTAATGCACATCAGGCATTTTTAAGCTTTACGGTGATTGCTGCCCACAGTTCTATTTCGGTCACACAGGAACCAACTATACTATGAAGATATGGCCTTTTGGCGAAAAAGCTTTAATAAATGCATCTTTGGAAGACATTTCGTAGATCATTGCTACTCAGTCACAAATACTATACGTTATCAAGAAAAGGAAAAAAAATCATATTTCAGACTCAGTGAGAAAGGAGACTGATCAAACAAGTCGTTACTAGGCATCTTTCCTGAGTTATTTGGAAACAAAAACTGTAACTTATGCCTTCTCTCAACTACCAGTCAGAAGACCTTGTATTATTTAACTACTTAGCACATAATTTTGTCTAAATTGCTTGATTTGTATAAATTCTATGAAAGTATGAATTACAAATATACGTTATCTTAGTCATTGTCGAATTATGTATATATTTTTAATCTGATTTATGCAGCAGATGATGTACCATATATTGCGCTCTTCGAAGCGAAGCAAACGACTAATAATAATATACTAACAAATTATTTGCTGTTACTATACATCATATTATTGTTTGGCTGTGAATCTGTCAGATATGCAGTAGAGAACAAGGAAAGGAAGGGAAGGGATGGGTGGGCAATTATGAGTTCCAGCCACGCAGGGCACTGTGGTAATGCATTGGCGAAAGTTGAAAATTTGTGCCGGACCGGAATTCGAAATCGGATTTACAGCCACTCATGAGCTGTTGCCTTAATCAGTTCTTCCATCCGAGACAAATGAGCAATTACAGTTTGGATACTCTTATCTATATGTAAGTAGATTCATTTGTTCAAGTGTTGTCGGTTTGCCACTTTCAACGGTTTCACTTACATCCTCCTACTCAGTATCATATAATGTACCTTTTACTTTACACAATAAACTCCATCACTGAACGTGGAAACATGAAAATGTATAATCACCTGAAGACCTGTAGAAGCATGAAACTTAAGATTAATATTAACCACCTTCAGTTTCAACCCATGAGGACTGACAGCTCTGTAAATTGGCATCTTCTAAATTTAATTTCATTTCGAACGCTTGTGTTTTATTTTTGTTAGATGTCGCTTGACAACTTAATAGACAGTTGCATCGGTCCCGTGGGTCTACCGCGAATGGAAACAACTGCCGCTTGCAGATGCTAAAATATGTTTTTTTTTTTTCTTCGAGAAATTTTATTGCTTTCGCTCGTAATGAAAGGAGCCAACTATTACGAATAACTGAGTCGTAGAGAGAAGGATGCCCCTGTTTCGCATCGCTCTTCTTCCGTTAAGCATAAGGTATGTAATCTTACAAGGAAATTTTGACCACATATTTAACGTTCTGTAGAACAGTACTAAAGGGCTTGTAGAAATAATGTGGGATACTAATTCGTATTGAAATGAGAAATGTCTCCAACATTTATACTGATCTACATTTGTTGCACTAAGGAGAAACAAAATTTCAGAAGATCTGATAGGAAATAAATGATTTCAAAGACGAATCTAATGTACACAAACGTACTCATGAATAACGATGTACTAGTTCACAATTTTGTGATGAATGTCTTTATGGTAATATTCATCCGATAGAGTAAAACTGAGGATTCCCAAGGAAATATCATAGGCCCTCTATTGTTCATGATCTGTATTAACAACATATGAGACAATCTGAGTAGCACTGTTAGATTGTTTGAAGATGATGCTGTCATTTACCATCTTGTGAAGTCATCAGTTGAACAAACATAATTACAAAATGATCTAGATAACATATGTGTATGGTGCTTAAAGTGGCCATTGATCCTGAATAAAGAAAATTGTTAAGTTATTCACATGAGTACTAAATGAAATCCTCTCAATTTCGATTACGCAATAGTCCCACACATCTTAAGGCCGTAAATTCAACTAAATACTTAGTGATTACCATTACAAATAACCTAAATTGGAACGATTACACAGATAATGTTGTGTACAGAGCAAACCAGAGACTGCAATTCATTTGCAGAAGACTTAGCATGTGCAACAGGTCTACTAAAGAGACTGCTTACACCACGCCTGTCCACTCTACTCCGGGGAGACAGACGGATGACATCGAAAAAGTTCAAAGAAGGGCGGCTCATTTTGTACTGTCCCGAAATAGGGAAGATAGTGCCACAGACATGATACGTGAATTGGAGTGGCAATTATTAAACCAAATTCGGTTTCGTAGCGACTGGATTTTCTCATAAAATGTCAATCACCAGTTTTCTTCTCCGATTGCGAAAACATTCTCTTGGCAACCACCTACAAGAACTGATCATCACGATGAAATAAGATGAATCAGAGCTCGCACATAAAAATTTAAGTGCTCATTTTTCCTGCTCACCGTTCGATAGTGGAACGGCAGAGAGACAGCTTCAAGGTGGTTCACTGAACCCTCTGCAAGGCACTTCATTGTGAATAGCAAAGTAATCACGTAGATGTAGATGTAGATAACACGACGGCCTGAAGCGAAATTCTGTCTTCTGTAATTGCCCTAAGATAACGTCGACATAACAACCAATCAGCAGCATACTGCACGTTACAACTTGTTGGAATGATGTAACAAATATATTCTCTCGAGAATTGCAGCCCAAGAATCTTAAGTTAAGGACTGCTTGGGATATTTGCTACGTCCATAGCTTTCCGTATTCTACGTGTGCCGTCTGCGTGGTGGAAAATGCCAGTTACTGACGAAGTTTGTCCAGAAATAATAGACGAATGTATTACTGATATGTGGAAAATAATAAAGCACGTGAATGCTAGGCTCGAAGAAACACACGCAGTTCGCCAGCTCCACCCAGTCACATTGAGGCTACCTTGGTTCTTATTAATATACCATACCCATTGTGACACTCTACAACCTCTGGTTCTTTCAATCTCCTTAAATTCCCACCTTTTTGCAGTTTCTTCAGTTTTAATCCACATTTCATAACCATTAGATTGTGGTCAGAGCCACATCTGCCCTTGGGAATGTCTTACAATTAAAACCTGCTTCCTAAATCTGTGTCTTACCATGATATAATATGTCTGACACCTTCCAGTGCCTCCGGGCCTCTTCCACGTATACCACCTCCTTTCATGATTCTTAAACCAAGTGTTAGCTATGAGTAAGTTACGCTCTTTGCAAAATTCTACCAGGTGGCTTGCTCTTTTATTCATTACCCCCAGCCCCCGTCTCGTGGTCGTATTCCAGTCCCCCATGGCTGTTAAATTTTCGTCTTCCTTCACTATCTGAATAATTTCTATTATCTTATCACACATTTCTTCAATCTCTTCGTCATCTGCGGAGATAGTTGGCATATAAACTTTGGCTACTATGGTAGGCGTGGCCTTCGTGTCTATCTTGGCTACAATAATGCGTTCATTATGCTGTTCATAGTAGCTTACCAGCGTTCCTATTTTTTTAATTCATCATTAAACCCATTCCTGAGTTACTCCTGACTAGTAGTCTTGTTCCTCCTGCCACCGAACTTCACTAATTCCCACTATATCTAACTTTAATATATCAATTTCCCTTTTTAAATGTTCTAACCGACCTATCCGATTGAGAGATCTGACAGTCCACGCTCCGATCCGTAGAACTCCAGTTTTGTTCCTCCTGATAACGACGTTGTCCTGGATAGTCCCCGCCCGGAGATCCGAATGGGAGACTATTTTACCTCCGGAATATTTTACCCAATAGGACGCCATCATCATTTAACCACACAGCAGAGCTACATGTCCTCGGCTGTAGTTTCACCTTGCTTTCAGCCGTCCGCAGTACCAGCATAGCAAGGCCGTTTTGGTTAATGTTTCAAGTTCAGATCAATCATTCAAACTGTTGCACCTGCGACTACTGAAAAGGCGGCTGCCCCTCTTCAGGAACCACATGTTTGTCTGGCCTCTCAGCAGATACTCCTTCATTATTGTTGCACCTACGTTACGACTATCTATATCGGTGAGGCACGCAAACATCCACACCGACGGCAAGGTCCATGATTAATATGGGGAAGCTAAACGAGTTAAAGAGTGCATATCTCTGCCATTAAGGGTTAATTGCTCCCACAAATACTGACTTTAGTTTAGGCAGTGACGGTTGCTAATAGAAAAGAATAAATACAAAAAAATAGTTGCTTTGATGGTTTTGAGGGAAACACTCACTTGATTTCATGTTGCCTGACTTAACTGCTATAAAACGGCACTAAAAAAAATAGCAAAAACAATAACGAACAAGAACGTAGGATTTTCGCCGCCGTAGCCGATGAAGTTCTTGAGATTTTCTTTCGCAACATTCTTTTCAGAGTCTTTGGATATGACACTGTGGCAATCTTTCTGAAGCCACCCTCTTGGAAGTGGCAGCACACTGGGCTGTTCCCAGAAGGAAGCCATAAGCCGTCGTCTCATAGACTGTGCATTCGCACGGCAACGTGCGTGCTAACTTTCTAACGTTATAGCGTGGATAAAGCACGCTGGGGAGTCTTTTCGAACGTGCAGAGCAGTATGTAACATGTCAGATCTCCTGAACGCGCATTTGAACCTAGACCTCTCTCCTTTTAGGAGAGAGCCGGGAGAAGCCATATTAGCATTCAGTACAAGACCATATTTGATGGGTTTTATAGTATAATTGAGTAAAGCACCAGGAAATTGTGTGTCCCTAGAAAATTCATTAACTGATACGATTCGATGTAATAAAACGACCGGGAACGTCATATTGGTGGGCACTCCTGACTAATGTGTAGGATGTTCGGCACACCGTAAACTCCCGATTCACTACGCTGCCATCGCCATGTTGCGTCGTCGCCTGGTATCGCTGAGACAAATCAGAAATAAGGACAGTACGCGACGGGGAGTCTGTATTCAGCATACACCAGTAGCGGGAAGTTTAGCTCAAGGCCGATGGCTACGGTTGAGAATTAGGCCAGAAAACAAACGACTGAAACTGATTAAATTGTGGGTTACTAGTCGAGCGGGTATAGAATTCTCCGGTGCTCATGCAACAGGTTTCCTCCTACAACGCTGTCATCCGGTCGCGAACTGCAAACTCCACGGCTGTGGACTTTTTAGTAAGCATGTGGCAGTTACAAAATGTAATGCAGCTCCGCTCTAGGACCTCGACTGCTGCTTTCCAGTATGAGATTTTCACTTTGCAGCGGAGTGTGCACTGATATGAAACACCCAGGCAGATTAAAATTGTGTGCCGGACCGAGACTCGAAGTCGGGACCTTTGCCATTCGCGGGCAAGTGCTCCACCATCTGAGCTACCCAAGCACGACTCACGTCCTGTCCTCCCAGCTTCACTTCTTCCAGTACCTCGTCTCCTACCTTACAAACTTAACAGAAGCTCTCCTGCGAACGTTGCAGTACTAGCACTCCTGAAAGAAAGGATATTGCGAGACGAGGTACTGGCAGAAGTAAAGGTGTGAGGACGGGACGTGAGTCGTGCTTGGGTAGCTCAGATGGTAGAGCACTTGCCCGAGAAAGGCAAAGGTCCCGAGTTCGAGTCTCGATGCGGCACACAGTTTTAATCTGCCAGGAAGTTTCAGTTGCTGGTTTGTTTGCAGCTCGCTTATTTCCTCACCTTGAGGCGTTGTACAGAATTGCAGCCTTCGTACGTAGTGGTTCACGCCAGAAATTGTTTAAAATGTCGTCCTGAACGTGCAATGTGCCTAGCTACTTATTAATGATTTTACTTCCTGTAACTCGAGGCTGCGCTCGTGTATCAGTATTTTTGTTACGGTCAGTGACTGTAAGCAAGTAATTTATAAATATCTGTGCACATAGTAGCTTCAAGATGTTTGTATAAAAAATTATGCAGTGCTGGTATCTTGGTGCCAATTGAATGTGTTTCCCTTATTTTTCTGTGTGTTTAATCTGAAATCACGCATTAGATTTCGTAACTATGTTTAACAGATGTATCTATTTACTTCATTGGAACAGTAGTAGAGGTTTTAGGGATTTCACTGCTCTACGCTGTATCGGATGTGAGATTTTGCTATCAGGGCAACACATACTCACAGTTTCTTCCTTCCATGTCAATGCACTATAGTACCTACATTTCTATGTGTCCTCCTAAGATAAATAATTAATTATTAGTACAGTCAATCAACGATCATAATCAAATGCAGCGTCATTAAAAGCCTCCCGCGTTCCACAAAAAAATGGTTCAAATGGCTCTGAGCACTATGGGACTCAACTGCTGTGGTCATTAGTCCCCTAGAACTTAGAACTACTTAAACCTAACTAACCTAAGGACATCACACACATCCATGCCCGAGGCAGGATTCGAACCTGGGACCGTAGTAGCCACGTTCCACATGTAGAGGTATGATGTCTCTTCGTTTATTGTACATGATATAAATGACACCTTCTCTTCCAGTGTCTCGGAAGCTACAAGAGGCGCTTGACGATCAGCATCTAAAATGCGACTGGCTTGTGACTGTTCTGCTGACCTTTTACGTCTGTATGGCCACCTGACGTTCTGCAGCCAAGTTCTGGCGGACCTTAAATTGCTAAGAGATATTTTTCTTTCGATCAACTATCCCAACTTGAGCTGTCTTTGATCTATGAGCTAAGTAAGACTCAAATTTTCAGTGCATATCGTAATAGTGTTTAATATGGTCCTCGGGCTTACAGTCGGATTTTATTGTTGTATATCCACAAAATCTCTTGAGTTATGCTAGGTAGTGTAGGAACTCACTGCCACAAACAGCACAAACAGTGATACTGAATTCGCACAATTAAGGAATATTCTATAAACGCTAATAGTTGTCGACCACCGCTCCAGGGTTGTTTGCTTCCCACTGACGTGCACCATGTTGAAAAATTTTTCTAATATATTTAAAAGTGTTATAATGCTCAAGAAGATAGTACTCCTTTCTAAAGCAGCCTATGGGCTTCCTCAGGGCTCTGGCTACCTCCATACCAAATTTCACTGAAACGATTCAGCGGTAGAGCTGTGAAAACGTAGTAGTGTTACATTTGCGTTTAATAATTTTTGTGTCAGTATAGAAGTATGGCAGAAACACGTTGCAAATTGTGTGAGCACTGTACTGATTCAGTTGAATCAAATTACGTAGAACATATCAATCAATAAATGCATTTTCACAAGTATAAAGTTCAAAAGTAAAAGAATTAATATCTTTTTCGGAGTATAATTTTTTCCTAATTTTCGTAATATTCTTCAAATGTATATATATCTTGCACTACACAGTTTGTAATGTAGCCTATGTTCTTCCTCCGGATTCAAGCTAACTTGCACCAAATTTCATCGAAATCGATCCAGTGGCTTAATAGTGAAAACGTAGCGGACAAGAGTTACTTTGTCACTTTTAATGCTACTATGGTGGTCTGGATACGTATGAACTGAATATACTGAGGTTTTTATATGCATTGTGGTCTGTTAACCGCAGCTGCGTTCGCCTATTAGTAAAATGAAATGAAATGTGGTGAGATGGTTGGTGACATTAAATATAAAATAAGTCGACGTCAACATATGAGAACAAAGCGTAGTTCGTCCAATGTTTCACCAATTAGCTGTAAGGAATCTTCAAGAGGAATTCTGGTAAACAGAGACAAAACATTCGTGGGACTCAGACACAGACTTCAAACGCGGTATAAAAACCAGAAAACTGGAAATATGGTGTTCGCCTTTTCCGACAGGTGGACTGAGAATGGACGATAAATACTTGGTTAGGTTGTAAGTAGGAGTGCCCACACCACTAACAATAGGCCGAAGAGGAGCTCCCTAGTTCACGCGTACCTCAGGCGAACCGAATGATCTCGGCGGGACTTCAGCACCAGGCCGAAGGTTTTTTTAAGAACATCGTCAGATAGTGAACTCTTCTTCAAAAGTGAAAGCGTCTTGCTTTTTATACGTTTAGTTGTATCGTTCTGCACTCTTCGGTACGTCGAGTCTGCAAGTAAAAGATCCATTTTACCCACATAACCGGCCAGGAAAGAAAGAATCGTTGCATTGCCCTTGTTTGCTTATAGAATGAATGACAAATACTTTGAACAAACTGAGGGAGTGCCCATGGGCAGTCCATTAGCCCCCATAGTCGCCAATTTGTTTATGGAAGACTTAGAAGATGGCGTTCCTAAAGTCAACTTGTTTCTGGAGACACGCCGATGACACATTTATGGTATGGCCACATTCGAAAGACGCTCTGGATCGTTTACTAGATCATTTTAACTGTCTGCATCCGAATGTATGGTATTGAATAGTTGGAAAACTTTCGTTTTTAGGTGTTTTCGTCTACTGGAGGAATGATGCACTACGAATAGCGTTTATCGTAAGCCCTTGCAATCATCAAGTAGTCATCCATCGTACCAACGCAATGGGCTTCTATGTACATTGGTAAAAAGAGCTTACACCATCTCAGATGCAGATACTTTGACACAAAAACTGGATCATCTAAAGGCTGTCTTCAAGCAGAATGGTTATACTGACAATCAGATACGCCATGCTCTACAGACTGGATCTTCGCGGAAACCAACAGAAGATACAAGCAAATTGGTGGCATTTCTAACTTTTTGGGGAGCATATCTTCAAAAGTAGAAAATTTTTAAAGGAAATTTGATATCAATAGAGTGTTTCGTACGACACATAAAACCAGAGTTCTGCTGAGCTCAGTGTGAGAACGCCGGGCTCTAAAGAGTCCTTGTCATTGCGGGAAAAGTCTATATTGGACAAACGATTCGTACGTTCCCGGATCGTTGCGTCCAGCATCATCGCCACACGCGTTTGTTTCAGGCAGAAAAATCTGCAGTGGCGGAATACTGTCTTACTGAAGCAGATACTATGTTGTACGGTGAGACACAAGTGGTTGCCCATGCGTCGTGGTATGGGAACTGAGTAAGGAAAGAAACCATTGAAATCCGGCTATCTGACAATGTTATAAACAGAGATAAGGAATATCCTTGGAGTAAGAGTTGGAAGCCAGTCCTATTTGACACTGAGAAACAGCAGACCTTCTTTCGGTCATCAAACTCTGTCATTACTGATTGGTGTCTATTTATCGTTTCCTCGAACTTTCACCACTGGTGCGCTGTTGTTCCTTGCGCTAGAGGGCAGTTATGTTAGCGCACGCACGGTGGCCCGCTAGTGGTTGTATAAAGTAGCCGCCGCGGCGTGTTTGATTTCGGTTCCGGGGAGCTAGTGCAACGGCCTACTGTTCTGAAGATGGGGGCTAGGTTAACCGCCAAAATACTGTGTCCAGATGACGATGTGTTCCGACTGGAAACCCGACTCATTGGGTTGGATCGTATAATGCAGAACTTAAGAAACAATAAATGCACTTCCGCGAAGATGATTAAGTAGAAAAGTCCAAGAATGTTTAGGTTTGTCAAAGAGCAATTATCGTTTCACATTGAGACGCACGCGGTTCATATTCATGCAGTTTATTGCTTGTCATCTTGTCTTTACCTGTCTGTCGCCTCGTTTCTTATTCGATTTTCTGATGTCTCTAACTTACTGTCCTGCCTGCCCGTGAGTGGGAGCAGCAGCGCTTATCGATAAGGGCACTGTTGGTTCAAATGGCTCTGAGCACTATGGGACTTAACATCTCAGGTCACCAGTCCGCCAGAACTTAGAACTACTTAAACCTAACTAACCTAAGAATATCACACACATCCATGCCCGAGGAGGGATTCGAACCTGCGACCGTAGCGGTCGCGCGGTTCCAGACTGAAGCGCCTAGAACCGCTCAGCCACCAACGGCCGGCGGGCAGTGTTGTATTATCTTTGGAGCGACCGCTAGTATTTCCGGGTCGCCGTGTGTCAGGAGTGCAGTCGGGACGCAGTGTCAGTGAGGTGAGGTCAGCGTGTACTCGCCGACCATTGGCAACACACATGTGCTGTCCGACGGAAGAAGACTGAAGCGGGAACGGCAGTCGGTTGGTCGTTCGGTCGGCCGTGTCATCGGACGACGTATATTTGGTCGCCCGCCAATTCGTGTTCTCTGTGTATGTCGACTTGTCATTCGTCCTTGCTGTACCACAGCGATTGCTTTTGCGATTCTTCAGGTTCTTGTGGAAGTGATTTCGTGGAACTGTGTCTAGCTCGTGTAATTTCGACTGAGCAGTCATGTTAATGCTGTCTGCGTACTGGAGTACGCAGTCCCTCGGTTGGGACAGAGCGGCGAGGAAGTCTCCGCGGCGAGGTCATTAGCGTAGTGTTCTGCTGTGTGTTTTTCTCTCCTTGTTAATGGTGTCCGTGGGGCGTGTAGTTCGACAGCATTCTTCATATTTTTTTTAGAGGTTATTGTGCCTTAGCTTTCTGTAGACGCCAATTTTGAAGACGTAGTGGTGCTGGAATCTTCGTCTTCAGCTGATATTTTCCGTTGTCGTGCCGTTACTCGGGCGGAAGGGAATAGATTAGGTTTTTGGTCGGTTCTTCAGCGGTACCTGGGTCTGGTTGCTATCTAATTACTTAATCTTTTTCTTGGATAACTATCACACCTAACCTTACGTTAGAGTTACCTCTTCAGGCAGACTCTTGGACCATTTCTGAGCACCCTTGTTCTGTTGTTTTTAGATTGTGATTTTTGTCTCAATTACTGTACGAGGCCTTCAGCCGCCTGTTAATTTAGTTTGTCTTAATTTTAAAATAAGGCCTTCAGACGTCTTAAATTAAAACTTTGAAGATTATTGTTTGAACTATTTTTTTTTAAAAAAGAGAGAAAAGGGGAATTTTGATCTATTGCATATTCTTACTATCCAGGCCTTAAGCCTTGAGTTGTTCTATGTTCAGTATGTGGTCTTCAGACGAACTTTTACGTGAAATATTTTAAGATAAGTCCTTCAGCCATCTCAAACTAAAATTTGAAAATTCAAGTGGTTAAAACCTTTTAAACTTTTTTCTCTATCTGAAATTCTTATTGTCCAGGCCTTAAGCCCTCTGTTCTTCTTTGCCCAGTGTGTGGCCTTGAGCCGAGTATTTACGTCAGATTTTTATAAAAGTAAGGCCTTCTGCCGCATGTCTTACTTAAAGGAATTGTAATAACTTGTGTTTGGGCTTTCGCCAGTATTGTTTCAAATCCTTTTAAGGGCATGTGTGATTACGTCTTTTTAGGAAAATAAAGTTTGTATGTTTTGTGCAACTGACAGTAACTGATTCTGGCCCCTTTCCGCAACCATAACCTGATCCGCTCTGTCGTGCGAACCCAGGTTTCACATATTTTGCGTTATATTTTCCAAATCAATAAATATGTTGTACTACCACTTTTTAAAGTAGGCAATGTTTTTTCTCGGTGTTCAAGCTATATCTATACCAAATTTCATCAAAATCGACTCGCCGCTATAGTCGTGGAAGCGTTATAGCGCATTTATAATATCAGAATGGAATTATGGATTAAAACAGATATCAGTACCTTTGTACGCATAGAATTATGTAGTGACGATTTGAAAGAGAATCTTTACCTGAGTACTTTTCGTTGTAATATTATCTGTTCAAACCTGGAGATTTAGACTCGTCTGCCAGGTTTTGCTTATTTGCCTAAGACGGCAGCAGAAAACATTTTGGTGATAAATTACCAAAATCATTTACTTAAAATGTTTGATTATGATTTTATAAATTATTTGCATCCTTTAAAAAGGGATAACATGAAGAGGTAATGAAGACATTGGGCACAATAGCCACAACGAACAAGGAAATAAAGTCGTGCATTGAAAGCAAATCGGAAGAAACCTGGAAGAGCTCAGCAACAGTGAAGACGGCCTGTCAGTTCCTTCTTCCCATACAAAAGGAACAAGAATGTCTCACTTCCTTCCGATAAAGGCTGCTATACCCTACCTCTCGGAACTTGGTTCACATCCCAGCTACTTACTCAAAATTAAACGACACAAAAAACTTGCGAATGTGTAACAATCGGCACACCGGACGACATAGTCTCAAACTGTGCCATTAGACAGTACTACAGACCAGAACAGGAACGTCTTTGGCAATACACCAGTCTATAGCAGAATAAGAAATGAGGATCTGTGGCAGAAGTTGAACGTGGCTGACAGCGAAAATATTAAACTGCAAGCCCACGTGGCCAAGAGACAACGAATAAGAACCACTATGGTAGAACATCCACCCACAACAACCTTCTGCAAGTAGCGAGGAGATGAACCTTGGTGAGCACAAGCAAGGACTCCCTCAGACTCTGATAGCTACCTCCCAATCCCTACACGGCACGGAAACAGAGCCCCCGTAATCCTGAGTAATGCCACAGTGAGCCAGGGCCGGACACCACGTACCATACGGTAATACAGAGCTGTGCAGTATAATACTTTAAGAGATAGTGTAGTCTGGAATTATGAATTACAAAATTTGTGATGTAGGAATGTAGCATGATAGAAGAGACCAGTAGCATGGGCCTTCTGGATCCAGAATCAGCATATAGCTGTTACACTATGTTCGGTGTGCATACTGTAAGACCTTCGGTACACACACCATCAGATTATTTGACTTGTCAATCTAACGAAGTAGGCGAGTGTCAGCAATATGTCTCGTGGTCTTATCGTGGCATGTTTATCTTCTGCCGTTAGGTCAGACGATAGAAATGCCACTTGCACGCTTAGAGTAGAAGATTGACGGTGACCAACTTTAAACAGAAGTTCATTAATTTTCACACACATTTATTAAAATAATAAAAATATAGACATTATGTAACTTGATTCTGGATGGTGTTTACAATTGACAATCTGAAGCTCCTTTGGTCTTGGAACGTTAATCTTATTTTCACATATCTCTGATACTTGACAAAGTGTCTAGACATTTCTCTTCATGGCTATGTACAGGAATATGATAATCTTATTAGGCGCAGACTGAAACTTGACTATAGACTAGTACAGACAAATGCAGACTAATGGAGACTAATGCAGACTGACTCATCGGAGGTCTGTACACTCGTTATAATACCACGAGCGTTCAGGTATCACTGCGCGTGATGAGCAAGGAGAAAAGGTTCTACGTTAGCAGCAATCCCATTAGCTGCGTTACACATTAATACACGGATCGGCGGAAGCAGAATTTGGTCCATTTCTAAGACAGCGCCATCTCGGAGTGCGGAGATGGACAAGCGCTGCGCCTGCGCTGTTGTGCTTAGCGGGGCACGCTCTAGTGGGAAAGTTGGGTACGCGCTGACTACATGGAACTATGTACAAAACATCATGTCTGAGTGGAAGGACAACCAGAGCTGAGGTTCATACTGCATAGTTTGAAAATCTGCTTTAGTGTGGACATGTTCTTGGACGACCAGTTTCGGAGTCACGTAGTACCATCGTCGGGTGCCACGCATCAGTTTTAGACGTTAGTGCGCGCAACGAGTTTTTGTGTGTGTTTGAGCGTGTGGTTGTGTAGTCAATCAGGAGGAAAAACATACATGTAGATGCATTTAAAACTGACCACATAAAATACGTGATGGAAAATTTGTGGTAAGGTCTTATAGGACCAAACTGCTGAGGTCATTGGTCCCTGACCTACACACTACTTAATCTAACTTGAACAACACAAACACCCATCCCCGAGGGAGGACTCGAACCTCCGACGGGGAGAGCCGCAAGGACCGTGACAAGGCGCAACAGACCGAGCGGCAGTATATGGGATGATACCCTATTGCATGTAAAAACGAAAGAGCAGAAAGAAACATGGAAGTATTACTCACAAATATAGGTCCTCGTAGTAAATGTGCAGTGTTACAACACTGCTACTGTCTCCGAGAGGTTCTAGGCGCTACAGTCTGGATAGCGCGACCGCTACGGTCGCAGGTTCGAATCCTGCCTCGGGCATGGATGTGAGTGATGTCCTTGGGTTAGTTAGGTTTAAGTAGTTTTAAGCTCTAGGTGTTAAGCCCGTTGGTGGTCAGAGCTATTTGAACCATTTTTATTTTATTTTATTTTATATTTTGCTACTGTAAGACTACGTTTATTTCGAAAAGAAACTACAAGTCAGACGTTTAAAAAGTGATAAATGGGCCTCCGTTGATTTTAAATCAAATATAAGCACTGGTAAATAGCGTTTCGATAACAGGTGTTCCAGTAGTAGTCACTTTCATTATTTTTTAATTGCATATTTTACGTAGGTTTATTTCCCTTAAACATCATAGTCTTTAGTTATTTATAATTATTTTAAAATATTACATGCTATATACATGTATACCAATTCATTTGCCCCAATTTGTTTGTTGTTGTATCTAGATAACGGACTAACAGAAAATAGAAAATAAATAAATTATAAAACACCAAACAGTTCTTCTTGTTAACAACTACTACTTCGAAAGCTTGAGTAGGAATAACTTTGATACATGAAATGTATTCGCAGTTGCGAATACAAACAACCATCAGCTGTATAAGGGAATAGCGACAGTGAAAATTTGTGTCAGACCGGGTTCGAACTGGGATTGCCCCTTTACGCGAGCAGTCGCTCTAACCGCTTTGGCTATCTGTGCACGACCCAAGGCCCAAAACAAACTTCCATAAGTCGTTGTTACTGCGTCACAACCTGTACTCGCACATACATGTAATTAACCCACAGGGGAGGACATTTTAATTGGCAGTATCTGCCGATAAATGCGATATTGCAGTGCCGGTGTCGTTAAAAACAACGATGCATTATTCCTTCGAACGTGCATACATATCCGAAGGGGCATTGCATTTTTCTTCTGAAAACACAGGCACTGCAATACTCTATTAATTTTGCTACTTGTGAGAGCAATAAACTATTAACTTTTGCCCCATTTCATAGGTTTACCCCAGTCAGCCACTTATTTGCTCCTTGTAAGTAATATTCTGTTTGTTTCACTGCGTTGACGTGACAATGATTTACACATCCTAACGCAGAGTATACCTTATAGCAAACTGTCGTTTGTTACCATTTTAGTGTATCCGCTAAAGCTTCATATCGATAAAAAATTTCTTCATTCAAAAAATACAGGGTGTTTGACTATCATCGGCAGAAGTGAATGGAGTTGAGTAAAGAACAATGAAAAGAAACAAATAATCGAAATAAACGTAGGTCCGGAAACCATACCATTTGTCACGAATGGGTACATGTATACGTCAGAATCCCTGAAGTTCCAATCTCCAGATATGCACTTGAGGACAACACGTTACCACCAGGTTTTCAACAGGGGCAGAGTCCATTTGAAAGGTGTACACATGTCCGGAAAGTACTAACAACCAACAACGAGGCGATCCCGGAATTTGTTGGATGCACGAAAGCTTTTAAATACAACCCTCCCCCCTCCCGCATACACACACACACACACACACACACACACACACACACACACACACACGAAAACACTCACAAAATTCTGCTGCCTCAGATAGGGGACCTGAAAGGCCATTGTATTGCCAAACTACGACTGAAACAGTTCATGCGACGAGTACTTAGCTCTCCGCAATGATGATAAAATCAAACAAGGGTGGTTTATCACTATTATTTCACCTCACTTGCGGTTTGTCGAACTGTATGTTGCCTTAGACTCTAACACTGCTGTAACATTAGACTTGTGTTCATACTTCACATCGGGAAAACTGTTACTTTACGGACCATATTGGGTGTAGCCCCTCTTAAATGCGGTCCCTTGTAAAAGCTGCATTCAGGTTATAACACCTCCGATTGGCAAGGCTACTGAATGTGCCACCAAGGTAAGTGTTGGTATCGTTAGAAGCAGCCAAAACTCGCCAGGAGCCACGTCAAGTGAGGTGAGTAGTGAGCATTACAAATCACTTCCAAGTTGTTGGTGCGAAGAAAATGTAGCGTCGTTTTCGCGAGAAGCGACGCTGGATAGTCTTGGTAGAGAAGCACAGGTTTAGCCTTTATGTGCCGTTTCTCACGCTATGATCGAAGGAGCTTGCCCCTCAGAACAACTTGGTAGGATGCACCTGTCACCGAAGAAAAGTTTGGAACCCAATGAGTAAAGATTTCGCCATGGGTCTCCCAAGACATGGCCAGCATCAGTTTTTCAGCACTGGTGCTTACCCTAAATATTTGTGGTAACGATGAGTGTGTACGTTTCCGTTGAGCCGACAGGTGTCTTGTTTCAGGATCTAAAAACGTCATCTACCTCACATCTATTGTGAAAATCGATGAAAATTTTGTCTAATTATGCTGCCAACACGCGTCAGCATTACCTGAAACCAGGCCACGCACGCAGTCCTGTGGTCGTCCCTTAGCGATCGTAACACCCACTTGGAGGTCACTTTTCGCATTTTCAGACATTCGTACGGGACTGTGCGCACGGATACCATGGAAATGGCAACCTTGGAAGCGATGTATCGTACACAGATTTGGGGTTCCTCAAAAACAGCTTTGTCCAGTCGTTCGATCATGTCATCAGACCGGCTGGTGTGGTGCCGAGATTGACTTGGCTTGATGTCATACGATGTTGTGCGAAGTTGTAACGTTGTATCCACGAACGGACATTAGATACTTGCCTTACACCATTTCCACAAGTGTCACTCAACTGGCGATGAATTTCACTCGATGAAACTACCCAAATGTAGAAGACGAATGATCAATAACAAATTTGTGGTAAGGTCTTATGGGACCAAACTGCTGAGGTCATAGGTCCCTAAGCTTACACACTACTTAATCTAACTTAAACTAACTTACGCTACGGACGATACACACACCCATGCGCGAGGGAGGACTCGAACCTCCGACAGAAGAAGCAGCGCGGACCGTGACAAGACGCCTAAGACTGCTCGGCTACCCCGTGAGGTACGAATGATTAGACGCTATTATTGTAATGAAAACATCGCTGGTTAAAGTATCATAAACAGTCCCCACTCGCACCGCTGCTGCTAGAGTTCGGTGCACCATACAGTGCTGTCATGTCAGTTACGCATTATCAACGAGCGCACGCGTGTTTTAAAACAAACTGCATGTTTCTGTCTGTTTTCAGTCGTGAGAAAGAGGAGATGTTAAAACTTGAAGGCACGACGTGCGGGAGGGTGTTCAATAAGTATTGCAATACATTTTTTTTACTGAAAGCAGGATGCTTTTATTCAGGATTCCAGTACACCAAATTATTCCGACGTCTTTCGCCAAGGAAACACTATTCATCACCATAATCTCCGTTATATGTGATGGCCTTAAAACACGTTGCTAGGACGTGGCATGGTAGCACTGTACTGGTCTAGTTGAATCCGTCACCACCCCAACGTAAAAATACTACTTCCTGTGGAGTTCATCTTTCATTACACAGGTGGATGTTGCGGGATCCGGGCTGTAGGGTGGATGAGAAAGAACAGTCCAACGAAGTTTTGTGAGCTGTTCTCTGGTGCGCAGGCTCGTGTGAGGTCTTACTTTGTCATGGAGAACGAGAAGTTCGTTTGCGTATATAGTTCTTTCAGTTTCCTGAGGGTAGCAGAATAAAAATCAGAGAATCGTTGCTCCATGAGGGAGGACCACTAATAGAAACACCTCTTCAGACTTGTAGATGACCTCAGGGGGTGGCTTTGAATTTTTACTTTGGGAGGAGAGGTGATGTGGCGGCATTCCATGGACTGCAACTTTGTTTGCGTTTCGATCAACTTATGTTTCATTGCCTGGGACGGCGTTCGACAAAAAATTTTCTCGATTAGCCTCACAACGCGCAAGCGATTCCACAAAGTCCGCATCGCGTGGTTGTGCTGTAGCGTTCTCGCTTAAACGCCCGGATTCCCGGGTTCGATTCCCGGCGGGGTCAGGGATTTTCTCTGCCTCGTGACGACTGGGTGTTGTCTGATGTCCTTAGGTTAGTTAGGTTTAAGTAGTTCTAAGTTCTGGGGGTCTGATGACCATAGATGTTAAGCCCCATAGTGATCAGAGCCATTTGAACCATTTTTGATTCCACAAAGACGGTCCTTCGTTGCTCTTTATGCTGTTCTGTTAGGCGCCGTGAAACCAGCGGCCACACGCTGTAATATCCACGACTATATAGATCAATTTTCACTTCAGCATCGTGTGCGGAATTTGAACGAACACTCTCGTGATATTAATAAAAAGGACCTCATCGAGACGGCCTTTGTGGCCGAGCGGCTCTAGGCGCTTCAGTCTGGAACCGCGCAGCTGCTACGGTCGCAGGTTCGAATCCTGCCTCGAGCATGGCTGTGTGTGATGTCCTTAGGTTAGCTAGGTTTAAGTAGATCTAAATTCTAGGGGACTGATGATCTCAGATGTTAAGTCCCATAGTGCTCAGAGGCATTTGAACCATTTCTGAATCTAATCGAAACTAAAATAATAATAATTAATTATTGTCAGTGAGATAATTTAATTTTCTGAGAAAACTATGTCACTGACGATACTCTTGGGAAAAGATAACGGAAACCTTCATCTTTTGTTATCGATGATACTTCTAGAATACTACTTCTTCGAACTGTTGTAATGATCGGACGCGACTGACGTCTTCTAGCACTGAGGACTGTATAAAACGGAATTATGTTGTTAAGTAATATTTGAAAAATAGAATTTTTGTGTAATTGAAATCAATATGTGTGTTTGAATTTTTATTTTAATATGATTCTCTTCCTATATAAATGCTAAGTTTTCTGTTCAATTACAATGGAGCGCAACCATTAGTGCCATTGATCTACAGCGCTGATTATTGGTAAAGTGCTGAATATTGAGAGATTAACATGCAGAAATACTTATAAATGTTGATGCATATAGTTAAGGTACAGGATATATACAGGGTGTTTCAAAAATGACCGGTTTATTTGAAACGGCAATACAAACTAAACGAGCAGCGATAGAAATACACCGTTTGTTGCAATATGCTTGGGACAACAGTACATTTTCAGGCAGACAAACTTTCGAAATTACAGTAGTTACAATTGTCAACAACAGATGGCGCTGCGGTCTGGGAAACTCTATAGTACGATATTTTCCACATATCCACCATGCGTAGTATTAATGTGGTGTAGTCTCTGAATGAAATTACCCGAAACCTTTGACAACGTGTCTGGCGGAATGGCTTCACATGCAGATGAGATGTACTGCTTCAGCTGTTCAATTGTTTCTGGATTCTGGCGGTACACCTGGTCTTTCAAGTGTCCCCACAGAAAGAAGTCACAGGGGTTCATGTCTGGCGAATAGCGAGGCCAATCCACGCCGCCTCCTGTATGTTTCGGATAGCCCAAAGCAATCACACGATCATCGAAATATTCATTCAGGAAATTAAAGACGTCGGTCGTGCGATGTGGCCGGGCACCATCTTGCATAAACCACGAGGTGTTCGCAGTATCGTCTAAGGCAGTTTGTACCGCTACAAATTCACGAAGAATGTCCAGATAGCGTGATGCAGTAATCTTTTCGGATCTGAAAAATGGGCCAATGATTCCTTTGGAAGAAATGGCGGCCCAGACCAGTACTTTTGAGGATGCAGGGACGATGGGACTGCAACATGGGACTTTTCGGTTCCCCATATGCGCCAGTTCTGTTTATTGACGAAGCCGTCCAGGTAAAAACAAGCTTCGTCAGTAAACTAAATGCTGCCCACATGCATATCGCCGTCACCAATCCTGTGCACTATATCGTTAGCGAATGTCTCTCGTGCAGCAATGGTAGCAGCGCTGAGGGGTTGCCGCATTTGAATTTTGTATGGATAGAGGTGTAAACTCTGGCGCATGAGACGATACGTGGACGTTGGCGTCATTTGGACCGCAACTGCAACACGGCGAACGGAAACCCGAGGCCGCTGTTGGATCACCTGCTGCACTAGCTGCGCGTTGCCCTCTGTGGTTGCCGTACGCGGTCGCCCTACCTTTCCAGCACGTCCATCCGTCACGTTCCCAGTCCGTTGAAATTTTTCAAACACATCCTTTATTGTATCGCTTTTCGGTCCTTTGGTTACATTAAACCTCCGTTGAAAACTTCGTCTTGTTGCAACAACACTGTGTTCTAGGCGGTTGAATTCCAACACCAGAAAAATCCTCTGTTCTAAGGAATAAACCATGTTGTCCACAGCACACTTTCACGTTGTGAACAGCACACTCTTACAGCAGAAAGACGACGTACGGAATGGCGCACCCACAGACTGCGTTGTCTTCTATATCTTTCACATCACTTGCAGCGCCATCTGTTCTGGAAAATTGTAACTACTGTAATTTCGAAAGTTTGTCCGCCTGAAAATGTACTGCTGTCCCAAGCACATTGCAACAAACGGTGTATTTCTATCGTTGCTCGTTTAGTTTTTATTGCCGTTTCAAATATACCGGTCATTCGGCCGTAGTGGCCGTGCGGTTCTAGGCTCTACAGACTGGAACCGAGCGACCGCTACGGTCGCTGGTTCGAATCCTGCCTCGGGCATGGATGTGTGTTATGTCCTTAGGTTAGTTAGGTTAAATTAGTTCTAAGGTCTAGGCGACTGATGACATCAGAAGTTAAGCCGCATAGTGCTCAGAGCCATTTGAACCAGCCATTTTACTAACGACACAAGAATCTTGATGGTCAATTTTCACGATAATAATTGTGTATAGGTGGCCCAGAACCCACCCAGAAATTTAGTCCCATTTACACTGCTTCAACTATATTCACATCTACATTTAAATGGATACTCTGCAAATCACATTTAAGTGCCTAGCAGAGAGTTCATCGAACCACCTTCACAATTCCCTAGTATTCCAATCTCGGGTAGGGCGCAGTAAGAATGAACACCTATATCTTTCAGTACGACCTTATTTTAGAATGGTGATCGTTCCTCCCTATGTACGTCAGAATCAACATAATATTTTTGCCTTCGGAGGAGGAAGTTGTTAATTGGAATTTTGTGAGAAGATTCCGTCGCAACGAAAAATGTAGATGTGGATGCTTGATAGACAACATTGGTACACGTTCTCAGGTGGATGTTTCTTTAACAGGATAACTATATTTAGCGCGGAGAGGCAGCGATTAAATGAAATCTCATGTTACGATAATCATAAGTAATTGGTTTTGCTGTAGTCCTGCCCACGATTTGTAGAATTCCGCAATCCTAACCGCACACCACAACGCTTTTGAGTATCCCGAGTGGGGAGAAAGTGTGTCAGCGCCCCTAAAAGAGACGTCCGGCCGTGGAGCGACATGTTTGACTGTGAACTGTCCATCAGTTCGAATGAGCATGTTCGCGTTGCAGGAGTCACAGCTGTGTGCGACCGACCGGCACGCGTGAGATCGGACAGGTTTCACAGACTTCGTCGATGGTGACAGACGCCTTGCCCAACGACTCGGCATGCTTTTGTTCACTGCCAGGATCTGTAAATATTCTGCAAGCGCCTGGTTTTCCACCAAAAGAAACTCAATGACCTCCGTTACAAACGCCATCTTCAAGGCAACGTATCTGAAACTATAGGGCATGAAGCAGGAATATTCCACGACGTCCCACAGCAAATTCTACATTTTTTCCAACCAAAATTGGGACAGAATGAAAATGTGTGGCATTACTTATTGACCGCCCGTCGTATATTCTTCCTCTTTATTCATTCCACTCAATCCCTGCCCCCCCCCCTTTACACACACTCATATGCGCGAACACTCACATCCACTCAAACTTGCGCAAAACTAGCCGCGACGTCCCCTGTAAAAGTTTTGAACCAGGAAGAACGCGGAGGGGAAGAAGCGATTAGGAAATGCACTTTCTGAGCGACCGCCTGTCGCGTCTGATGCAATCGCCGCGAGACGAGGAGTTTGGGGTCTTCTGGACAGGCTGCTGGCTGCCTGCCACGACGCCCTTTGAACGGACGGTCCGGTCCGGTCGGCAAACAGCGCTCCCCCGGTTCGCCTCGGCGAGACGAGAGGGGCTCGCTTAGCTCCCCCAGGAGGCGCACGACCGAATATGTGTTTAATAATGCAGCGGACAAGCGAGTAGCAGCAAATGGGCCGCGGCAGATTGTGCACGGCGGCCGCGCGAGGCTCCAGGGATGCCGCGGAGCGCGCTCTCCGAATGCGCGCGCTCCCGTGATTGCCGCCCTGACGGCCTCTGACGCCGGGTGCTGCCGGGGAAAGGGGTGGGGGGAGGGGGGGTCGTACTAAGGCCGGCCGCTACGACCGACTGCCTACTTTGGCCAACGAACTCTTTCGCCTTAGGGAGCTCTCTACACAAGCACACTGTAGTCTACGAGGGTCGTTCCATAAATAATGCCCCACATATCATCAACCACTGGACCATTTTTTGTATTTTGCTCGCTTGCTTTGTCACTCTTATCTTCTTCTCCCAATTGGGTTAAGTCTTCTTACCTGGAGAGATAATTATTGTCCACTTAATCTTTTGTCAACGCCTCGTCGCTACTGCTGTGGGAGTCAGGTTGTCATTGCCGTTACTGTATGCAGAGTTTGTGAGTTCGTGGAACGGTTTCTGGTGCAGTACACCGCTAAGACAATTTCTCCCTGCCACTGTTCCACAGCTATGCCCCAGGGTCAGGTAAGAGGATAGGAGGCAGAAGGCTGCAGCGCTCCAACGAATTAGTAACAACGTCATACAATTGAGTTAGGATGTTTACTTGTCTTTGTGATTATCTTTGCAACGAGCGTATCGTTGTCACTGGCGGCGCACTGCTCCTGTGTGTAGGACACTGAGACCAATAGACATTGATTTGACTGGACAGTTTAATAAGCAGCAGCTTATGGGTGGCCCTAATGTTTTTCGTGGACTACGAATGGAGTTCACCTGTGACATACAAGCTGTTTTTGGAGGCAGTACATGGCTGACCTTGGCTGTTATTTGGGGCATTCAAGCTGATTATGGTGGCCTCGAAAATTTCCATGATGCTAACATTCTGGCTTGGAAGACCTGGAGTATAGCAGAGAATACAGGATTACTTGCTAAATTTGCTTATGGGACGCTTGTTCCAGATAACCCATTTACATTGTCTACAAGAAGAAAGAGGAAGCTCAGTGCAGACGAATATCTTTTTATCTGGGCTAAAGTTGGCAATGGTAATTGTAAAATAAAGGTTAATGGTGACTGTATGTTCTATTGCAGACAATAAATTTTCTTTTGCTATTCCCTAAGTCTGCTGTACTGCTTGTAATATAACAAAAAACAAGAAAAAAGGCCCCAAATTGCTAAGTGCAAATAATCGTAGGGAAACTTCACAGTACATAGCAAATATAATTTACAACTGTCTGTTCACTTATGAGAGTTCACTAAAAGACGATACCTGTTCAAGTCAGCCCTGGACGATAGTCTATAGGCATGTGGGCGAGAGATGCTCTTCCAATTAGCCTTCTGTCCGTTGTCGTCCGGTGACTGGATGACTGTACTCGGCCGGCAATTGGTGGAGGCGAAGTCGATATCTTCATCCTCAGTGATGTTCGTGGCGCTGGTGGGACTCGCGCAAGTGGTGGGTCTCTGAGGCACTGGCATCAGTTCGCGTCTTGGCGTCTGTGGTGCGTTTTGCCCTCGCTGTGTCTTGTTCGCAGGTTCGAATCCTACATAGGGCATGGATATGTGTGATGTGCTTAGGTTAGTTAGGTTTAACTAGTTCTAACTTCTAGGGGACTAATAACCTCAGAAGTTGAGTCCCATAGTGCTCAGAGCCATTCGAACCATTTTTTATAAAAAAGAAAAACAGTCAAATAGGGAACCAAGCTGCATTCTCACAAAAGAATTGAAAGGAGACCCTGATATGAAGAGCATCACATAAGCCCGTAATAAAATCTCAAAGAGACACATCAGAATGACTGGACAGAATCGTGGATAGAAAACCAGGAAAGTGACGATTAAAAAAGGGACAGATGACTGGCTGGATGACTATTGTAAAGGTTCAAATGCCTGTGAGCACTATGGGACTTAACATCTGAGGTCATCAGTCCCCTAGAAATCAGAACTACTTAAACCTAACTAACCTAAGGACATCACGCACATGCCCGAGGCAGGATTCGAACCTGCGACCGTAGCGGTCGCGCGGTTCCAGACCTTTTGTAAAGGGCGTTTCGAAATTCCTGTTACACACTTCTAGAGGTTGTAGAGGGGACTTAGCAGATCGATTTTTACCTAGGAATCCATTCCTGGAAATAACGTCATTACAGAACTTTAGAGCTATAGGCACCGGTGCCTGTACGTGTATGTGTATAGCGGGTGATATCGTAGTGATGTTACAAACGTTCAAGGGTGGTGCAAACAGATAAATGCATCACTTTGAGGTGAGCGTCCCTGGTTGGGAAACGAAAGATCCGCAAGGTACAAGCGTAAATCGTTCTGATACCTCTGACAGCGGAATACATGTACTGCTACTGTTGTTGCTACGAGTAAAATTTTAAGGTCTGCTCGTTGCAGAGGTGGTAGTATGGACATCAACAAGAAAAAATGTCCGGTAAACATGGGCTCTAAAGTTCATAACTAAACACGTAAGAGAATTTGTTCAGCTTCGTTAGTGTGATTAATATCTTCTCTATTGAACAACTGCTCATAACTCTTGAACTGTCCCATGCCTGTTATTGTGGACTCCTTGCCACGGAAATATCAAGCCATGTGTCAATAGGCGATGTCCCACTCTAAGCAGTGGAAGGGCTGGTTCTTCAGACAGGGGCCGGAAGGAAGTAAGCCCAGCCGCAATGAAGATTTTACAGAACGTAATTTATTATTCCTGACTTCGAGTCACGGAGCCCCCTATCAACAAGTAGCCTTCCTGGTCGCAAACGAAGTGCCCGCCTGCAGGGGAACAGAACAGCAAGCAGGAGGAGGAAGAGACCAAGTCTCCATGCCAGCTGCATCTGCATCTGCTTCACAGCTGCCAGGATGGCAAACAATTCCGCGTAATAAACTGAAACTGCAATCTTTCGACATTTTCGTTCCACTTTCTCCAATTTTATTGTATATCTAACTCCCAAATTTCGAAATTGGTCCTCTCTTATGCATCCCATTACTTCTCTAAGAAAACTCATCACTGCTGCTTGTATGCGATTTTATTATTATTTTTTAATAACCCATGATTCTGTTCTGAAAACGAGCATCCAGACTAAAATAGTCATAAAATATCATCATGGTTTTATTTTTTAGATGCATGCTTATATTTCCACATACATTCCCAAACTTAGCTAATTTCTTTTCCATGTATTCGCCATGCACATACGTGACGTCCCATCGTAAACAGCTGAAATGTTTGACCTGTTATGTTGTCCTGTTATTAGTTTTAAATTTATTCCTAAGAGAATTTAGTGTCAATATCATTCATTATTTTCTTATTGTACTACTTTTCTACATGGAAATGAGCGTTTGGCGTCATTGGCTGTGAGGCCCCTTACGGGACAGGTCCGGCCGCCTTGGTGCAGGTCTTGTTACATACGACGACACAGTGGGCGACCTGCGCGCCGGATCGGGATGAAATGATGATGAGGACAACACCCAGTTCCTGATCGGAGAAAATCCCCAACGCAGCTGGGAATCGAACCTGGGCCAATAGGACGGCAATCCGTCACGCTGACTACTCAGCTATCGGGGGAAACTTCTCTACGTAATCTCTATTAACTTCTAATACCTTACGCCAGCGTTTAACATCATATTTCTTCTATTGATAAAAACTCTTTTCCCGTTCTCGTAGCCGTATTTTCACTGCATAAATTACGCTCTCATGATCTCAAATATCTGTCCCGTGTAGGGAATCCTTACGTAACGACAACTGATGGAAGTCCAAGGGCTCCGCGTTCTGAGACTTGTGGGTGGGTTTCTTTTGTCGTGTTGGAGCAAGATTGCTTTTAACGTGTTTTAAAGATATGTCGAAAACCTTCCTGAGTTTGTTAAAAGTCTTCACGTGTGCCTCTGACCTCATGTTTGAGCGTTTTGGCAACGGACGCACCATTATCCCGAAAGACTTTCATGACTTTGCCAACAGAGTGAACTGCCTAGAATTTTCTTTTCGGTGATTCTCCATGGTGCCACTCCAGCGACTGCCCTTTTGTGCAAAGCAATACAGGCGGGTTACGTCACCTGTAATTAACCATGACAGAAAGTCTTCAACAGCCTTTATGAAGAAATACGTCTGAGCCAGCTCTACAAATCCACCTTTGCTCTCTACCGGTTTCGGTTAAATAACGAAACACGTATAGAATAAAGGTGCATCTGTACAGCTGGTGGCTCAGAGATGCATTTCTTCAAATATTTGACAGCTGTAAACAGTTACCTTATAAAATTTCTAAACGATTTTTCTTTGATTCTTGTGGTCTGTTGTGAGCATTCGTAGAATCTTTCTTGAACGCACCTTTGCTTATACAAAAGACGTACCGGGTGATCTAAAAGTCAGTATAAATTTGAAAACTTAATAAACCACGGAATAATGTAGGTAGAGAGGTAAAAATTGACACACATGCTTCGAATGACGTGGGGTTTTATTAGAACCAAATAAAAGTACCCCATATTGCTACACGCGTGAAAGATCTCTTGCGCTCGTCGTTTGGTGATGATCGTGTTCTCCGCTGCGATTTTGATCATGCTTGGCCTCCCAGGTCCCCAGACCTCAGTCCGTGCGGTTTGTGGCTTTGGGGTTACCTGAAGTCGAAAGTGTATCGTGATCGACCGACATCTCTAGGGATGCTGAAAGACAACATCCGGCGCCTATGCCTCACCATAACTCCGGACATGCTTTACAGTTCTGTCACAACAATATTCCTCGACTACAGCTATTGTTGAGGAATGATGGTGGACATATTGAGCATTTCCTGTAAAGAACATCATCTTTGCTTTGTCTTACTTTGTTATGCTAATTACTGCTGTTCTGATCAGATAAAGCGCCATCTGTCGGACATTTTTTTAACGTTGCTATTTTTTGGTTCTAATAAAACCCCATGTCATTCCAAGCATGTGTGTCAATTTGCACCTCTCTATCTACATTATTCCGTGATTTATTTGGTCTCCAAATTTATACTGACTGTTTGGTCACCCGGTACATCAATGTATCCTCACACTTAGTGTTCATCAATAGACGTGGAGCCCATTGTTGACTTGTGATGCGGCAGGTCTGCAAGAATAATCCACAAGCGCAATTTACCGAGTCGTGTGTGGCTGTAACAGGGCACCCAAACGAGGTCGAACAGTGAGGTTAGTTTCCATGTGTTTCAACTCTCCTTACTCAGCGCCCCATTGTACTACCGGTTGCATAATTACCACCACTGCAGACAAATATTATAGATGTTCATTGTGGTTCCTTTTTCCACAAACAAAAATTCAATTACAGCACGTTGGTTGAAATATGCGTCTTTCGTACACGCCATTATTATTTTCACTACGAACCCACAATCAGTTGAAATTGTTCGAAACTTCATACAGCACACATCAAGTGAGTATCACCAAAGAGGACCTCCTATACATATTGACGGTTGTATAAATGAATAATTATTTACTGAACGACCCTGGTACACATACTATGTTTCTCCCCTTCCCTGACCCATGGCGGGATGGAATAACACTTATCAAATGGTTCACATGGCTCTGAGCACTATGGGACTTAACATCTTAGGTCATCAGTCCACTAGAACTTAGAACTACTTAAACCTAACCTAAAAACATCACACACATCCATGCCCTAGGCAGGATTCGAACCTGCGGTTCCGGACTGCTGCGCCTAGAACCGCACAGCCACCGCGGCCGGCTACACATATCAGTCAGTCTCCACATGAGTTCCGAAATTTCTGATTTTATCATCATAGACATTTCGGAAGATGTCTCTGCGAGGCACTGATATGTTACCCAGCTCTTCTTTCAACGCTACAGAACTGTTATGATATACGAGGGGCGTTCGATAAGTGACACGACACTCGCGTTTTCTCGTCCAATTTCGGTTCAAAAAAAGTCGAATTTGTTGTGGGACGCATTAGAATATACACCCTTCAGCCCCTATAGTTTCATGCAGTTCCGATAGGTGGTGGCGTTGTGCGTTTCCTTCAAAATGGCGTCTGTAATGTTTGGCAGGATGGTTGGGTTGGAACGAAAGGGACCAAACTACAGGGTCATCAGTCCCTCTCTAATGGAGGTGCTTTCCAAAGAGAGAACTGTCATTGAGTTTCTTTTGATGGAAAACAAGAGACTGCAGATTATCGTAGTCGCTTGAAGAATTTCTACGGTGAACAAAAGCATGGAAAGTCGATAGGCGAGGCGAATGTTATAACTGCAACAAGGTCTCGCAAACCTGCCCGGTCCTCCACATACGGATAATCTCACTAGAGGTGGTCGATGGATCGCAGTCAAACACGTCGCTGCACATCTGGACGTCCCTGTTCGTAGCATTGACACACTCGTCTACCTGTTGGCGTATTCAAAGGTGTGTCCCCACTGTTCCTCCCCGCCTAACAGAAGACTATAAAGAATAACTAAGTGCCATCTCTACTGAATCGCTTGCTCGTTAAGAGGGTATGTTATTTATACAGCAAGACCTTGGCTCCGATTTCGACCAGTAGAGTGGCGCGATGAGCACATACGGGCACTCCCTGTGAGGTGGCGTGAGGCCGAGGTACTGAACGGATGTTATGTTGAAATATAGGGCTTGTAGCCAAAAGAGTTACACCAACTTGATTTAAGAAAAGAGGAATGTTACGTTACCTATTGAGCACCTGTCTTATTTTCTGAATACCTTTTTAGTATACTCTACTTTTTTTCATGAGAAACACCTGTGAATAATGCTCAATATGTACTTCGTATTTCATATACATGTCATAAAACGATCTTTAACAACCTTCGCAATTTCATGTAAAGTATTATTACATTACATTATTAATACATCTGTCCCGAAAATGTCTGCAGTTAAGCTGTGTGTTTCGTAACAAGGAAATCTTACAGACAACGGCACCTTGGCCACTGTAACATCGGCAACTTGTAAGACTATTCTCACCAAGTAAGATTAGAACTTTTGCAACCCCTATCCAATTTATTTCACTGATTATCGATATCTGAATAATACCATCAATATAAAATGATAACTCTTCGATCCTATTATTAACAAGTCATTGTCGCTTGATCTATCATCCTGCAAGATTCCTATTGGTATCGAATGACCTGAATGAATATTTAAACTTTCAGTTTATGAAATAAATGTATTTAAAAACTTATACTAAGCTGTTAGTGAATTTAAGCATCTTACTCAATCTGCCGTGGCTGATAGGGGCGTTAGGACGAAAGATTCAGTCACAACATACATTCTGTTTAAATACATATAAAACACCGGCCAGTGTGGCCGTGTGGTTCTAGGCGCTTCAGTCTGGAACCGCGTGACCACTACGGTCGCAGGCTCGAATCCTGCCTCGGGCATGGATGTGTGTGATGTCCTTAGGTTAGTTAGGTTTAAGTAGTTCTAAGTTCTGGGGGACTGATAACCACAACTGTTAAATCCCATAGTGCTCAGAGCCATTTGAACCATTTTGATCGTATAAAACAGTTTATTCACTCCTAAAACAAATAACCTTCCAAAAATAAAAATAAAACATTTGTACATATTTTTCGAAATATCAAGCTAAGAAGTTCTTAACATTAGTATAATAGTTAAAATCACATACAGTGCTCAATATGTCTAACAATGCATATCTCGCCGTAACTCTGAAAAACTTCCACAATGTCTCAACAGCTTCAAATCAGAATCCCCAAATGTTGACTACAGAAGACTGCCAACACAAGTTTTAAAAACAAAAAAAATTCTATCTTACGTAAAACTGCAAAAACATTAAGTAAAGCCAGTTACATTCTGTCAATAAAAACAAATAACGAATTTACGAAAAAAGACAGCCTGGCTGAAAGGTAATTTGCTCTGTCGACATCACAGCATCCTTTATGCCATACACTACTGGCCATTAAAATTGCTACACCACGAAGATGACGTGCTACAGACGCGAAATTTAACTGACAGGAAGAAGATGCTGTGATATGCAAATTATTAGCTTTTCAGAGCATTCACACAAAGTTGGCGCCGGTGGCCACACCTACTACGTGCTGACTTGAGGAAAGTTTCCAACCCATTTCTAATACACAAACAGCAGTTGACCGGCGTTGCCTGGTGAAACGTTGTTGTGATGTCTCGTGTGAGGAGAAATGCGTACCATCACGTTTCCAAATTTGATAAAGGTCGGATTGTAGTCTATCGCGCTTGCGGTTTATCGTATCGCGACATTGCTGCTCGCATTGGTCGAGATCTAATGACTGTTAGCAGAATATGGAACTGGTGGTTTCAGGAGGGTAATACGGAACGCCGTGCTGGATCCCAACGGCCTCGTGTCACTAGCAGTCGAGATGACAGCGCCTGTGATGGTGTAAACGACTAACCCGATTGCACGAATGGCAAAACGTCATTTTTTCGGATGAATCCAGGTTCTGTTTACAGCATCATGATGGTCGCATCCGTGTTTGACGACATCGCGGTGAACGCACATTGGAAGCGTGTATTCGTCATCGCCATACTGGCGTATCACCCGACGTGATAGTATGGGGTGCCATTGGTTACTCGTCTCGGTCACCTGTTTTTCGCACTGACGGCACTTTGAATAGTGGACGTTATATTTCAGATGTTTTACGACCGGTGGCTCTATCCTTCATTCGATCCCTGCGAAACCCTACATTTCAGCAGATTAATGCACGGGCCTTTCTGGATACAGAAAATGTTCGACTCCTGCCGTGGCCAGCAAATTCTCCAGATCTCTCACCAACTGAAAACGTCTGGTCAATGGTGGCCTAGCAACTGGTTCGTCACAATACGCCAGTCACTACTGTTGATGAACTGTGGTATCGTGCTGAAACTGCATGGGCAGCTGTACCTGTACACGCCATCCAAGCTCTGTTTGACTCATATCCCAGGCGTATCAGGGCCGTTATTACGGCCAGAGGTGGTTGTTCTGGTTACTTATTTCTCAGGATCTATGCACCCAAATTGCGTGAAAACGTTATCACATGTCAGTTCTAGTATAATATATTTATCTAATGAATACTCGTTTATCATCTGCATTTCTTCGTGGTGTAGCAATTTTAATGGCCGGTAGTGTACATTCTGTATACGCTGAATATCTGTTAACGACTATTGGGGATGCTGACGATCACTGTCATTACACCATAAACTAGCTTCACAGTATACCTTTGGACACAGTGAAACCAGTTTCCCGAACCATGCATACTTTGGACATAGTCTCAAGTTAGACCATAGACATGCAAGAGAGCGACAGTAAGCGTTTGCTGTGCGTCTAAGCTTTCGACTAGAAAAGTGACAACCTTAACTACGACGAATCACTGTAATCCTTGAGTATCTTGAAGCAAGCAGAAATAATTGCTATTTAGATTTTAGTTATAATGGTGGCATTAATCTTTAGACAAAGTTTAACAAGCTTAAGAGTACACAGTATATGTCAGTGATAAGTGATAACAGCGTACCGTAAAACAGTATCCAAATCGAGGGCCCGCCATCACGCCATCCAGTTCAAAGGTGACCCGACAAGCATCACACGAGGGCGGCAACTCGGTGCTTCCCCAGCACAGCGCTTCTTGTCTAATGTGGCTGTCACGTCTTTGTGGGCACACATGCAGAGGCACACTCTGCCGTACGCCGTAATACGTATCAGCGTAAGACTTGCTCCCGAGCGGAAAGCACGCAAATAACACTGCAATACCAGCAAATATTAACCTGGAATCCGTTACCACACAGGGCAGCTAAACACGGTACTGTTCGATGGTGCATAAATGTACCATTCCACGAGAGGTAACAGCCTGCTCTCGGCACCATTTCCGTCTTAGCGACTCGTGAACACATCACTGTCGCTCCAGTAGGCACGTCCACCTCTGTTAGCTGTCTGTTTAACAAGCTTAAGAGTACACAGTATATGTCAGTGATAAGTGATAACAACGTACCGTAAAACAGTATCCAAATCGAGGGCCCGCCATCACGCCATCCAGTTCAAAGGTGACCCGACAAGCATCACACGAGGGCGGCAACTCGGTGCTTCCCCAGCACAGCGCTTCTTGTCTAATGTGGCTGTCACGTCTTTGTGGGCACACATGCAGAGGCACACTCTGCCGTACGCCGTAATACGTATCAGCGTAAGACTTGCTCCCGAGCGGAAAGCACGCAAATAACACTGCAATACCAGCAAATATTAACCTGGAATCCGTTACCACACAGGGCAGCTAAACACGGTACTGTTCGATGGTGCATAAATGTACCATTCCACGAGAGGTAACAGCCTGCTCTCGGCACCATTTCCGTCTTAGCGACTCGTGAACACATCACTGTCGCTCCAGTAGGCACGTCCACCTCTGTTAGCTGTCTGTCTGTTACTTCCCACGTCTCAGTAACTTTCCGAAGAGGTTACGTGGCCCCGCGATACCTCTGACACGGCCGCTGTCCGTTGCAATCGCTCCAGCAACCGGGCACAACACCAGTTAACTGTTGTTGGAAAATTATGTAAACTGTTCAGTAATTATCAATCAGTTTTTCAGTATAACGATCAGAGACAATGGAAATCAACGAAAGTGCTATTAAAGTTAAGGAGAAATAATTGAAATGCAACAATACCGGCTGACTAAAACTATGTTTTCTCAAATTATTTTAGTGGCTGAATGGTTTTTAGAAACTAGTTTTTGTTGCCTACTTGTTTATTCATATTTCGGCACTGCAAATATGTTGAATTTTTGATTACTTCCTATTTCATTCAAAGAACAAATTATTTAAAGAAGTGAATTCCTGTATCACAGAGTTGATTGTCTAGTTTTCTTTGTACTTATACATGACTGCCATGATGTTCAGGGAAATACATTTTTTTCTCTTATTTCAGTATCTTAGGTACAATACGAAAATACTTTCACTAAAACTAGACTGATATACCTAACTGTTGCTTTAAAGAAATAGAATAATATATAAAAAGTAATATATAAAAGCACAGCAACTCTCGTAACACGCAACAGACATTCCGAAAGGATATTCTTTAATTTGAGGAGAAATAAATTAAAAAATGAACTTGAGAACGGCTACTGTATTTCTTTGATTCCGCCTTTGGTTGCATTCACTAAACCTGAGATAAAGTCCCCTATCTGAACCGTATCTTGTCTTCCTCGGCATCCATAGGCAGTATATCTTGGTGGAAAAGTGACCCATGTTCTTCACTTGCTCCACCCAAATTCTGTCTAAAGAAACAAATGCAAATACAAGTAGTGCATGCTAATTTACATTCTGCAAAAGCCTACTGTAGCTTTCAATTGAAGCATCTATAAGTTCTCGGCAATTCTTTTCTTGCCTGAAACGCATGCACTAGCATTCTGAATGATATAAATAATAACTTTGTTCTGAAGTACTTGCTTCTTCCACAGCTTTTGACTGTTTGATAGGAAAATGACTCTACTTTGGGAGCCGGTAACAGTTGCACCTTTCACGTTTGTGTCAAATATCTAGGGAAACATTTGTCTTACGCACTGAAGAGCAGCAAAATCACTAGCAGACCATTAATGAACTTACAATCAAGGCTGTGATGTGTCATCCTTGCTGACGTGTCTTCCTGGCTCTATGGCCGTGGTCGAAGAATTAACGAACTTACAATCAAGGCTGTCATATGTTATACTTGCTGACGTGTCTTCCTGGCTCTATGGCCGTGGTCGAAGAATCTCTTCAGTTCCTGACGTTTAGATCAGATCTGCGCTGGCCATCTTCGGAGGTGCTTCTGGCGATACTAAGTCTTACCAACTAGGTCGGGCTCGACAAGAATCAGTGGTGCCAGAAGCACCTCTGAAGATGTCCAGCGCAGATCCCAAGCAAACGTCAGGAACCGAAGAGTTTCATCGACCAGGACCATATATTTAATACGTACAGGGACACGTCAACAGTACAAAAATAACAGTCATTATGGTGGTTTGTATCCTCCTCCAAAAACTCAATGGATTGCAGAAGGCAAACACTTTCTAGTCCCACATAACCACCCTTCCAGCGTTCACCTAAAGCTTCAACATGACGTAGAGATCATTGCGATTCTGAGAGATATTTCAGAAAAACTATTAGTTGTAACAACAGGAAAAGTAAATGAGGGTTCACCGTTATTCACATGCTGTTTCAAAATATCTTGAAATATCTTTCATGTCTACAGAAGCACTATGTGTTCAGTTTCGAAAGAAAGTTGTATTGTGTAATTAGCGATGTACAGTGGAAACTGTTAGAAAAATATTGTTAAGCAACTCAAGTAAATATACCACCCTACGACAGTTATAATGGCAAATTGGAGCATAAGAAACATTCTGATCTCCAACCGGCATTTCTAAGTAAACTTTATATGTTTCACAAAACTCTGTGATTCGTACGTCGATACGTTTAATAATGTCCCAATATGGCAGTCACAGATAAAACACATAGAGTCAGCTGATTATTTATATCTTTTTCTGGTTCCCTTTCCTCTATATTACTTCTAAGAAATCGTAATGTAGTGCTTGCAACCAGGGACGAATAATGAAGAAAACTGCGAAATATATTTGCACTTGCGTGTTATCTACTGATAAACTATAGTACTGACAAAGAAAATGGAAATAAAAGTAAGAAAAAACATTACACTCGATACAGTCTCGTGGTTATTTATCGAAGCAAATAAATGAACTACTTTTATACTAATTCTTTTAAAAATAACAGTATGCTAAGTACTCTAAAAGCAATAATTTTATTCAGAATATGATGCGAAATTTAATAAGCAAATTCCTGTTACAGGTTGTAATCTTAATTTGTGAAGCTAATAAGTTTTGCTGGTGCGTTCTTGACTGTATTAGAAACAGCACATTTCTGAACCATTTATGTAGCAGTTATTTAACATTTTGTTTTCAGATTATGAAATTCAGTTTTCTTTAGTAATTTAATACTATAGTTAACATTTTCTCTTTGATATTCGGTTTCTGTGAGTGGATATTCAACAGACTAGTTTTACACATTTGTGACTTAATTTATTGCCTTGACTTGACCACTGGATTTGCCTTCAGAGGTCAATTAATAATAGGTTCCCTGAAAATACTGTTACCAGCAAGAATTGCTGTGAACGTGCATTCGAAACATAGATACTCGAGTATTACAGTTACGTGGATTTGAAAGACGTAGGCACTAAATGAGACCCACGTAAAAACACCCACAGGTGTGTTCACAGAATAAATCATTAGTTTATCGCCTTAAGTGTCCTTACTATTCTGGAAACTGCACGAGACGTATGTACAACAGATGAAACAGACAGCTGAGTGGAAATAAGAAAATAATACCTGACTTTTAGACACTTTTAACCTATACATCGGTTATCTCCTTGCTTCTAATCATCCTATAATCATTTATTCACTACATAGGAAGTTCTGCTGTGCTAATGAATTTATAATCTTTAAGAACTTCGCAAAGTAATCAGGTGAGAAACTCGAAGATTGGTTTGAAAGCTAGACTTCTTTCCTTCGCATCCTCGTAATACGTGTCTGGCCCCATCAGTTAAAACACTAACGTGGAGATGTAACTAGATTACAGGTCCCATTTTCGACATTGCTGAAGCTCTTTCAGTGATGCTGTAACCCTCACCCTCCACTGCAAAGCTTCATTGACTGGGGGCCAAACAAGCAATCTTCTGGACCTGCAATCTGATTTACATTATCTGATCAAATGTATCTGGAAAACTTACTAGACAGTAATATGGCGTGTGTCCACTTCTTGCCTTTGTGACGAATTCAACCCTGCTGGGAAAATTTTCAGTGAACTGTCTCTACGTTTGTGGAGGAATGGCAGCCCACTTTTCCTCAAGAACCGAAACCAGGAAAGATAGTTGTGTTGGACGCTGGGGTCTGGAGCAAAGTGTAACTTCTGATGCATCCCACATGTCTTACATTGCGTACAATTCTGGACTCAGATCAGGTCAGCCCATTCCACGAATGACATTGTCCACAAACACAAACCAATGCCCCACATATGCTGTTTCATCACGGAATGCACTGTAGTGGTGATACAAGCAGTCATCGTCTCCAACACAACCGTTCGCTCGATGAAAGATCCATAAACCAACGGCCGGAAAGTTGCACAGGTCACACCAATAGTCAAGAAAGGTAGTAGGAGTAATCCACTAAATTACAAGCCCACATCATTGACGTCGATCTGCAGCACTATTTTGGAACATATATTGTGTTCGAATATTATGAATTACTTCGAAGGAAACTGTCTATTGAGACACGGTCAGCAGGAAGTGCATACCTACGAATATGGTCTCAGTTATGTGACTGGATTCGTGATTTCGTGTCAGAGACGTCACAGTTCGAAATAACTGACGGGAAACCATCTAGTACAACAGAAGTGTTTTCTGGCGTTCTAAAAGGTAGTGCTATCGGCCCTTTGCTGTTCCTTAACTACATAAACGATCTGGGAGGCAATCTGAGCAGCCGCCTTAGGTTGTTTGAAGATGACGCTGTCATTTATCGACTAATAAAGTCATCAGAAGTATCAAAAAAAATTGCAAGATGATTTAGAAAAGATATTTGTACGCTACGAAAATTGGGAATTGACCCTAAATATCGAAAAGTCTGAGGTTATCCAAATGAGTGCTAAACTAAATCCGTTAAACTTCAGTTACACGATATATCAGACAAATCTAAAGGCCGTAAATTCATCTCAATACCAAGGAACTACAATTACGAAAAACCTAAATTGGAAGGAACACATAGAAAATGTTGTGGGGAAGGCTAACCGAAGACTGTATTTTATTGGCAGCACACCTAGGAAATGTAACAGATATACTAAGGAGACTGCCTACTCTACGCTTTCCGGTCCTCTTTTAGAATACTGCTGCGCTGGGTGGGATCCTTACTACATAGGACTGACGGAATACCTCGAAAAACGTTTAAAGAAGCGTAGCACGTTTTGTATTATCGCGAAATAGGTCAGAGAGTATTACTGAAATGATGCAGGATTTGGGATGTACATCATTAAAACAAAGGCATTTTTCGTTGAAGAGGAATCTTCTCACGAAATTCCAATCCCCAGGTTTCTCCTCCGAATGCGAAAATATTTATTTGATGACGACCTACATCGGGAGAAACGATCACCGTGATAAAATAAGGGAAATCAGAGCTTGTACGGAAAGATATAGGTGTTCTCGATTTACGAGATTGGAATAATAGAGAACTGTGAAGGTGCTTCAATGAACCCACTGCCAAGCACTTAAACATGATTTGCAGAGTATCCAAGTAGATGCAGACGTAGATGTGATCCTCTACTATACACAGTGTAGTAAAATGTGTTCATATAATTCAGCATTTAACATCTTCGTAAGTGCAACAAAGGGATCACACCGTAATCAGACAGCTCTTTATTGTATGATTATATGATAGCGGAACAAACACTGGTAGCCGTTACTTCTATAAAATATCTGGGAGTATGCGTACGGAACGATTTGAAGTGGAATGATCATATAAAATTAATTGTTGGTAAGCCGGGTACCAGGTTGAGATTCATTGGGAGAGTCCTTCGAAAATGTAGTCCATCACCAAAGGAGGTGGCTTACAAAACACTCGTTCGACCTGTACTTGAGTATTGCTCATCAGTGTGGGATCTGTACCAGATCGGGTTGATGGAGGAGATAGAGAAGATCCAAAGAAGAGCGGCGCGTTTCGTCACAGGGTTATTTGGTAAGCGTGATAGCGTTACGGAGATGTTTAGCAAACTCAAGTGGCAGACTGCAAGAGAGGCGCTCTGCAACGCGGTGTAGTTTGCTATCCAGATTTCGAGAGGGTGCGTTTCTGGATGAGGTATCGAAAATATTGCTTCCCCTACTTATACCTCCCGAGGAGATCACGAATGTAAAATTAGAGAGATTCGAGAGCGCACGGAGGCTTTCCGGCAGTTGTTCTTCCCGCGAACCATACGCGACTGGAACAGAAAAGGGAGGTAATGACAGTGGCAAGTAAAGTGCCCTCCACCACACACCGTTTTTTTATCTCCTTTTGTTCACTTTTGTTCGTTGAATCTGCTCGGGCGGACGTCGTACGACATCCGTTTAAGTTCGTTGGTGATCAATTAACTCAGTTTTTTTATTACATAGGGCAGCTAACCCTCTGACTGAACACGCTGAGCTACCGTGTCGGCGTCACCGTTGGGTGGCTTGCGGAGTGTAAATGTAGATGTAGATGTAAAACTATGAGACACTGGGCAACCGGCGTAGGGCGTCCCCGAGTCGCAGAATATCGACAACATTGATAGGCGAACAAGGAAAACAACACGACACAATGGCAAGTCTGGAGAGTGAACCAAATCGAGAGCCTAGACGCAGCAATATCTAGAGCCAAGCAGCACTGAACACTCGATGGCAGTCGGAACACGGCACCGAGGTCCGGATCCCCCTTTTTTTCTTTATTGTAATTTTCACACCTGATACACGTAGGCCAGCAGCGGCATACTACGCCGCTCTTCGGCCACAGGTATGACTAATGATACAAAAGGAGACAACCGAAAAACAGACATGGTGCATATACAAACGTAGACATACAAAATTAAAACACGCAGAGCCGTTCACTGGCGCAGTGTCCAAAATAAAAACGTTCAGAAATGTGAACATGCACAGAGATGACAGAGACATCAGACGCGAACGACGGAGCACCACTACGGCACACACACGCACACTAGGCGATGATCTCCGGCGCGCGAAAGTTCACTATACGTGTACGAACCTGGGGACCTGCCAAAAAGGGGAAAAGGTGAGGGAGGATGGAGATGGGAGGGTGTAGATTCCAGTGGCAAAGGAGATGAGAGGGGGAGGAAAGAAGGTAGGGAGTGGGTAGGGGTGGCCTGGGGGAGAGGAGGGAATGAGGAAGGGAGGAGGTGGAGAGGGTGCCCTTGGAAAAAACAGTGGGTGTGGATGGGGAGGATCAAAGTTGGTAGGAGGGGTAGATATAGGGGAGGAGGGTATCATCTGGGAGGGGGAGTTGCTGGAAGTCACCTTGGGCGAGGGTATGGGGAATGGAGAGATGGAGAGATGGAGTGCAGGTGGATGTGGGAACATACGCGCAGCAGCGGACGAGGGTGGGAGAGGATGGGAGAGACAAGCGGGTGAGGGGAATCAAGTTTGCGGGAGGTGTAGATGATCTGTATCCGTTCGAGGAAAAGGAGGAGAAGTGGGAACGGGATGAGGTGATATAGGATCCGCGTGGGGGATGGGAGGCGGATGTGATAGGCGAGGTGGAGAGTATGGCGTTCAAGGATTTAAAGGGATTTGTAAAAGGTAGGAGGGGCGGAGAGCCAGGTGGCATGAGTGTAGCAGAGGATAGGGTGGAGGAGGGATTTATATGTGTGCAGGATGGTGGAGGGGTGTAGACCCCATGTGCGGCCAGAAAGGAGCTTGAGGAGGCGGAGTCGGGAACATGCCTTGGCTTGGATAGTCCGGAGATTGGGGGTCCAGAAGCGGCGACGGTCAAGGGTGACGCCAAGATACTTGAGGGTGGGAGTGAAGGTGATAGGACTGCCACAAATGGTGATACAGAAGTGGAGAAGACGGAAAGAAGGGGTGATTTTGCCTACAATGATCGCCTGTCCGGGGCCCTCCACTGCAAGCCTTATAGGGGAGCCCCAGGCGCTGACCGGCTGACGTGGGGGGCGTGGTCCGTCTAGCTTTCAGGCGGCGGCAGTAGCGCTCGCAAATATGAGGAGCGCTGCCTAGCGGCTGTACTCTGCGTTTAGGCGGACTCTGAATACCAGACTAAATCACGACAAGCACTTACATGCCTAACATCACGTTCTCAATGCTTCACGGTTGCCACTACACATGCAGGCACTAACGTTCTCGGTCATTCGCTAAATACAAACCAGTCCATTGGATTGCCACACGCTATAGCTCATCATTCCAAATCACTCATTCGCTGTGGCATAGCCCTTAGAAACACCTGAAGCGTCGCCAAACATCGACTACGGAAATGTGTGGCTTATGAGGAGATGCTGGCTGTACTGCTTGTAGCTCTATAGAGCTCAGGAGTGATTGCTTCTGGTGATTTCATGCGGTTTTCTACAACCAACCTCTGCAATACTCGCCGGAATCTGGCAGTCTGTACATGAGTCTCCCTGGTCTCGGCCTAGCTGTGCTTGTTCCTTCATGTTTTTACTTCGCAGTCACATCAGTAACAGTCGACTTATGCAACTTTAGAAGGTCCTCTCTGGCCTGCAGCGAGGTAGATGTTTTGTAATGACACTGTAATAATAATATTGGACCAGAAAGCCGATGTAATTGATGTAGTTTTGTTGCTGTAGATTATTTATTAGCAGTAGGCCTATTTAAGCTCTATGGCCATCTTCAGGCTATGTGCAGGTGAATACTCCTTGTTAACACTACTAAAATTGTAAGTTGCAACCATTTTGTTTTATTCTGTGCTGGTGTGTACGTTCATGTAGCATCGTGGCGCTGTCTTGCAACCTTATTGCCTCATCAGGAACTTCAGCTTCAGTCTATTGTACTTTAGATAGCTACGACTGACAGCTAATTCAGTGGTGCTCTATGCGTACAATTTATTTATCTTTCTGTGTATCGCATCTACATACACTTAAAGAACATATGGAACTGAAATATAGAAATTATATCGATAAATTCATCGAAAACATACAACTCGTTTCCAGATAATCGAAAAAAAATAAAAACCAAGATAGACACACTACGGAAACATAACGAAGATTATAGTATTACGACATATAGAAAAATTAATATATATTAACCACGCAGCATCGCTGAATTTGCTGTTCATCGTAGCTGTCAAATATACAACAGTATATACCATCGATGAAAGATCTAAGCTGACAATTGTCACCAACACCATTCATAAGCAAATTAAACGATCAACAGATAAAATTAAGTTTCAATTGAAGTTCCTTGTACAGCAATAGGATTATACATCAGCGACTCCTCCACGATGCAATATGGAAGTAAGTACCAACACAATGTCAAACTAAACTGTTGTTATTTATAACTTTGCAGCTGTTAATAAAACGTGGTATCCTACAGATAGCCTGAAGATCGCCATAGAACTGAAAAACAAGGCTCTGAGCACTATGAGACTTAACGTCTGAGGTCATCAGTCCCCTGGAACTTTGAACTACTCAAACCTAACGAACCTAAGGATATCGCGCACATCCATGCGCGAGGCAGGATTCGAAGCTGCGACCGCAGCGGTCGCGTGGTTCCAGAGTGTAGCCCCTAGAATCGCTCGGCCACTCTGGCCGGTGCCATAGAGCTGAAATATGTCCGTTGAGACTGCATAATCTGCAGTAATAATACAACGTCAATTATAGCAGCGTGCTGATTCATTAATGTTATAACTTTCCAATTACATAACTTTGGTAGAATTGAACTGTCACTGATGGTTTTGTTACTCAAATGATATCATCCGATGGCTAGTCCACGTTCGAAGTCAACGAGATCACCTCACCCATCCATTCTGCTTTACTGCTTCTATATTCTTTCACCTTGTATTTTAATTCCACTCCTGAACCTTTCTTTTATTTCCATCATTGCTTCCTCGATGTACAGATTGAAGAGTAGGGGCGAAAGGCTACAGCCTTGTCTCACTCCCTTCTTAATACGAGCACTTCGTTCTTGATCGTCCACTCTTATTATTCCCTCTTGGTTGTTGTACATATTGTATATGACCCGTCTCTCCCTGTAGGTTACCCCTATTTTTTCCAGAATCTCGGACAGCTTGCACCATTTTATATTGTCGAACGCTTTTTCCAGGTCGACAAATCCTATGAACGTGTCTTGATTTTTCTTTAGCGTTGCTTCCATTATTAGCCGTAACGTCAGAATTGCCTCTCTTGTGCCTTTACTTTTCCTAAAGCCAAACTGATCGTCATCTAGCGCATTCTCAATTTTCTTTTCCATTCTTCTGTATACTATTGTTGTAAGCAGCTTCGATGCTTGAGCTGTTACGCTGATTGTGCGATAATTCTTGCACTTGTCAGCTCTTGCCGTCTTCGGAATTGTGTGTATGATGCTTTTCTGAAAGTCAGATGGTATGTCGCGAGACTCATATATTCTGCACACCAACGTGAATAGTCGTTTTGTTGCCACTTCCCCTAATTATTTTAGAAATTCTGATGGAATGTTATCTATCCCTTCTGTCTTATTTGACCGTAAGTCCTCCAAAGCTCTTTTAAATTCCGATTCTAATACTGGATCCCCTATCTCTTCTAAATCGACTCCTGTTTCTTCTTCTATCACATCAGACAAATCTTCACCCTCATGGAGGCTTTCAATGTATTCTTTCCACCTATCTGCTCTCTCCTCTGCATTTAACAGCGGAATTCCCGTTGCACTCTTCATGTTACCACCGTTGCTTTTAATGTCACCAAAGGTTGTTTTGACTTTCCTGTATGCTGAGTCTGTCCTTCCGACAATCATATCTTCTTCGATGTCTTCACATTTTTCTTGCAGCCATTTCGTCTTAGCTTCCCTGCACTTCGTGTTTATTTCATTCCTCAGCGACTTGTATTTCTGTATTCCTGATTTTCCCGGAACATGTTTGTACTTCCTCCTTCCATCAATCAACTGAAGTATTTCTTCTGTTACCCACGGTTTCTTCGCAGCTACCATCTTTGTACCTATGTTTTCCTTCCCAACTTCTGTGATGGCCCTTTTTAGAGACGTCCATTCCTCTTCAACTGTGTTGCCTACTGCGCTATTAATTATTGTTGTATCTATAGCATTAGAGAACCTTAAACGTATCTCGTCATTCCTTAGAACTTTCGTATCCCACTTCTTAGCGTATTGATTCTTCCTGATTAATGTCTTGAACTTCAGCCTAATCTTCATCACTACTACATTGTGAGCTGAGTCTATATCTGCTCCTGGGTACGCCTTACAATCCACTATCTGATTTCGGAATCTCTGTCTGACCATGATGTAATCTAATTGAAATCTTCCCGTATCTCCCGGCCTTTTCCAAGTATACCTCCTCCTCTTGTGCTTCTTGAACGGGGTATTTGCTATTACTAGCTGAAACTTGTTACAGAACTCAATTAGTCTTTCTCCTCTTTCATTCCTTGTCCCAAGCCCATATTCTCCTGTAACCTTTTCTTCTACTCCTTCACCTACAATTGCATTTCAGTCGCCCATGACTATTAGATTTTCGTCCCCCTTTACATACTGCATTACCCTTTCAATATCCTCATACACTTTCTCTATCTGTTCATCTTCAGCTTGCCATGTCGGCATGTATACCTGAACTATCGTTGTCGTTGTTGGTCTGCTGTCGATTCTGATTAGAACAACCCGGTCACTGAACTGTTCACAGTAACAAACCCTCTGCCCTACCTTCCTATTCATAACGAATCCTACCCCTGTTATACCATTTTCTACCGCTGTTGATATTACCCGATACTCATTTGACCAGAAATCCTTGTCTTCCTTCCACTTAACTTCACTGACCCCTACTATATCTAGATTGAGCCTTTGCATTTCCCTTTTCAGATTTTCTAGTTTCCCTACCACGTTCAAGCTTCTGACATTCCACGCCCCGACTCGTAGAACATTATCCTTTCTTTGAGTATTCAATCTTTTTCTCATGGTAACCTCCCCCTTGGCAATCCCCTCCCAGGGATCGGAATGGGGGACTATTCCGGAATCCTTTGCCAACGGAGAGATCATCATAACACTTCTTCAACCACAGGCCACATGTCCTGTGGATACACGTTACGTGTCCTTAATGCAGAGGTTTCCATTGCCTTCTGCATCCTCATGTCGTTGATTATTGTTGATTCTTCCGCCTTTAAGGGCAATTTCCCACCCCTAGGACAAGAGAGTGCCCTGAACCTCTATCCGCTCCTCCGCCCTTATGATAGTAAAATCATATGAGTCAGGGCGCAAGCAAAATCATTAATGAACTACAGCGGTATTATGGTATGGCCACTAGAAATAATGCTGAAAATGAAGCAGGCAGTATGGTCTACCTTCTCCAACAGGTCATCAACTGATGAAAAACCAGTATACCATCTTTGCCCTCCTGGACCTGATTTATGGTGCAATTACTGCAATACCCAGTACTCAAACAGTTGATACAGCCATAAAAATTCCATCCCAGCAGCAGCCACGGATAACATAAAACCTATTTACAGAGACCTGGCAAATACTGAATTACTGAAGTAGTGTCAGCATGGTCAGACTCAAAATCCTAGTGAGTCATTCAATATTCTTATGTGGACTCGCTTAAAAAAATGTTTTTATTGGAATGAAGACACTAAAGCGGCGGGTGTCAAGCTGTCATTGCTTTTAATGATGGCAACATCGGTAGGATGAAAGTGATACAGCGTATAGGAATTAATCCTGGAGCCCACTGCAACAGAGAACTTGAACGGATGAACAAAGTTCGTTTTGATAAAGCAGATTATGCTGCACAGTTGGTCACTACGGAGTCCAAAAAGAATAAAAGAAGAAAAAACTTGGAAAAAGATCAGGAGGATGATAGTACGGTACAGGGTGTTTGTGAGCGACTAAAAATAAAAAAAAAGCATATATTAAGTTAGTTACAGTCTTTTGAAACTTTAGAAGCCGTTCCTGAAAATTTACACGTTCTGTAGCATTTTTCCCTAAGCTCAGGAACCACTTCCAGAAGAGTATTCAAATTTTCAGGGAGTAACAATATACATATCCTGAATTTCCTGGACTGAAAGAAGAGAATAATGTTACGTATGATAAAAATTCCTTAGGATAACGTACAAATTTTATCCGTGTGATTAAAAATTGTATTTCGAAATTAGTGGCTGACGTGCAATTATTGCAGTTCAGTAGACTAAGAATATACAGTTCAATGTCCTGTAAAAGTTTCAGGGAAGCCATCTCACTAAATTTAACACTGTCGGGATAATTTGTTCCAACTCCCCAAGGGATCCAAAGTCAATATCGTCAGATAATAAGACTCATGAATTCACTAATTTAGTTCTTCATGAATCATAAAATTTGCGGGAGAATATAGTCACTCAACCTGATGGTTATCTGTGGACCGAAATAGATTGTTCAATCAAGAAATTTTATCAGCTGCTCTTGGCGGTAACTAATGAAGACCTACAAAGACTTACGATCTGAGGGGTAGGAGCTTCTGAAAACATATCTTAATCAGTAATTACTGTTGCGAGATATACGGTATGCGATCTACAGAAGAGAACGAGACAATTGAAAGAAGAGCTGTGCATTTTGTCACGGTGTTGTTACTTCAGCGTAAGAGCGTCAAAGAACTCCTCAACGGAACTCGATGGGAGGTTTTCCATGTTGTGCACATCGAAGCTAACCTTAAAAAATCTGAGAACCCACGTTTCATACCAAAGAACACAGGATTTGCTGCAACACAACCCTCTTGAAAACCACGAGGGCAAAATTAAGGAAATATTGATGTATAGTAAGGTGTGTCCAGATTCTGTCTTTCTGAACTTTACCTGCTAACGGTAAAAGCCCGATATAAAACGGCTCTGGTACAACATGGACGTCCTGGTTGTGGAATACATCTATATTGCACACTGACCTATAATCAGGAAGTAAATCAATTTCATGTCAGTAAAAAACGGCACAATTATTAATCGTACCCCAAGAATGTGTCGCTTGAATACTAATTACGTGCGGAAATTTCTGTTGCATTGTCCTGAATCCATTGCATATAACCGATATTTCCAAATGGAAAGAAATATCATGATCACTAAGTCTAACTGATAATTTGGTCTAGCTTTTCACTGTTCGATATAATAACCGAAGAAACATTTCTAACCCTAATGTACCTGCATCTTGAAATCTCATGCAGCAACCAAATTACCTCACAAGCTGACAGAAAGGTCATTTATGTACTTCGAATGTGGAATGGTACATAGAAGCTGCTCAGTCGTATTGCGTTCATGGCCATGGATCAGATTGTTCAGAGCGGGTAAGAAATAAGTAATCGCAATTTTAAATAAATCTGTGTTGAGAACAAAAAACTAATTAGTGTTTTCAGAGATATGATAATCTTCTATGCGAACTGCCACTATCTGAAGACGCCGTTAATAGAGAACTTGACAATATAAAGTACATCGCCCGTAATAATGGCTACAATGTTGCGCTTGTTGAAAAGTTATACCAAGACGAAACCACAATACCCCTTCGGAGTACACAAAAATGCAGCTTCTGTCGAGGAGCACAATTACATTTCTTTGCCATTTAAAGGGCAATTTTAGTTATGAACTGGCAAAACTTTTTCGGGGAGTTGGCTCTCGTATAGTATTTTACGCGGATGACAATCTTCACTTTATATACATACATAATGAATCACCTAAAAAGAACAACCATTTGGCATCGGGGGTATATCTGCTGCAGTGTCGTAATTGTAATGTAGGATATGTCGGATAAACAGGCAGAACCTTTAAAATTAAATAACAAGAACATCTCCTCAGTAGATGAGGACAGCTAAAACAGAACCCTGCCTTTGATGAACAGCCCGTGGCCATAGTCTTCCGCAAGCACAAAATCTTAAGATTTGGTATTTTGCACAAAAGGATAAGAAGTTTAGCATTTTGGAAGAAACTGAAATATGGAGGACAATGATTTATCCCTATTTAATGTACAAATATTTGGCGCTAATCAGGCCTTTTGGAAGTTATGAAATCGGTGTTATTAATGTAATCCTGGGGCTCTCGCATTTATGCCTAAATATGACCCCTTTCCTCTCTAGCCTTCTGTCGTCTTGTTAGCCAAGCCCTTGGAGTTTTTTTTTTTTTTACTAGAAAATGACATTGTAGGTTTGTCGCTTCATATGTCTACGTATCTCACACATTTTAATGTAAGTATAAAATGTAAATGTGAAAGGAGTTTACCCGCATTACTTCTTCCTCCCACGCTGTTGTGTATCTTTAAAGCGTAATAATTTTACTATGGTATTTTTATAAAAACAATTTTATTGTTAGTTAGACGTTCTTGCTCCGTATGACGCAGAATTGCGTGTTATAGGGAGCCTCTTCATCCGAAATTATGATCATGTGTTAGTATTTTTATCGTTCTAGTGATGTATGATATGTAATACCTGTTTAGGCACCGCATCTATCTATTGTATTATACACCCTGATATCATATTTTAAATTTTCCGTCTTCTTTTGTATTTATGCTCCGTCATAATTTTTGGGTAAATTAATGCATATGTATTGCTTCTAGTAATTCTATCTTAGTAATGTTTTATGTGAATTACATTTATAAAGTTTTAGTGGCAACGTATATCTGTTTTACGATCTTTCATTCTTACCAACAGCTGCGTGGCAACGCCATCTAATGAGGTGATTCTGTATTAGCTGTCAGTACTAGCACACGACGCTGTGTTGCATTATGCTAACTACTAAAGTCCCATCTTACTCTATAATTTGCTCCAATGCACGTGTACGCGTTATGCAGGTCTTGAGTCACGCACGTCCATCTAGAAAGGTAAGGCCTTATCATAAAGTTTAGACAATATGATTGCATTTCTGAGTGTCCGATCATTGATCAATTCTCTTATTCGTTTTGACTGTTTTATATTTCTAGTATTTACTAAGATTAACGAAGGCGATGATGGCCAGAAGTATTCGACGATGCCCTTTAGCCAGACTGTCTAACGCATCGTCCTAAGAAATACCTCAAAATTTAAGATATTTGCTCTTTCAGTATTTGATCTGTATATACATGCTCTTAGGTTATGTATGTCTTCACAACGCGATCGCGATCCTTAGATAGATGTATTTGTTCTCTGTTTTCTATGTAGATCAGCCTGAAGATGCCTAAACAAGGTGACACGCGTAGTTGATAAATAAAAAAAACTAAAATTGCAACCAAGATAGTTTTCAACTAATACTACAAGAAAACAGCTTTGGATGATTTAAGATCAGGTAAGGCATAAGAGGTAGATAATATTCCATAAAAATTTCGAAAATCACTGTGGGAAGTGGCAACACAACGACTTTTCACGTTGGTGTGTAGAATGTATGAGTCTGCCGACATACCATCTGAATTTCGGAAAAATATCATTCGCACAATTCCGAAGACTGCAAGAGCTGACAAGTGCGAGAATTATCGCACAATCAGCGTAACAGCTCATAACTGAAGTTGCTAACAAGGATAATATACAGAAGAAAATTGAGGATGTGATAAATGACGACCAGTTTCGCTTTAGAATAAGTAGAGGCATCCGACAGGCAATTCTGACGTTGCAGTTGATAATGGAAGCGAAACTAAAGAAATATCAAGACACATTTATTGGATTTGTCGACCTGGAAAAAAGCTTACTACAATGTAAAATGGTGCAAGACGTTCGAAATTCTGAAAAATGTAGTGGTAAGCTATAGGGAGAGAAGGGCAATATAAAATATGTACAAGAGCCAAGAGGGAGTAAAAATAGTGGAAGATCAGGCTCAATGCACAGGGATTAAAAAGGGGGTAAGGCAGCTGGGTAGTCTCTCCTCCCTAATGTTTCATCTGTACATCGAAGAAAAAACGATGGAAACAAAAGAGAGGTTCGGGAGTGGAATTAAAATTCAAGGTGAAAGCATGTCAATGACACGATTCGCTGTTGACATTTCTATCCTGAATGAAAGTGAAGAAGAATTACATCATTTGCTGAAAGGAATGGACAGTCTGATGAGTACAGAATATGGTTTGAGAGTAAATCGAAGAAAGGCGAAAGTAATGAGAAGTGGGAGTAACGAGAACAGCAACAAACTTATCATCAGGATTGATGTTCACAAACTTGATGAAGTTAAGGGTTTGTGTTACCTAGACAGCAAAATTACCAATGACGGATGGAGCAAGGAGGACATGAGCAGACTAGCGCTGAAAAAAGGGCATTTCTAGTCAAAAGAAGTCTATTAGTACCAAATATACGCCATAATTTGAGTAAGAAATTTCTGAGAACGCGCGTCCGGAGAGCAGCAGTGTATGGTTGTGAAACATGGAGTGTGGGAGAGCCGGAACAGAAGAGAATCGAAACATTTGAGATGTTGTGCTACAGGCGAATGCTGAAAATTAGGTGAACTGGTAAGATAAGGAATGAGAAACTTCTGCGCAGAATCGGAAAGGAAAGGAATATGCGGAAGACACTGATAAGGTAAAAGGACAGGATGATAAGACATCCGTTAACACATCAGGGGATGACTTCCTTGGTACTAGAGTGAGTTGTGGGGTGCAAAATCTGTAGAGGAACACAGAGGCTAGAATACATCCAGCAAATAATTTATGACGTAGGTTGCAAGTGCTACTTTGAGATGAAGAGGTTACCACAGGCCGCCGCATCAAAACACTCAGAATGCTGATAATGCCTCCCGCCCCCTCCCACAAAACGCAAACAGTAAGAAAGTAGGGAGAAGGAGTATGGAAAGCTACAATGGCTAAGTGGGGCATAACATGCAATGAAAGGCCAATTGGTCGTTTGTCCCATTAAGGTTCGCGAAAACCAATTAGTCTGTATGCTGCATTTGAACTCCGTCCAGAATGTTTCTTCTAGAATAACGGGGATAGCCTAAGTAATAGGAATGATCAAGAATCTACGCGAAAGATGCGTGAGAATAATGTAGAATTAGTTTCCTACGCCTTACAGAGCGTCTCATCAAGAATAAGTTCACCCATAAAACGTCCCTTCACTCCAGAGTTACACCGGCCTTTTGAGGAGCCGAAAATCGTCGTTATATTCTCTGCCACACCTAGCAAAGACGCACGTGTTCTGCTGCGCAACGTGTTTCCTTCTTCAGAAATATCGCTACTGAGATGGTACCTTTGCTCCAACAGGCTGACAAGGGAATAGAAACTTCACGAAAGCTAGTGTGACTAATGTTAGGTAGCTCACAAACAGGCTACAGAGATTACTTTCGCATGTGATAGTGTTTTGTACATCTTGAAGTAAATGACGAAGAATTTGTTAGATAGCAATGAAAAATAATAAACAGAGCAACAGTCTGAATGAAGCCGGCTAAGCACTAGCTACAGTAAACACCGCTCATTTAGCTGAAACGCCTCTACAAGCTCCATCTTGAATGCAGCAGTTTAATACAGCTAGCCCAGCGGCGAACGCCCGCAATGCGCGACGCGTCCGACAGAAATTACATGTAACCAGTCAAAATGAACGTTGCTCGCGCAATAACAGAAGCCGTCCACCAGTGCAAACGGTAGTGTGTAACACATGTCAAAAACAGGCAACCCATAATAATGGATTGCACGAGGTCGGTAATAGGTTACCGGTCCGTATAATAGCAAACTGATTTAGTCTTCCAGAACGAATTTGCACTCAGTAACGGAGGGGGTGCCATTAGAAACTTCCAGCAGAATAAAACTGTGTAGGAGACTGGGACTCGAACCCTGTACATTTGCTTTTTGCGGGAAAATGCGCCACGATCTGACGATGACTCACGACCAGCACTCACAACTTTACTTTTACCAGTAGCTCATCTCCTACTTTCCAGACTTCACAGACGTTCTTCTGCGTAGGTTGCGGGACTAGCACTGCTGCGAGAAAGCATATACATACTGACAGAAATAAAGCAGTTTGGGCGGGTCATGGGTCGTTCTGATGTAGCTCAGTTCGTAGAGCAGCAATGCAAAAGTACCGGTTTCGAGTCCCAGTCCAACCTACAGTTTCAGTTTCCGGTTTTAATTTATCATTAACTGCAATGGCAGAGGACACTGTGACTGTATGGAAAGAATTTAAACATACCTGTCGAGTGGATTTCCAGATGCGTGGCTGATTTTAAGTTATGTCTCTTCGTTTATCGTAATACCATATTAATCTTTGTGCTATGTTCAATATACAGGGTGTCCCAGCTATCTTGTCCACCCAAAATATCTCTGGAACAATAACAGCTATTGGAAAACGACTTTCACCGGTATCAATGTAGGGCTGGGGCCCATGAATGTACATATTTGGAAACATTCTAAAACGAAGGCATATGTGTTTTTTAACACAAACTTACGTTTTTTTTAAATAGACCACCTATATATTTTCTTCAGCAATCCATATCATGACGAAGCACATACACAATGGCGTAAATTGCATCGCAATATTCCCATTACATCCCGAGATGTTGAGACGCGAAGTTGACGCGTGAAACACCCGACATGCGCTGCTAGCGCACGTTCTGAGGCTCAGGCGTGAACCCCATGCTGCCCGTAATCGCGGCAGGATGGCAGCAGACCGTATTAATTGTTTCGGATCTCTCGATAAGTATGGAAGTGTGATTACGCATGTCAATCACATCGCGATTACGGGCAGCATGGGGTTCACGCCTGCTGAAGAAAAAATATAGGTGGTCCATTTAAACACTTAGGTTTGTGTTAAAAAACACATATGCTTTCGTTTTAGAATGTTTCCAAATATGTACATTCATGGGCCCCAGCCATACATTGATACCGGTGAAAAGTCGTTTTCCAATAGCTATTATTGTTCCAGCAATATTTTGGATAGACAAGATAGCTGGGACACCCTGTGTAGTACAAAACTGAAAATTTAAAGGCCGGCCGCAATGGCCGAGCGGTTCTAGGCGCTACAGTCTGGAACCGCGGGACTGCTACGGTCGCTGGTTCGAATCCTGCCTCGGGCATGGATGTGTGTGATGTCCTTAGGTTAGTTAGGTTTAAGTAGTTCCAAGCTCTAGGGGACTGATGACCTCAGACGTTAAGTCCCATAGTGCTCAGAGCCATTTAAACCATTTTTTAGAAAATTCAGATATACGGTGACAAAAAACAGTATTTTACACTCACCCGGGTTTTGGTTTAAAATATATTTCATTGATTGCAATATGGTAGTGCGTATGTTGCTAAGAAGAACGATGTAATGTTCAAGTAATATGGTATTTATGCCCCGTTACCTAGAAGTGACTTTCAAATAGAACGTTCTCCCCTGTATAGGAATTATATGATGTATGTACGAGTACTCGTTTTGATGCAGGAACGACGACATATTAAGTTTGTGTCTGGAGGTGGGTTGTGCTCGAATTTTGAAAGTGGTTAAGACGTCCGCTCGCTTAAAACGGGATTTCCGAGATGGAATCCCGGTCCGGCACAAATTTTACTGTCGTCATTCGCTTATAGAGGTGTTTCCTGTTCGTACTCAAACCACAAATACATTTCATGAATTGATTGACTCCCTCTTGTGGTTGAATTGTCACCAAGACAGAGTTAATAATCCTTACGTTTGTTGGCCAGGGCAGCGCAGCACGTTATTGCGATTAAGTATGTCCAGTGAACTAGCAAAAATTATTCAGTGAGAAATAATTACAAGTCCGTACATTTGCCAAAATATTCTAAGTTATATTCTGCCTGACTTGAGAGAATTATTACGAACCTAAACACTCGCTAAACTACTCTAAGTTAAACTTCTTCTAACGTACGACATTTGTTTCAATTCTGAAACCTCGCTAAATTCCGGAGTTATTCTAAGTCCACAATAAAAAGTTCCTCCAAAAATCTTGTAAAATATTCGCCGCCAACAGACGAAGTTCTCGCAAGGCTCGTAAATCGTACGTAGAAGAATTTGGAATACGTGAGGTCACGAATTACTTGCTGTTTACGCAGGGTGTTTAAGAATGACGTTCTAAATGACATCGTTTCGAAACACCCTACAGTTGCGTGCTTCTGCACTGCTTCAGCTCTCCGACTGTCCATGGTCTAGGTTGCCAATGATTATTCAAGTCCACTCGGCGACACTGCGTCGTTGCGAACATTCTCATACGATATTTTCTATACATCTTATCAAACATAAATCTTCTATAGTATATATATACAACACATCATACTAGACTGTAATATTCTCAGCTTCTGGATAATGTCCTTAGTCTTCCGCTGTCTTTCTGTCTTCTCATTAATTACGATTCTGTGAGTACAGAAGTTCATTTATAATACTATGCTGCATAATAATCATAAGCAATAACAAATAAGTATATTTACAGTTAAATATCTTAGCTTAATTTACTATGCTGTAGCTGGTTTTTTCATTTTACCATTTATTTTGTGAAAAACTGACGTTTTGTATCTCAGAATAAATTTTCTAGTATATATTTCGACATACGTTACGTTGGTTCATAAGTTCATAGCGTTTTCCATCTTGTTGTTGCGGATGCTATGGGTTTAATTATAGATTGTCATTTTTATTTGTAGTTCATTGTTGCTATTTTTAGTTTGCGTATTGTCATTTTGGCATTTGGAGACAATGAGTGCAGGTGTGGACTTTACAAAATGGAGTAAAAAGTGAAGAATACAGGGACATTTTTGACGTATTCTTCTGTTTGAGTTCAGTAAAGTGATAACAGTAGCGGAGGCACCCACAGGCATTTACGCCAGCTGACTTGACAAGAAAGTGGTTTTCTCGTTTTACGGAGGATCATTTTGAAATTAGTGACGCTCCATGTTCAGGAAGGCTTTCGAAGTTTTATGAAAACCATTTAACGCCTTAATTCACAACGCTCCACGTTAGTGTACTCGAGAACTGTGAAATGTGATGTACTGTAGTTGTTTCACAGTCTCGCGACATTTACTTGCAAAAGGGAAGGTTTAAAATCGAGTGTATGGGCACTGCAGGCTCTAACCCAAAATCACAGAAATTAGCAAGTGGCTTTAGATGCACCTCTGCTTGCTAGCCATCATTTGGCTCATGAATAACACTGACCATTTCTATCCTATATTTTCATTGGTGACTATAAATGAAGTAAACACAAGGAAAAGAATGTAATGCTTGAGCCCAAACAATGTAGCAACCCTCAGTAAAAAGACTTGCGAGCATCCACTGAATGTAGTATTACGAACCTGGTGGAACAGCGACGGTGTGGTGTACTGCGAATTGCTTCTCTGAGGTATAAAAGTCACTGCTGACATTTACATTCAGCAAGTGACATGTTTTGCAGATGCAGTCCAAGAACGGTGACCACGAAGATTTCGTGAAGTTATGCCACGCTACGATAACGCCCGCCCGAATTATGCTAGACTCACAAAAAGCACTACAGAGGAGTAAGAGTTGAAAGTCATTCCGCATCCAGCTTATGGACCTAATCTTGCTCCCTCAGACTTTCATCTTTTGCGCTCTCTATTGAACAACTTCCTTTCCAAAAGAAAATGTGCTACAAACATGTGTCAACGAGTTCTTCGCCTCAGAACCAAGTGAGCTCTGTAGTCGCCTAATCAAAAAGTTCAGCCAGCGTCGGCAGAATGTTTGAACTATTGAATGGGAATATAATATTTAAACTAAAGTGTCTGCCACGTATACACACTAAAGAAGCAAAGAAACTGGTACATCTGCCTAATATCGTGTAGGGCCTCCTCGAGTAGCAGAAGTACCGCAACACGACGTAACATCGACTCTACTAATGTCTGAAGTACTGCTCGAGGGAACTGAACCATGAATGCCACAGGGCTGTCTCTAAATCCGGAAGAGTACGATGGAGTGGTGATCTCTTCTGAGTAGCACGTTGCTAGACGTCCCAGATATGCTCAATAACGTTAATGTCTGGGGAGTTTGGTGGGCAGCGGAATAGTTTAAACTCAGAACGGTTTTCCCTGAGCCACTCTGTAGGTATTACGGAAGTGTGGGGTGTCACATCGTCCTGCTGGAATTGTCCAAGTTTGCCGGAATGCACAATGGAATGGATGGATGTAGGTTATCAGACGCGATGCTTTCATGTGTCACCTGTCAGAGTGCCACTAGACGTATCAGGGGTCTCATATCACTCCAGCTGCACACGTCCCGCACATTACAGAGCCTCCACCAGCTTGAACAGTCCCCTGCTAACATGCTGAATCCATGGATTCATGAGGTTGTCTCCATACCTGTACATGTCCATCCGCTCGAGACAATTTGAAAAGAGGCTCGTCCGACCAGGCAACATGTTTCCAGTCATCAACAGTCCATTGTCGGTGTTCACGGACGAAGGCGATGCGCTTTCTGTCGTGCACTCATCAAGGGTAAAAGAGTGGGCCTTCGGCTCCGAAAACCCATATCTATGATGTTTCGTCGAATGGTTCGCACTCTGACACTTTCTGATGACTCAGCACTGAAATCTGCTACAATTTGCCTTAGGGTTGCACTTCTGTCACGTTGTTCTCTTCAGTCGTCCTTGTTCCCGTTCTTGCAGGATCTTTTTACGGCCGCGGCGATGTCGGTGATTTGGTGTTTTACCGGATTCCTGATATTCACGATACTCTCTTGAAATGGTCGTACGGGAAAATCACCAAAAAATGTTCAAATATGTGTAAGATCTTATGAGACTTAACTGCTAAGGTTATCAGTCCCTAAGCTTACACACAACTTACCCTAAACTATCCTAAGGACAAACATACACACTCATGCGCGAGGGAGGACTCGAACATCCTTTGGGACCAGCCACACAGTCCATGACTCCAGCGTCTTAGATCGCTCGGCTAATCCCTCGCGGCGATAATCCCCACTTCCGCGCTACCTCGTAAATGCTGTGCCCCATCACTCGTGCGCCGACTATAAAACCACAACAAACAAAGGATGGGGACCATCTACGCCCACACCAACGTGGTGACCAAACCAAAAGTTCTACTGTCACCTCCGTAAACATGTTAGTTTTTTAAATCAGGCGTCACAGGATGCGGGCTGTGATGTTGTCCATGCGTCTGGGTAAGATTACTCATTAACATGGTCCGTCAGGAAAATGGAAGTGGTCGAAAACTATTGAAGGGTAGCGGTTGTAAGGGCAGTGGGAAAAAAGTGCCAAGGCAAGAGCCAAGGGAAAAAAAGCCTCTGCGACGGTAGGACGGGTAGTAAGGGCAGTAGCGGCTTGCTATCTGCGACAGTGCATGCAAGGTGTGGTTGAGTTAGCTCGAGGTATCGTGCATCGTTACCTTTGTCGTTGTTGGAGCTTGTTGCGGCGCTTGCTGCAGTTGCTGCGTCCCTGCAACTGTTCAAGGTCGTTGTAGATTAGTGGGCGATGGGTCATAGATCGACTCACAGACGGTGTAGGGGGTGTGTGTGGCTGGTTTGCGTGCTGTGTACAGTACGGTTTCCCTGCGGTTGCCTATTTTTCGGCTGGTCGCACATCTGGGTCCCCAGTAATAACTGTGTTGCAGGGGATCGCCAGTATTGTCGTGTTAGCGTTCTATGGATTATAGATGTTTAGTTCCTAGCCAGTAATGTCTTTGGTCTGTTATGCTTCCATCTATGGTTGTGGTCGTAGTTACCCAGAGATAGAATAAAAGGGTTGCGCGAGTGTCTCGTGTTATTGTACAGTCGTGTGGAGAGTTTTTGGAATACCTGCAAGATGGTATCTAGCCGGTATTCCCAGTGAAGGTCCGCGATGCGTGTGTAGCGCGGAGCGATGCTTATGATTTTGAGCACTTTGTCCTGTATGAGCTGCAGACGGCGCAGGCGAGTTGGCGCAGCGTATCCCCAGACAGGGGCTGCGTACGTCATCAGGGGTCTAATAAGTGTCATGTACATGGACATAGACACCCTCCTGTTCAGTGTGCTTCGCCTGTTAAGCTTAGGGTAGAGTTTTTTGAGCCTCGCGTTAGCGTTGGTGGTCATGTGTTGAATGTGGTCCCCCCAGGGTAGTTTCCTGTCCAGCCAGACACCGAGGTATTTGACCTTCCCGCGGAAACGTATTGGGCGTGTGTGTAGTGTTATTTGGTTGCACAAAAGCACGTTGAAACTCACTCAAATGTTGATAACCCGCGATTGTAGCAGCAGTAACCGATCTAACAACTGCGACAGACACTTGTCTTACATAGGCGTTGCCGACCTGACTATTGAAAAAAAACTGTATATCATAAGAAGACCGGCACAGCTACGAAATTCTTTCAATACAAAAATTACACTCTTTTACGATATTTACAATATCTGCTACATAGTGAAAACCAAGAGAGCAGATTAACACTAATCATTTTATTAGTTATCTGAGTTAGAAAGTATTCCTTCACTTAATATTTCCGACAAACTAATATTTCATTCTTGCATATGACTTTCTCATCTCCAAACATTTCGGTAACAAAATCTTCTCCATCAACAGAATCAATAATATATGTTTCGAAACAAGTTTTCATCTCCATAACAAAGTATTCGAGATAATTTCTCCCAGATTCACATATATCAAATCAAATTCTCTAATCACTCAGCTGCTCGTTATTGTGCCTCAAAGAAAAAACCCCTAGCGCTGCGCAACTGACAGGTGAGCAAGCGAACTACAAATAAGCTTAAGGACAGCTCCAAGGATCTTATTCACTATTCTCATAGTGCACTAAGTCATCTGAGTCCCGGAACAGTGAAGGTGAATTATTTACATCGGCAAAAAAAAAATGGGAAAACCTTAACAACGTAAGTTACGCCTAGGACCATTACAGCGTTTATTTAAAGCAAACCTTACTGGAATCTTCATAGTGGCGCTTCTAGCGACAATCTTACGCGACTTTTTAGTTGTTTGAATGGACATCATCACGCAAACAAACTTTATTTTATGTCGCACAACGACTTCCTGATGTTGTGATTTTTTCTGTCCATTTTAGTTACAAGAGTACCACTAGTATGGTTTAATGGGGCACTCAGCTCTGTTCTTTCACAAGTCTTCTTCTTCTTTCATCTTCTGCCTTTAACCCACATCGGCGCAGGGTTTTCCAGGTTAATCATGGATCTGACATGGTTAATTTGTGGCATTGCCCGATACCCTTCCTCTCGCCGCCCCATTAGCACCTGAGACGAAACGTATGTACCCCAACTGTCTGCTCGTGTATTCATGTGACAGTGAGCGAAAGTTATTTAAATGTATCCGAATCGTATAACTAAGGCGGGACTTGGGTAACAATCCGATGTTCGCTTAGTGGAATGTGGGAAACCGCCGGTACACCAAACCTCGTCATTAATCCACGAGGCAGATTTGATCTGTGGTTAAGGTGCCAGTTCCGTAAAGTGGGGCTTAAACGTGCACAGCGGTTGGCTAGCTGTCCGCTGCCTTATAGCTTATCATAATCGCTTAAGACATACGTAAGATATTATATCCTTGAATTTAATTTTATTTGAATAACTTTGTGAATTAATAAATCAAAAATCGCTGTTTCTGTTCATCTTTATCTGTAAACGTGTTTTCTTATTATATAGCTGTCTCAGATCGCGTTATACAGAATATTGATTTATAAAGTGAATATTGTAGTCTTTCGTTACCGCCATGGTGAACAGGCCGTCCAAGCACCTCTCCAATGGTCAAGTACATCCGGGTTTTTCCAGACGACGTGCCAGCCCACCAGTTTAGTGCTTCCTTCCTGCAGCCACGGTATTTTTCATACTATTGTTTCCGCCAATCACGGAGACCCAACTCTGTGTTAGCATCGTGAGGTTGGTAATAACTAACGTCGGAGGTTTTATGGCCAAGTGAAAGGATAAGTAGAATTTGGCGGTGACACACACTTGCTTCCCAAAAGCTGCTTTGAGGATTGACTACTGGCAGAGGTTCTACCTTTTCGATACACCGTAATTCCCACCCACTGAGACGCATATGTTTGAAATTTGGCTCAAAGGTGCTTATAATTCATCGGTGAAAAAGCGCTGCACCCTAGGACATCACACTCGGGCTCGACGACGTTTCAAAAAAACACAGAATCGACAAATGCGAAAAAAACGGGCCACAGCTCAGAAGTTCATGTGAGGTGTAAGACGGATTAAAGATGTCTCTTTGGCACCAAGCTTTACCACAGTCCTACCCCACGTACTGGTGAACGCCACGATGAACGTGCCACACGATGGGAAGGTCGTCACATCACGTCCACAATTTACACCACCTTTGCGACGGAGATCCAAATCGAGGCCCAGATTCTTATGAATGGCCGAGAAAAACACTCCACCCACACCACCGTCCAGTATCGACACGAAAAGTCATCGGAGAGTGGAATAAAGGGCATCAATGAAACCACACCTTTGCCTGTCGTGTCGACTGCTAAACATTTCGCGGTCAAAAACGACAGGCCGCAGTGCGGTGAGAAACAGCAAGACGTTATTGATAAATTTCGACGGTGCTGAGACCTTCGGATTTCGTCAGGCTGCATCGTAAATAAGCGGGATCTGTACACTTCGGAGCGTAGCGCGACCGCAGTTTTCGCTCTCGTGTACAGGTTGGAGCCAATAAGGACCTTTCAGAACTATACTGGCGAAATTTGAACGTGGTTCGTGGCAGGAGAGGGTAGTTATACAATTTCGGCCCTTCTTTTTCGCGTTTTCCTATGGCGTGACCTCATGGGGATGCGACATTGAAAGATGCGTGAATAAAGCGAGAGAGAGAGTCACTCCAACTCACTCCAGTTAGGCAGGTATCTCGGTGGCACTTGCGGTCCTTTATTGAGAATTTTTGAAATGAACGTGTACAGTAACAACCTATAAAGTGCTGCTTTAGCTCTCTTGCGCAGTGTAGTAAGTGTACAGATGGTTTAGTGTGTGCCGCGAACTGTAATACTTTTAATGTGATCAGGGCAGAACAATAATGTCACGAGTTACTCTTTTGATATCAGAGACATGATCAGAAAATAATTAGGTTTAATCAAAAGTATCCGGACACCGCTAAAAAATACGTTTTTCATATTAGGTGCATCTTGTTGCTACCTAATGCCAGGTACTCCATATCAGCGACCTCAGTAGACATTAGACATTGTGAGAGAGCAGAATGAGGTGCTCCGTAGAACTCACGAACTTCGAACGTGGTCAGTTGATTAGGTGTCACTTGTGTCATATATCTGTACGCGAGATTTCTACACTCCTAAACATCCCTAGGTCCACTGTTTCCGATGTGATAGTGAAGTGGAAACGTCAAGAGGCACGTACAGCACAAAAGCGTACAGGCCGACCTCGTCTGTTGACTAACACAGACCGCCGACAGTTGAAGAGGCACACATTTATGCGGACCTTCACACAGTAATTCCAAACTGTATCAGAATCCACGCAAGTACTATGTCAGTTAGGCGGGAGGTGAGAAAACTTGGAATTCATGGTCGAGAGGCTGCTCATAAGCCACACATCACGCTAGTAAATGCCAAACGACCCCTCGCTTGGTCTAAGGAGCGTAAACATTGGACATCCGGAGAGTTGAAAAACGTTGTGAGGAGTGACGAATCACTGTACATTATGTGGCAATCCCTTGGCACGGTATGGATACGGCGAATGCCTTGTGAACGTCATCTGCCTGTGTGCGTAGTGCCAAAAGTAAAATTCGAAGGCGGTGGTGTTATTATGCGGTCGTGTTTTTCATGGAGGAGGGTGGAACCCCTTGTTGTTTTGCGTGGCACTATCTCAGCACATTGATGTTTTAAGCACCTTATTGCTTCCCAAGAGCAATACGAGGATGACGATTCATTCTTTCAACACTATCGAGCACCTGCTCATAATGCACGGCCTGTGGCTGAGTGTTTACACGACAATAAAATCCCTGTAATCGACTGGCCTGCACATGAATCCTATAAAACACCTTTTGGACTTCGTGCCAGGCCTCACCAACTGACATCGATACCTCTCCTCAGTGCAGCACTCCGTGAAGAATGGGCTGCCATTCCCTAAGAAACCTTCCAGCACCTTATTGAACGTATGAATGCGAGAGCGAAAACTGTCATCAAGGCTATAGGTGGGCCAAGACCATAATGAATTCCAGAATTACCAATAGAGGGTGCCTCTAACTTGTAAGTCATTTTCAGCCAGGTGATCGGACAGTTTTCATCACATAGTGTATGTAGCTGCTTCATGGTAGCTACGAGCAATATAGGTCTAAAACAGGAACCTGTTTTTATTGTTTTGTACCTATAATGTGCGGTTTCTGTCTCACAGACAAGTTTAAAATTGTCTGAGCATTATGCTGGATAAATACACTCCTGGAAATTGAAATAAGAACACCGTGAATTCATTGTCCCAGGAAGGGGAAACTTTATTGACACATTCCTGGGGTCAGATACATCACATGATCACACTGACAGAACCACAGGCAACAGAGCATGCACAATGTCGGCACTAGTACAGTGTATATCCACCTTTCGCAGCAATGCAGGCTGCTATTCTCCCATGGAGACGATCGTAGAGATGCTGGATGTAGTCCTGTGGAACGGCTTGCCATGCCATTTCCACCTGGCGCCTCAGTTGGACCAGCATTCGTGCTGGACGTGCAGACCACGTGAGACGACGCTTCATCCAGTCCCAAACATGCTCAATGGGGGACAGATCCGGAGATCTTGCTGGCCAGGGTAGTTGACTTACACCTTTTAGAGCACGTTGGGTGGCACGGGATACATGCGGACGTGCATTGTCCTGTTGGAACAGCAAGTTCCCTTGCCGGTCTAGGAATGGTAGAACGATGGGTTCGATGACGGTTTGGATGTACCGTGCACTATTCAGTGTCCCCTCGACGATCACCAGAGGTGTACGGCCAGTGTAGGAGATCGCTCCCCACACCATGATGCCGGGTGTTGGCCCTATGTGCCTCGGTCGTATGCAGTCCTGATTGTGGCGCTCACCTGCACGGCGCCAAACACGCATACGACCATCATTGGCACCAAGGCAGAAGCGACTCTCATCGCTGAAGATGACACGTCTCCATTCGTCCCTCCATTCACGCCTGTCACGACACCACTGGAGGCGGGCTGCACGATGTTGGGGCGTGAGCGGAAGACGGCCTAACGTTGTGCGGGACCGTAGCCCAGCTTCATGGAGACGGTTGCGAATGGTCCTCGCCGATACCCCAGGAGCAACAGTGTCCGTAATTTGCTGGGAAGTGGCGCTGCGGTCCCCTACGGCACTGCGTAGGATCCTACGGTCCTGGCGTGCATCCGTGCGTCGCTGCGGGCCGGTCCCAGGTCGACGGGCACGTGCACCTACCGCCGACCACTGGCGACAACATCAATGTACTGTGGACACCTCACGCCCCACGTGTTGAGCAATTCGGCGGTACGTCCACCCGGCCTCCCGCATGCCCACTATACGCCCTCGCTCAAAGTCCGTCAAATGCACATACGGGTCACGTCCACGTTGTCGCGGCATGCTACCAGTGTTAAAGACTGCGATGGAGCTCCGTATGGCTGACACTGACGGTGGCGGTGCACAAATGCTGCGCAGCTAGCGCCATTCGACGGCCAACACCGCGGTTCCTGGTGTGTCCGCTGTGCCGTGCGTGTGATCATTGCTTGTACAGCCCTCTCGCAGTGTCCGGAGCAAGTATGGTGGGTCTGACACACCGGTGTCAATGTGTTCTTTTTTCCATTTCCAGGAGTGTATATTTCGGCCTCTAGCACAATTAAAAAAAAATTATTCTAATGGCTCTGAGCACTATGGGACTTAACATCTGAGGTCATCAGTCACCTAGCACTTAGAACTACTTAAACCTAACTAATCTAAGGACATCACACACACCCATGCCCGAGGAAGGATTCGAACCTGCGACCGTAGCAGTAGCGCGGTTCCGGACTGAAGCGCCTAGAAGCACTGGGCCACCGCGGCCGGCAGCTTAATTTCAATCTAGAGCTTGTTATGGTGTCATATGGACATCGAGGTACTGTAGCAAGGTTGGTACGTCAAAACGGAACTATAAGTGAACATATTCGGTGCCAGCGGAAACGCCAAAGAGGGACGGTGGCGCAGACGCGTCCAGCAGAGTTTCCTTATACCACCGCATCAGCTCTCTTACTTACAGCACAGTGGATTATCGCTGAGCCCAGTCAACAATCATCACACAAAGACAACAGCAACGTCTTTGTACCGAACCAGCAGTGTAACAGTTGTCTTTGGCAGAACTCTGCGTCAATGTTTATCGTCCATTGTACTCTGTAAGAAGAGACTATTGTCTTTTTCTATATCAAATGATAAGTTGACGTTCTGTGACAGTAACTAGTAATCAGGACATTCCTGTTGGCATAAATTGTTACAAAGTTAAGTATTTAATCTCGTCCATGTAATAATCAAATTACGTTTTGTCTGTTTTAGTACCATCTCGTTCCCACATGGAACACAGCTTAGAACACACCATTGTACCGAGAAACCTTATTTCGTTGTGGAAAATATAACTACAATTATTATATAGTCCGCCCCCGGTAGCTGAGTGGTCAGTAAGACAGCATGTCAATCTTTAAGGGCCAGGGTTAGATTCCCGGCTGGGTCGAAGATTTTCTCGTCTCAGGGACTGATGTTGTGTTGTCCTAATCATCATCATTTCACCTCCATCGACGCGTAAGTCACCGAAGTGGCGTCAGATCGACAGACTTGCATCCGGCGAACGGTCTACCCGCCGGGAGGCCCTAGTCACACGACGACATTATTAGATAGAGTCATACCCACAATCTCAGCACTCAGTGAGGGAGTTTGGTATGTTCAAAGAGATTGACATCATTGCTTCTGGCCACTGTGTTAACAGACAGCACATATGTTTTCAGTGAGTTATAGTCAGACCCGTCCTTCTGAGAATGTAAAAATATGTCAGGTAGAAATCTTTCTACGAATATATCCGATGTTTTAACATTATTTCTATATTCCATGCTCGAACGGGCCTTGAGCATACATGCTATAAAGCCGTTCCAGTCAGATAATGCAGCATGTTGAAAATCTTATGGACTTAAGCCCGTCACAGGACTGAATTTAACCGAATTCGCTACTTCGAGAACCATCGGCGTTTCGTCTCTTGTTTTAATTGTGAAGGTATAAAGTCTAATGCGTGTGCAAGCCATCTTGCGTTTCCCGAAATACCTCGCCAACAATTTATAAATGTTCTGTCAAAAAGGTCTGTACATAGTGGGAGTGTCATCGGTCACGTTGATGTCATGTGGGTGGCCGTATGTACTGGAGGATGTCTTCTAATGACTGCACATCATACATCTTAGGAACTGTGGATTCTTGTGGTTGTTTGGTGTCCATAAATACAGCAGGGAGTCATGAAATCTGAAGATTCCCGAATTACATGCAAAGAACTGGTAATGCTGTTTATCTACTTCTTTCATGAACCCTCCAGCGCCGCCCGTTGTAGCTGCGTGGTCTCAGGCGCCTTGCCACGGTTCACGCGATTCCCCCTATCGGACGTTCGAGTGCTCCCTCGGGCATGGATCTGTGTGTGTGTGTGTGTGTGTGTGTGTGTGTGTATGTTTCACTTTAATTAGATTAAGGAGTGTGTAAGCCTAGGGACCGACGACATCAGCAGTTCGGTTCCAAAGTAACTTACCACAAAACTCGCCAGTATGCATACTGTGATGGTTCATTCGTAAGCAAAATCTTGCTTAGGAAAACCGCATCACTTTATAGTTTTCATGGTACCATACGGATAAGTGTGATTGCTTTAGAGAGTTATTGCCATTAAGCCGTTGATGGAGGAAAACCATAAAACGATTCCTTAAAGATTTATTGTGAAACCGGGTAGCTCGTAAGATCTACAATTTGTAAATATATCAGTTTACGTACTATTAATGAAAATGCTCTTGTTAGAGACTATCTGTGTATGAACCTGACCTTAATTTTCCATAGAAGAGAATGCTTTGCTGAATTCCAGGAGCATGACAACACACAGTGCCTTGCATAAGAAAAAAATGTCACTTTGGGTTGGAATCAACGGGAATGCGGGGAGGCGCAAGCGAAATAGTTTAAAGATAAATGTGGAATAACCGCAAAGGAAGAGTTGTCGGAAGCATAAGTAACAGACAAAATAACTTGCGCTGAAACTAACAGCACGGGAATACCCATTAAGATTGTAACATAAATTCAGTTGGTAAATGAACAGGACCTCGGACATGTGCAAAGTGCAGTGATGGCCCGTACGAAGGGAGAAACTTTCTGCCAAGGGGATAGAACGAGAAATCTATGTCGATTTGGAAGACCATATGAATCTATACTCAGAATCTGAGTTGGATAGAGTCTCGAAGACTTACGATTACCCAGTGAAAAAGGTATAGATGAGGTTTCTCAGGAATGTCTAAAACAACTGGTGCGAGTGTCAACCTAACATCACTGAAGTTAGAGTGTAAACTTTATGGAGACCAACTATGAGATATTTCGAACAATATCACCCACACAAGTGCCAACCGCTTTCTCGCAGTGCTAACACCGGTTCCCATCAGATCACCTAAGATAGGGGCTGTCGGGCTGGGCTATCACTTGACTGGGTGACCATCCGGTCTGTCGAGCGCTGTTGGCAGGCGGGTGCACTCAGCACTTCCAAGGCAAACTAAGCAGCTACTTGATTGAGAAATAGCGGCTCCGGTCTCGGAAACCGACCTACGGCCGGGAGAGCGGTGTGCTGCCCACATGCGCCTCCATATCCGCATCCAGTGACGCCTGTGAGCTGAGGATGACACGGCAGCAAGTCGGTTGGGGGTTGGGTTGTCTGGAGGAAGATACCAAACAGCTAGGCCATCGTTCTCGCAGGATTAGGGAAGGACGGGGAAGGAAGTCGGCTGTTCCCATTCAAAGGAACCATCCCGGCATTTGTCCGGAGCGATTTAGGGAAATCTAGGAAAACCTAAGTGAGAATGGCCGGACGTGGGATTGAACCGTCGTCCTCCGGAATGCGAGTCCTGTATACCCAGTCGGTACCTTCGGGCCTTCATGGCCTGTGTGGGATGAGTTTCCATCCACACAACCCGGTAGATATCGAAGGTGGGTGAAGCCAAGAGATAGCATGCACTCAGTTTGTTGAAAGGAAAATGTATAGAGCTCCAGTGAAACAGAACAATATTGGTTTTATTATTCATACGCATAGCGTCTTATTTATTGTCTGATGTACTTATGCTGTTGCTGGAGGCAAAGCACCGTAAAAAATTAGAAATCAGTATTTAGTATTCCATATAACGCCTTGTTGAGAGCTAGAAGGGTAAAACGCTTGAGGAAACGGCTTTCGTAGCATAACAGGCCGTATGGTGGCATTGTAATGACAAGTAGCGATCGCAATACTGTTAGTAAACTTTCCGTCACGATCGCCGTTGTTTGCCACGTATTATATGTCTAATGATGGTGCACAAGGTCCAAATGGTCCAAATGGCTTTAAGTACTATGGGATCATCAGTCCCCTAGACTTGACTCCTTAAACCTAACTAACCTAAGAACATCACACACATCCATGCCCGAGGCAGGATTCGAACCTGCGACCGTAGCAGCAGCGTGGTTCCGGACTGAAGCGTCTTGAACCGCTGGGCCACAACAGCTGGCGGTGCACAAGGCATTTCAGCCTCTCGTATGTTAATAAAAACACTTTTGGCGACATTAATATTATATCAGTGCCTATCCTCGGAGTCTTCAGCGATTAATCTGAGAAATTCCAACCCTTTGTCGACTCCTTACCTAGAGGCGTCTGCTGAGCAACTGCATGAAATGAAGCGGCCTTAAAGTGAGAGTTTCTTTCCGTATTTGTTCGCAGAGAATTTGTAGCTTCCGTGTCGACAGAGCTTCCGGTAACACGTGAAAATCGGCAGTGACGAGTATCTGCTGCGCCTTTGAGAAGTACACGTCATGCTCGATTCTGAACCATTAGGTCGGACGGTTAAGTGGCGGCGCGCGCAGACCGTTAACAGCCCGGTCCGGGCCGGGGCGGCAGTTTAGATGGACGACGGTGGCGCCAGGGCGCGGGCGGCGGGTGGGGCCAGGGCGCTGCTGTTCCAATATTGACGAAACGGAGGCAGACAGCCGCGTCCGCCGCCGCCGCCGCCGCCGCCGACGCCGCCCCCGCTCGCGATGCCGCCGCCGGACGCTGCCTGCCTCTCCGTGCCCTCGGCGGCGCGCGCTGAATAGGGCGCCCCCGCCCTGCTCCTTCTTTACCTTCTTCTTTCTCTTTGTCTGAGCGGTCTTTCAAAATTTCATGATTCTTTCTCTCTGAATACGCCCTGTCATTTGATATTCAGTTCGTAAATTTCCGTCGCTGCGGCGGAGCCGGGCCCGCGCTTTCCTGGGGGCTGTTGAATTCCGGAGAACACGCCACGGCGTGGCGCGGCGGTTTCCCCGCTGCCGCTGGCGGAGGTTCGTTACTCACGTGGCGAGGAATGTCGTGATACCGCCGCTCGTCAGCTCATGCGGGGCAGTCATGCGATGTCGAGACGCTAGATCCGTATACTCGCCTAATAACATTACTGTCATTTTCTGCTCATGGTTTATGCATCGATCCTCGGCGCTGCTATCCTGTTTCTTACCTACACGTAGATCACAGTCGTCTATATCCAGAACGTGCCGTTGTTGTTACCCTCTCGAGGAGCTACACAGTCAGGATGGCGCACGGAAAACCAGCCCCGAGTACACATTGCCCGCCAGTTACGCACGAACTCTTGCCCGCCACGGGCAGAGACAAAACGTATAAACATATAGTAATTATAAAATGAACAAATAGCAAACAAGTTAATGCAGAGCAAAATTTTGTACATGGCTGCACGTTCAGAGGCCGTGAATAGTTACAACTGAAAGAAAAACAGCCCTCGGTCACTATATTTAAACGAATTAACCGGGTTTCAACACTGCTAGGAGTATCTTCCTCATAATTTAAATCAAAGAATGGTCTATATTCTATAACATGGTCACAGAATTATGACTAAAAACGTATGGTAGAGTGTAAGTACGGAATTATCATACTTACATGTCATTTATAAAATAATAAATATACCAGAAGGGCATTCGTCATAAAGATATTTAAAATAAAGAAAACTGTGATGGCGAGCTACTAAGCGCTGCTCGTTACTTGCGTGGTGCAGATTGCAACCATTCTTTGATATAAATTCTGAGGAAAACACTCTTAGCAGTGTTGAAACCAGGTTAATTCGTTTAAATATAGTGACCGAGGGTTGTTTTTCTTTCAATTGTGCTAATGCAAAGATTTATGTTTACTGAAGTGATTTTATCTTTTACATTAGATTAGATGAGGTGCTGTAAATGACCTCCTCTGTGCCTATACATGTAAATATACACTTTGTGCAACTTAGCCGCATCATTTCTCAGAATTTTATTACAATTATTGTCCTTGAAGTTTTCTGTAGTTATTAGGTTATTTTCGTACCATTTACCACTCAGACTATCGCACAATTAAAAGCAACAAGTGGTCAGGGCCGGCAAACGCGATGGCCACACTCCTTTAATGACAGTCCTTTCTTCTGTGAATCTTTCATGAATTCGTGAGACTAACTTGCATGAAGAGTGACAAGTCGCCCCTTCTTGTTGAACGAAAGCATACATGCGTTCATACGCATAATTTTCCACAGAGAATCGCATATATTGCTGTTTAAAACGCTATGGGTCCCACGTCCGACGTACTGACACGGCACACCGCAGTCGAATTTTTCCCACATTGAAGAGATTCTTCATTAATCATATAGAGATTGTTTGTTGACCAGTATTTGGCATTCCGAGAGTTAATATGTCCTGCCAGATGCAGTAAGGCTTCATCACTCAGGAAATACAGCAGCGGATCCCACATTCCACTTTCAGGTGTTTGACGTGGCCACTTTCAGTAATTCACACATTTTATTTATCTTCCTTCTTCAGTTCTCGGGCACATGTCATTTCGTTGGTCTCCAGCCTTATATGGTGAAACACTTTGGAAGACTCCTCGAAACTATCACTCGTAGCCACTTCCTTGGGCGTGGGTCCTTTGGACACCTCGTGCTTGGATATTCGTAATCACAGCAGGTGTACAAACGGAAAGGGCTCCATGATTTATTGATTTTCAGCTAACCTTGTGATGGGTCACTTTGTCATCAAATCCTCCATATTAATCTTTGCTGGTATGAAAACGCCAGGGAACCTCTATGAAAACATGTCCCACATTTCCTTAAAAGAACCCGTGAACACGTACGTATCCACAATTGCGATTCAATCTTGAAGGGATACATCTCGCTGAGATATTTACTTCCCACGTCTTAACAAGTCGCAACGGCTTTCGTACTGACAATCGAAAACGTACTTGCAACAATTTCTAAAAAGCAGGTGACATTTTCCTGGCAAAAGTGAGATATCTAGTACTGAGGGCTGCTTTTTCGTGCCCCGCCCTATACCTAAAATGACTGCCAAGGTACTTCAAATAAGCAGAACGTACTATACTATTTCCTGCAGATGTTGGAATACTGCTCAGTGTATGCATTTCAATAATATCTATTCCAAAATTACAATCTTCTTCAACTTTCACTGAGGAATTGTCTGTCGATTCAGATGGAGTGCGGATGGTGATTCTTCGTATAGGAACATGCTGCCTGGTTTTACTTTTTATCATCCACTGAAATAAGTATACTCCAAAATTTACATATTTTTCTTGAGTCATCAGTTTTTTGACGGTTTCAGGCGGCCCACGACGAATTTCCCTCCTGTGCCAACCTCTTCATCTCCGAGTAGCACTTGCAACCTACGTCGTGTATTATTTGCTGGATGTATTGCAATCTCTGTCTTTCTCTACATTTCTGCCCTCTGCATCTCTCTCTAGCACCATGGAACTCATTCCCCCATGTCTTAACAGATGTACTAACATCAAGTCCATTGTCCTCGTCAGTGTTTTCCACATACTCCTTTCCTCTCCGATTCTGCGCAGAATCTCCTCATTCCTTACCTTATCAGTGCACCTAATTTTCAACATTCGTCTGTAGCACCACATCTGAAACGCTCCTATACTCTTCTGTTCCGGTTTTCCGACACTCCATTTTTCACTACCATACAGTGCTGTGCTCCAAAAGTACATGATCAGAAATCTCTTCCCCAAATTATGATCTATGTTTGTTACTAGAAAACTTCTCTTGGCCAGGAATGCCCTTTTCTCCAGTTCTAGTCTGCTTTTGATGTCGTCCTTGCTCCGTCCGTCACTGGCTATGTTACTGCCAAGGTCGCAGAATTCTTTAACTTCATCTACTTCGTGACCATCATTCCTGATGTTAAGTTTGTCGGTGTTCTCATTTCTCCTCCTTCTCACTACTTTAGTCTTCCTTCGTTTACTCTCAATCTATATTCTGTACCCATTAGACTGTTCATTACATTCAGTATGTAATTCTTCTTCACTTTTACTGAAAATAGCCGTCATCAGCGAATCGTATTTCACCTTGAATTTAATTCCATTCCTGAACATTTCTTTTATTTCCTCATTGCTTCTTCGATGTACAAATTGAACTGTAGGGGCGAAAGACTGCATCCCTGTCTTACTCCCTTTCCAATCCGAGCATTTTGTCCTTGGTCGTTCACTCTTATTATTTCCTCTTGGTGCTTGTACATTTTGTTTATTATCTATCTCTCGATATAGTTTACCCATATTTCTCTCAGAATTTCGAAGGTCTTGGAGCATTTTACATTGTCGAAAGCTTTTCTTAGGTCAACAAATCCTTTGAACGTGTCTTGATTTTTCTTTAGCCTTGCGTCCATTGCCAACCTCAACGTCAGAATTGCATCTCTGGTGGCTTTACCTTTCCTTAAGCCCAACTGATCGCCATCTGACACATCCCCAATATTCTTTTACAATTACAAATATCTACACTAAAATGAGCTTTCTTTTTTTAATTTATAGGTACTGAGACAGGGGATTGGATAGCTATAAGCTGTGAACGAAGTATACGCACTAACGTTACGTATATGGGATAGCGATAAGCACAGGTACATATCCCGTACAAAACGTATAAAAGGTCAGTGCATTGCAGGGGCTGTCATTTGTATTCAGGTGATCCGTGTGGAAAGGTTTGCAACTTGATTATGGCCGTATGACCTGGATTAAAAGACTTTGAACGCGGAATGCTTGTTCCGCCTGGGACATTCCATTTGGTAAATAGTTATGGAATTCGAAACTGCGAGATCCACAGTGTCAAGAGTGTGCCAAGAATAATAGATTTCAGGCGTTACCTCTCACCTAGCAAAACGAAGTGACTTACGCTCTTTACTTAACGAACGAGAGCAGCGGTGTTAGTGTAGAGTTATCAGTGCTAACAGACAAAAAGCATTGCGTGTAATAAATGCAGAAATCGACGTAAGAAGTACGACGAACGTATCCTTTAGGACAGTGCGGCCAAATTTGGCATTTATGAACTATGGAAGCAGGTGACCGACGGTAACAGCTTGACACGCCCTGCAGCGCCTCTCCTGGGATCGCGAACGAACCGGTTGGACCTTGGAAAACCATCACCTGGCCAGAGGAGTTCCGATTTCATTTGGTAAGAGCTGATGGCAGGTTTCGAGTGTGACGCAGATCACACGAAGCCATGGACCCATGTTGCCAGCAACGCACTGTGCAAGCTGGTGGTCTCCATTTAAGGTTTGGGCTGTGTTTGCGTGGAATGATCTTGATCCTCTGGTCCATCTGACCCGATCACTGACCTGGTCGGCTACTTGAATACCATATGCAGCCATTCATGGCTAATGAAAGAATTTTAATGAATGATAATGCGCCATGCCACAGTTGTACACGATTGGTTTGAAAAAGATTCTAGAACGAATGATCTCTCCAGCGAGACTATCCTAAATTTTGAGGGGCGTAATCGAGAGGTCAGTTCGTATACAAACTCCTGGACCAGCAACCCATTCGAAGTATGGACGGCTCTAGAGACAGCATGGCTCAATATCTCTGCAGGGGGACTTCCAACGACTTCGTGAGTCCTTGCCACATAGAGCTGCTGAAATACGACAAACAAGAGGGGATCTGACACGATATTAGGAGGTGTGCCATGACATTTTCCACCTAAGTGCAAGCCATACAATTACCATAATTCGAGGGGAGCGTTTCCGCCTTTAGTGTTAGCGGGATGCGTGTAGGTACACAATTGAGCTATTCTTAAAAATCGTGTATTGAATCGTGTATGCTTGAAAAAGACATTAGACGTTGACAAGCATTAAAATGTGGTACGGGGATTGTATTACGTCGATTTGTACAACTGTGATAAGCAAAATGAACAATAAATCAGTCACCACATGGAGACTTCGCTATTACATGGCGAACCTGTCTTTGCGACGAGAATTTCTTTTCCGATTCTTTGCGTTTCCCCTGCATACATTACACCTTGGCTTCCCACCATTTACTATTTATTTCGTTCCTACGTTACTCCTATTGCTATAGTCCTGTCTTCTCCTGAACTTTTTTGTACTTTTTTCTTTCGGCGATCAGTTAAAGTATATCTGTGTCCATAATTAAAGCAACAAACGGACTTTTCGGAAGGTTGCTTTCATTTTGCCTCAAAACAGTAGGAACAAGTCATAGTCAAGTAGCAACGTTGTAAATAATACAGGACGTAATAAATAGTAGCACGTATAACGGCAGACAAAAATGTTCTTCGTTTTTTCCAACTTAATGGATTTGCTCAGACGCTCTGACGCCTGGTTAATGTATTCAATACGGAGTATGACTACCTCTGGTACCAATACATGCCTGACAACGACAAGACATGGTTTGAATGATGCCGTCAATCTGATATTAAGGCAATAACGCCCATTCTTCCTGCAGAGCTGCTCGCAAGTCTTGGAGAGCGGTTGGCGGATGTTGACGTGGTGCAGTCCAGATACGCTGTATGTGATTCAAAACGAGAGAGCAAGCAGGCCACGCAATACGTGCAATACTTCCCGTTTCCAAAAAATCATCAATTTCCCGCGCTCTATGTGGTCGAGCAATATCGTCCGCCAACAGGAAGTCTGCGCCAACAGCATCTCTCAAGAACCGTGCATGAGATAACGAGATCTCCTTACAGTACCTGACTGAGGTTAAATCTTGCTTATTTACGGAAACAATTTCATGTAGAGGTGTTCAGATGGTCAACATAATCTCTGCCAACACCAGTAGGCATACTCCTCGATATCGGTCTCTTCATACAATGTTTGGGATCCTAAATCGTGTTCCATGTGCGCTCCGGATGCAAATCCGTCGAGAGTCACTTTCAAGACCAAATCGAGACTCATCTGTGAAAAGAACATTGGTCTACTGCTCGACCGTCCCGGTGACATGTTGACAACTCCATTCTAGACGTTTCCTTCTGTGAAGACACGCTGGAGATAAACATATAACAGATCTCTAACAACAAAGACCATTCTGATCTACTCTTCTGTATACCGTTTCCCTCTTTGAAACACAAAGAAATGTTCAAATGTGTGTGAAATCTTATGGGACTTAACTTTTAAGGTCATCAGTCCCTAAGCTTACACACTACTTAAGGGTATATGGAATGAGAATTTCGATGAAAAAATCGATTTTTGGGTAAATGAATTTTTGAAAAATTTAGACTCTCCCGTTTAATACCATGTGCAAAATATTTGGATGTCGTGACTAGAACTATTTTAAATAATTTTTTTAAAGTAATTGAGACACACGATGTTCCGCACCTTGTATGGTGCGCGAAATATACCTGATATAGACAGCCTTGCCAGAGCACAAGAGAGTTAGCTTTTCTGTTGGCTACACTGCTAGACACTTGACAATAGATTCTGCACCATTTGTATTGTTTCCTTTGTGAGTAAATCCATGTCATTGTTGTGAAAGTCGTATGTAGAAAGGTCATTGGGTTTTCTTTCCTTCAACATGCCAAGACCTAGTCTGAAGGTATTTAGAAAGGGTGTACATTGGCGCAAGAAAGTAAAGTGTACTAAAAATTCGTCTGATTCATCTTCATCAGTATCTGATGTTCCAGTAGCGACTAACCTCAACACTGGTTGTGATACATTGAGTGATGCTACTGCCACTACACCGGAAAGTGCTTCAAGAAGAAAACTAGCTGGAATTGAAGAAGAATACAAGAAACTATATGCTGGGACTACAAAATATGAGGTAATTCCGAGACATCGCAGATATTAATCTACTAAAGAAATGTCTTTATGGCCGGGCTCAAAATCCAAATGAGTGTGTGAACCACGTGATATGGAATAGACTACCTAAAACTGTGTTTGTGGGTATAAACACACTCCACTTTGGTGTTTATGATGCTGTTTCATCATTCAATCAGGGCAATATAACAAAGTGCAAAGTTCTGCAGAAGTTGGGGCTCTGTGTAGGACTACGAACTGCCGCAGCTATGCTTTGTTTGGACAAGGAACGGCTCAGGTCTTCAGATAATGCCATAAAAGTATATTCAAAGATGGCTAGACAGCATAGCAGAGCCATCAAGAGTGTTGGACGATTCTGATGATACAAGCTATGGAGCAGGCTTGTACTGAAGTAAAAACTTTGAAGCTAATTTCCTGTAACTTTAGTTTTTTTGTGTATAAGGTACATTTTCTCAGGGCCTATTTATAGTAGAAAGATGAAATTTTCTGTAGTTGTTCCTTAAGACCATCTCATATTTCTGAATTAAAAGATATGTGGAATTATTTTGTATTAATGGATATAAATTTTAAAATACTTGTTAAAATGTATAACTTTTTAACATTTACAAAAAATAAAATATCTGAAAAACAATACATCACTTTTTTTCAAAATTAATAATTCAGCATAAAGGCAGAACATATCTCTGCGTTCTGTGAAAAAATCAAGAGTATCGTCCATATAACAAATGAGAAAATGTTCCTAACTTTTAGCTCAATTTAACATTGTAAGCATAGGGCGTTCCGTATACCCTTAACGTAAATTATCCTAAGGACAAACAGACGCACACATGCCCGAGCGAGGACTCGAATCTCTGCAGGGACCAGCCGCACAGTCCATAACTGCAGCGCCCCAAACCGCTCGGCTAATCCCGTGCTTCTAGGCTCTACAGTGTGGAACCGCCCGACCGCTACGGTCGCAGGTTCGAATCCTGCCTCCGGCATAGGTGTGTGTGTTGTTCTTAGGTTAGCTAGGTTTAAGTAATTCTGAGTTCTAGGGGACTAATGACCTCAGCAGTTAAGTCCCATATTGCTCAGAGCCATTTGAACCATTAATCTCGAGCGGCCTTTAAAACACATCCAGAGGCTCCTGCGATGTCAGTAGCCACTTGCAATGCGGTATTAAGGCGGTACCGTCGTGCTCTTACAACCAAATAACGGTTCACTCTTTCTAATGTCACACGTGGTCGACTCTGCCCTGGTCTCTGCAACACGATTTCGGTCTCTATAAACTGTCGCCTCATCCGAGCAACAACAAAACGATTCACATGAAGCTATCAGGCCATTCAGTTTGCGACTCTGTTCCTTCGATTCTTCCTCATGGGCCTCCATAGCAGAGTCTGTAGGCGTCTTCTCTGTGCCATACTGCACCGTATGTGATTGAGTACAGAATGTGCGAACACTATCCCATTTCGTATTTGCCCTGACTTCATTGCTGGCGTGGTTGTCCGTTGACAGGAATACCATCTTCTGTGCAGAACATCAACATACAGTTTGTGTGGTTATATCGTGAATTAGATACAGAACAGGGAAATAGCAGTTTGTTGCTTTAATTTTGGACAACGGTGTAGTAATCCTTCTGTTTTCGGAAGATTCTCCGCAGTTACGTTCCACAACTGCACTGTATTAATCCGAAGTCTACGGCACGTCCTTTTTAAACGGAATTTAATGTTGTTGCGATCGTCAATAGTGAACAGTGAAAACGGCTACCGACTGTAGTAGCCGTATGCGACTGGCCACAACGGGGAAAATGACTTAAGAATATGGAGCTAGGGGTTTGAGAACACAGACACTTTATCATATTGAAACTGTAAGTGCATTAATCATAGTACCATGTGGCTGTGGTCTTAAATTTTTTTCTATAAATGAAATTTTCGTATTGGATAATAATTATTTAAAATATATGTATCATTACAGGTATAACAGATTATTTTATGGAGGCTGTCCAGTGCATTTATATACGTGTACGTGGCGTAATCAGCACTAATAATATTTCAATAATTTATATAAAAGTGTTCCACCACGACAGAACTGAGTAAATTATATTTAACAGTTTCACGCAACTCGTGAATTATAGCATTATACACTCAATCAGCTGTGGCAAAAGTCCGGTACATCAGTCCGATAAAGGAAATAAGTTATGAAAAGGAACCAAATGTACATCGCTATAGATGACAGTAGTAAGGTGTGGGAAGGAGCTAAAGGGACACAAGGTAACATGCGAAATTAATTGTTTTGAAAAAGCATTAAGGTACAGGTTATTGCTGCGCGCTTACATGCAGGTCGTCATACAGAGGCTTGAATGATACTGGTAAAAGCATGTAGTGAGCAGAAAATCTCTTCTGTTCAAAAGACAGGACTAGTGAATGGTGGAAACGAAGAGAGAGTGCTCTCATCAAAGCAAAAGAATGAAATATACCTCTTTTCCTTTTCTCTCCGGATTACTCTTAGTAAATAAAAGACAACCAGAATAGTCGTGGCAGTTTTACCCCCGCTGTCCCTCTCCTCCATTATTTCCTCATTCTGATTGTGTTCCTGTTCCGCCAACGCAAATATTAACAGAACGCTAACCGTTAAAAAGTTGAAGAACTATCCTCTGGCTTAAGTAAAAATCCTGCTAGTGGGAAATTTTCCCGTTTCCAGTTTCTTTACATCCTCGAATATAGTCACAATAATAGTTTCATAACAAAGCTGGTATTCTCAGTGCAGTTGACATGGTATGAAGAAGTGGTGATACGGTCTGAGAATAAGATGACGAATACACAAAAGCTTGTGTCAAGCTTTCAAATAAACGTCCTTCTTCACTTTGTTTCTCTTTTTAATGTGCACGTTAGGTATCAAATTAGGGTATCATTCCCACCTCCCTGCTCTGACTCAGCTTAAATTTTTATTAATTTCACTCAAAGAAAATTTATCCTCGTGCATTTTCGATTACATGATGAGACAGAGGTGGATTTTCGCGCAGATATTACTTTCACTTCCACGTCTTTAATAATTTAAAAATTTCTTTTGTCGGATAATATACTAGAATGTAACAAATGAACTGTATCATAAATAATAAATCTCATTTTATATACAATTTACATATCGCATACACGATATCGAATTAGTTAAACAAAAACGGAATTACTCAGAGTGTGCAATAATCTTACAGACGTTGCACAGTATAACTGATATTCAATGACTGTACAAATAAAAAGCTACTTCAATTAGACCTAAGTCCTCTTTAGGCACAAACTGTAACAAATACATCATTTTATTTACGCTCATGTTAAGGGCTTACACTCTGTTAATAGTGTCCATTTCTTTTCGCTTGATGTCAGAGTTCAGAAACTTTTTTTGCTGTGGAATCTTTTGTAGAAGACTCAGGACAATGTGCTTTTGAATTTACGGTCTTGGTTCACCAGCGCTCCTAAATAGAAAATTACTTTTTCGCGCTGTAGTGGAATGTACACTAAAATGTATCTTCCTGGGAGATTAAAAATGTGTGTCCAACCTTAATTCGAACTCGAGATCTTTACTTTTCGCAGGCAAGTGGTCCACCGACGGAGCTACCTAAAAAGAACTCACGGCCCCTCTCCATAGCCACACATCCGCCAGTGGCTGGTCCCCTACATTCCAAATTTCACAGGCGTTCTCCTGAGAAACACGCACTCCTGGAAGAAAGCTTATTCCGAAGATCAGAGTTAGCTACACGCTAGGGCAGCGGTTCCCAATCCTTTCTTACCCATATTACCTCTGTGTACAATCAGAAATTATCCAGTACCCCCGCCCACCCCGCACCGTATGTCCACCTCCCCCCCCCCCCCCTCCCATCAACTTTAGCATCTAACTATAGAATAAAAGACTTTTATTGTAACACTTTTAGCCGCCCGGTGTGGCCGTGCGGTTCTAGGCGCTTCAGTCTGGAATCGCGTGACCGCTACAGTCTCTGGTTCGAGTCCTGCCTCGGGCATGGATATGTGTGCTGTCCTTAGGTTAGTTAGGTTTAATTAGTTCTAGGTTCTAGGTGACTGATGACCTCAGAAGTTAAGTCGCATAGAGCTCAGAGCCATTTTTGTAACACTTTTATTTTTAAAATAATGAAAAATGAATGGTATTTAGTTTGTGTGCTTGACACGCCCATTTAAAATTAAAGAGGTTCGATGTGTGCACCGCGACTTGGAGAAGACGTTTTCTTGAGATATTTAGCATTTGTTACCAATCCAGCTAACTTTTATCATCACCGATGTATGGGACAAAGCAAAACATATGTATGTAATCGGTGGATTATGTAAGAAACCTTTAACCTCCACTGCAATAAAGTTAATAACAGAGAAGAAGTAGTTATTGATAACGTACGTAATCATTGTTTGAGTCTTACGAAATTGTGATAACAGTAACGATTTTTGAAAATAATTGACGGAAGCATATTCGAATCGCTTAGTTTATACCCCTCAGAAAATTTCATTTCACACCTCAGGGGGCACTCACTTCCAGTCTGGGAACCACTGTTCTAGGGGATGTTCCCAGATAAAACATTTATCACTTCGAACTGATATGATTCTTCCTGGCTGATTAAGAACCCATGAAAAAGCGTCTGCTTTACAGAATTTTTATCTTCTCAAGCTTGTGTAGCACAGTGGTCACTATGCATCATTATTTCGGAAGGAGCAGTAACAATGTAATGGTATTTCCGGATTTCTCGACTAACATCAGAACCCTTACTGTAGAGCTCTACTTTGCACCATATCGTATCCTTCATCGCTTCACGGACATCACCCAATTCGTCGATTAAGACCCTCCACTAAAATGACAAAAATGCACAGAAGTCGTGCATGACCTACGTATTGAGTCCTACTCAATTTACAGGCGCGGGTCGACGACTGGAGTACAACGACACTGAAGATCTCTCGATGATGGCAGAGCTCCTATGGGAGGGCTACCTTCATCGTAGTGAGGAGGGTGTAACGACACGATAAGAGCGCCAGGATCCATACAGAGTACCAGTGACAGGATATACATCTAAGGTACTATAGTCGGCAATGAACAGGATGTATGGAACAGGGTGTGCGTGTGTGTGTGTGTGTGTGTGTGTGTGTGTGTGTGTGTGTGTATGTGTGTGTGTGCGTGTGTGTGTGTTAGTTCCGAGTTTACGGTAAGACAACGGCTAGTTTATCAAAGTCCTTACACATATGCGAAGAAACGAATGGGTATAAAATCGCTAAAACTGTGGCACACAGTGAGGATGAATCCTTGAAAAAGATATTCATGCTCTGTTTTTCGTTGATCAAAACTGAAAGGTGGTATATCGAGAATTTAAATATATGTAAACGACAGATGAGTTTAAAAAACGGAACGCGGATTTCTGGCCGGCTAACCACTTACCAATAATGTGGATGAGCCAGTCACCCCTGTTAAAGAATCTCCCTATAGTCTTAGGAAACATTTTGGACAATTCGCAAAACGCTGAAACTCCGACAACACTCGTTGGAATGTCGCTTGAAATACAGGGCAAATATGTGAACACATATGGCGCTGTCCTGAAAATAAAACAAAGTCTAATGAAATGTGGCGCACAGTGATATGTAGCCACAAGCACCACACACTGGAAGGTTCTCTCGCCATCAGAAAGAGCCATGCATCATAGGGCTGTGTCTTAAGCGAATACGAGAAAAGTGCACTTCTTCCTGTCAAAGAGAAGTGCAACTCTCGTCAGGCACCCGTTAGCTTCCCAGGTACTGGTAAGTCTGGTATCACGCGAGCGTTCTATGTACTTATACGTTATTTTGTAACTGACTTCCACCACATAGCGAAAACTTTCTATGTACGCTGAGTCATCCCATTCTCTTGCTTGATCTGAACATGATTTGATTTTATTGCAGTGCGTTTTGTGTTTTTTTTTTTTTTTTCAAAATAGACTAGCAAAATAAATTCACTGTTAGAAAACAGCATCATTACCACTTTAAACTGGCGATAAAATCTTTATTTGAACAACCAGCTTGGGTCTACTGGCCATCAACAGGTTCTTAAAAACATTTCCAGCATCGTATTAGGTACTGACATCAGATAAAATCACGAATTAATCACTGTTGTCACATCGCAATATAATTTAACCATCAATTTGTAGCATGATTCTTATTAAAGTCTGAAGCCCCGAAGTGACGTAAATGAACCTGAGAAGTAATTTAATATAAGGAAGATGTGGCCTTAAATTTAGGGAAATACCTCAAAAATTGATGACAGATGTTGAACAAGTGACGTCACCAGATGAGGTACCCCACCGTACATACAGCGGTGGAGCCTGCCATTGTCACACCTGATCATCCAACCTCATGTATTCAGGTTCCGGACATATGCCCTCGACGTAAAGGCATGTGGCTCACAGCTCGAGCCTTGAAGGCAGTAAATTTTTCCATCGGACAGTTAGTAATTGTTTGCATATTGTCAGACAATTATGTGTTTACCGTGATATAAAATTATTTATTTTATTCACTGGTCCCACGGTCTCCCCTAGTTAGTTGCGAAGTACACTACAACAGAAACCTATAACAATGTGCCACATGCAAATAAGTGCAACTTGCCGAATAGCATTTCTAACGACACATGATCTATGTAATCTTCACTAAATAATGTCTATAATCAAAAGAAGAAGGGACAAAAGGAAAAAAAAACCTACAAGCAGCCCATCCTTCCCGCTGGTAGCACAAGGAATTTCGAGAGTTCCAACTGGCTTTCAGCTAGGGAAAGAGAAGAGAGAGCCTCGTGTGCCTAGATAAGCCTTCTACAACTGAGGTGCAGCAGGTTGGTTACAGCGGGGATAATAATTTTGTAACTTCTGCGTTTACAATAGATCACATTTCCAGGAAGGTCATCGAATGTTTGAAAACAGGGAAGTCTAGCGGGACGATGTGTAAGGCTGCCCCATACCGACGGGGTAGGACCGACAAGTCCGATCGCTGCACGTGCGGCGAGGTATGTCATCTGGTTGCGTCACTTGTTCAGCATTTCTCTTCCACTCTTCGGGTATTTCCGACGTTTCGGCACCATGTATCTTGTGTTAAATTACGTGTCTCTTTGTGAACTACGTCGCTTAAACGTTTATAAAGAACATCCTGTATAAACTCTGCAAGTTTAGTGCACTGTTTTATGTTACATCAGCATCCGCGTTAACGCTGCGAACGGAACAGGTTGGTTATAATCCTTTCGGTCACTGCGCAGTAGTACTCCGTGAACCGAGCTAGGTTACTGTGTTTCCAGGTGATGTAAGCAGAACTAATTAAGGCAAACGAGTGTCATATTTCGGAACCTTTGATGTAATGTTTTTTTGTAGTTAACACTCTGGTTCCTTTTGCTACGATTGTGTTACGAAGATTGCATATTCTTTTTCTGAGTGCAAGGTCTAAGATTATTTTGTGAAGTATTTGAAAAGTTTTCTCGTTTTGTTGTAATTTTCTATTGTTCCGACATTACCAGGTCATTTTTCTTATTTTTTTATCGCTGCGTTATTTCGCGAAATGTGAACTTATTGCGAGAGAGCTTTCATGTATGTATTCTCACAGTTGCAAAGCGATTGTATGTAATGCTCAGGCCCCGGTGCAGTCAGTTTATTTTGGATCTGTTGAGTGTTTCTACATTGCACTTGTTTCATTTTTTATGTTATTTGCTTACTATTGAGACTTGTTAGCTGATTTTGAATTTTAATCAATTTATTGTAACGGTTTTTGTATCCTGTCCTGATTGACGTTATGTTGGTCTGTCACTGAATATTTCGTGTCATTCTGCCGTTCAGTATTGGATTTTTAACAGTGCGGCTCTAAGATTTTAAGATTCATTACAATATTACTTCTCTAGTACGTTATTAAATAAAAGTTTAAGAAGAATGATGGCTCACAGCGTAAGACAGCCCTACCACTTTCTGTTGTGTTACAGTTATTTTATATACTAACATACCACACACACACACACACACACACACACACACACACACACACATATATATATATATATATATATATATATATATATATATATATATATATATATATATATAAGGTTCACCGGCCACTTGACCATCTCCTTCTTCTGTCCGAATGCACAAACAGAGCCCGAACTCTTACGGGAATCGGCAACGCGCAGCGAGTAATGAGTTTAATGGGCGGGGCACTACAAATGTAGTGCGGGACAATACGTTGAGAATGTGAGTCTCGCGGGAGGCGTGCCAGAGATAAATCCCTGCAGTCGCGATATCCTCTGTGCCCTCGGTGGCTCGGAGTCGACACGGTAGCTCAGCGTTTTCGCTCAGAGGATTAGCTGCCCTGTGTAATTAAAAAAACAGTGAACGGATCAACGAAGAACCTGAACGGGTGTCATCGGACGTCCGCATCAAACGAACTGAACGAACAGTATAGAACAAAGAGAATGGATAGAGCGATAGAGCGCCTGCCATGTAAGCAGGAGATTCCGGGTTCGAGTCCCGGTCGGGGCACACATTTTCATCTGTCCCCGTTGACGTATTTCAACGCCTGTAAGTACCTAAGGGTGTTCATTTCATTGTAATTACAGTTATTTTAGTTACTGGTTCTGCATTTCAGGTAATGTCATCGTACCTAGTGAAAATAATGTTTTTTGACGTGTCTCCACACTTTGTCACCTCTGAGTTAGAAAGAGCGCAGTGGAAGGGTGAGTACTCTTTGTGACGTAGTAGGCTAGAGAGAATGAGAGCCCTCGTGTTCGACCTTCAGCTTGCAGACAGAGTTTAACTGGTCGAGTTCGCAAATCTCGCTTGGGAACAGATGTCAGGGGCGAGCTCTTTGGAGGCAGCAGAGCGTGGGGAAGTAGCCTTGTAGGTGGAACGTGTCTGCGAGGAAGATTAGAGCTTAACGTCACGTCAGTGGAATGCGTGTGTTCGCTGGCTACAGGTGACTGTGTGCTGCTGAGCTTCCGCAGGAGCCCTCGAGGGCTTCTACGTCGTCTGATCATTCAGTTTCATTACGGAGCTGCCGGAAGGTCTCCTCGCTAATAACATAGACGTGGGACACCCCAAATTACACACGGAAAGTCTACAAATCTCCGCTGGCGGAGGCCTATAAGCTCTAAAGTCACTGGCAAAGCTTGATTACAGTTGCGAGGGTCAGCATTTCGACAGCTGCTACGTGGGTGTCATTTCGTTACAATAGGTAGTGTACGTAACGTACAATAGGCTGATTAGAGTATTTTTTCCTTTATCTCGTGTTTGCTGAAAGCAGTTCAGGAGTATACAATGATTCCGTTTTATGCAAAATGGCTGATATTCACTATTGTTCTTAAGAATTTCTTGACAAATCACCTTATTCTATGGTCTGCTACCCATTAGGTCTTTCTTCCTACGTACGATTTAACACATTCGTTGCAATATGAATAATAAAATAATCAACAATGGTGTTCGAAATATTTCAGTAAAAGGAGTCACTCACATCGTATGCAAGGTCTTGTCAAAGAGGGTGGAATAGAGGATAAAGGTTCAAGACATACTGCTGCCCCTAAAAGAGAAGTAATGTGCATTGATCAAATTCTTAAAAATTCGAAAGGCAATGGAAACCTCGGTCTGAAAACATTCAGTGGGTATTCGAAGGACAGGAGGAAAGAAACTGAAAATAGTGCCACAATGATCTCTCCCTTGTCAGAAATTTAGGATTAGTCACGCATTCGGGTCTTCAGGATAGACTGCTAATGGGGAAGAGACCATGGGGTTGATAAATAACGTAAAGTTAATGTTCTACGAATCAGAGAATGGAATGTCATTTATGCTAATGTCGGAGGGAAGCAAGAAAAGCTGAAAATGTGAACGTTAAGGCTTAGCCTCGATATGGTAAGAGTCAGCGAAGTGAAGTGAAGTACAAGGAGGATCAGGATTTCTGTGTAGCAGGATAAAGGGTAACATTCGTAAGTGCAAGAATTGGTATGACAGAAGTAGAATTCGTTGCCAATGAAACAGCTCAGTGTTAGGATGGTTCTCAACAGAATCGACAAGGTACCGTCAACATCAAATATATATCATGTAAAAATCGGACGATGAGGAGGGAGAGTATATGAGGACATCGAAAGGTTATATCATTACGTAAACAGATATGAAAATGTAATAATTATAGGGATGGGGCCTCTGTAGAGGGGGTGGGAACAGAAGATAGAATTACTCGAGCATACAGGTAAAAATAAGTATTCAAAAGAGAAGGAGGTGTACTTGGAAGCGTCAGAACGACATGTTGAAATAAGTCAGTTTACATAATGGTCAGACAGGGATTACTAAATCTGATATTTGTTTTCAGGTTTATCCATGAGCAGATATAGTCTCAGATCACAATATAGTATGGACGAAGAGGAGGTTGTTCAGGAGGATAGTCAGGAAAAAACTAAGTTCGGAGCATGGAATACTGAAGTAGTGAAGAATGATAATGTGCGTATGAAGTTCTCTCAGCAATGGAGTAATAAGCTCAAATAACGCAAGAGTCAGTTCAGATGATGGGGAATGGGCGTCCCCGAACACAGAACTTGGACAGACAAGTACAGGTATAAAGAGTTTTCCAGGAAAATTTGGGTAACAAGATAAGTGCTTCCACTGATCGAAGGAAGAAGGGAATAAAGAATGTTCATAAATAGAAATGAATACAGCAATATAACTCACTTCAGAATGAAATCAGTAGAGAGTTCGGGGAAACTTAAGTCATATAAGGTGATTTGGGACTGGAAGGCTAGATTTTATTGAATGGTAGATGGTTGGATCGGGTACTCACGGTCTAGAGACGCAGTCGGCTTTCAGCCGTGATACCGTGCAAACGGGCTCGGCCCGCCGAGCAGCGCTCCACCGGCTAGCGTGCGGTCGTGCGTCGTTGTGTTGACTTAGTACTGCTACCGACCCACCATGGCATTATCTTACCGACAAGCCACAGCCAAACTAACGTTCAACGCATCGTTACGAGACCGAAGGCCCGTGAAATAAAACGCTTTCTTCGGGACGTTATGCACATAGCAACGCAATAACTGATGGGTATGCATTTGTCTATCGTGTCTGTTGTGGTTGGCAGGAGAGCCAACACCGTGTTACTAGAGGAGGCCGAAAGGCACGCGCTTAGCTCACGCAGGCTGGCGTGAGGTCTGGAACAGGACAAGAAAATTAGAATTTAGAAAACCGGACGTAGCTGCTGGAATACTTAACTTTAATCCATTGATGACGAACGTCGCTCTTGACGCTACATGATTCACAATATCAATAGTAACTGAATATGACGCCTTGCTAGGTCGTAGCTAAATGACGTAGCTGAAGGCTATGCTAAACTATCGTCTCGGCACATGAGAGCGTATTTTGTCAGTGAACCATCGCTAGCAAAGTCGGCTGTACAACCGGGGCGAGTGCTAGGAAGTCTCTTTAGACCTGCCGTGTGGCGGCGCTCGGTCTGCAATCACTGGTAGTGGCTACACGCGGGTCCGACGTATACTAACGGACAGCGGCCGATTTAAAGGCTACCACCTAGCAAGTGTGGTGTCTGGCGGGGAAACCACAGTGTCCAGCACAGTGTGCCTCAAACTGATTGACGAAGCGGCCTGTGACAGACTCCTCCAGCGATATAAAAACGGCTTCCGCTTCTGCCACGCTGACGTTAATGTGTGGAAGCTGTTGATCATGCTGGACTAGGGTGCGTATTGTGTGCATCTTTGAACTTCAGTTCGAAGTTCCAGCCAACTTTGTCGTTCACACACTGCAGCCATATGGCACAGTTTTGAGCCACACAGAAGAGAAATGAAATACATTCGAAACATATCCTGCCTGAGACGCCATGCTTAACATACAGGACAGGATAGGTCTTCTAAATTGTGGAAAGGGGCCAAGATATGGGACTGTCAGTTACACTCGAACATACAGCTTTATTATTAGATCAAACATTTTTTAAACACACAGCTTTAATCTTTGGGACTTAATTACCGACAAAAAGCCACTTCAATTGAAAAAATTGGGAGAAACCTAATAACTTAAAATGGAAGCATAATCATAACTTTAAAAGGCAAGCCTTATCTTACAACATTTTGTAAGGTGGCGTGGTGTCCTGACCTTCCTTTCTTATATATTTCGTCCTCACAATCGCATTCTGCACATAAAGACGCTTCATTCGTACCCACACTCGATAAGGTGGAGACAATTTTGTATGAACTCATGTATGAATTCATATGCAGATATAATAAGTAAATAGCAAAGTGCGCACCAAGGTTTAAAAAGTAGAAGATGGCGCACACAACATGATGGCCGCAGGAATTTTCGTTCTAGGGAGGTGGCCGGCCTGCTGAGAGGCTCGTCCCTTCAGAGGGAGGGGTGAGTCGGTGCACACCTACTTCTGCCGGAATGATTGCCGGAGAGAGGACAGCTATTGCCAGAGAGAAGGGATAACGACCCCCATGTTCTACTTAAAAGCAAGTTTCGTTAGATTGTGTTGGAGCGCCCAGAAGACGCATTTTTTCTCAGACCAACTGTGTAGTTACGGAGTTCTCACAGGAGAACAGTATACGCCTAACGGAGTTGCTACATATTTCTGCACTGGTTGACTAAAACGATACGTCATTCTCCCTTTTAAAAGAGCAACGTTGACTGGCGGAATATTTCTGACACAAAGAGCCAGACGAGTGAGGAAAGACAGCGAATAATATACCCTTGCAACTTTTCCAGAAAAAGGAGCCATTCCGTTGTCGCTCTTGGAGCGGGAACATGTAACGAGAGCGGGTGCGCTCGTATGTGTAGGGACAGAGCGAGGAACATGGTCTATCCTCAGTACTTCACTAGCAGAGCACCTCTGTCGTTAGCAAATTGGAGTGATACTCTATATTGAGTTTCTCGTGATTAAGCTTTGTTCACTGTGTTGGCCGCCACACTTATTGTGTGGTGTGAACACGGACAGATTACTAATTAAACTCCAGCGAGCGAATATTGAGTGGCATTGCGGTGGACTGGTTATCTGACCAGTGTGTCACGCCAATAGTTAGACTAGGGGCGGATAGGAGTCCTTGACTTCATCAAGGCATAGGGAGAGTTTGATTGGCGAAGGTCAATCCAGATAGAAAGAGGAAGTTGTGTTATTTGTCAGCAGCGATCGACGCAGGCACCAGACACCGCAACTCATGGTATTGTGTGCTACAGCATATGCGAGCCCCATTTGTCATCCATAACAGTACACTACATTACACTTCTCATTCGACAGACTTGATCATACCTAGAAAAGTTATTCAAGTTATGTAGAAGCGGCTCTCAGCCATTCTGCCAAGTAAATAACATTCTTAAAGAAAAGGGAGAAAAAGAACCTTTCCATAATTCGTAAAATAATAGCATTCCTATCCACAAGAGGTAATCTACTGTTCCAAAAAGAACCCATAAATATATTATTTTATAAGAAAAAGTTTCACTTGATTTCTCAGATTTTTTTTTTTCAATAAGAAATATTTTTCGTTCGTTTATGTTATTCTTACACTAACTAGCAATACTCCAGTACCCAAGTATTCCACTAGTTACGTAAGAATATAGAATATTTTTGTGCCTTTTCCTTGCAGTAGACGACTGCAGAAGATACTTGCTGCCGAACATTTTTCTAGCGGTTCTTGTTGGTACATTAGGAGCGTCTGTCTGACTTCTGCAGTAGTGTGAGGTGGAAATGGTTTCTTGTAGGAGCCAGAGGGTACTTGTTGAATAAATCCATTGCGCAACTTGACAAAATAAAACCCACACACCCACAAGTTCTTTATTTAGGCTGAAGGCCCAAAGAGTATGAGATTTACAGAACAATTTGAATTCAAGATCACCTGAAAGCCCTACTCTTAAAGCTAAACAAAATCAATGTCTTTTTTTTTTAAATAAAAAAGCAAGACTTTAAGTAACACAGTTCTTAATTAGGCAGAAATCAACCAAAACAGAAATTTAAAAGGCACAGCCTTATCTTAAAACAGTTCTTTAGTTAGGCTGAAGGCGCAAGGGATCAGACTCTTCAAGAGCAGACAAGTTGAATTCAAATTGGCTGAATCCCTAACACTTAAAACTCCATAATTTTTTTTAAAAAATACCAAAGTTCTTGCGTGAAACAGTTCTTTAATTTAGGCTGAAGGCCTTAAGAGCAAAACAACTGAAACTCAAAATCGACTGAAGGCCCAACACTTAAAATTCAACGACATTAAAACCTTTAAAATGCCAAAGGTCTTACTTGAAACAGTTCTTTAAACTAGGCTGAAGGCCTAAAGAATCTTACGCCTTAAGGGCAAAATAACCTTAATAAAAAAATCGGCCAGAATCCACACAAGTACAAACAACAAGAACAACTAAAAAAAGCCAGTACACCCAAGGGCGCTCAAATGTTCGGGGGTCGGCCTGGAATTCAAACACTATCGCTCGCTTAGGGGAGATAGGCGGTCGGCCGTATCACTCACAATCCGACGACAACCCAACCGACCAACAGTCAACGGACCCACCGGCAAGATAACTTCCACTTCACCCAGCCAGGGCACAACAAGGAGTTTAATGGAACAACGTAGAAGATATTGGCCCCCACAACCAATCATAAAGGGAGCTGTCAAACTACACACCGTGCCGCTCAGCAACAACACGATGAGGAAACTACACTGCCTGCAATTTACGTCAACTCCAGGGCAGGTAACCGGAGCATTAATGGCCACAAGGCATAAGATTCTTCTGGTGCACTTCAATTCAAATAACCAAATACAGTGAAACTCCACCGGAAGGTAGCTAGACTATTCCAACTTGAAAACCATGTTGTTGCTCGCAGGAATATTCCAACAGCCAACAACCAACTCAAAACGACACAATGAGAACAGTCTTGACCTGTTGGTAGATTAAATCAAAACTGAACTTTAGTGTCCAGGGTCGGTGAGGCACGGCCCTTGTAGCAATGGGGACAGCCCCAAACACCCTGACACCACGTAGGTATCTCCAGAGGCCCTGCCCAAATTACTTTCCGCCGGGAATTCCTCGCTGATCCACGCCAACCGATCGGCTCCCCAGGCCCAAAGACGGTGAAAGGACAAAGTACAAGTCGGCCAATGAGACGACCAACCGAACGACCAACCAACGATCGTCCCGCTCCAATCTCCCTCCGTCGGACGGTTCATTGTTGTCGCCAGCGGTCGGCGAGCACTGGCTGTCGGCGCCTCACCGGCTCTCCGTCCCCCGACTTCACTGCTGTTGCATCCCGACTGCACTGCTGGTCCGTCCCGAACTGACTGCCACTCACACGACGACCCGGAAATACTATCGGTCGTTCCAGAGATGGTGCGACAGTGTACTTATCGATACGCGCTGCTGCTGCCGCTCACGAGCAAGTAAGGCAGGATGTTAGTGATGCCAGCAAATGGAATAAGAAAATGAGGCGGTAGCACCCTAATAGAAGATGACAAACAATAAATGACATGAAGACGAGCCGTGCACGGCTCATTGCCCTTAATGAGGGTACGCAAATTTGTTATAGAACTTAAGAAACGCGTTCCATGTTTCCGTTGGCAGCTGCCACGTAATTGTTATATATGATGGCCAACCGAGGACCCGCTCGGGTTGCGGCTAAGAGGGCCTATGAACTTCCCCAACGATCCACGATGACCTCTCTCCCACTGTCGTATGTAGAGGCGGCACGACATGATGTGATGGATGATCAAAACCTGACACCATCTCAAGCCGCTGCAAGCTCCATTGGAGAGTCGGCACCGACGACGACACCACCGCAGACAAACGGTGCAGAGGTTCTTGGAGGCTCTGCTCATCGCGGCATCGGGGGCACCCAGCTACCTTCACTTTCGGGCTCAGAGACAGGGATTCCGGATGACTGAGACCGTGTCGAGCCCCACCCTCCAGTGGATGTGAAGTCTTGGACCTGCCAGCAAAAATTAAGCCAAGCAACATAAGAAGAGACCATTGACAGTTGAAGAACGGTACAGTGGTGTCAGCCTGATGGAATACATCGACTCCGTTGCCGCATCTGCATTTGCAACGGTTTACAGCGGCCTCATGCGCCAGAAGAATCATGACGATAAGGAACACACTCCTACACCAGGTGGCCCTAAAAACGAGGAGCATCTGGTCGACTTCCCAAATGTGAGTGCTGTGAAAGTGGCCAGCCACCACTGACCTCTTGGTAATTGGGTGGACAATATGGAGGCAGATGATGAATAGCACACATCGTTAACTCTTTCGGAACCCGTAGCTGACATTTTGCCAGGAGGGGCCTGACAGTCATGGGATCGCACAGCACAGTAACGCACGTCATGCAGACAGATAGCTGTGTGGTGAACGAGCTCACAGTGGGCTTGCACCCATACATTGCCTCCACCACTTGATATGTGTCAGTCATACCGTGTGAGAAGAGTCAATGTCAATGGTGTCCACTCCCCTGTCAAGACCCGCATGTTACACGACATGATCAGAGTGGCAGACATGCATTTCTCTTGTCCAGGAGGTCAATCCCGAGCTGCGTGTAGACCGATATGGCTACACCACTTACTGTCTACCATCTAGTGAACGCGCAGGAGCAGCGGCTATCCCTATCCGAGATTGCATGGAAGAGACGGACTTAACATACTTACTGAACGTGCGTGGTATCGCTCTCACGTTTGGCCCAGTCCGCCTAGTTGAAGTCTGTGCTCCCTCCGGTAGTTCACAATGCGGTGACAGGAGGAGGTTGCCCCACTTTTGCAATATTGACCGTTACATAGTTCTGCTGCTCGAGGACCAGATACCGCATTACGTCCCATGCCTGGCTCTACAAGCACATCATGGGAGCCAGCACGGATATACGCATTTTACGGGCCACTCTGCCAGTCGTGTGGACCGGGATATGCGTCTCGCGTGGTCTCCGCACAGTGACCCGTGGTGCAGAACTCTGGCCGACGGCCTTCACGGATCATCTCGCGTATATCTGCACTATCACCATACCGTGAAAACTCGCAGGATGCAGCAGAGGTAGCTGAACGCCACCCTCCTTCGTGAGGAAGCGTGTCGACAAGCAGTTACTAACACGTGGGGTCGTCGTTCCAGGCGCCTGCCCATGTAAGTTTCCACGTTGCCGTGGTGGCTGGAAAGCGTCAAACTTCCGTTCCGAAAGACCCTGATGGCTTACGGGCGTGACAGATCGAACTGGCAAAGGACGACATCGGAATTTTACTCTGTAGCGTTACGTGAGCGGCGACGCAACCGCCGTCTCGAACGCCAGATGTCCCTACAAGCTCGTCTGCTTCGAATCAGAGCAGCTGTAAGGTGACCACACCCGTGCGCGAGTGCAAGGCTGCATCCCCAACGAAACTAAATTAGTCTATCACACTGTGCGCAGAGGCACCACCGCAAACGTCAGCTCATTACGGCGATAAACACGGAGGCTGGCGGCCGCGTAGTGAGGCAAACGGCCATAGCGGACACGTTCGCCCGCTATGGGACCGTGTACATAGAATATCCGCGAAACGTACGTAATTATGACGAGCTGCTACACGAGTTTCCCGCTCCCTGGGACGTAGCATTCGACCTGACCTTTCGTTGTGGTGCATTCACCGATGACGTGGTGTTCCTGGCCAGATCAGAATATGAAATGCATACGCCAGTACGGGGCGGTCGCTGGTAGCGTCATTAACGTGAAGAAGACAAAATACGTGGATGTCGGAGGGCGCTTTCCCAAGCAACGGAGGTGTCCTTTGACAAGGTGCCCGTACTCAAATGTTTAGGAGTGCACTTCTAACAGCCCTACCACAAAAATGGTCAAAAATTAATTGTTATTGTAGTGTTACTCACGCTGCTAAATATTGCGTTTTCGGCCAACAACGAAGTTATATTATGTGGCAGGTGTCATTAGAGCACAGTTAATGAAGTCATTTCTTGAAATAATGGATAAACTAGGCACTCATCTTTTCGTGTTTCCCACGCTGGTCTCGTTGTGAACTCATGGCTCAATCGTCGAAAATCTAGGTAGTGATTATTCCAAGCTTGGATGCAAAGAGGCCTAGCTGTTATTCTACGATATTCAAAAGTTTTATAGATGTGCTACATAAACCATTCTTGAGGATTAAACTTTTGCAAGTTAAGACAATAGTGATATGAAAAAGTAATCAGCACTCTTAATTTCAGTTACACTTCTTTTTTATTACTATTGGTGTAACATCACTTCACAATATAAAACACACTTGAAAATGTCTTCCTCAATGTTAAAGTTCACATTTCATAAACTGACTACAATTTCCGTTTTTTCAACATGACGACCAAAAATCAGAGTTTCAAGTACGTCAAACATCATAGTGACAAAAGAAAGAATACACATAAGAATAATATCATTGCAATATAAACATGTCGATGTATAAAAGTAACTCTACATTAATGAAATCAAATCTGAATGTTGTCACAGAAATATGTTAACTATTATACAGAAACACAGTAGAATATTGCTGCTATCGAGAGGTTGAGGTGAGGTGCAGTAATGGTTACGCAATTCAAGCACCATTACAAGTACTATAGCAACGTTCGCCGCACGGCGGCGGATACGTACCGGCGGCTAATACACCAGACACGTGTTCTGATACAGGACAACAAATTGCGTCGAATGGACATGCTCCTACGAACAAAATGGTTCAGATGGCTCTGAGCACCATGGGACTTAACATCTGAGGTCATCAGTGCCCTATAACTTAGAACTACTTAAAGCTAACTAACCTAAGGACATCACACACATCCATGCCCGAGGCAGGATTCGAACCTGCGACCGTAGCGGTCGCGCGGTTCCATACTGAAGCGCCTAGAACCGCTCGCCCACACTGATCGGCCCTATGAACACGTTATGTCAACACCTATCTTGTCTCCAAACTGAACTACGTTGTGCATGTCCTTCCCTTGACGGTTATTATGGCCTACAGATTTCAGGCAGCATGTGGGCATTTCGTGAGCGGCGGTCTTGTTTTTAAAGTCCGATATGCCACCCTGACACTCTCGCAGAAGACGGGCGGTATCGTTTTAATTAATGTCTCTGACCGTGCGCCATCATTTTATCTCAACACTATGCGTCGCACGTGGACATCTCCCCGCGCCAGTTTGACGGGCACCCTGATAGTTGAAGTGGCACCACACTCTCTGCATCCCCGTGTTTCTGTAGGACCGGCACTCGCCCAAATCAGAGATTTCTTTTCGACCTCAGCTTCTTAACTTCAGACTTTCCGAAGGCACGGATGCCCAGCACGAAAGACTTTATTAACAGCAGCAGCCTGTCAACACGGTCGCACACATCCCGAAGTTGGCTGGAACATAGTGTGGCTTGCGGTACACACGCCTTTTCTACCTACGACAGTGCACTCTTTATGGTACGTGATTGTGAACGGGAAGTTCGCTATTCGTCAGAGGCTACATTCCATTCATCTGACGGTCTACTCCTTGTGTCAGACATGCTCAGTCGTTGACACGGACGCACACCGCCTGACTTGTGCCGCGACCAGCGAGTGCTGGCTACTTACGCAGCGCATACTGACATTACTCTTGTGGCGATTGCCGGAGTCTATCTCCCCTGTTGCTGTATTGCGCCACGACTGGATATATTTTCCACCGTCCAGGACGAACGACTTCAACTGGCTAAAAGGCATGGCCCTTTACCAGACCGCCGGAGTGGGCGTGCGGTTCTAGACGCTGCAGTCTGGAACCAAGCGACCACTGCGGTCGCAGGTTCGAATCCTGCCTCGGGCATGGATGTGTGTGATGCCCTTAGGTTAGTTAGGTTTAATTAGTCCTACGTTCTAGGCGACTGATGACCTCAGAAGTTAAGTCGCATAGTGCTCAGAGCCATAGCCCTTTACCACATATTTCGTGGTGCTCACAGAGCCACACTCGACTTTTGGTCCCTACTGACGTCGACACATACAGGCTTCAGCCGCCACCCGAAGTACAGGACCCACTTCGATAATTATTTAGGTTCATTATTTGCGGACCCTCCGGCTCACTGGGGCGTTCCTACTGTGAAATGCTGAAATTGAAGACGAGTCATAGAGCATATTGATCCACTACGGACGGAATAGTGGGGAACCCCTTCCAACGGACGAGAAGAAGACTCGGACGATTGGTTACGGTAGGTGTAGGATGTTTTCCCTAATAAATCAAACTTAATTTCAAAAATACAAAAGCTTAAAAATTAAATAAAATAAAAATAAATAAAACAACATAGACAAACACGCAGAATCCTCTTCCTGATCCTTCGGTCCTAGAACACGTTGGGTGGGTATGGCGACGGGATGGCCAGGCCTCGATGTCGACTCCTGCCCTACCCGTCGTCCTGCTCCTGCAGCGGTTTTAAAAAAAAAAAAGGAGGGTGGTGTCTTTCATTAATATCAAGACGTCCTGGGTCCCAGGTTCAAAACCTGACACCACTTCAATTTTGATTAATAATCAGCATTAGCGGCCGAAGACTTCCTGCATAAGAAGTCATTTTCATTCTGCCTACGCTCTTGTCAAAGAGGGCCTAGGATCGGATAGAGGTTCAGAGCACGCTCGTCCTTGGGGTGGGAAAATGCCCCTAAAGGCGGAAGAATGAGCAATGATGAATGGCATGAGGATACAGAAGGCAACGGAAATCACTGCATTAAAGATATATAACGTTTATCCACAGGACATGAGATCTGTAGTTGAGAAAGTGTCATGATGATCTCTCCATTGGAAAAAGGTTTCGGAATAATCTCCCATTCGGATCACTGCGGAAGGGCACCATGAGAAAAAATTGCTTAACTCACGGAAGGATAGCGTTCTACGTGTCGGAGCGTGGCAGGTCAGAAGCTTGCATACGGTAGGGAAGCTAGAAAATGTAAAATGGTGCAAGATGTTTGAAATCCTGAGAAAAACTGGGGTAATACAGAATACGGGTAATATACAAAACGTACAAGAGCCAAAAGCGAATAATAAGTCCAAGAACTAAGTGCTCGGATTAGAAAGGGCATAAGTCCAGAATTTAGTCTTTCGCCCCACCACTCAATCTGTACATCGAAGAAGCAATGATGGAGATAAGAGGGAGGTTAAGTAGTGGAATGAAAATTCGAGGCGAAAGAATAGCAATGATACGTCCCAATGATGACATTGGGATCCTGAGTGACAGTGACAAAGAATTATATGATATGTTGAATGTAATGAACAAAGAATTATATGATCTGTTGAATGTAATGAACAGTCTAATTAGTACAGAATGTGGATTGAAAGTCAACCGAAGAAAGGCGAAAGTAATGAGAAGCAGCGAGAAACTTAATATCAGGATTGATGGGAATGAAGTAGATGAAGTTAAGGGCTTCTGCTACCAAAAGAGCAGATTAATCAGTGATGGGTGGACCATGGAGAACATCAAATGCAAATTAGCACTAGCAAAAAACTGCATTCCTGGCCGAGAGAAGACCACTAGTATCAAATATAGACAGTAATTTGAGGAAGAAATTTGTGAGAATGTACGTCTGGAGTACAGCATTGTATGGTAGTGAAACATGGACTGTGGGAAAACCCGAATAGAAGAGAATCGATGCATCTGAAATGTGGTGTTGCAGACGAATGTTGAAAATGTGGTGGGATGATAGGGTAAGGTTCAAAATGGATCTGAGCACTATGGGTCTTATCTTCCGAGGTCATCAATCCCCTAGATCTTAGAACTATTTAAAACTAACTAACCTAAGGACATCACACACATCCATGCCCGAGGCAGGATTTGAACCTGCAACCGTAGCGGTTGCACGGTTCCAGACTGTAGTGCCTAGAACCTCTCGGCCACCCCGGACGCCGATAGGTTAAGGAATGAGGAGATTCTGCACCGAATCGGAGAGGAAAGAAGTATGTGGAAAGCACTGACAAGGAGAAGGGACAGGACGACATCTGTTAAGACATCACTGTATGACTTCCATGCTACTATAGCAAGAGAGGGCAAAAACTGTAGAGAAAGACAGAGATTTTAATACATCCAGCAAGTAATTGAGAACACAGATCGCATGTTCTACTGTGAGATGAAGATGTTGACACAGGAGAGGAATTCGTGGCGAGCTGCATTAAAATAGTCAGAAGACTGGTGACAAAAATAAAATGACGGTTGGGATAAATATCGGTTTTATTTTAAATGTTGATAGCAAGTACGCCCTCACGTGTCTCCGGAACGCCTACTGCCTGCTCCCGCTTCCCGATCGCTGGGGGCTTACGATGGGGCCAACGCAGAGGTGGGAAACAAGCAGTCACTGGAAACAGTTTACTCTGCAACAGATAAATATAGAAAATAGCACAGCCTTCCCAATTGGCACATTCCTTACTGCAAGGTTCAACTTAGGCAGATGGCAAAATATAAATATTAAACAGTCCCACGGATCACATCCTCCATGAAGTGAAACCTCTCATTAAGACTTAACAGCGTAGTTAAAATAGCCAAATTCCTTGGAACTCTGACACAACCGCCCCTAATAACTTAATTCAAACATTAATGAACCGTGTCCTTATTTATTTATTTATTTATTTACATAGTTTACTTGCACATTGGAGTGCTAAAATCAGGTATAATACAACAGAGTTTACAATAATTAAGTTTAAGTCTTAGCAGTCAGCAATTTCTTCCTTTCCCAAAACTTCTTCATTCGCTGTGATCTGGCTGCTCGTTCTTCTGCATATAAGACATATTTCTTCCGTTCTATTGGTTTAAATGCCACCCATGTGTATTTATTCTTCAGAAGCAGTTTCTCTTCTCTTTGTTGAATTTGGTGTGTGGTGATGTTCAGTTCATCCAGATCACTTTGTGCTTGTTTCAACCAGATGTTTTTGGTTTTAGTATTCCAGAAGCGGTCAAAAAACTGATTCAGGATTCTAGTATTTGGTAGGCGAGATATGTGGCCGAAGAGTCCAATCCTTATACCCTCATTGTATCAATAATGGATTCACTTTCTTTATACACTTCTAAATTGGGCAAAAGTCTCCACTGCCCATTAACTTGGTGATTCTTACTGATTATTGCTCGGAGTGTTCTTCCATCAACGTCTTGCAAATTGTCAGTTGTTGCTTGAGTATTTATTCTGAATAGTGTTTAACTTGCATATGTTGCTTCCGGTTTAACGACGGAGGAGTAATGACGAAATTTAGCATTTATTGAATCACTTTTTGTAGGTAGGCCACGTGGTTCTCTGCCCTCGCTGAAGTTTTAATGTTCTACTATCTATTGATGCTCTTTCATTAACATTCCAAGTAATAATCTCACCAAGATATTTAAACTTTTGTACCACCATAATTTTTTGATCATTATGGAGTATGATATGGGATGTGTCAACGGGGAATCTGGGCATCATTTCTGTTATCTCAAACGAAATTTGCAATCCGACCTTTGCCGCTAATCGTTCTAGTTTTTCTATCTGAACCTTTGCTTCATCAATATTGTTAGCCAACAGCGCCAAATCATCTACAAATGCAAGGCAATTTAGTTGAATCTTTCTTCCAGTCTTAGAAGATGGTAGGCATATCTTGTTCCATTCACGCAAGATTTTCTCCAGCACACAACTGAACAATAATAGAGACAATCCATCGCCTTGTCGAAGGCCAATATCAGTCTCGAAAGGTTCAGAGAATTCATTTCTGAACCTTACTCTAGCTTTAGTATTTCGTGTGGTGACTGCGACGAGATTGACATTTTTCTGATGTAACCCAAATTCTTTAAGAATTGACAGTAGAGATTCACGATGGATACTATCGTAGGCTTTTTTAAAATCAACAAACATGATCACTAGTTTCTTGTCCCTGACCCTTTGATGTTTCAGTACCCATTTGAGAGTAATAATGTGATAAGGACAGCTTCGTCCTGGACGAAAGCGTCCTTGATATTCACCTAGTGCGCCATCAAACTGTTCATGAATTCTGAAATACAGAACTTTGGAAAAAAAATTATAAGTAATATCCCCTATAATTATTTGGATCCAATCGATCTCCTTTTTTGTGTACTGGGTGGATTATTACAACATTCCATTCCTCTGGTAAGTTCTCAGTATTCCAAATGTCAGCAAGATGGAATTTTGGAATAATTTCTACATTTGCATATTTCCAAATTTCTGCCACTAGTTGATTCTCTCCTGCTGTTTTATAATTCCGAAGTGAGTTAATCGCTTCTTGTGCTTCATGTGGCTGTGGTGGTACAATTTTTTTTTTTTGTTTTGTTTCTTGAATAGGGATCAAATTCCAAAAGATATTCAGGTTCCGCGGCATTTAGTAACCGTTTGAAATATTTAGCCAGTTACATTGAATTGTCATAATTGTTAAGTGCTACCATTCCCTTTGTATCCTTCACCATAAGAGTAGATGGAGTGTATTTCGGCTGGTACTGTTTGAATGTCTGGTAGTAATCTCTTGTCTTGTGGCGATTGAAGGCATCCTCGATAGATTTTAGCGAGTCCTTATGAAATTGCCTTTTGACCCTTCTAATTTCTTTAGCGGTTGATTAATTTCTTCCTGGAGCTTTCACTTCTCTTTTGTTGGTCATTTAACCAGGCCTTAGGTCTACGATGAATCTCACATTCCTCATTCCACCAAGATTGTCTCTTGCATTTCCGTACAGGAGCTACTTCTCCAGCCAAGGCTTTTAATCGATTGACAGTGGCTTCTAGATTGTCACTTAAAGGTATTCTTCACCTCTCGCAACATATCTGACTATTAATAATGTAACTAGGGTCACATGTTCTCTTTGTATCTAACTTTTGAGGTTTGTTTTTTTCTTTTAGGTGTCAGTTTGATCTTAATTTTTGACATGTAGTGGTCTGAATCGACATCGACGCCACGAAGCACTTTAACATTATAGATTTCCTTATAGCATTTCTGATCCATGGCCACATGATCTATCTGGAACTCTCCTAGCTTGACGTTAGGACATTTCCATGTCATTAGCTTATGTTGTCTTCTCTTAAACCTGGTTGTCTTCAAAACCAATCCATTTGTAGTACAAAATTCAATTAACCGTTCCCCATTCTTGTTTGTAAGTTTATGCGCTGGCCATCGCCCCACCACGCATTGAAATTTCTTCTCTCGTCCTATCTTCGCCTTACAGACTCCAAGCAGAATTTTATTGTTAGTTTCCGGTATGGTCCTAACTACACTCCTGGAAATTGAAATAAGAACACCGTGAATTCATTGTCCCAGGAAGGGGAAACTTTATTGACACATTCCTGGGGTCAGATACATCACATGATCACACTGACAGAACCACAGGCACATAGACACAGCCAACAGAGCATGCACAATGTCGGCACTAGTACAGTGTATATCCACCTTTCGCAGCAATGCAGGCTGCTATTCTCCCATGGAGACGATCGTAGAGATGCTGGATGTAGTCCTGTGGAACGGCTTGCCATGCCATTTCCACCTGGCGCCTCAGTTGGACCAGCGTTCGTGCTGGACGTGCAGACCGCGTGAGACGACGCTTCATCCAGTCCCAAACATGCTCAATGGGGGACAGATCCGGAGATCTTGCTGGCCAGGGTAGTTGACTTACACCTTCTAGAGCACGTTGGGTGGCACGGTATACATGCGGACGTGCATTGTCCTGTTGGAACAGCAAGTTCCCTTGCCGGTCTACGAATGGTAGAACGATGGGTTCGATGACGGTTTGGATGTACTGTGCACTATTCAGTGTCCCCTCGACGATCACCAGAGGTGTACGGCCAGTGTAGGAGATCGCTCCCGACACCATGATGCCGGGTGTTGGCCCTGTGTGCCTCGGTCGTATGCAGTCCTGATTGTGGCGCTCACCTGCACGGCGCCAAACACGCATACGACCATCATTGGCACCAAGGCAGAAGCGACTCTCATCGCTGAAGACGACACGTCTCCATTCGTCCCTCCATTCACGCCTGTCGCGACACCACTGGAGGCGGGCTGCACGATGTTCGGGCGTGAGCGGAAGACGGCCTAACGGTGTGCGGGACCGTAGCCCAGTTTCATGGAAACGGTTGCGAATGGTCCTCGCCGATACCCCAGGAGCAACAGGGTCCCTAATTTGCTGGGAAGTGGCGGTGCGGTCCCCTACGGCACTTCGTAGGATCCTACGGTCTTGGCGTGCATCCGTGCGTCGCTGCGGTCCGGTCCCAGGTCGACGGGCACGTGCACCTTCCGCCGACAACTGGCGACAACATCGATGTACTGTGGAGACCTCACGCCCCACGTGTTGAGCAATTTGGCGGTACGTCCACCCGGCCTCCCGCATGCCCACTATACGCCCTCGCTCAAAGTCCGTCAACTGCACATACGGTTCACGTCCACGCTGTCGCGGCATGCTACCAGTGTTAAAGACTGCGATGGAGCTCCGTATGCCACGGCAAACTGGCTGACACTGACGGCGGCGGTGCACAAATGCTGTGCAGCTAGCGCCATTCGACGGCCAACACCGCGGTTCCTGGTGTGTCCGCTGTGCCGTGCGTGTGATCATTGCTTGTACAGCCCTCTCGCAGTGGCCGGAGCAAGTATGGTGGGTCTGACACACCGGTGTCAATGTGTTCTTTTTTCCATTTCCAGGAGTGTAGTTGATCAAGTTCATCTCACAATTTTTCTGTTCCATCCTTATCAGTTCTATTTTTAACATTAGTTGGAGCGTGAATATTTATAGGTGTGTATCTTCTGTTGTCCACATTAATTGTTAACAATGCCATACTTGAGGAATTGGAATCCAATGTTCTATTGTGTACCAAGAAACCCACACCGAAATGGGGAAGATTTTCTATTACCATTTCTCCAGGTGGTCCCTTATAAAGTCGATATCCTCCTGACTCTTGAAGGGTTATGATAACTATATACTGTTGATCTAAGACATCTGTTAAATGTTTCAATTTGCCAACTTTCCTTAAAGAATTAACATTTCCTGTTGCAAAATATGAAAATCTTCCTGGTTTGTTGAATTTTAGCACCTTTTTATGTGGAATATGTTGCATGTTTGTTTGTTCATTCAGTGCACCACTAGGCGCTCCAACTCGCCTTTGTCCTCTGTGTGACGCCCAACCGTATCCGAATGGTGTCTTCGCTTGGATAATCTTGTCGTGACTGTCCAAACCGGTGGATTCTTTCAATAGACGACTCCTGATATTTGTTTGATTATCTGATCAATGATCAAGTTTCTGCCCAAGGTCAGGGTTTACAATTCCAGATGTGATCTGGAAAGGTGATGGGTGAAGTATGGAAGGGATGTGTGTTTGGTCCGCGAGAGCTATTTTATTTCGCTCAAGTCCACCTGCATGCTGGTGAGGACCCCCATATCCGCCACCTGAGACGCGCCACGTAGCAGTACACCTCTCCTCCTATTACGACACGTAACAGTGTCCTTAAATGCGTATCCTTCAAAATTTTGTCGATAGGCACACGAAACAAACGGAACACAGGAGAACAAAAACGGGTAACCAACACATTTCAGCACTGGACAGGAACATGTGACTATTGGTCAACATTAAAAATAACAGTTTCACTATGCCCCCAGCAAATAAAGTCCTGGTAACTTCAGCCCAGACCCACAAAGCGTTGCCAAGCTGTGACGCTACCAACGCTTATGTATAGCACATTTGGTGTAGTACTTAACTAACGTTAGAGTAACAAGGGGAAGGTCTCAGACATGGACAACCGATTCTGTTCGAATTCGGCAGGGCACCTGTGTATAACCTGAAATGAACGACTAAGATATTTCTTATGAACACCCACTGTTTTGATGAACCACCCGTAAAGTCCATGACACGTAACCGACTCGAAATTACCTGAACTGATAGATAACTGAAAACTGAACATTTTTTATCATCATATATGGGGTCAAGTAAGTCACATTATCCTAGAACAGAAACATCTGAGACAGTCGCTAATGTATCCATAATGTACACGTTGTTCAACTGAAGTAGCGCTGGTGCAGTGACTAAGGCATGTGGCAGCGGAGCAAAGAAGCTGTGTTCTGTTCTCAGATGTATTCAGCAGTTTATTATTTCATTTGTACTTTTTATGCACCGAAACTGGTGGTAGGTGCTTAACAGTAGGTTAATAAAGTAAATAAATCAATAAGGTATAATCACTAAGTAGACAAATTTTTCAAACAACCTCGATTAGTAAATAAAATTTTAATCTTCGATCTATGAAAACTATTCCGAGCAAAACTGCTTCGAAGACGAGCATTTTACGCACGTTATCGCACAAGGGAGAATAAGAAATCCTTGTCGCAGTTTGTAGTATACGTACAATTACGTAATCGGAGCAATATTCCATCACAGCTTCTGGAAGATTGGCTGAAGTTTTCGTGTGCTAGTAAGAAACTAATGAGTGTTTTCGTCCTCGGGTGTAGAAGAGGTTAATCGTACAATCGACTCGTTAAAAAAGTTTATGTAAGTTGCTCCAAATCCGGGAACTTGACAAATTAAATGTAGAAAAGATATACTGAGAATATGGTAAGCCCAAACGTTGCTGGTAACAAGTTTTCTCTGATGCTGGTTTTCTGGAAACGACAAATTAATACAGCCATGTTTGGTGGCAGTTTTGCAGATAGAGGGTCAACCGACTTGCGCGACAGACGTAATACTGCCGAACAGGGCACCTTTGTTCAGCTATGTGATGTTTAATTTATCTCCAAGTTAAAAACTTTATTTCGAGCCTTCAAAATTTGCAGCCTGCTTACACAAACCCAGTGGGAATCGCACAAGACCACGTATAAAATTACAGTTCACAGCATAATTCGTTATCAGCTTCCATCACTGATTTTTCAGGCAAAGGTATCGTACGAGTCATATGCATCAAAATTAACTCTCGAAGGGGAATTATTTTTAAATATAGACGGAGACTGTTTCCGCTGAATATGTGGAAGGAACGATGTAACTGCGTAAAGATTGCAGACCTCAGATATTCGTGGTGCTGCGTTTGCATTTGCTTCCAATGTTTATACAAGTACAGTCTGTCTACTGATGCGAAACAAACTGAGGACGTTTAACAGAGAGAGTCAAAGTGCCACTGTAAGGCGACCATGGTTAAATTTTAATTCATTACTACTGCAAGTCGTTTGAGAACTTTATTTTCCTATCTTAATGTCGTTTATCGTTGATGTACTTACCTTACGAACTCTCCTATTACTACCAGTTTCGAAACGGAAAAAATACAAAAAAAAATTGCAGAATCCATGTGGGAGTCGAACACGGGTTCTCTGCTCCCGAACCATATGCCTTGGTCGTTACGTCAGCGACACTAATTCTGAACGCCTCTTACCTCACCGGTATATAGACTTTTGTTGTAGAAGTTTCTTTCCTCGATTTCCAGGAAAATACGCGTTTGTGTACGCAGTATACGATGATGAAAAATGCTTAGTTTTCAATCGTCTATCGATTCTGTCAATTCTGAGTCTATTAACGGTCATGAATTTTAGCTATCGCTTTCTGGAAAACGGGGAAGGGGGAGGAATGTTGGACCAAAGTATGTTAGACTCTTATCATTTTGGAGTGTATGCAAGCGACGTGCCAAATATAAGACCAGCCGGTTGGCCGTGTATAAGGCCTTCCTCTTAAGTATCGCTAAGGAGATGGCCCTAGGCACTAGTTGTAAGTCTCTCCTTAGAGTATTGGGGACTAGCCCGCCTATCCTCAGGCAGAACAAGCCTGCAGTAGTAATATTATTTTCGTTGTGTTTGAGGGTTAGCCCCTGTGTTCCCACTCAGATTTAAGCACGTGTCAAATAATTCTTAGGGCTTAACGTCAGTTGGATTATACAGTGGTAAGCTGTTCGCAACTGATAAACCATTTGCGCTAGAGCCCCTATTCCTTACTATCCAGGAAGACTAACATGGTGAGGAGACGGTATTGGCTAATATATGCCGCGCTCAACAACCAACCCAAACAGGTTGACAAGATTTCTTCGAAGGACTGAACTGCTCCAACAAACCAGTCAGTAGCGTCCAGACCACGATAACAACAAATCTTTCCACCAGTGACGTGCGATGAATTTCTTTAAATTTCTAACCAAAAATGAAATTAGATACAACAAACAGTGGCAACAACGCAATATACACTAAACAGAATCCAAACGACATTTCTCAGACGTCGCAATGTTCCTCGCCGGACAAGAGACGGGCCCAACTGTCATGAACAGCTGTTTCCTCGTAGCTAACGATGGTGTGGCAACACTCGCTACGTCGCTAGTTTTTCAGACAACAAACAGCCAACACTGTCATGATGTTCCCTTTTTAAAGTGTGCAGGATACTTCTCCATAGACCGACGGCCTCCAGAAAATTCGCAGCGAGCTCAGCGAAAGAATGCAGTCTGTCTGATGCCAACATCCATAATGCAATGTCGACAATCAATAGCGGAATGCACGCTAACCGACAAATGCAACTATAGTCCGATTAAATTTACTTGATAGATGGCACTCCATCCGTTGTAGCTGATTTCCTCCAGTCAGATCCCTGAACGTCACTCCCGAGCTGTTAGCCGTTGCAAAACACCCACAATAATTTCTTCAGTTCTAATTCCTTCTCCTGATTCCTAGTTGATGTAGTATCCTGCGTGTAGCCCATATATTTCGTATGTCATCATACAGCATAACCACACCAAAGACAAAACAAACACACACACAGACACACACACACACACACACACACACACACACACACACACAAAACAATGCTAACAAAAAAAAAAAAAAGATTCAAATGGCTCTGAGCACTATGGGACTCTACTGCTGTGGTTATTAGTCCCCTAGAACTTAGAACTACTTAAACCTAACTAACCTAGGGACATCACACACATCCATGCCCGAGGCAGGATTCGAACCTGCGACCGTAGCAGTCGCACGGTTCCGGACTGCGCCCCTGGAACCGCGAGACCACCGCGGACGGCTGCTAACGAAATACACGCGTTTCACACACAGCACAAACCAAGCTCCTCTGGATCCTGCCGCATAAGACGCAATTTCGCCGTCTCGTTTTCATCATTCTATTGTCTTCTTTATTTGCCCTTGTTTTTCTCCCTGTTTTTTTCTGTTTGGGATCTGCCTGTATACCTACAATCCGCAGTCAAGTGCCAAACAGGACAGCTTATCGTTTGGTAATGATGCATACCGTGTAGCCATTGTGAGGATAATTACACGTAACCAGTCACAGTGAGAAATGGCAGTTTGCCTTTACTGCTAAAATTTAAATTTAACTGTGGAAGTTGGCTATTCAAGCAAACAGTTTATGAATTGTTTCTGTCATGAGTTTACTCGTAGAGGTTGGCCTCAAACGCCTTGACAAAGCTATCATTATTTTAGTTCTGCCACAGATTGTTGATCGTCGTTTTCTCGGATACATGGCACATCACGAGGTCTGGCTAGGTTAAAACAATGTTTCAGTTCAGGACTACAAAACCAGTTGTCCGCCGCTGTTCAGACATTGATGACTAAAATCAGCTGTCAATAGTACACCTATTTCTGTCATACCTCGCGGCGGCCACATCAACAATGCTCCACGTTTCACATTGTAAGCATTTGTGGAGTGCCTCGCCATGTTTGCGTCTCACCTCTAACTGAGCGATAGCCGGCAGCGGATGCGGCAACACTGTCGCGGCGAGTGGCAGACGTAAAAAACCAGGGAATTTTAATTGGACTATAGCAACTAAATTTACAGACGGACGGCATGCGACACTAGAAGTACATATCCGAAACACAACTCACGTATTTGCGGAAACAACATTATCAAACAAATGTATTTCCCAAGATGTAAAATCACTGTGCTCCGGATTCCAAATTCAAGCGCACGTCGATCTACATGCGAGGATAAAGAACATATCTGAAGCACACTCTCAAGTAATTGGAAATAGCACCATCAAAGAAACTACTTTCCAAAATGCGATGACACTTTGCTCCTGGAGAACGCACTCACGAACGCATTGCCTTTCATACACTGACGAAGTACATACCTGAAACAACAACCTCAAGCAATAGTGGAAACCATTCCAGCAAAAAAGACCTATTTCGGAAGTCGTGACGATACTGTTCTCCGGAAAAACGCTTCATGCACACATTAACCGCCTTTGCAAGGATGCCCGCTGTTCGGTTCCAAACATAGAGGCAAGCCCTGCAAAATACGGCCCACTTTGCGTGATTCATAGAACCCACGGCAGTTCGCAATCAGCAATTGACCCCTAAATACACAATCCTCGTCGCACTGAGTTTGTAAGAGTACTCTCCTATTTCCAGCGACACCAGAACAATGTATCAGCCCGAAATACATATATGCCACGTCTGGCCGACTCGGTTCCAGAAAAACCGCCGCCAGAGTTCGCTACAGAGATACACAGCGCCTTTCGCAATAGCTGTATTAAGAGGGGGTAGCTAATAATGAGCACACGGCTCAAGCTAAGGCGAAATCGTAGCTGGCAAATTCTTAAGAAGGCGAAAGAGATATTTTTGTCAGAAGGTACTGAGTCATCATATACAGAAAAGAGAAAATCACTTCCGGGAAATTAAAAGCAAACAAGCCAACTTTAGAAACGTATACGCAGTTTCACTGTGAAACGCAAACAGGAGAGAGCAAACAGACGTTTGGGGGGAGGGGGGGTAGAGTATACTGAGGAGTATAATGACTTAACGGAAGAAGAAACGAGAGTAAATTTGCAAGGCTTAGGGGATTCGTTATTTGTCAGAATTTGAGTTGGGAAGACTTGAGATTGAACAACGCAGAAAACAATGGATAACATTCCTTCCGATTTTCCTAAAACATGGAGGGAAGTGGCTGTCAAACGAACCTTAAAGTCGTATGTAGTACCTGTGAGAATTGTCGTACACTTTCGGAAGAATATCATCCTAACAATCATGAACAAAAAAATCCCATCAATATTCTGTCTTTATTCGTGTAGAAGTAATAAATCTTTTTGAAAGACCATACTCTTTACCAAGGGAAAGATCTGGACGAAGTGCACTGCATAATCATTAGTCTATTAATTAAGCGCTGGAATGAATGGCTTCACGAGAAATCAAGTGTCTATTATTGGACTATAGAATTTAAAGTTTGAGCCAAAAGGCTTAAATTTTTCGATACGACGTCACAAATAATTGATAAAACCATCTAAACAAAACAAAATAGAGAAAGAAACAAAGAAGAATCAGAATTAACAAAACTTATTAAGATTACCTGACACGATCATTCGATGTTTGAGACGATCTATACCTCTGAACTGACGTCGTAATTTGTAAACAATTTTTTTAAAAAAATAGCTATGTTAACACTAAAACTGTGCTACTAGTTGCGGCAATACGTGTTGCCATCCACAGATCCATAAAACTGGGTGTGCTAGTTACATCATACAATATTTACACCACTGCGTCACATTAGGACCATACAATATGCAAAGAAGAAAAAAAGGTCGAGGTGTTACACCTGGCATGTCATTGTAATGCCTCCACTTTTTTTTTGCATGCAGAACTCACGTGAGAGAGTAGTGTAAGCATTGTTTGAGGTAACTACCACTGCCTGGTAGTATGGATGTGGGATTGGCAATGCACGTTGCCACAACTAGTAATACAGTAAATATAGTAACATAGCGATCTTGGCACATAAATTGGTTTCAGAAAGAAGACTACAGTACACAGCTTGTTAGATCAAGAGTACCTACTATGCCACTTAACACCTATCGTACACAACAGCAGAGTAACAACAAATGTTGATATACGGTGTTTGACTTCTATGGGTACAAACAAAGCGGCCGATGTAGTGGGACGCGAAACTGAAGCGTCACCCATCCACCAGTGTCAGCCTAGTTTGCAGGTGAATATAAGTTTAATTTAGTGCTTTGTTTATGTATTTTGTAATATTTGTAATGTTGTGAATTATCTAAAGTTTTGTATTTATTTTTATGTTTCATGTACGGAGAGGGCGGCGCAACGAACGGAGATAGCATCTTCGCTGCCGGACCAGAGAGAAAATTGCTGGCCACTATACGTCGCGGGTCGACAGCCAAAGAGCAACAGAAGATCCTGAAACCGAGTTGTTGCGTCGTGCTTCTAAAACCTGAAAAAATAATAATTTGTAATGTTTCTACAACAATGACTTCATAGAAAGTTTAATCATGTTGTAAATGTTCAGTCCTATCGTGTCAAGGCTCATGTTCACGTCTATATGTAGTATATATGAAGATAATAAACTAGTGTATACTACAAAAGTTTAAATACGTGTTCCGAGAATATATTTATGAAGAATTATATTAAGGAAGAAGTATTACTGATTTACTTGACAAGATTATTAATTTTTGACAATGTTCATCGCGAGTTTGAATGTTAAAAGCTTATTCAATGTGGTTTAAATATTTATTAAAGCAGATAACTTGCATTAATATAATTTTTGAGAAGAAACAAACGACACCTAAAAGTTTACGCAAAGCAACTGGACTGAGTGACGTAATTCTGCGTATACGACTCAAATGATGTTGTTTTAATTACAGTTTCGTTCAAGAACGATTCAGAGACAACTTTAGAAAGAATTTAAGTAATTTTGAAGTGTTTTGTAACTGACATAGGTGACGAAGTCTGCACATGGTCATATGTCAAAAGAAAATCATTTATACAAAACTTACGTCCTTACACTACACCGAGTAGATGACAATGAAACAAGGAACTAATCTTAATAAACATGCGTCAGGAAATCAATGGTTTCTCCTGTACCACGTATTACGTCTGACTACATAAACTCGTTATAACAGATGTGCAGTTGAGGGCAAGCACATTCCAACAGCCGGACGGAGTGGCCGAGCGGTTCTAGGCGCTACAGTCTGGAACCGCGCGACCTCTACGGTCACAGGTTCGAATCCTGCCTCGGGCATGAATGTGTGCGATGTCCTTAGGTTAGTTAGGTTTAAGTAGTTCTAGGTTCTAGGGGACTGATGACCTTAGAAGTTAAGTCCCATAGTGCTCAGAGCCATTTTTGAAAATTATAACAAGTACCCTTGGCTACCGTTCAGGCGAAGGTAGGCTTCGGCCCGTACAACTTGAAAAATCCAAGCGTGTTCCGAATTTATTGATAAACATCCACAGTCGGTACCCGAATTTCAGCAGGTCTAGACTACACCAAAACCTTTAACTGTTCCAGCGCAAAAGAAAATCCATCGGGATCATTTCGAAGGACCTCTAAGGCCAATGTACTGGCGAGCCACGGCACATACGCTTGTTGAAAACCACATTTACTAGTACTTAGGTACTCTGAATAACGATAAAATGAAACGCGGGCAGTTTACCATTTCATAATTTGCACATCACTCTCAGTGTTTCGAAATAAACGTAGTTTTAGACGTTAAAAGTGTTATAACACTGCCATCACAGCTCTTGTGCATACGTTGCATGTGGCAAATCATTGGTTTCCGGACCTTAGTTATAACTGTTCTGTGCTTTTCTCGTTGTCCTCTATTACTAAGAGTAAGACAGGCTGCATAGTATGTGCTTTCCATCAGTCGAGCTTAATGTCGTACTTTTAAACTGTTACCGTGCTCAATGCTTCGTGTAGCAAGAAGTAACCGACATATTCATTAGCGTGTGTTACCAAAGAAAAATATTAAAATTATCCAAACAGAATTAAAACATACTGAAGAAGTGATAAGGAAATGCGAATTACTTTTCACAGTACAGTTCGTTTCTACAGGATGCATTCACTCCTTTTATTATGACAGGACGTATTTATGCGAGGGAACTAACGTGACTGAAATATTTACTGCTACCTTCGGTTGTGCCTAGCAGAGAATATATAGCATATTACCGTTCATAATATCAGCTTAACACAAAATTTGGTCTTACAGTACATAGTGGAAAACACACAGCGAGCGAATGCAGCATTTGTGACAGCGGGCACTTCTAACAGCACTAGCGGAAAACTTTATGAATGAGAGGTCGAGATGTCAGTGTTCGCGCATGTCTTGGGTATGGCGTCCGGTATCGCAAACCTAGTTTACGTTGGATTCCACAATGTAAAATGATATTTGTCGTATCTCAGGTCTTCCACTATAAAGAAATACGTAGACTTTCGAAACAGTAACCATATTTTTGAAAGTAAGGAAATACTGGATGAGGACGTGTCCGGTAAAGTTAAATAGAAACTGGTGTTAATTAACAACCTTATGCGGTTAAAATCAAAGTAAATTGGTTAAATATGTTAATGTAATTTTGTAACATGAAAATGTCATATGTATGACGTCAATAAGTGACATGCGCACTACCTCATAATAATTTCTGGAGACGTCTCGTAATTCATGTGATTACCTTAAAGACATTTTATGGACTCTTAGTGGCAGAGTAAGGAATTAATTGAAAATAATTGCCGTGAAAAGTTAGGTACGTTAATTTTGACAGCAGCAGCAACAAATTACTGAACACCTCTTATAAATGAGGTTTTCATGCTAGACTAGCAGTAACTACACAATGCATATTTATTCTTTAACCACCGAACTCGCGCTTAAATGCTACTGCAGCTGCACGTGCACTGCTGAATCAGACGTAAGTAAAAATCATTAAGTCATTTAGCACTGTGATGTTTCACACGAAATGTTCGCATATTTCTACTTGTAGCTCAGGCGACCCCTTGATACAATCCTAGCTCAGTTCTCAGATTAGGCAATTACAGCAACGCTAGGTTTAGAAAACATATCATAGTTTCCTTTTTCCCAGCGTTCTGGGGCAATATGGTTGGCAGCATTTTGTGCGAAAGAACATTACGCCATGTGAATTATATTGTTTCCGTTACATATTCAAATATTCCTATGTGTCTGCAAACGCGAGAATGATTTGCAGGAGTCTATTGCTTACTATCAATTCTATTCCTCTTTACTGTCATAATCCAAGCTTTGCGTCTGGTTGAGTGTTATTTCTCGTTTGGACAGGACGAAAATTTCGTTTCAGGAGAAAAGTTGCTATATGTGAAGTTACAACCAACGACAAAACAAATTACTCTTCCTAGAGCCTATAGCTATAAGTTTTCATCTTCGCAGAAGTACGCCGCTTTATGCGAAACCACGTACAACTCCAAGACTGTTACAAGCTTTCTGCTAGTAAAGTACTTGCAGTTCGTACGCTCCCTATAGCATCACTGGGCTAAAATCGAGTAATCATAATGATGAACAGGCTGATAAGTCCAAAAAAGACATACGCAAATGCAAACTGACGCATTCCTCTAGTCAAGGCTACGGAGTGCTCTACTGTCCCTCTTCGACACACACACGCACACACTCACACAAACACGACACACACACACACACACACACACACACACACCATTGTTATCGCTCTCTCTCACTCACTATCCCTCTCTGTCCCTCTGTGTCTCTCTCACACACATACACAGCCTTTCACTCACTCTCTATCATTTACTCTTCCATTCCGTCTCTGACCCACTCTCAATCTGTGACCACTCACTCAATCACTCATTCTTTCTGTCCCATCTCTCTCTCTGTAATCAGCACTGCCTTACGTAGACTTTTACTAACAAGCTATTGTTCATAATTTTGAAAGTACACATCTACATGTATATCTGCATCAACACAGATAACCGCAAGCAACCATACAGTGCACAGTTAATAGTACACTATACCACCACTAGTCATTTCCTTTTCTGTCCCACTCGTAAATAGAGACAGGGAAGAACGAGTGTCTATATTCCTCCATATGATCCCTAATGTTTCGTATTTCATCTTTGTGGTCCTTACGCGCAATACGTTGGCGGCTGTGGTATCATTCCGCAGTAAGCTTCAAATGTCGGCTCTCTAAATTTTCTCAATAATGTTCTTCGACCTTTCGCCGTTGATCCCAGCTGGGCTCATTCCATAAAATTTCAATAAGTGACCCTTATTGACATAAGAAATAAATGATTTGTTATACGACGCCTTAATAAACTTTTTAACACTTGGAGGCATGTATCATCCACCCCATACTTGATGCACAGCGCACCAACGTCCAGACACAAAACTTACGGAATAAAGGCGCCTGATGTGCCAGATAGCAGTCACATTGCAGCCTCGTACTATAAGGTAAACATCACTTCCCAGACATCTCACTACCATGTAATACACAATGATTCACTAATCAAATATTCTAACACTGACTCATAGACTACTGACTCGAATCAACGCAGTGCATAATTTCTAGTGATCTGAGAGTCGCATGCAGTTCAGGAGTCAACTGAGTCGAACTGCCTCTGGACTGCTCGTTTTGACACTCAAATCTGTACGCGATGAAGTAATGAAGAGAGATGCCCGTGTATAAGTTCTTGCCTGCCTTTCCGAGTTCGCAACAGAGTGCTACTTCAACGAAAGCCTTTTGATATAGTAGCTTAGCAAATGTGTCCTTTATATATATATATATATATATATATATATATATATATATATATATTTGCGTGCAGGCATATGCTTATCTTTATACTGTGTAGCTACGATGCCTCAGACCACTACCCATGGAAGGTACTCATGCTCACGGAGCTCGTCCACATTTGACCTGTATTCCAGGTCTTTTGAGAGGGGGTGTATGAAATAGATTGTTATACGCTGAAAGTTGGGGCAAGAAATAGATTGTTATACGCTGAAAGTTGGGGCAGATAGTGGAAGACAATGTAATCGGACTGCTACTTGAACATAAACTGTGAAGTTTGGTTCTCATGCCTCACTTCGAGCATGAAAATCAGCTTTCAGTTTTTTGTTCTTTCACAATAATTTATCTCTTATTTGAACACGTTAGTTATAAAATGGTAATTCCATGAGCGTAACTAAGTATCTTATTAGACAGACATATTTCTTTGGACGCCCATCATCCGCAGCACCATTAATAAAACTCTATTCTTCCTTTTTTTTCTCAATCTCATGCATACTGCAGTTTAAAAGACTGTTACCCGAGACGCGTTTCTCTTATGTTGACAAAGTCTCATCAATGGTAGTTTTATAAACAGAGTATATAATCGAGAAAGCTTGGTTTTATGTTCACCTATAGTGCTGTTTTCAGCTTCCTGGAATATGCTTTTAACTTGGTGCATTTGCATTCATTGCATTTCACTTTTATAAAAAAAATTCACACAAACAGTATTCACAGTAATTATATTGTGGCTTCACTAGTTTTGCTTTCAAAGCACCTCCAGTGGCTAACAAAAGGCACTGAAAATATAAGTAACCTAAACATTTGATCTCACACTGTAGAAACAAGAGATTTCCTTGCAGCCGAGACCTGAGTAAACAAATATATAAACCAAGTCAAAATAGCTCCACAACTATCATCGTTGTGCGGATTGCAATATGTTGACATTGTACAATGCAAGACTCCGCTGTCACAGTTCACTTAAGACAAGGACTGTGTTGTCTGTTAGAACGAATTGGAAGCCAGTCTCGCTTGTCTCGTTTAGTTCGCGTCTCGTTGTCTCCCGTCACTAAGAAAGAGAAAAATTGATGTGCTCACTCTTATTGCGAATTAGAGCCAGCTTAAAAGACTGGACAGCCATACTATCCAGTTACCGGACACTACAAGCCAGTGCCCTGTCCGAGGTGTGTGCAGAGGCTAAGGAACAGAAATTAGGGCCAGATCAAGAGAATCCGAACAGGTTTTTCAGCTACTGAATCATCGCATCTCCTTCAAGATGAATCATCGTTCTACACGCCAAACGATTAAACCTGCCAAAAAACAAGAAATCTGACGCACTATCACAGGCTGACTGTTAACGGTCACCAACCGATCCCCAATAATCTCAGTCCGAGACACAGTCAGATATTCATTGGAAAACCAAAGAATCTCCTATGTAAGGAAATCTTTTGAGATACTTGAAGATGAATATTTTCAAAAGGTAAGCTTCAGAGGTAGCTCTAGACGAAACACCACTACGAAATGACAATAAAATCAAGACCCTAAGCTGTCGACCGGCGTTGATACACATCAACGGGGGCAGTCGAAAATGTGTGCCCCGACCGGGACTCGAACCCAGGATCTCCTGCTTACATGTGAGACGCTCTGTCCCTCTTTTTTTATTCTCATTTCATTCGATAGTGTTCGTTCTATTTGTTCGGGGCGGACGTCTTATGATGCTTGTCCATGTTCATCGGTGATCCATTGACTCAGCTATCAGTCTGATCCACCGAGGGCAGAGAGGACAGTGTGACTGCAGGGATCTATCCCTTGCAGGTTCCCTGTTAGACCCACACTCCCAACTTAATGTCCACACACTACATTCCCTGCCCATTACACTCGTTACTCGCGGCAGACAATCTTACCGGGTCTCGTAAGATTTCGGGCAATGCGTGTGCATGCAGCTCAGAAGAAGAAGGTCATTGACCGGTTAGCCTTAACTATATGAAGATGGTATCTGTTCTCTCGGACATCTTCATAAATACCACTACATCAGCATAATCCGGTGAGAACCCGGTAAAGTTTGATCCGAACACTCAACCTAGAATTGTTATCATCGAAAATCTGGCACCCAAGGAAACCACTAAGTCTTTCATACAGCACTAAAGCAATCCAACCGCACATAACATATGGTTGACACGGATTTCAGAAGGAACAGTGTCAAACTCACCACCTCCGAAACTGACTTTGAAACCAAATCCAAAAAGAAGAAAAGAGGTGTTACCACTTACAGACCGCAGGCACTTATCTGGACAATAAACTCACGCACTAAACCACAGCCTCATTGGAATCCCTCATTACTAACATCGATCACGACGTTGCCAGTGAGTAAGTGAAAGAGGAGCTAAGAGGATGCAGGGATACCTATTCAAAAAAGAACAATCATCTACTCTTGACTCACAAAACGACCCAACAAAAAAATACGTGTCATCTCTTATCACGAGGAAACCACAAACTTTTTACACACAATTTCCGGATTCATTGCATACTGCTCAAGTTTGAACCAGACAACGCACTACCTACGCAACCCACACAATGCAAAAGATGCATCAGTTTTCAGCATGCTTCCGAAAACCGTCACAAAGAACTCTAGTGTTGGAAATGTAGCGGAATTTACCCTATTTTCAACTGCAAACTATATTCTACAAAGGAAACACCTACATGCAGCAATTGCTTCTCACCTCGCTACTGATCATAACTCTGTAGAAAAGTCGAAGTAATCCATATCTGCCGACAGAACAAAGAAGATGAAGTGCTTTGATGAATCAACTCAACCTGTGAAGTAATACAAACAGAAAACTTTCCGCATGCATTTCTAAACATTCATGGTGGTGTCTGTTTGTTCTATATCGTGTCTACCTACCACTTTCGCGCAACGACGCACTGAGCGTGTTTTTTTAGGGAATTGACTAGTTTGAACCTGGGACCTGTTGCTGGTAAGGAGACGCCAGACCACATTTGACATATAGAATTCAGAAGAGTTCGGTGAGAGTAGCGATGATATAACCAAATACTTAATGATTTCAGCGTCAGCTCCACTGCACTCCCTGTAAACGAATCTTAATACTTACTAAATTTAGTGGAAGGGGTTCAAGGCTTTCCTATTTTTAGTTAGCTGGTAAAATAACGTCGAAGAAGCAGTTAAATTTACCACTGGAAATTTTATACTACTCACAAAACATCGTTTATAAATTGCACTATTGATAAAAGGAAATGTTTTAATACAGGATGGTAAAAACCAACTGCGTTCAACAAAAATGTGAACGAATATTCCCTGAATGGGTTTCCAAGTTCTACAATGGAAAGAAGGATGACCTATGCCAAATCACATCTATAATCTAGGTTTAAATTAAGTTTCACAAAAGAGAAAACTATCAAAATGGTCTACAGTGACCCTCAATTATCTTTAATTACTTATCTAACTTGTTGTAAATTACAGTGGCTGATGTGGCTTCTCAATAACTATGTAACAGCAAAATTATCGCGTTTCAGATCTTTACTTCAAGTGGCAAATGTGAACACCATGAGTTTTAATTAACGATCGACACTAGTATTACGCAAAAAAGGGGGTGTAACTGATGAGACTTCTGCAGTTCTGAGTGAAGCTTTATGCGCTGTTATGCGGCATCGCGTGCGTTCATTACCTTGTCGGTGTTCGTCAGGGGACCGCGGCCGCCGCAGCTCCGCTCACCTCGGCGTCTCGGAAGCAACTCTTGTCTCCTAACTTCTCCTTACTACAATTTACCGAAGTTGGTTAAAAACAAACTATCTGGCTGTGTTTTCATCTGACCAATCGGGGTCTCAATGTTAACCTTAAGCCCCGCCTACAAAAGTTCTGTCTCTCCAAAGAGAAACGTTATACTTTTCGTGGCGGAGCAATGTTTTTAAGGTTTGCAACGTAACAGAGACGCGAAAAAGTCTAAAAGTCTCACGCTAAAACTTGCACCAGGTGTGGTCCTTTTAGCGTTATCGTAAGATCTATACTGTTTTTCTGGAGGGCTCTAGCTTTTAACATGGGCTGGGGGTGGTCCTTGACGTAACAAAGACGCGAAAAAGTCTCATGCTAAAACGTGCGGGTTGTGTGGCCCTAGTGGTTAGCTGGCGACGTGGGTGTCCAGTGCGTCCCTTATCGTAGGGTCTTCTAGCTTAACATGGTTCTGCTCTCAGCTTCTGTTCTCGTTTCTCCCCTAGGAACTGCGTCTGTTTCACGGTGGGAAGGTATGACATGCATTTAGGCATTCTTGTGTTAGTCTGTGGTATTCCATTTGCTCACTCGTTACTCGTATTACTTTGGTTAATTTAATGTCACGATTTATTTGGAACTATGTGACATACTACTGGAATTGCTTATCATGTCAGGATTTCCATGGAAGGTGTTGGATTTGCCTGACACCTTACATATCACCACCCTTCGAACGTAATTTTTGCACTGAATTTAGGCAATGATTGAATCGTTGTCTAAGAAAGTAAAATTTTTTTTATTTGTCTAAATTTTGTTATGTACTGTTCAGCCACGTTAATCTGTTCTATGCTAGTTTGTATTACTAATTTATATTATTATATTCTTCCACATTATAATTAAAAATGACAAGAGAAGAATATTTTTATGCTATTATTAATTTTTTATTATTTTGTTTCTTTATTTAAGTGTGAAGTTTATGTTTTATGAAGTTTGTTATCGAAAGTAAGGAGTATTTCACATCTATTTTCTTAGAAATATTGTTTTTGTAAATGTACTAATTAAGTAAAATCTATTCCTAACACATTTTCTAAATATCATGTTCAAGTAAAATGTTTTTGTTTCTAGACACTCATTTCAACATTGTTACACTAACAAATAAGAATTATTTCCAAGAATTGCTTTGGCAAAGAAATATACATACACAAGTATTGACATATTATCCTAACAAATGGTACAAATGTTAAAAAAAGGGAAAACATCCAACAAGATAATTTTTTATTCTTTGTTTTTATAAGGAGAAAATAAGTAAAATATAGTTATTCTTTTATTTTTATGAGGTGAAAATAAGTGGCATATTGTTTCTTTATATACTGTCCATTTCAGAACTAATGACTTGTTTTTATCGATAGTCTATTTTTTACTTAAGTCCATAGTCAATGACTGTTATTTTGTAGTTTATTAGCTGTCTAGTGTGCTTAACTTATTTAGTTTTTCACACGTTTCTTTTGCACAATTCCTACATCACATAATTTGATTTCACACATTCACACAATCCTATGAATGTTTAAGGATGATGTTGGCGAATGTGATGGACTTGAGCGAGATGGATGTGGGCAAGTATTTGATGAATAGCTTCGTTCGTCGTTCCTTGTTGGCTTTGCAAGTGTGTGTTGCTGTTGTGGTGGTCCCATAATGGAATGGAGCTGTGAGTGCAGAATCTCGTGGTTTACTGGCTTTGTATGCGTGAAAGTCATTGTTATGTGTCGCTGAATGCTGTCGTTTTTCGTTGTAATACTTCACAGACGACTAGTTTACAATAAAATAGGGATTTGGGAAGGTATGTCGTCTATTCTTCACCCATCTTCTTTCTTGGTCTCAATCTTGCGAATCTTCTACTTCTGTTCTTCCTGCTTTTTTCTCTGCTTCTTATTTGCTTCTTGGTTCTCCTCTGGGCAGGATATGGAAATATTTATTGATAACTAGTTGCTTTGAAGTTCTACTCCTAGTAATACTTTGATAAATTGTTTGGGCGTGTCATTTTTAATTTGTGGAAGTTCTTCTTCAGTTTCGTGCATCAGCGTGCTGTTTAATAGCGGTAGTGTGACTTTTACTCATATTTTTTGCCAGTAGTGGATTGCCCAAGCGGTCGTCTCGTCGGGCCGTTTTTTGCTTGCTCCGCTGAGTCGGGGGCGCCCCGGGGTTTACGAGCGGCGAAAGTCGGGTGTCTGCTTGTCTGTGCGTGCACCCTTCTGACGTTCGGCGTCCTATCGTTCCGCGTCCCGTCGCTGCAGGGCTCCCGCACTCTATGGTTCCCCTTGGCAGATATAAAGCAGCCCATTTCAGCTACAAGGGCCTTCTGTTGGTCTTGCTGTCCACATGTCTTGCTAATTATGTCCTTTTCTTTCTTGATACTTCTCGCGTTGCAACTTGTGGGTCATTGCATCTCTTCCTTGCTGGAGCTTCTACAATGGTTCTTACAAAAAGTTTTACTTACAATCATCTAACATATGTTTTGCGCCTTCTTAAAAAGCTTTACAAATTTCGGCGCCCTTTCCATGTTACAATTCTAAGGTATTTGGAGTCTTAACGTCTACCCAAGAATCCTCAAATTCGTTTTTTATTTTTGTGTAGTGTCATGGTGTATAGCATTTTAGTATTTCATGCTGTTAGACTATCTACGCTTTATCTCTTCACCTTAATCTATAGTACTATTGGTGATATTATTGAAACTACTTTCTTTTTCCCACCTTCCTCTCTCTTCATTCTTCTTTCTCCTGACGATCTTATCTGCAACATAATCTTGAAATATTGTGCTGATTATTTACCAGTAATAAAATTAATATTCAAACTTGTACTGAAAGTGTTTAATACTGCCAGTCTTAGGTAAAAATACCTCTGCTTTATCTCGTAAAATACCCTCTAATTCTCATTTACTGTGTTCCGAAATACCTTGAACTTCTTGCAGTTTTTCGTCGATTTCTTTATGGACTTCTAACATGTGTTGAGGCGATTGCCCCTTTTGTGCATACCATTCTAATTCTTCATCCTCTTTATGTCGCGTCATTCTTAATTGTTTGTTTATAACTGGTATTTCTTCTAATTTTAGCTTTTTCTCAAAGAGATGTGTGACATTCCCAAATGTTACGCTACCTTTCCCGATATCTATTATCGCTCGTCTCTCATTTAAAAAATCTTCACCTATAATCAAATCTACAGTTAGTTTAGGTATAATCACGAAATTGGCTTCGATCTTTTGACCTTGGTACGATAGAGTTAACCTTGTTTGTCTCGTAACTTCCGCAGCATTGTTTCTAATAGGACCTCTTACTTTAATCTTACGTGTTTTCAGAACTGGCACTTCCTCATTGGCATGACACTGTGTGATCAATTTTCTGAGATCGCAGTCAGTTCACGTCCTCTATCAATTACAATATTGACTGGGATATGCTTTACCATGGTCTTCACAATTGGTTGAATTTGAAAGGGTTGGTTCTGTACTTCTTCTTCTTGCATCAACAAATCCTCCACTGAACCATAAATGAGTCTTTTTAGGAATTTCCCTTGTGAACTCGAACTTTCTGTAGGATAAGCTTCGACTGCTACTTCTCTCTCTTTTATTTCCTCTTCTGTATTTCTTCCTCTATTTATGCTTTCTTCAACAACCCCTACTTTTTCCTCATCCTCGCCTATCTTCTCCTTCTTCGTCGCTACTTCCACATAATCGCATCTAAACGCTCTAATTATCGCTTCATAACTTCCTTCATTATATACGTTGGGTTGTGTGCCCACTAGTAACTGATTTTCAACTTCTGCGAACTGCGCACTATCCTCATTGAATTCGCTTTCCCTGGTTTCCATCTCAAATAGCTCTGCAATACTCATTACTTCGTCCTTTCCCCCTACATTCGTTGTGCGTGTCCCTGGTAATTCATCTTCCTTGTCAGCATTCTCCCAATTAATTTCGTCCCAACATGACATTGTTATTTTCTTGTCTTCGTTTTCATCTGGTCCCTGCGGATTTGTTTCTTCCTTCTTCTTATCTCGTGATAAGATTTTTACTTCTCTGTTCAAGGTGCTGCAATTGTCCTGGGTCGGTGCGTCATTCTCTTTGGCATGGGCACTTAGCTGTCAATTTGAAAGTTTATCGGGCTTTGGTGGTCTTACCTCCACCTCTTCTATCTGTATTCTCTTTTCTTGTTCAGCTTGTTGATAGTGGATTCTTTGTTGATAATTAGTCGGTCTATTTTTTCTCCAGTACCCGTTCCAGTTGTCGTTATTATCTCGGTAATAGTTGTTACCGTTCCTGGATGAATTATAGTTATTGCCATATTCTCTTCTAAATCCATAACCGGTTCTTTGTTGAAATCTATTGTCGTTTCTTGGTGCGAAATTATCACGTGGTTCGTAATTATTGTTTCTTCGTAATGTGTCTTGTGGATTCCACTGCTTTCCGCTTTCCTTTTCACGTGCGCTTCGTCTTTTTCTTGCGCCATCTTCCGAAAATATGAACTCTAGTTCCCTTAGAATACCTTTAAATGCTTCGACGTCATTGGCTCCACGACCTACTAGTGATTGCTGGTATTTCAATGGTAGCTTCATCGCGCATAATTTAATCAACTCTCCGTCACTGTATGGTACATCTAAGCATTGAGTTTTGTTTGCCATTACTTCGAAAAATTTCACGGGACTCTTCTCTCCTGAATTTCTAATATATGGCTTCTGTAATAATTCGTACTTCACTCTGTTCTGTGCTTCGCTGGACCAGTACCGTGAGAGAAACTTCTCTCTGAAATCTTCGTACGATCGGCATGTCGCTGCAACATTCTGCATGGTTTCTGCGACTGTTCCTGACATGTGTGCACATATAAAGTCTAATTTGTGTGCTAGCGTCCAGTGTTCTGGTAATCCTACTCGGAATTGATCAATAAAAGTTCGTGGATGTAATGAGTTTCCTTCGAGAAAGTGTTGAAATTTTCTAACTGTGAGGAAATGATCGTTGTCGTACTTCGTCATAGTACCATAAGAAATTCGCGATTCTTCGCCACTTTTGTTTCTGATCATTTCTACCGTCGTTCTTTCCTGTTGTGGTAGATCCATTGGATATTGTCCACTGTAACTTTCGCCTACCGTTGCGTAGTATCGTTGGAGTGGTACGCAATTCCATCGGTTGTGAACGTGTAGCTGAATGCATTGCACTGTACTCTTAGCTGGTAAAATAACGTCGAAAAAGCAGTTAAGTTTACCATTGGAAATTTTATTCTACTCACAAAACATCGTTTATAAATTGCACTATTGATAAAAGGAAATGTTTTAATACAGGATGGTAAAAACCAACTGCGTTCAACAAAAATGTGAACGAATATTCCCTGAATGGGTTTCCAAGTTCTACAATGGAAAGAAGGATGACCTATGCCAAATCACATCTATAATCTAGGTTTAAATTAAGTTTCACAAAAGAGAAAACTATCAAAATGGTCTACAGTGACCCTCAATTATCTTTAATTACTTATCTAACTTGTCGTAAATTACAGTGGCTGATGTGGCTTCTCAATAACTAAATAACAGAAAAATCATCGCGTTTCAGATCTTTACTTCAAGTGGCAAATGTGAACACCATGAGTTTTAATTAACGATCGGCACTAGTATTACGTAAAAAGGGGGTGTAACTGATGAGACTTTTGCAGTTCTGAGTGCAGCTTTATGCGCCGTTATGCGGCATCGCGTGCGTTCATTATCTTGTCGGTGTTCATCAGGGGGCCGCGGCCGCCGCAGTTCCGCTCACCTCGCCGTCTCGGAAGCAACTCTTGTCTCCTAACTTCTCCTTACTACCATTTACCGAAGTTGGTTAAAAAAAACTATCTGGCAGTGTTTTCATCTGACCAATCACCGTCTCAATGTCAACCTTAAGCCCCGCCTACAAAAATTCTGTCTATCCAAAGAGAAACGTTATACTTTTCGTGGTGGGGCATTGTTTTTAAAGTTTGCAACGTAACAGAGACGCGAAAAAGTCTAAAAGTCTCACGCTGAAACTTGCACCTGGTGTGGTCCTTTTAGCGTTATCGTAAGATCTATACTGTTCTTCTGGACGGCTGTAGCTTTTAACATGTGCTGGGGTTGGTCCTAATGTAACAGAGACGCGAAAAAGTCTCACGCTAAAACTTGCGGGTGGTAGTGGCCCTTTTTGTGTTATCGTAAGATCTATACTGTTTTTCTGGAGGGCTCTAGCTTTTAACATGGGCGGGGGGGGGGGGGGGTGGTCCTTGACGTAACAAAGACGCGAAAAGTCTGTCGCTAAAACGTGTGGGCTGTGTGGCCCTAGTGGTTAGCTGGCGACGTGGGTGTCCAGTCCGTCCCTTATCGTAGGGCCTTCTAGCTTAACACGGTTCTGCTCTCGGCTTCTGTTCTCGTTTCTCCCCTCGGAACTGCGTCTGTTTCACGGTGGGGAGGTATGACATGCATTTAGGCATTCTTGTGTTAGTCTGTGGTATTCCATTTGCTCACTCGTTACTCGTATTACTTTGGTTAATTTAATGTCACGATTTATTCGGAGCTATGTGACATACTACTGGATTTGCTTATCATGTCAGGGTTTTCATGGAAGGTGTTGGATTTGCCTGACACCTTACGCATTCGCCACAGCACTTCTTAGCATTCTTTCGGGACGTAGATCGGTCGTTACTGAAACGATAAAAACGGTTTCCAGAAAGTTCCGCCAGTGAGACATGGAAATTACGTACACCTGGAACAGCAGATACATCTACATCAGCAACCCTCCAGACTGATATACCCAGGTCTAACCTATTGCTACACTTACAAATTTCGTGGCTGTTTCAGTTAACGTCCAGAAAAGACACTGCAACTACTATATGCTTTGTGAACGAAAATTGTTTATATAGAAAAAAAGACCTAGAAAAATTGGTTCAAGAACAGAACGTTACATTCTTGGAATTTCCGCAACCAAATGTTTCTGAAAAGGACTTGATACATGTACCAACACTCTCTTTTGGAATAAATTCAACAGAATCACTGGCAAATCGTCAACAAAGAACTGGCTTCACAAATCGATGACCACTTCATGAAAGACGAAAGGGAGAAGGCTGAAATATTCTGTGATTTACCCCAAAAATAGACGATCATCTGCAAGATTCCTTATTTTACGACAACCATGTGGAAATTATTACAAGGGAACTTCATTCACTTTTATAAAAAATATCGTACAGCCGATCATACACTATTGAAGAAAATAACAAATATGAGTTAGCTTCTGCCGCACTAAGCGTAAAGAATACAGCTGCTGGAAATAAGACCGTTGGACCATTTCAACTCAAACTATTTCTACTACAGGGACTTCCTCAGACACTACAATCTGTACTTAATGCAGTTGTCACACGAAAAATTGTACCATTCCAATGGAAATTGATGCATATTAGAATGATTCTGAAACCTGAAAATCCCAAAAACAACTCTAACTCATTCTGAGCTGTCACCTTGCTTCCAATATTGGCAACACGATTGAAGCAATAATTAACAACATGATACAATAGTTTTGCAGAAGACAACAGTACTATACCACAGGAACAAACTAGTCTCAGAAATTGTCCCAGTAGCATTGATCAATTATTGAGAGTATCTAGCAATGTGGTAGAAGCTTGCAACTTAACGGATGCGACTGCTACCCTCTTTCTGGACACAGAACGCGCCTTTGATAAGGTTTGGCATGTGGGACTTGTCCACAAAGTGCTAAAATATAATTTTCCACCTGAAATAGTACAATTAATAGCTAACCTCATTGGAAACGAAAGTACAAGTGCGAGTTGGAGCTCAAATGGCATCCTACTTCACAACAAAGAAGGGGTCCCTCACGGTGCCGTCATCTCCTCATTGTTATACACAATACACACAACTGACATCCCAAGACTCAGGTGATAAAATGTAGACACAGCTCCGTGTGCAGACGACACCACTTACTGGTGTCGTGCTCCCAGCTGCAATGCAATCAGTGAACAAGTCAACAGCTACATCACCAAACTTGAAACCTGGCTAAGTAAATGGAGAATGCGCTCTAATCCATCGCCAACAACAGGACCCTCACAGACTCAACATTAGACTTTGGGTACAAGAAATTACTTCTTAACGAAGCGTCAAATATTGGGGAATCTGTCTGGACGAATTCTTAAACTGGCGGAAAAACACGACTGAAATGATTAATCAAGCTGAAAGCCACATCTCATGAGATATCGAACACGTGGAGTGAAGCAAACAGTTTCTCGTCTTACATACAAAATATTTGTCTGACCCGTTCTCGAATATGGATATCAAGCACGGATTATTAAATTAAAAGGAAGGTCAGCGTGGGTCGTAATATTGATGTTTTATCAACAGCAGAGTCGATTTTCGATCACATATTGATCATCTTCAGTGGTGTACACATTGAACTCAGACAGTGGTATCAAGTTATCAATAACCAAAACTTATAGCCCACCATCTCCTTCAGAGGTGGAATGAAATATTAAAATAATATAAATAAAGAAACTTGAATTTGGCTTAGATCTGAAATTTTGGAGATACTTATTACTACTACTACTCGTCAATTTCCGTATTAGGAAGCAATTACAAATTTAGGTTACACTAATTGCTACTATCCATAAATACCTCTGATTTACAAAGTGTGTTCAGTGTTGTCAACCTGATACCTATTAACATTAAATGTGAATCTATATGTCGTCGTAAAAGTGTCATATTTGATAAAGGAGGTGTCAAAAAAGCGATTAGAGTGTTTTACAATAACAATTCTTATCAATGAAAAACTCACCTACTTGCGGTCAAAAAACCTTCCCTTCTTCTTCTACTACTGACCAGTTGAATGGTTCTTACTTTTGAAGTTGTATGTAGCATTAGTACCTACTATTTTCACCACATCTTCCAAAAGTTCATAATCAGAGCAACATTCGTTCACTTTTCTCAGCCTCTACTTTACAATCTACATCTAATATATCAATCCCCATATGATTCCGCAATTTGGTTTACACTGTATTCATAGCGCTCACCTCCCATTCCACTTTTGAATTACTATGAGGTAGAGAACACAGATACTACCAAATTACACATGCCCTTAAATGGAGTAAAACAGCAGTATCTCTTAACTGTAAGACTTCGGCACAAGATGCACTTTATCTTATTTTTAGTTCCAGGTTAGTTGAGAGATGTTTCACCAATGATCGATATTGCGTTTTTTTCTAATTTAAAATCAAAAATTTCTGAAAGTCCCTTAATTGCCATACTTTTGTGCAGTTTCAGTGTTTCTTGAGAGGTTAGCTGAGACATTGCTTCAAACGCTTTCACATAATCAAACAGTCCTTGCTGTGTTTGGATTTTTTGATAGTAAAATCTGTATACCTTTTCGTAAGTCGTCGTTCATCTTCTACATCGAGGTTCAGTTCTTTTATGGTCTTCTCAAAGTTGTGTCTCAGATACGGCGAAAGAATGAGACGTCCTTGAATAACACAGTTGGAAATGTCTATTCTTGACTAAGTCATTAACATTTCGTTGCTAAGAGACCTCAAAAGGCTTAAGAGAGTTGCAAGGAGCTTTGCTGGATATACCTTCTCGCCTTCAGATTGTTTAATATCTGTTCTCCCTTCTATTAAACGAGGTTTTAGACTGCATTACACTCTATTTTAATATGTTTTTTCTTACGTCGCTTTCTTGATCCTTCCTTACAAATTTTGAAATTTATTTCACACTTCTCGATGAGCCAAGAACTTGGAACTTTCGACATAGCTTGAAACAGGATGACAATCCAATATCAAATCTCTTTCCGTCTGATGTGTGGCGGATCGTATTTTGCTTTTCTGCCTCTTGGGTACAAAAATTGCAATTGATTTTAAACTAACTTCCCGATGACCTAGAGACTCGAAACTTCTGATATAGTTCATAAGTGGATGGCAGTCCAATATTATCTACCTTTGTTGTGTGGCGAGTGGCAGAGGGTACTTCGTGTACCACTGCTACTCCAATCGCGAGCGTTTCACAGTCAGAACAATCACTGCTAAACATCTGTGTGAGCTTGACTCCCTGAAATTTCTACTTACATGGTCTCTTCGCAAGATGTATATAGGAGAAAGCACTGTACTGATTGAGTCAGGTGAGGAGAAACCAAAGAGACCTAAAACCTACCACATATCCCAACTGTAAACAGCAGAAAATAATTATTTCAATAAATTATCTTTAATGTAACACATCTTTAAAATGGACTAAAAAGTACAAACAGCAATATTAAACTAGTTGTGCTTCGTAAAAACTAGCTTCAGTCCCCAGTTCTCAAACAAAAATAAGTAGTACGCAATGGTACTGCACTGTCCGCCCATAAGCGCGCAACAAAAAACTACTACCTCCTAGAAACGCAGTATGCCAAGTTGTGCAGGATTACACAGAGCTAGCCGCTATAACTAAATAAAGCACCTGAACATCTGTTGTCTGGCTCCAGCATGATGCAAAGTCAACATTCATGTTTCAGGCAATACCCACGTATACTCTAGGAGTGAGGGTTAGCCACACGATAGTCAGTTTCAAAGTACAGCGTGCAGAATAAAAATTGTAAAATTAATTGTATACTAATTATAAATTTATATCCTACGACCGTATTTGAGCAGTGGCAGAGTTTCTATCGCCGCATTTCGAATTCCTGGTGCCACCGTCTCGATCTGCCGTGTGATGTCCCTCTAGTTTAAGGCCTCTAAGAACTTTGCTCGACGCTGTAGATGAGGTCGGGGCGTGTTGTGGTGTGGAGAGTTGGGGAGTGTAACCACGCTCTGCTACCTCTACCCACCTCTTCGCAACACTACGCGCTCTGTACCCATCAACAACCTCAGGAAAATTTCTTAGTCGACATCGACTCTTCAGTTGGTATCAGCAAAATTAGCATGTAGTGGACATAGTATAGTCTGGCCACATAGTACAGCCTGGCGTGTGCTGTTCACCTCTGAAACAAACAGCGGTTTATTTTTGACCACTTCAATTCTAGTAGGCGGCGTAAGGTCAGTCAGCAATCAAAAAGTGTCTCGGGCCACTTGAGGAATGTAGGTACTTCATTCCCAGTCGCTATTTTATATTTTGGAGAAGAACATAGATGTCTATGCTATTTGGGCATCATCTCATCGTTTCTGCCACAGGTGGAAGTTCTGATTATGAATTTATCGCTTGTTTGTGGACCTTACTCCTGTTAAATTCAAAATTTCAAGACATTGTTCTTCTTTTCAGCCCGTAAACTGTCACTATATTTTCGTATCTAGAAATCGAGTGAAGATATTCCAGTAATTTACCTGCAACATCTCAACTGACAAGCGAAGAAGCTTTCCGCGTTGCACACCGTTAACTACTAGTGCTGCTGTTATGAGCAGAAGTTGTGCACAAGAACGGGTCCCGTGTTCACAGTTGGGATGCGTTTGTGATGCCTTAATATTGTTTTCATTTTTAATTTAAAATCGTACCTGGCTATTCTAATACTTTTGCTCCTGATGTTCCTGCCTCTCTTTCTCATTACTCCAATGTGCGGACTATAACTTTGTCGCTTTCAATAATAAGCTTAGTTATCTGTTGAAGGAATTTCTTTTTACTGACATGTTGCTCAGTTTACTGATTGGGTCCCTTGGAAGGTTCCATTTTCACAACCTGTACGTGGACTTGTCAAGCTGAGCAGACAATTTAACTCCTTCTAACCAGGCACTTAACCAGCTAGAAGTCCCCTGCAGAAAAACTGAGACATGCTACCTCTGCAGCTGTCCATAAGTACGAAAGTGTTGCCGGGGCATGATTTTGTGCATGAACTGATGTCTCGACTATGTCCCATAAATGTTCGATGGGCTTCATGTCGGGCGATATGGGTGGTCAAGACATTCGATCGAACTGTCCTGATTGTTCTTCAATCGCACTTGCGAACGACTCCGGCCAAGTGATACGGTGCATTGTCATTCATTAAAATTCCATCTTTGTTTCGGAACATGAAGTCGTTGAATGGCTACAAATGTTCTCCAAGTAACCGAGCATAGCCATTTCCTGTCACTAATTGATTCAGGTGGACGAGGGGATCCAGTCCATTCCATGTAAACACAGCCAACACTATTCTGGTGCCACCACCTTCCACATTGCGTCGTTGACAACTTGGGTCCACGTTTCATTCCAGTCTTCGCCACATTCGAACACTACCGTCAGATCTTACCAGCTGAAATCGCGACTCATCTATCCTGGCTATGGTTTTCCACTCGTTTACGGTACAACTGATATAGCACGAGCCGAGCAAAGCGGCTGCAGGTGATGTGCTGTTAGCTGCTGACAAAGGCCACTGACGAGGAATTTCGCTGCACTGCTCTAACGAATACATTAGTCGTACGTCGCACATTGCTTTCTGTGGTTATTTCAAGCTGTGTTTCTTGCCCTTTTGCACTGACAACTCTACGCAAATGCCGCTGCTCTCTGCGATTAAGTAAATTCCGTCGGCCGCTGCGTTACCGGTGGTGAGAGATACACGTCTGGCCATTAAAATTGCTACACCAAGAAGAAATGCAGATGATAAACGGATATTTACTGGACAAATGTATTATACTAGAACTGATATGTAATTATATTTTCACGCAGTTTGGGTGCATAGATCCTGAGAAATCAACACCCAGAACAACCAACTCGGGCCGTAATAACGGCCTTGATACACCTGGGCATCGAGTCAAACAGAGCTTGGATGACGTGTACAGGTACCGCTGCCCATGCAGCTTCAACACGATACCACAGTTCATCAAGAGTAGTGACTGGCGTATTGTGACGAGCCAGTTGCTCGGCCACTATTGACCAGACGTTTTCAATTGGTGAGAGATCCGGAGAATGTGCTCGGAGCAGTCGAACATTATCTGTATCCAGAAAGGGTAGTACAGGACCTGCACCATGCGGTCATGCATTATAGTGCTGAAATGTAGGTTTCGCAGGGATCGAGTGAAGGGTAGAGTCACGGGTCGTAACACATCTGAAATGTAGCGTCCACTGTTCAAAGCGCAGTCAATGCGAACAAGAGGTGACCGAGACGTGTAACCAATGGCGGCCCATACCACCACGCCGGGTGATTCTCCAGTATGGTGCTGACGAATACACGCTTCCAATGTGCGTTCACCGCGATGTCGCCAAACACGGATACAACCATCATGATGCCATAAACAGAACCTGGATTCATCTGAAAAAATGGCGTTTTGCCATTCGTGCACCCAGGTTAGCCGTTGAGTATACCATCGCAGGCGCTCCTGTCTGTGATGCAGCGTCAAGGGTAACCGCAGCCATGGTTTCCGACCCGATAGTCCATGCTGCTGCAAACGTCATCGAACTGTTCTTGCAGATGGTTATTGTCCTGCAAATGTCCCCATCTGTTAAATCTGGGATCGAGACGTGGCTACACGATCCGTTACAGCCATGCAGATAAGATTCTTGTCATCTCGATTGTTAGTATTACGAGGCCTTTAGTATCCAGCACGGCGTCCCGTATTACCCTCCTAAATCCGCCGATTCCATATTCTGCTAACAGTCATGGGATCACGACCAACGCGAGTAATAATGTCACCATAAGATAAACCGCAATCGCGATAGGCTACAATCCGACCTTTATCAAAGTCGGAAACGTGATGGTACGAATTTCTCCTCCTTACACGAGACATCACAACAACGTTTCACCAGGCAACGACAGTCAACTACTGTTTGTGTATGAGAAATCGGTTGGAAACCTTCCTCATGTCAGCACATTGTAGATGTCGCCAGCAGCGCCAACCTGGTGTGAATGCCCTTAAAAGCTAATCATTAGCATATCATAGCATCTTCATCCTGTCGGTTAAATTTCGCGTTTGTAGCATGTCATCTTCGTGGTGAAGCAATTTTAATGGCCAGTAGTGTAATAACAGAAATCTGTAGATAACGAAATATTGAATTCCTTAGTGAATTACGCAGTGCAATATCCCATGCGTCTAGCTTCTGTTACCACTACGCGTTCAACGTCTGTTAGTTCTTGTCGTCGGACCATAATCGCCTGAGTACGAATGACAGCCACACAATGCACTGTACTTAATACCTTGTGTACGCGATGCTGCCGCCATCTGTATATGAGCCTGTCGAGATCCTATGATTTTTGTTACCTCAGTGTATGTTACATCCATCTTCAGGGTTGGTCTCAGCTTGCCTTCCTACGGATTACTAGGTCATTCGATCTGCCATAAGATACACGATCTGCTGTGGGGTGTACGCAGATTGCTAACAATGTCTTTTTAGAACTTTTCTATGTTGTGAACTGAAGCTGTACGAGTGACAGCAACGAAGATTCCGTACACAACTGCCTCTTTTTAAAAGCATTAGTTTTTAGTGAACTGTTTTCCTCCCCTCATTGCGCCCTCTTCTTGCTTGCCCAGGGCACCATATCGCGAGTCCTTTAAAAATTGATGAGCTAATATGCCTATGCTTCGCGTCTGGTAGCTGGGGGCCCGCTATACTGTTTAAGCTAACAGGGTGAATAATTTTAAAAAATCCATTCGCATCAACGCGCCCCCACGCGCTCGCAGCTCCCCTCGCCTCCTTCGCTCAGAATAAACACTGCGCCGTGGACCCAGCGCGCAGCCGGACTGTTCCGGCGCAATCCCTGCCGGCTTATTAACCGAATGAATGGAAGCGCGCTGAATGTTTTATGCGCCGCACTCCTGGGTGGCGCTGGACACCTGGCGGACCGCATCTTGCATCCAGTTGCACAGCGTTCCGCGGTTGACCTGCTGCCAGGACTCGGTGCCAAAGGACGGCCGTATTCTCCGATGATTTATTGATGTTGACTGTGCTCTGACCAGGGGGCAGAATCTATCCGTCATCAGTGACTTGGTCTTAATTTATTTTATTCACTGACCTTAGCCATAACGAAAAGCGATAGGAGTGGGAGAGCCAGATGACGAAGCCTTTAGAGTAAATACACTGACGGAAAAAATCTCTTCACCAAGAAAGAGCTGTGCGACATAAACGAAAGCTGGTAGGCGTATTTCTACATGGTACCAGTCGCGTAGGAGTGGTATTAATAGCTCCACTATGAGGATGCAAATCAAGTTTGCTTTGAATGGTGTGCGTACTGTAAGACCTTCGGTACACACACCATCAGACTATTTGACTTGTCCCTCTAACGAGGTAGGCGAGTGTCAGCAATATATCTCGTGGTCTTATTGTGGCGTGTTTATCTTCTCCCGTTAGGTAAGATGATATAAATGCCAATTGCACGTTTAGAGTAGCAGATTGACGGTGACCAACTTTAAACAGAACTTGACTAATTTTCATATACATTTATTAGAATAATAAAAAGCATAGACGTTACGTAACTTGATTCTGGATGCTATTTACAATTGACAATCTTAAGTTCCTTTGGTCTTGGTACGTTAATCTTATTCTCACATATATCTGATACTTGACAATATTTATTCATTTATCTTCATGGCTACGTACAAGAATATGGTAATCTTATTAGGCGGAGACTGAAACTTGACTGTAGACTGGTACAGACTAATGCAGACTGGTGCAGACAAATGCAGACTAGCTAATCGGAGGTCAGCCTCGTGCGTTCATGTATCACTGCACAAGTGTGATCCACGAGGAGAAAAGATTCTACGTTAGCAGCAATCTCATTGGCTGCATTACATATTAATACGTGGATCAGCGGAAGCAGAATTTGGTCCATCTCTAAGGCAGCGCCACCTCATAGTGCGGAGACGGACGAGTGCTGTGCCTGCGCTGTTGTGCTTAGCGGGGCGCGCTCTAGTGTGAAAGTTGTGTAAGCACTGAATATGTGGAACTATGCACACAACACTTTGAATACACGCTATAACAGAAGGCAGCGTTAATAACCTTTGAGATTGGATGTGGTGAGCTGATATTAGTCAAGAATGCCTTTAAGGCGACAAGGGCATAGTTATGTACACCCCTCTGAGCTTCAGCGAGGTCACGTAACAGGGCTGCGAGAAGCGAAATGTTTCTTCTGCGATACTGCAGTAAGACGTAACTTACATGACCTCTGGCAGAGGAGTCACACGAATGTATGGTCGCAAGAAGACCGGACTCCGGACGGCCTCGTAGTACTACCGAGAGGGAAGACCGCCATGTTCGACGTATGACTCTGGCGCATCGTTCCTTATCTGTAGCAGCAATTTCAGCAGAAGTTGGTATTTCAGTTATACAACAAACTGTTACACATCGGCTAGTCCAAGCACAGCTCCAATGCAGACGCCCTACAGCGTGCTTTGTACCGATCCCTAACCAGCGTTGTTTGCGACTTCAGTGGTGGTAAATGAGAGCTGGTTGGAGTTCAGAGTGTTGGTTAGAAGGAGGCCAGTTGAGGGCATATAATCAACGTGTCTACCTAATAGAGTTATGGTCGGGGATACGATTTCGTATGACAACAAGAGCGCTCCCGTGGTTATCCCGCGCAGTCTGACTACAAATTCTTACGTCATTCTGGTGATTTGACCTGTTGTGCCACCATCCATGAACAGCATCCAAGATGTGCTTCCTAACAGGATAACGCTCTCAAACATACCACTATTATAACCCCACGTGTTCTACAGAGTGTCCACATGTTGTATTGGCCTGCTTGATCACAATATCTGTTTCCAATCGAGCACGTATGGTACGTCATCAAACGACAACTCCAGTGTTATCCACATCTAGCATTAACCGTCTCTGCAGACACCAACCAAGTGCAACATTCATGAAACTCTGTCCCACGAACTGGCGCCCGACACCTGTATAACACAAGGTAGGCACATTTGCATGCTTGCATTCACCATTCTGGCGGCTACATCGATTCTTAATGTACCAGCAGTACGAATTTGCAATTTCCTATCTCACGCTTATGTTAAGCTGTGATCTTGATAGGTTAATTACTGAAATATGTTCCATAGACAAATGATTTACGAAATTTCATTGTTGTTGTTGCTGTTGTTGTTGTCTTCAGTCCTGAGACTGGTTTGATGCAGCTCTCCATGATACTCTGTCCTGTGCAAGCTTCTTCATCTCCCAGTACCTACTGCAACCTGCATCCTTCTGAATTTCATTACCCTACATTAATTATTTTTCGGCGTTGCGATTTTTTTCCGTCAGTGTAGCACGTTTAACTTGGATCGGGCGAGGCAAGAAGAGTTTATGTTAGCGTAAGCTTCAAACATCGGTTGGCACAGAGAAGAGAGAACAGGACAGTAATCTAATGGGCGTTGGGTCGACTCCCTGTATGGCAATTTTTTTTTCTTTTCAGTTTTTTCGTTACTTACTCTGCGTTTAACTAGTTACAATTGTCAACGTATTAAAAAGCCAAGAAAATAAAAGGCAAATAAAATTTGGTACTGAAAATAACTTTAAGCTTGTAATTCGGTCATAAAGGACTTGGTTTGGCGAGATTTTCTCCCAGACTGTCCAATGAGAGTGAACTTTTGATAAATGTAAACCACGTTAGTTTTTCTAAAGAAAGCTGAAAACGACGTTGCGTTCATGACGTTGCGTTTATAACATGTACAAGATGCCGAGTAAAATCACTGTTTCTTAGTTCATATGATTAATATCGCACCAGCACATATGATTCATATACCGCAAAAGAACAGAGGTATTTAATTTTATATAGAAAGTTCTTGTGTACTCACTACAGTCTCTTCCTGGATATCTATTTTTATTAATTTTACTGATTTATTTAACCTAATCAGTACCTTTCATACATGACACCAGAGTTTCGTAGATATAGTAGCCGTTACATCATTGTTAGGTAAGAAAGTTACAATTTTAAGACGACAACTAGTGTTAAAATGGTGTCTGAAATGGCGGGGTGAACAAATAATACTGACTATATACTAACGAAGTTAATACTAGCATCAGTTGTACTACTGCAGCTATTAATAATAATAATAATAATAATAATAATAATAATAGCGACATTAATAACAGTAATTAAAGTAGCAGATGAAAAATAACTTATACGTGTACAAAATACAGGGAGTTTCCGTAAGAGCGAGCAAAAATTTAACAGGATATGGAGGATGCTCCACTGAAAAATTTGAGGTACGGAACCTGGAGTCAGAGAAGCCAGTTTCAGGAGATACGAATGTGATCTACTGCTTTGCCTAGCATTACTGTTTTCCAGTTCATTGACAACTAACATGCGTACATTCCTTATTTCCTGAATGGCCACCAAAACTTGGGTTTCGTGCAGAGAGTTCTATCTGAGTTGTTGGAGAACGTAGTCCTGGGTGTTCGTGAGAGGGTGTGGATACAACATGACGGTGCACCGCCTCACTTCAGTATGGGTGCCAACAACCATCTCAATACTGGATTGGAAGAGGAGGTCCTATTCCATGGCCTGCCGGGTCACATGATCTGAATACACTTGATTATTTCCTGTTGGGATATCTAGACGCAAATGGGTATGAGATCCCAGTGGATACAGAGATTGAATTAGTGGCCAGAATTGTAGTTGCCTGTGATATGATTCGAAAGACCAGAGAGATGTTTTTCAGAGTCTTGTTCGCCGGTGTCATGTTTGCACTTAGTTTGATATCAGTCAGTTTCAGCATATTTTGGAAGATATAGTACAAACGGTACGTTAATTGTGTCATTGATAGTATTTGCAGTTTACTGAAAATAATGTGACTAACGAAGTACACAATTATGTGATTTTATTCATGTTATCTCCTTAATCTCGCTTCTCTACTTCTACATCTACATGACTACTCTGCAATTCACATTTAAGTGCTTGGCAGAGGGTTCATCGAACCACAATCATACTATCTCTCTACTATTCCACTCCCGAACAGCGAGCGGGAAAAACGAACACCTAAACCTTTCTGTTCGAGCTCTGATTTCTCTTATTTTATTTTGATGATCATTCCTACCTATGTAGGTTGGGCTCAACAAAATATTTTCGCATTCGGAAGAGAAAGTTGGTGACTGAAATTTCGTAAAAAGGTCTCGCCGCGACGAAAAACGTCTATGCTGTAATGACTTCCATCCCAACTCGTGTATCATATCTATAACGCGATAATACAAAACGAGCTGCCCTTCTTTGCACCCTCTCGATGTCCTCCGTCAATCCCACCTGGTAAGGATCCCACACCGCGCAGCAATATTCTAACAGAGGACGAACGAGTGTAGTGTAAGCTGTCTCTTTAGTGGACTTGTTGCATCTTCTAAGTGTCCTGCCAATGAAACGCAACCTTTGGCTCGCCTTCCCGACAATATTATCTATGTGGTCCTTCCAACTGAAGTTGTTCGTAATTTTAACACCCAGGTACTTTGTTGAATTGACAGCCTTGAGAATTGTACCATTTATCGAGTAATCGAATTCCAACGGATTTCTTTTGGAACTCATGTGGATCATCTCACACTTTTCGTTATTTAGCGTCAACTGCCACCTGACACACCATACAGCAATCTTTTCTAAATCGCTTTGCAGCTGATACTGGTCTTCGGATGACCTTACTAGCCGGTAAATTACAGCATCATCTGCGAACAACCTAAGAGAACTGCTCAGATTGTCACACAGGTCACTTATATAGATCAGGAACAGTAGAGGTCCCAGGACGCTTCCCTGGGGAACACCTGATATCACTTCAGTTTTACTCGATGATTTGCCGTCTATTACTACGAACTGCGACCTTCCTGACAGGAAATCACGAATCCAGTCGCACAACTGAGACGATACCCCATAGCTCCGCAGCTTGATTAGAAGTCGCTTGTGAGGAACGGTGTCAAAAGCTTTCCGGAAATCTAGAAATACGGAATCAACTTGAGATCCCCTGTCGATAGCGGCCATTACTTCGTGCGATTAAAGAGCTAGTTGCGTTGCACAAGAGCGATGTTTTCTGAAGCCATGCTGATTACGTGTCAGTAGATCGTTCCCTTCGAGGTGTTTCATAATGTTTGAATACAGTATATGCTCTAAAACCCTACTGCAAACCGATGTCAATGATATAGGTCTGTAGTTAAATGGATTACTCCTACTACCCTTCTTGAACACTGATGCGACCTGCGCAATTTTCCAATCTGTAGGTACAGATCTATCGGTGAGCGAGCGGTTGTATATGAGTGCTAAGTAGGGAGCTATAGTATCAGCGTAATCTGAAAGGAACCTAATCGGTATACAATCTGGACCTCAAGACTTGCCCGTATCAAGCGATTTGAGTTGCTTCGCAACCCTTAAGGTATCTACTTCTAAGATCTCATGCTAGCAGATGTTCGTGTTTCAAATTCTGGAATATTCCATTCGTCTTCCCTGGTGAAGGAATTTCGGAAAACTGCGTTCAATAACTCCGCTTTAGCGGCACAGTCGTCGATAACAGTACCATCGGCACTGCGCAGCGAAGGTATTGACTGCGTCTTGCCGCTTGTGTACTTCACATACGACCAGAATTTCTTCGGATTTTCTACCAAATTTCGAGACAATGTTTCGTTGTGGAACCTATTAAAGGCATCTCTCATCGAAGTACGTGCCAAATTTCGCGCGTCTGTAAATTTTAGCCCATCTTCAGGATTTCGCGTTCTTCTGAACTTCGCATGCTTTTTCCGTTGCCTCTGCAACAGCGTTCGGACCTTTTTTGTGTACCACGGGGGATCCGTTCCATCTCTTACCAATTTATGAGGTATGAATATCTCAATTGCTGTAGCTACTATATCTTTGAATTTGAGCCACATCTCGTCTACATTCGCATAGTCAGTTCGGAAGGAATGGAAATTGTCTTTTAGGAAGGCTTCTAGTGGCACTTTATCCGCTTTTTTAAATAAAATTATTTTGCGTTTGTTTCTGATGGATTTGGAAGAAATGGTATTGAGCCTAGCTACAATGACCTTGTGATCACTAATTCCTGTATCAGTCATGATTCTCTCTATCAGCTCTGGATTGTTTGTGGCCAAGAGGTCAAGTGTGTTTTGGCAACCATTTACAATTCGCGTGGGTTCGTGGACTAACTGCTCGAAATAATTTTCGGTGAATGCATTTAGGACAATCTCGGAAGACGTTTTCTGCCTACCACCGGTTTTGAACAAGTATTTTTGCCAACATACCGAGGGTAGGTTGAAGTCCCCACCAACTATAACCGTATGAGTGGGATATTTATTTGTTACGAGACTCAAACTTTCTCTGAACTGTTCCGCAACTGTATCATCGGAGTCAGGGGGTCGGTAGAAGGAGCCAATTATTAACTTAATTCGGCTGTTAAGTATAACCTCCACCCACACCAATTCGCACGGAGTATCTACTTCGACTTCACTACAAGATAAACCACTACTGACAGACACAAACACTCCACCACCAATTCTGCCTAATCTATCTTTCCTGAACACCGTCTGAGACTTCGTAAAAATTTCTGCAGAACTTATTTCAGGCTTTAGCCAGCTTTCTGTACCTATAACGATATCAGCTTCTGTGCTTTCTATTAGTGCTTGAAGCTCAGGGACTTTTCCAGCGCAACTACAACAATTTACAACTAAAATTCCGACTGTTCCTTGATCCAAGCACGTCCTGTAATTGCCAAGCACCCTTTGACATTGCAGCCCATCCCGCACTTTCCCGAGGCCTTCTAACCTAAAAAACCGCCCAGTCCACGCCACACAGCCTCCGCTACCCGTGTAGCCGCCAGATGAGTGTAGTGAACTCCTGACCTATTCAGCGGAACCCGAAACCCCACCACCCTATGGCGCAAGTCTAGGAATCTGCAGCCAATACTGTCGCAAAACCGTCTGAGCCTCTGATTCAGACCCTCCACCCGGCTCTGCACCAAAGGTCCGCAGTCGGTTCTGTCAACGATGCTGCAGATGGTGAGCTCTGCCTTCATCTCGTAAGCAAGACCGGCAGCCTTCACCAAATCAGATAGCCGCTGGAATCCAGAGAGAATTTCCTCAGATCCAAAGTGACACACGTCATTAGTGCCGACATGTGCCACCACCTGCAGCTGGCTGCACCCTGTGCTCTTCATAGCATCCGGAAGGACCCTTTCCACATCAGGAATGACTCCTCCCGGAATGCACACGGAGTGCACACTGGATTCTTCCCCTCCTTAGCCGCCGTATCCCTAAGGGGCCCCATTACGCGCCTAACATTGGAGCTCCCAACTACCAGTAAGCCCACCCTCTGCGATTGCCCGGACCTTGAAGGCTGAGAATGATCCTCTGAAACAGGGCGCGCAGCTGCATCTGGCTCAGCCAGAGACAGTGCCTGAAACCGGTTTGTCAGACGCACCGGGGAGGCTTTCTGATCAGCCTCCGGGGACGCCTTTCGCTGCCTGCCACGCCTTGGAACGACCTCCCAATCAACCACAGGCGAGGGCTCAGCCCCACTGCGGGCAGCAACCGGGGCAACCACAGCGGCAGACCGATCTGGGGACAGACGGGACGAGGTTGACATCCCCGTGATACGCGAGTACGGTTCCCCACAGTGGTGCCCATTGGCAACAGCCTCAAGCTGCGCGACCGAAGTCAGCGCCGATTGCAGCTGTGAGCGATGGGATGCCAAGTCAGCCCTCATCCGAACACAGCAATCGCAGTCCCTGTCCATTCTAATCGATGTTTAACAACAGTTACCGAAACACGAGTCCGTGCCTAGATAACGCAAGCGGAACACGCAAAGAATGTATCAACTAACCTGTACAAATGCCTAACGACTGCGCTACAATCTGCTGAATTTACTATTACAGTAACTAAAACTCGAAATTGCACCTCCTATACGAAACTCACACTCAATTTAAATAAGAATCTACGAAGTAAACACTAAAGCGCGATGCTACAACTGTCAAATACTGTAATACGCCCGAAATATATGAATTAAACAATGCAAGTACCCAGAAACACGCAAAGAAATTAATTAAACTATCTAACAAATAAGTAAGCTAGGGTTATACGACTTGCTGCTGCAGCTGCTTATCCAACGGTGGCAGTTAGCACACTGACTGGCCAACCGGCACTGGCCGTTCACAACAAAAACAGAAGACAGACGACTACGCGAATTTGCACTATTCAGGTACTAAGGCGCTATGCTACAACCCTCAAATACTATAATACGCCCGAAATATATGAATTAAACAATGCAAGTACCCAAAAACACGCAAGGAAATTAATTAAACTATCTAACAAATAAGTAAGCTAGGGTTAAACGACTTGCTGCTGCAGCTGCTTATCCAACGGCGGCAGGGAGCACACTGATCCCATGTTCATTACCTCAAATTCTTCATCCTCTATATCAGGTTAAATTTAGCACGCTCCTACGGAAATGCCCTGCAGATGTTTTCTGAAACAGTGAATTCTGAGAAAAGGACAGGTAAGGAAACTACATCAGCTAAGAAATCTGGGAAATGAGGAAGATGAAGTTAAGAAAGAATATACAAGGGCAATGTGTGGGCGCAGAGACAATGGTAACCTTACCGTTGCTTTGGTAGGTATGTCGTTACCTGTCTTCTGAATCTGAAAATGTTATCTAGCTATTACAAATCGAGAGGCTGTTCGACTCCGTTTCTTGCTACTAAGGAGGACTTCGAGAGGTTTCTGCACTGTTGTTCAGACAAGAGAGTAAAATTTCTCTGCAGTCTAAAATTTTCCTTCGAATTTCCTTTTTAAGCCTTTTATGAAAATATTGGCAAACGCGAGGGCGAGCTGAAAAGTAATGTCTCCGAAATTTTTATGTGAAAACTATTAAAGCTTTCTAATAAAATCGCCGTTATTAACATTCAACATATTTATTGTACATGTCTACATATTTCTAGTCACTTGCCGCTAGAGAACTCCGAATTGTAGTATGTAACACCAAGTTGAGTGACTCATCTATGTTGCAGAGTGACACACAATGTGCTTCAGTTGAGTTAATTCAGAGAATTCGTCCACACGTGGAGCATCCATACTTCAGCATGGCAATGCCAAACCACACAAGGGCATTGCGATATCTTCCCTAAGTCGACGCCCTGGGTTCCCTGCCATCGGTAACAGAACATACAGGTCCAATTGGGCCCCATTAGATTCTTGTCTGTTTACAATCCAGTTACGAAGACTTCTCACTGATAGTGATGAAGCGATGTAGACGAAGATGAGGCTGTGGTTGGCCGGCCGGTATGGCCGAGTGGTTCAAGGCACTTCAGTCTGGTCGCAGGTTCGAATCCTGCCTCTGGCATGGATGTGTGTGATGTCCTCAGGTTAGTTAGGTTTAAGTAGATCTACGTTATGAGGGACTGGTGACCTCCCATGTTAAGTCCCATAGTGCTCAGAGCCACTTTGAGGATGTGGTTCCGTCAACAAAGTCAAACATTGTACACTTTTGATATGAACAAACGATTCTCTCGTTGGGAAAAATGTATTCGCCCATTAGGCGACTATGTCGAAAAAGAAGTATGTAGAAATGAAAAATAAAGATTTAGAATGTTAGTAAACTTTGTTTTATTTTAGAATCTTTAAGAGTTTTTACATAAAACCATTATTTCGTTTTATTGGCAGTGTAAGTAACGTAAAAATTGAAAATGTGACCTCAAAGAGAATCAACACCACGACCGTCGGACTATGGTTCAGTACTCTTTCCGATGCGTCAACGTCTGCCTGGAAATTACGCTAACATACGCTGAAGAGCCGAAGAAACTAGTACACATGCCTAATATCGAGCAGAGCCCCCGAGAACACATAGAGCTGCCGCAACACGACGTGGAATCGACTACACTAATGCCTGAAACAGTGCTGGAAGGAACTGATACCATGAGTTTTGCCCGGATGTCCTTAAACCTCTAAGAGTACGGTGTGGACCGGAAGGGGGGGGGGGGGAGAGATCTCTTCTGAATAGCACGTTGAGAGGCATGCTATGTCGGCTCAATAATGTTCAAATTTGGGGAGTTTGGTGGCCAATGGAAGTGTTTAAACTCAGACGATTTTTCCCAGAGCCACTCTGTAGGAATTCTGGAAGTTTGGGGTGACGCATGGTCCTGCTGAAATTGCCCAAATCCGTCGCAATGCGCAATTGACATGAATGTTGGCAGGTGATCAGACAGGATGCTTACGTACGTGTCACCTGTCAGAGTCGTATGTAGACGTATCAGGGGTCCCATATCACTCCAATTTTACACGCCCCACGATATTACACGGCCTCCACCAGCTTGAACAGTCTCCTACTGACATACAGGATCCGTGGATTCACGAAGTTGTCCCCATAGCCGTACACGTCCATCTGCTCGATAAAATCTGAAACGAGACTCGTCCGACGAGGCAACATGTTTCAACAGTTTAATGTCGGTGTCGACGGTCCCGGGCGAGGCGTAAAGCTTTTTGTCGTGCAGTCATCAAGAGTACAAGAACGAGACTTCGGCCCCGAAGCTCAAATGGATGATGTTTCGTTGAATGGTTCGCAAGCTGACTCTTGTTGATGACCCAGCATTGAAGTCTGCATCAATTTGCAGAAAGTTTCCACTTATGTCACTTTGAACGATTCTCTTCAGTCGTCGTCGGTCCCGTTCTTACAGGATTTTTTCCAGCATCAACGATATCGGAGGTTTGATGTTTTACCGCATTCACAGTATTCACAGTTCACTTGTGAAACGGTCGTACGGGAAAAAGCCTCACTTCATCGATACTTCCGAAATGCGATGCTCCATCGCCCGTACGCCGACCATAAAGCGACGTTCAAACTCACTTAAAACTTGACAATCTGCCATTGTAGCAGCAGTAACCGATCTAACAACTATGCCAGACTTGTCTCATATAGGGGTTGCTGACCGCAGCGCCATATTCTGCCTTTCTACATGTCTATGAGTTTGAATACGCATGCCTATACCAGTTTCTTTGACGCATTAGAGTAAATAGCCCATGTCTTGCCCGACCCGATCCAAAAATGCCATGTCGAGCTACCACAATTTATTTTTGGCCAAGCTACTCATTTACCGTACATTTGCACGAAACTGGTGATAATAAGCAGACGCGGTCCCCTTATGGGTGTGTCACGTATTCCAAGCTAATGTAGACATGCGGAAACCGCCGGCCATAAGAGTCACAAAAAATGCTTACGATATTTATTCTTACCATAATTTTGTGTATCTGGGGAATAAAACTCTGGCAGTGGGAAAAAGTCTTCTGTCCAGGTGCTCACTGATAACTTGAAAACCGTCTGCCGTAGACACATATCACAGTCTTCACACTGGTACCAATAATCACTTGTACATGTCAAAGAAAATATGTAGTCGCTCTTCTGTTTGCTATAGTAGATTTATATTTTAAATTGCAAAGGCATGCCTTATTCAGTTCGTCTACACTGGTATTGCCAACCGCAAGGAAAGCAAGTTAGCAAGGCCCGCATGGCTTGTGGGCAAAGGGAAATCTGACATATCTACTTTACTGCCATCTGCTGTCAGGAAGAGCGACGTATTTACTTTTCTTTTTTTTAAATATTGTGTGTAGTGTGGACTGAAGAGATCATCCTTGATGAGTTATTCTTCTGGGATGGGATGTAAGGATAAAAGGAAAACACTTTATTTATTAGACATTCAGTTAGGCTTGGACACGCAATGGGTCTTTAGCCTGCTGTCTTTGGTGATGTCTGTCTCCTGTGGAGGATGAAATGTATCAAGGCTGTTATGTGTGACTGCTTCCTCGTGTTATGACAGATTGCCTATGGGGAGTGAAAGGTTATTGACTTCGGTACTCTATACTTGTGCCATCTTGCAGGGTTTACCATTCCTACCGATTCTAATTTGCGAACTTCGTCCCTAAGGGCATCGATCTTGTCAAAAACTCGTAGAGCCTTGTCATGGACCTTCTCTTGTATAGTGGTCTCGTGGAGTGCGGTGCGGATGTCGACGTTTCTTGTCCACCATGGAACTCCTGTGGTCCATAGATAGCAAATGTTTTGCAGCGCTTGGATTTTGTTGCAGTTGCAGACGTACGTAGTTCCCCACGAGGTGGAGAGATACAACATTGTAGGTTCCACCGCCGTTGCCTTATACAATTCTAGTTTAGTCTTAGGGTTGAGATCCTTACTCTTCAGGAATGGAATCAATGACCTGGCCATCTTCTGGGCTGCCGTCTTCTGGTCGTCAATATGCTACATCTACATCTAAATTCATACTCCGCAAGCCACCTAACGGTGTGTGGCGGAGGGCACTTTACGTGCCACTGTCATTACCTCCCTTTTCTGTTCCAGTCGCGTATGGTTCGCGGGAAGAACGACTGTCTGAAAGCCTCCGTCCGCGCTCGAAATTTTACATTCGTGATCTCCACGGGAGGTATAAGTAGGGGGAATCAGTATATTCGATACCTCATCCAGAAACGCACCTTCCCGAAACCTGGCGAGCAAGCTACACCGCGATGCAGGGCGCCTCTCTTGCAGAGTCTGCCACTTGAGTTTGCTAAACATGTCCGTAAATCTATCACGGTTACCAAATAACCCTGTGACGAAACGCGCCGCTCTTCTTTGGATCTTCTCTATTTCCTCCGTCAACCCGATGTGGTACGGATCCCACACTGATGAGCAATACTCAAGTATAGGTCGAACGAGTGTTTTGTAAGCCACCTCCTTTGTTGATGGACTACATTTCCTAAGGACTCTCCCAATGAATCTCAACCTGGTACCCGCCTTACCAACAATTAATTTTATATGATCATTCCATTCAAATCGTTCGGCACGCATAGTCCCAGATATTTAACAGAAGTAACTGCTGCCAGTATTTGTTCCGCTATCATATAATCATGCAATAAAGGATCCTTCTTTCTATGTATTCGCAATACATTATATTAGTCTATGTTAAGGGTCAGTTGCCACTCCCTACACCAAGTGCCTATCCGCTACAGATCTTCCTGCATTTCGCTACAATTTTCTAATGCTGCAACTTCTCTGTATACTACAACATCATCCTCGAAAAGCCGCATGGAACTTCCGACACTATCTACTAGGTCATTTATATATATTGTGAAAAGCAATGGTCCCATAACACTCCCCTTGGCACGCCAGAGGTTACTTTAACGTCTGTAGACGTCTCTCCATTGATAACAACATACTGTGTTCTGTTTGCTAAAAACTGTTCAATCCAGCCACACGGCTGGTCTGATATTCCGTAGGCTCTTACTTTGTTCATCAAGCGACAGTGGGGAACTGTATCGAACGCCTTCTGGATGTCTTGGAAAATAGCATCTACCTGGGAGCCTGTATCTAGTAATTTCTGAGTCTCATGAACAAATAAAGCGAGTTGGGTCTCATACGATCGCTGTTTCCGGAATCCATGTTGATTCCTACAGAGTAGATTCTGTGTTTCAAAAAACGACATGATACTCGAGCAAAAAACATGTTCTAAAATTCTACAACAGATCGACGTCAGAGATATAGGTCTATAGTTTTGCGCATGTGCTCGACGACCCGAGCTGCATAAAGAGTAATTTTTTGTCAAGGTAGACACCGAGATACTTCACTCCCAGCGACCATGGGATACATCGGTCAGCTATTTGGAGTCTGTCGTTCAGAATTGGTTTCCTCCGTGTAAATAGAACAGCTGCCGTCTTCGTCGGGTTGATGGTTATCTTATTTTACAGCGCCCAGCGTTCCATTACAGCAAGTTGCCGTTGCATCCTAGCGATTAGTTGGTCCAAGTGTCATCCAGTTGTCAGAAAGGCCGTATCGTCGGCATAAAAACTCGCCGTAACAAGGGGGACTGTTGGGATGTCATTTATATATAAGTTGAAAAGCAGAGGCGAAATGACAGAGCCCTGCGAAATTCCTGCGGAGATCAGATTCATTTCGGAGTTTTTGTCGTCGACTCGGACATACAATTTCCTGTCTGGCAGAAAGCTGTCTATGAGTCTAATGTAACAATCCGCAATAGGGGTAGTGCGATGCATTTTGACGATAAGGTTGGGCCGCCACACCTTATCGTAAGCTTTTTCGATGTCAAGGAAGACACCAATCGTGAAGTGCTACTTATTGTATCCGTCTTGTATCCGTTCGGTGATCCGTAGAAGTTGATGTTCGCCAGATAACTTGTCCTTGAAACCGAATTGTTCGGGTCGCGTAACATCACGCGCTGTAAGCGTGTCATGGAGTCTCTTCAACAGCACTCTCTCGAGCAGCTTGCCAAGGGTCGGCAAGAGGCTAATTAGTCGGTAACTGTTGGGTTCTGCTGGGTCTTTACCTGGCTTGGGTATTCGAGCTACTCGAGCCGTCTTCTATGCTGTAGGAAAATATCCCTGCAGAAGACAGCTGTTGAGAATTCGGGTAAGGATCACAGTTGGCTTCCTGGGCAACTGTTTCAAATCGGTGTTGCTTATGGAGTCGTTGCCAGACGCATTATTCCGAGTCTTCTAGATTATTTTACGGATCTCTGCTGATATGGTGAGTTGTGGGCGGCTCTGCACAGGCGCAGTACGAAAAGCAGTCCATTCTGCTGTAACGACGGCTTCCTGTTCTTGCAGGCGAATGTCGTTCACGGGGGCCGCTGGTGTAGACATCTGTTCTTGGTAGGTTGTAGCATACAGCTCCGCCTGGGCGAGTTCGTCATAGAGGAGGCGATCTGGTCCTCTGATGGCTCGTTTAGGTGGCAGCTGGTGTCGTATGTTCTTGACTGCCTGTCATTCGTTCTTGGTTCGAAGTAAGAATTCATCCATCTTATCTTCCCAGACCTGCTGTCGCCACTCGGCTACTCTCCTGTGTAGTTCTCGTGTTAAGACGTGTCTTTCTCGTCGATCGATCGGGTTTCTATAGCGGAGCCAACGTCGCCTGCTCCTGTTTCTCTGTGTCTTCAGTTCTTGTAGTAGAGGCGGGAATTCGTCGAAAGCTGCTACAGGGTAGACCGTGTGAGTAGTTGCCCTCCGTTTGGCTACCTTTATCTTCTGCGCCGAAGTTTGTACCGCGATGTCGATGGCTTCCGGTGTTGAAATGTTTGGCGTCGGGCAGATATTGTTGTCAACATATGTCCGAAATTGACTCCAGTTCAGAGTTTGTGAGGTTGGGGGCGGAAAGTTGGCCATTGCGTTTTCCACTATGCTGATAACAGGTCTGTGGTCAGACCAAAGATCGTCGACGGTGCGGAGCTGGAGGTTAATCTCAATATTTTTGATGATATCAATATCTAGGACGTCTGCTTCTTGCCGATCGACGTAAGGAATCCGTGTGGCCTCTCGTGGGCCATGGACTGTGATGCCCAGTTTTTCTTCCATGTCAACCAAAGTTCGTCCACGAGGTTTCGTACGCCGGGAATTCCACGCGACGTGCTTACTGTGAAGGTCACAAGTCGGCCGTCGCAGAGCACTGTATTGATAATGGTCACAGTATGTTGTATGACAACGTCGAAATTTTGGCAACTACATCGTCATTTTGGGACTCGATAATAAGGAGGCAATTGAAATTCGCTTGACGACGAACTTAATTAATAGAGACAATGGTTTCAATCTTGATAAATCCTGGAATCCGACACTTGTTGTAATAAACTCGCAAAGACGTCGTCACAGTGCAGCTCACAATGATATATCGATATGCCAACAAAGATCAACTGCGGAGTCATAGATACAACTCGCGCATTATGCACGTCTCTGCCGCCGACCAACGTCTCTGGCGCATTTGCATCTATGACCGGATGCGCAGTCGAGAGGTACAGTATAAGGGGACGAAGCGAGCACCGGAGCGGCCGCCACCTTAACCAGCACCGCCTCCTTCCTCTTACCCAATGTGTCTTCCGGTCTTCCTTCTCCACCGATGACCAGCTCCTTAACCTTACCAATCTTCTTTCCATCCAGCTTAACTCCCGTCGCTCCGCTATCTTTGTTTCCCTTCATCTTCAAAACGCCTATGACCGTGCCTGGCATCCTGGGGTCCTCTTCAAACTTCAGACCTATGCTCTCCCCATCAACTTCGTCCGTCTAGTTGCTTCCTTCCTCTCCCATCGTCCCTCCTATGTGACTATCCACAATTCCAACTCCCGTACTTTCTACCCTTCTGCCGGCGTGCCCCAAGGTTCTGTCCTTTCCCCTCTCCTCTATCTCCTGTACACTGCTGATATGCCCAAACCTCCCCCTCCTGTTCATCTTCTCCAGTTCGCTGATGACACCGCCTTCCTAGCCCTTTATCCTACCCTTCAACGGTCCCAACGTACCCTCCAAACCCACCTTGACCAATTCACCACTTGGTGCAACCAGTGGTTCCTCTGTGTTAATCCCTCCAAGACCCAGGCGATCATCATAGGCCGCACCACCCGCTCCTTCCGCCTCCATGGTTTCTGCCTCACCATTTATGGCCATCCTATCCACCTCAGTCCTACCCTCAAATACCTTGGCCTCACACTCGACAGCCACCTCACCTGGACTCCCCATCTCCTTACGAACCAAAACAAAGCTCACAACCGTCTCCACCTCCTGAAACTCCTGTCCGGCCAGACGTCGGGTCTGCATCCATTCACCATCCTTCACACCTACAAATCCCATTCTCTGTTATGCCAGCGTTGCTTGGATTTCTGCACCTCCCCAGTTCTATCAAGCCCTCCCAATCCTTGAACGCCATGCACTCCACTTCGCCTTTCACATCCGCCTTCCGTCCCCTGTGCACATCCTGTATGACCTTATCCCCTTCCCCCACCTTCTCCTTTTCCTTGAACACATCCGCACACTCTATATTGTCCGCCGCCTTGATCCCCCTCACCCTCTGGTTTCTCCCATCCTCTCAACCCCCAACCAGTTGCCGCGCCTTTACCATTGTGTCCCACCCTCTCACCATCTCCACACCCTCCATCTCCTTTCCCAACACAACTTCTGCCGTCTACTCCTCCCAGAGCTTCGCCCTGACATCTACCCTTCCTACCAAATCTAACCCCTTCTTCCTGCCTCCTCCTCAGGGGTCCCTTTTCTCCCCCTCCCTCCTCCTGAGCGGCTTCCCCCTCCTACTCCACCTCCATCTCTTGTGCCTCCTTCCAGTGTCTCTGCACTCCCTCCTGCCCTGTCTTTCCGCTTTCTCTCCAGTCCCACGTGTCTCCTGCCTCGTCATGAAGCCACTGACGCCCCTTCTCTCTTCATCCCGCCGCTTCCCCAGCAGCCCTTTGCTCTCCCCTCCTTTTCCATACTCTCTGACCTTTTCCCTCGGCAGGTCTCACCTGGCAGTTTTTTTGTTCGTCATGTGTGCTCCAAGTGGGTTTTAAGTGGGTTGTTCCGGAGTGTTTTTATTACTGTGGCCGACTTTTAACCTGTGCCTGCGCATTCAGTGTCTTCTCTGTGCTTTAAGAATCGCCAATTGTGTTTTTTAGCTTTCTGGTGACTTTTTTTAACTGTCCGCCATGAACGCCTCCATGTCCGTGTATATTTTACCTCCATTTTCTCCCCTTACTCTGTTTTATGTTCCCCTTTTTTATCTGCTTATGTATGTATCATTTTATTCTTGTTTTAGTTGTCGTGTCACTCGGCTGAAGAGCGACGGATTGTGCCACTGACAGCCCTCCCCTACCCATATGGGGCAGGGGAATAAAATCACAATAAAGAAAAAAAATGGAATGGCAGTGTTGCAGCTCACTCTGAAGATGGCTGAACTTTATACAGCTGAAATATTAGAAGAAGAAGGAGATTTCTTGCGACTGCACACCCGAAACTTAATGGAACAACCCTGTGTATTATTGAGTATTGCGTTACGCATTGCCATTAAAGTAAGCAAGAAATGCGTTAATGAAAATCAGGACACAGTAAATTTTGAACATTAAGAAAAACAACACAATGAATGGACAGAAAAGTTCACTCAAGCATACTCAGTCACAATTATTACCTTAATTAGCTTGGGGCCACTTACAACTATCCCAGTAGGTAATTATAACAAACTTAGTCCGGTGTTATAGGCACTAGCTGTAGCTTAAACTAGGCTTCAGTTCAGGGTGGGGACATAGCCTGTTTAAAACTAAACAGGCACTACTGTAACTTAAAATCGAATACATTGTAATAATGAAGTGCGAGTTAGGCTAATCGAGCACCTCAAATTCAGAATAATTCTTGGTGTAAGATTTCAGAAAAGAAACGTAAGGGCCAACAAGGTTGACAAGGGAACGGTCAAAATTTTCGTGCCGAAACATGTATTGATCTCTGTACAACTGTTAGATAAGTATGGAAAATGTTCCCACACAAAATTGTAGCTGCCGACATGAACTGGAAGTCACCTAAGCAAAATCACGACAACGGCTGTTTTCCTTACTTGTCGCTTGTAGAGAAGTCTGACAACTTCTGGAAATGGCGAGCCGCGAGCGTTTGGTATGATGAGCGTTGCGGCCATTTTATCGCAAAGTTCACTAAAAAGGTATATCGCTGCAAGATTTTGATGAAAAAGGGAAACTAATATTCGTTTATTTGGGATATACTTTCTTTTAATTTCTGGTATGTATTTGGAAATGTATTGTCCTGTATTTAAGATATTCCGTACACCTACAGCTATACTCCGCCAGTCAGTTTACACCGAAAGTTCAGCCTCCCCTCACAGATGACGACGGATCTTGTGTTTTCTGGCTAGCAGTGGAGATGTTCTCTAAGGCTATAAATACTGCGATAGTAAATAGCTCAGTTGAAATTGAATGGAAGTCTCCAAAAAGGGCATTCACAGAATTTGGAAAGCAAAAAATAACTACAGGGAAGGTAACTTCAAAGAAACCATGGCTAAGAGAAGACATACTTCATTTGGCGCCGAAAGAAGGAAGTCGAAAAATGTTCAGGAAAGTGCTGGAATACAAAACACAAGTCGATTATGAACGAAATAAATAGGAAGTACAGAGAGGCTTACGTGAAACGGCTTCGTAAAAATGTGAAAGAATCGAAAAAAAGAAAAATTATTGTCGGTGGGACTGTTAGAAAAGTCAAAATAACCTTCGGTGAAATTAAAAACGAAATCGATAACATTAGGAGTGCAATGGGAACTCCACTGATAAAATGCAGAGAAAAGACCAGATAGGTGGACAGAGGGCACTGAATACCTTTGTGACGGGGAGGACTTATTTGGTGACGTGACATAAGAAGAAACAGGATTTCTCAGGAAATAGATAAGGGATAAAGAACTGTAAAGCGCTTTGGGCGACTTAACATCATATAAGGCAAGAGGTATGGATAACATTCCACCGTAATTTGTAAAATCACTGGGGATGTAGCAACAAAATAACTATCCACGTTGGTGTATAGAATGTATGAGACTGGCTATATAACATCAGACTTTCGGAAAAATTTCGAAGACTACAAGAGCTGGCAAGTGCCAGAATTATCACTTAACCAGCTTAACACCTCATGCATCCAAGTTGGTGACAATAATAGGACACAGAAGAATGGAAAAGAAAACTAAGGAACAGTTAGAGGACGATCAGATTTTCTTTAGGAAACATGAAAACACCAGAGAGGCATTTCTAACATTGGGGTTGATAACGGAGTCGAAACTGAACTGAAGATACATTCACAGGGTCTAGCGACTAGGGAAAAGCGTTCGACAATGTAAAACGGTGCTAGAAAGTCTGAGAAAAATGGGGGTAGGCCATAGGAAACAGCGCATAATACGCAACATGTACAATAGGCAAAAAGGAACAATAAGATTGAGTGACCATGAACGAAGCGCTAGGGTTAAAAATGATGTAAGATAGGGCTATTGCCTTTCGTCTCTTCTTCTCAATCTACACATCGAAGAAAGGGAGGTCCAAGACTGGGATTAAAATTCAGCGTGAGAGGATATCGACGTTATGATTCGCTGAGAACGCTGGTATCCTGAATAAAAGTGAAGAAGTAGTATAGAAGCTACTGAATGGTGTGAACAGTCTAAGTAGTACAGAATATGTTTTGAGAGGAAATCGAAGAAAGATAAAGTTAATGAGAAGCAGCGGAAATGAGAGCAATGAAATATTGACCATCAGTATTGGTGATCACTAAGTAGATGAAGTTAAGCTTTGGTGCTACCAAGGCATCAATATAACACATGACGGACGGAACAAAGAGAACATGAAAAGTAAACTAACACTAGGAAGAAGGGGATTCCTGGCTAAGAGAATTCTAGTAGTATCAATCATAGATCTTCATTTGAGGAGGAAATTTCTGACAATGTACTTCTGGACCACAGCATTGTATGGTAGTTGGATATTGATATGAGAACTCTGGAACAGAAAAGTATAAAAGCATTTGAGATGTGGTGCTACAACATAACGTCGAAATTACGTGGTAAGAATCGGCGAGGAAAGAAATATATGGAAAACGGTGATATCAAAAAGGGCAGGATGATAGGATATATCTTGTAACGTCAGGGAATAACTTGGTACTAGAGGTGGCTGTAGAGAGTGAAAATGTCGAGGAAGAGAGAGATTGGAAAATAATAATTTTTGAGAAAAATTAGTTAACTAGCTGTGAAGTTAGCCAGTCCGGCCATTGCGTGCGCAGATTCGAGCAGCTCGCCATAGATAGTGTCACCAAACGTCTTCTTCGTCTGGTTTCCTGAAACCATACAAGAGAACGAGACCAGCACTGGTCGTGGGGCGGTAGTAAGGATCCAACCCGAGCCAAAGCCTGCGCAGTTTCTTGCGCTATCACGTACTCCTTGAGATTGGCTGACACTAATTCTATATAAAGGGCTGCTAGAATTTGCGCACGCAAAAGGCTTACTGACTAACTTAAATGCTAACTGATTTTGAAACTACGCCACATATCGAGTACTTTTCTTAAAAATTATTTCCCTGCACAGCCTATTCTGAAACATCCTTGTAAGATTTTCAGACGGTTACAGACCACCCTGTATGAATTGTCTCGTCTCAGCGTTTATAGGCCGATCGTTTATATAGATATTACGGCCTTGGAGTAGGCCATTTTTTGCCTTCTCCCCTGTAGCATTAGATAAAAACGTCTATTTTGATGAAGCATTCCACTAATTTTGTCATTTGTAACTCCTTAGTCGCGTTATAAAATTTAGCTAGCAACCGTTGGTGGTTGACAGCATCTTAGTCCAACACTACATGTGGTCTGCATCGACGTACAGCATTTGTGTGCTTGACAGTTGTCGATGTTGTTTTTGCAATGGAATGTTCATTCCTAAAATTTAACTAAACCAGCCCTGCCACTGACAGCTTGAAACTGGGAATAATACATGAATAGGTCCCAAGTTTTAATAACATTCTAACTTAATCAGGACAGGTACATGGAATCAAATCCTAGGAAAAGTAAAACAACTGGATACTGTGAAGGTATTTATTATAAAAGAACAAATCAAAAATTGAAATTGAACAGAAAATGATACAGAAACGTAGACCGTTAGCTTCTGTCCATACCCTAAATGTTATATCGGCAAAACGTCTATGACTTGACGCGAAATCGCGCACCCCTTTATTCGACAGAAACACTAAGTGGTTGATTCTCATTAGCATGCCACTAAAGAGTTCAGAGATCAACCAAACGGAACTAAACACTTTTAACGATCTCTACCTCCCGAGTAGTGGTGCTTATATCACCGAATTCATTGCACGAAAGAGCAATTCTTGCAGTGCTGATATCACCGGTGCTGCCAGCAATCGGGCAGATGAAATGCGTTGCGTACTTGTTAATTCTAACGACACACAAAATATCAAAAAGCATCCACAATCTCCTAGGGTTGAAAACTACTTCAGGACAAAGCCAGACACGAATCAAGACTTTTGCTTGCTCATAAGCTAGGAGAAGTGATATGACTCAAGTGTTCGGTTGTAACGCTCCGATCTCCATAAAGAAGCACAGATTCCTTTCTCTGCACACAGAGAAACGAATGACTCCATTCCTAGTGGCGAAATCAGCACTTTATGCAATCTAATGGTCAGACTGTTCACTCACGGCCTCTGCCAGCAATGTCTCAAAATGCTCTCCAGCGATGTGTGTACTATCGACACAAGCCAGACAGTTCTTTGACGGGCGGTGCTCTAGTTTATAGCAAAGCTCGCTCTGTTAATGTGCCCGTTACAGACGCTATGTTCCCACACTATGAGTCGTGAAGCTGTTAGTGAACGGATTTCAAATCATATCCACTGTGTTAGAGCCTTCTAGAACATTATATCTCCTCCTACGAGTGCAAATTGATCCTATCAGATTTGTTTCTCTCCATTTTGGCGGCAGTCTTCTGTGAGAATTTCTACGGCCGTCAGCCGACATCTGCGGCTGGCGCCACCTGCACATTCCTTCGTGTTTGAAAGGCTGGCCGCGATGCTTGTAAGCTTTTATCTCTACGGCCATAAGCTTTCAGCTATCGCTTCACCACTGACTCTTGTTAGCAATAACACGGGTCACCGCCAGGTGCCAACTCTGCCAGCTTCTCGACGTCGTGGCGGGCCTCGGCAGTAAACGCTCCCGTCGTCCTTTTCTCTTCAGAGCCATAAAAACTACTCTACCTCCAACGCTATCTCCCTCAGCGTGGGTTTCTTTTAAAGACCGCTGTGGCCCTCGACTTTACCCTGCTGCCAGGGCCTGCGCGAAATTGCTTTCCAAGCGCGCAGCTCTATAGAAATGTTGATATGAGGCTACACAGTATCAAACAATAAATGATTAATTCTACAACCGCACCTAATTTGGGACTCCTTACTAAGTAATTATGAAATATGCATGGAAAATAACATTCACGTGTGGTGTCAACACCTATTAAAGCGACTCAAGTTATCCGATTGCATTCGAAGCTGTCCTCTAGCTGTTGAGTGAGACTAGGTATTTGGCCACAAAATGGTTTATCAGGCGTAAAACCTACCCTTCGTGGTATGATTTTGGACTCTATTATGCCAATTTTTTTTTTTTATCAGAAATCATTCTTTCAAGTGCCTTTCAGAGATGTCACAGAAGAGGCACAGGCTTGAAGTTTTGTTGATCTGTAGGCTCTTTCCATAGTTTAAGCAAGACGACGAGCTTGGCTTTTCTACAGAGTTTAGGAATGTATGTGGTAGTGATACAACTATTCAGAAAGGGAGAGCGCACACGGGAGACTTTTTTCGCGCAATTATTTCCTTAACAGGTGAGCACAGGGAGCGATGCAACAGCGACGCAACTTTTCAGTAGCTATGGCAGCCGCCCGGAAGGCCACGAAACGGTCTAATGGTCTTCAGCCCATTTCTCCTCCCACAGTGTAACAGTACGTGTGTAACCGGACTTCATTTTAATTACCACCTCTCAGTTCTCTGCAGCTGGAAACTTTGAAGTTAGGGAAATGGCTGTTGTGAGGGATGAAGGCATCCACAGCGAATTGGTCGTAAATAAAGTAGAAATGAAGTTAGCGATGGTAAAATTAAAGTTTAAAAGATTATTATGACGCTAAATTTAGAAGATAACTGTGTTTAAATGCTTTTAGTGTGATCTGGGAACAACTCTCTACAGGACAAAAATAAAAAAATAAATAAAAATAAAAAATAAAAACATACAAAGTTGTTTTACTTGACGTATTTTTAACATTACTCGTAGAACAAGTAAGTTTTACAACTCTGACGAGTAGTAGTGAGACCAGAGCCCTTCATGTTTCACTCAGCCGTAATTGACTCAAGAGGTTTTCTGGGTAACACCTTTGCTCTCGATATATTAAAAGGAGTTTCCCTTTATGTAGCCTTTCAGACGTAGCGGGTGTATCGAATACTTCCTTTCCCGTTGATTTTTGCTGTGTCCAATTATGAAAGCACAAACCAGTGTAATTTCGACAAAGAAGAAAACTTGTGCATTTATCGAGTCCACTACTAGAACTCGTGAAAATGAGTCTGCTTTCAGGAAGTAGTTGCTCATCGTGTGCGAGCTCATAAACCGAAGCAACTGCAAGTAACAAAGGCGAAAGAGTTTAGTGACAAAAAGTCTCCCGTGTGCGTCCGCCATAACTGTACAATCCATTTTTGGACTACTGCGCCAAAACGCTTTATTGGGTCAGTGCGGATATCAGCCATCAGCCTTACCTTACTTTATTTGGTTGCTCGTTCTTTTTATTTCTTCAGTACTGAATGGCGTCGTGAAGGCATCCACTTCATTATTCATAATACGCTGGGTTTTCACTTTTCTTACTTGAGCAGCAGTGACCGATCCAACAACTGCTCCAGACACTTGCGGTGTTATATAGGCGTTTTCGTATTCTGCCTGTTCACATATATCTGTAGTAGAACACGCATGCCTATACCAGCTTCTTTGTCGTTTCAGTTTATATTGGAGTGAAATCCCGTTGTTAGCCATTCACGTCAAAATTTTGTGTAAAAAAGTGGAATATTTTAAGAGCAGTTACAATGAAACCATGCTAGTTACGCTGCAGCCGCGCGTAGCTCGTGTTCCCGCCATCATGTGTTTTACACATTGCATTTAACGTACTTCCACCTCACTACGTTAATTTAAATTGCTGCTGTCAGTGAGACACTGCTTTGCCTGACCGTGACCGGCACTAGCAGCGAGTATCGATATATCCCCTCTTGTAGTATCTTTGCTCGAATGCTATTACACTACTGGCCATTAAAATTCCTACACCACGAAGATATGCTACAGACGCAAAATTTAACCGGCAGGAAGAACATGCTGTCATCTGCAAATGATTAGCTTTTAAGAGCATTCACACAAGGTTGGCGCCGGTGGCGACACCTACAACGTGCTGACATGAGGAAAATTTTCCAACCGATTTCTCAAACACACACACAGCAGTTGACCTGCGTAGGCTGGTGAAACTTTGTAGTGATGCCTCGTGTAAGGGGGAGAAATGCGTACCATCACATTTCCGACTTTGATAAAGGTCGGATTGTTGCCTATCGCGATTGCGGTTTATCGTATCGCGACATTGCTGCTCGCGTTGGTCGGGATCCAATGACTGTTAGAAGAATATGGAATCGGTGGGTTCAGGAAAGTGATACGGAACGCCGTGCTGAATCCCAACGATCTCGTATCACCAGCAGTCGAGATGACAGACATCCTATCCGCACTGCTGTAACGGATCGTGCTGCTACGTCTCGATCCCTGAGTCAACAGATGGGGACGTTTGCAAGACAACAACCCATTACACAAACAGTTCGACGTCGTTTGCAGCAGCATGGACTATCAGCAAAACGTCATTTTTTCAGATGCATCCATGTTCTGTTTACAGCATCATGGTGGTCACATCCGTGTTTGGCGACATCGACACTGGAAGCGTGTATTCGTCATCGCCATATTGGCGTATCATCCGGCGTGGTAGTATGGGGTGCCATTGGTTACACGTCTCGGTCACCTCTTGTTCGCATTAACGGCACTTTGAACAGTGGACGTTACATTTCACATGTGTTACCACCCGTGGCTCTACCCTTCATTCGGTCACTGTGAACCCTACATTTCAGTAGGATAATGCACGACCGCATGTTGGATGTACTGTAGGGATCTTTCTGGATACAGAAAATGTGTAGACTGCTGCCCTGGCCAGCACTTTCTCCAGAACTCTCACCAATTGAAAACGTCTGGTCAATGGTGGCCGGGCAACTGGCTCGTCACAATACGCCAGTCATTATTCTTGATCAATTGTGGTATCGTGTTGAAGCTGCGTGGGCAGCTGTAAGTTTACACGCCATCCAAGCTCTGTTTGACTCAATGCCCAGGCGTATCAAGGACGTTATTATCACCAAAGTTGGTTGTTACGCGTGCTGATTTCTCAGCAGCTATGTACCCAAATTGCGTGAAAATGTAATGACATGTCAGTTCTAGTATAATGTATTTGTCCAATGAATACCAGTTTATCATCTGCATTTCTTCTTGGTGTAGCGATTTTGATGGCCAGTAGTGTACTTCCCGGTCGTTGTCTGTCGTTAAGTGTAGTTCGGGTTGCGAGTTCGGATAAAGAGTTCGGGTCCCGAGTTCGGGCTGTCAGTCAGTTGGAACGCGTCTAGAGCGCAGTCCGGAACTGCCAGTCGGGAGTTGCAATGCGGCACTACTGCAGTCGGATAGGAGCTGTGAGATCTGCGTCGGCTTGGCTCGCCCGACCATTTCCACCACGCATCATTTGAGCCGGGCCACTATCTTGGTGGATCGTTTATGAGCCGGCTGTGAGTGTGTGTGTGTATGTGTGTGTGTATGTGTGTGTGTTTGTGTGTGTGTGTGTGTGTGCATCGACTCCCGATTTGTCTTAGTGTGTGTGCTTAGTTACTGTTGGTTATCGTTCAGGTCTTCGTGCAAGTGTTTGTCAGGTTGTGTTGTAGTTGGCGTTACTTTCACTGATGTCGGCGGCTGAGGTAGTAGGTCGGTTGCTGCGGACCAGGGAAGTTATTTTCGCGCCGTGCAGTCGGCTGGGTCTGCTGGTCCCTGGGCAGTGTCGGTCCGCGTGCGGAGCTGTCCGATCGCTATGAGCTTCGTGGTTCACCGACCCAGAACGTCAAAGTTGAGTAGTGGTTTCAACTACCGCAAGCCACTTCCATTCATGATGAGTGCTTCGTTTCGGTGGTTCGCTGTTGGAGGTTTTCCTGTGAGCAACACCGAGTGTTTCTACTGCTGAGATGTAGCAGCCATGCGGTGCAGTTACCTAAATTAGTTGAGAACAATTCGAGTGCACCAGTGGAATTTTTTGCCTTGTGGCCGTTAGTGTTCCGGTTACCTGCCCTTGCCGCTAACGTAATTTCAGGCAGCGTCCTTCCTCACCTTTTGTCGCTGTCCAAAATGGTGTGTAGCTTTGACAGGTAATACATATTTCAGTGCGGAAAATCACGTTCATAACCTTTTGTGTTTGAGTTCTCATGTACCGATTGGTGGCCAGATATCCGTTTTGTCGGTCGCTCCTTGGCTGTCCCTTGATTGAGTTGCGACGGATCAAGTGTAGTTGGGCTCACCACCTGTCTCACCTAAGTGAACGAAGGCAGACCGACCTCCCTGGACGCTTATGAGTGTCGTTTTCTTTACAGTCCTTCTCACCGGTGTTTAATTGCCTGTTATAATCTATCGTAGCCAACGATTTAAAAAACTTTTATTTTTATTGGACTTTATGTATTTTTGAGTTTTGAAAAATCAATTGTGGGCCTTAAGCCGCTTAAAACCATATTATTGAAATTACCCTTTAAGCTAAAACACTGCAGCCTTCTGCTTTAATTGATTATGGTAATAGGTTTTAAAATTTACAAAATTAATCATGGCCCTCAGCTACTTATACTGCATCTTGCATATGTTTGTTCTATCTACTTTTGCCTTGAGACTTCCCAGCCTAGCTGTGATACAATGTATATTTTAATTATTTTGTTTATTTATTTTTAAGATATCTTGTTTTGAGGCCTTCAAATGTGAAATAATTGCCTTTTGGGAACTCGTAGTTCTGAAGGTTCGGCTATGCGCCGTTTTGGTTTAATGGTGTTATTAAATTACAATAAACTACAATTTTGATTGAACCTGACCGACACCTTATTGGGCCCTTTCCACAGTCCTAAGTACCTGTTCTTCTCTGCGGGTATGGCGGGTGTTTCAACGTACTCCGCTTAAGTTGAAAATGAATACGATTCTTTCAGTGGGTTTACTTTGCGTGAAATTTTAAAAGTCTGTCAAACACCGGGCAGTAAGGTAGTAGGACAGTATTGGTATACTTCTTAAATCTGTAATCGGTAACAAGTAGTGGAAGTGATTCACAGAGGAACTGTACGGTTTGTCACAGGGTCTGACTGTCCCAAAAATTTTAAACAAAGGTCATTGAGAAATGCCTTTCGAGAGCCTACAATTCCAAACGAGTCATGAAATCGTGGAAGGTCTAAACTAGAGGCTCAGACGATTCTGCGAGTTATCGGATCCAAATTTGTAGATCGACGATATGGTGTGAAGAATTCCCTCAATACGTCAGGCGTGCACATCACGGAAGTATCAGCTACAAGGAAAGAGCACAACGTGTGACTTGCACATTATAGTGTCTAGAAAGCCTGCATACTCGGATCGCTAGACAGACAGTCAAACCAGTCTTATTAATGAGTTTTATTACAATAAGAAAAGGTACAGTACTTAACTTCGGCAATTACACAGATGTGTCGAAAGCATAAGTGGACATACAAAATAATCAGTCTTCTTCACTATAGACAATCCCAAGCCTGTGCTGCCTAGAGAGCACAAAAGCAATGGACCGTCGTCCTACAAGGAGCATGAGAACGGGAGGGGAGGCAGGGGCGTGGACGCTCTGAGGGACCGGAAGCCGTGGCAGCAGGGGACGTCAGACTGCCCTGCCATCCGGCCTTGGCTCTGGTGGAAACGTTCTGCGGGAAATGTCCAGAAGGGTACGCGTCCATTGGGATGTAGAAGGCGTTGCCTGCTGCGGGGGTGGACGAGTCCAGTTAAATCGGTACGACGAAAGGAGGTTGAGGAGGCGAAGGCTCCGTCTCCATGGGGTGGTCCCGCAGTGTCATGACGACATCCTCTGGTGGCTGTTGTGGCCACGCTATCCTCGGGATCCGTGAATCTGGGGAAGAGATACAGAAGGAACACCGTGCACATGAAGGTGGCGAATTTGATTGTGATGTCGGCGTTGCACTACATCTGGGCGTGAAATGAGGTATACGCTTGCGCCAAGTCGACGAAGAATCTCACGTCGCGCCCACCCTCTGCTGTCGCTAAAAACACTGGAAAACACAATATCAAGTGGTGCGAAACGATATTTGCGACTTTCCTTCGGCGCCGGATGCTGAGGAGGATGGAGCAGTGGCCGGTGGCAGCGGCCGTAAAGCAATTCCGCCGGCGATGGTCCATATCGGCGATGCGAACGACAGCAGGCGAGGAACAGTTGCACTGCTTGATCCTTGGTGTGTGCTGTGCAACGTTTGGCCATCTGCTGCTTGAAGGTTCAGACAAAACGTTCCGCTTCGGCGTTTCACTGCAGATGGAACGGTGCACTAGTTAGATGCTGTATGCCGTTCCACTCACACTATGTATCCAATTCATTTGACCCTGAAATGAGGGCCGTTGTCCAGCACTATGACTTCAGGCAAACCTTCGAGGCAAAAAGTAGAGGACAACGCCGTAACTGTCCTACGTGACGCTGTCGAGTTCATTGTCCCAGCAAAAGGAAACTTGTTATAAAAGTCAACCACAATCATAAACGAATGTTCCGAAAAGGTCCCGCAAAGTCTATGTGCACACGTTGCCATCGTGATTGCGACTTAGGCCAAGCATAGAATTTTTGTGCCAGAGCACACTGATTTTCCGCACATGCGTGACTCTGTCGGTGTCCATACCATGCCAAGTACAGAGTAGACGTGCTAACTGTTTCCTACGAACAATCTGCCAGTGTCCTTGGCGAAGCAACTGCAACACGTCTCTTTGCAAAACTTCAGGGATAAACAAATGTGACTGTTTACTGTCATTTTGAACAAGAATCACACCTTGCCATACAGCGAAGCTATGCCGACGTGCAAAGTATCGGCGCACAACAGAGGTCATGATGCTATGCAATGAGCGAGGCCAAGATGTGCGAATGTATTTTAACAAAATATTCAAATCTTATTCAGCTCCTGTGGCCTGTGAATCTTTCCTATAGTTCACAGGAAAGGATTGAAGCAATTCATAATCTTGAGCGTCGATGTGACAAAAGGGCGCAGCAGAAGCATCAAAGTCTGTATCAGGTCCTATCGGAAGACCTGAAAGTGCGTTTCATTGCCTAGTTGAGCTGTCGGCCGATAAACAAACTTGTACTGGTATTGAGACAACAACGAAGCCCCTCTCTACAAATTTTGACAGTTCGTACAGGAAACGACTTCATCGGACGAAACAAGGACTGCAGTGGTTTGTGGTCCGTTAGTAAGTAGAATTTTGTGCCATAAAAATAGTGGTGGAATTTGGAGGCACCAAACACCACAGCCAATGCCTCTATTTGTGAATAGTTACACTGAGTTTTGGACAAGACTTTTGATGGGAAATCAATAGGCATGTTTTTATCACCAATTCTGTGTGAAAGCACTGCACCGATTCCGTAAGACGAAGCGTCGACTTGCAACACAACTGGTTTGTGAGGATCAAAGTGAACCAAGCATCGATCACCGAGAAATCTATCTTTAAGTTACTGAAAAACGTCTTTGCACTCATCTGTCCAAACAAAGATGTTCTTTCGACACAAGCGATGCAACGGAGCTGAGATTTGTGCAGCATTCGCTATGAACCGAATATAATAGTTGATTTTCGGACAGTGCATTTAAAACAGTTTCGCTCAGTTCCCTGTCCATGCTAACCGTCTGCATCCCAGTCTACACCTGGGAAGTTGAACTCTGAACCTAATACTGCAACAGGACCAGAAATTAACGTTAAAGATTCTCCAAGGCATTTTCCCACATTCCATGTTTCACTACCATACAATGCTGTGCTCCAGACGTACTTTCTCAGAAATTTCTTCCTCAAATTAACGATTATTTTTGATACTGGAAGATTTAGCTTGGCCAGGAGTGCCCTTTAAGCCAATGCGTGTCTGCTTTTGATGTCCTCCTCGGTCCCTCCGTCACTAGTTATTTTGCTGCCTACTTCGTTACCATCGATTCTGATGTTTTCCTATTCTCATTTCTGCTACCTCTCATTACTTTCGTCATTCTTCGATTTACTTTCAATCCATATTCTGCACTCAATAGATTGTTCATTACAGTCAACATATCATGTAAGTCTTTCTCACTTTAAGTCGGGATAACAATGTCATTAGCGAATCGTATCACTGATATCCTTGCACCTTGAATTTTTTAACACCATTCCTGAATATTTCTTTTATTTACATCATTCCTTCTTCGGTGTACATACTGAACTGAAGTGGGGAAAGTCTGTCTCACACGCTTTAAAATTCGAGCACTTCGTTCCAGGTAGAGCACACTTATTATTCTCTCTTGGCTCTCATACATATTACCCGACTTTCCGTATAACGTTCTACACACCAAAGTGAATAGTTATGTTAACACTTCCCCCAATGATTTTAGAAGGACTTCTCTCATGGTCACTCTATTCTACCAGATATATAAAACCGATGTCACAAGGTAAAACTATTTGACAGATGACCGCAGCTCCACTAACATCGGTCGACCCTAGCGGCCAACGTCCAACCAGACTGCTATTCGGAGGACAAGAGAGTCACATATCACCCACATCGACGCCTGTGTCAAGTGGGGGGGGGGGGGGGGTGCCGAGAGGGACGTGACCCGTCGACAAAAGGTGAGCTCATCAGATGTCATGCGCTAGCAGGCGCGTTCCAAAGCTGAGGTGAATGGGCAGAGTAGGGTTGCTCCACGTCCTGCTAACGCTGAACGGCTTTCTACGCCAGGGGGCGGGTTGCCAATGCTGTCACGCCACTCAATGACGGCTAACTTCTGCCTGACCACGATGACGCCAAGGGTCCAGCTGCACTCGGAGAGCTGCAAAGATAAGAGTTGCTGTGCAGACAGCAGATGCTGCGAGACGACACGGAATGCCAGAGACGTCTGCCACCACTTCTGCCACGTCGTGCGCTGAGTGAGAGGGCATTCCACTCAGGCGCAGATTTCTGTTCTTCAATCCTACCAGTCACAGTTTGTTTGAGTGCGTAAGTACCATGTTTCCAATTCGTATGACATTTTCAATTGTTAAATTTGTCTCCCTAGTGACTCTTGTGGAGGGAGCAATATGATACCTTTCTGTAATGTTATTTGTACCATCTTTGTATGTTTTTGTATGTATCAATTGAACTGTCTTGATCGTCTTTTTCATGTTGTTCTGCATATTTATTAATGATCTGATTATGTGCCTGTACTTCTTTTCATGTCGTATAAAATAATACACAAACTACACAACTTAGGTAATAAGCCAAACAGATTACACATCTGATTTCCTTGTTCATTGAGAATTTGACAACGTATGTGTCTGATGATTGAGATAAAATGAATGATAGAACATGGGTAAATCAATGAGTAGAGATCAAGTCATACTCAGGACATTGTAAATGATTAGAGACATTAGACATCTCGGACCTCAGAATATTGTGTGAACGGGCATATTTCTTTACTGCAAGGCCTTTTAACCACCTATCAAATTTTTATCCGAAGTACGATGTAGCAATGACCCCGGCGGGTCTAACGTAATTCATACTGCTCACTATAAACTTCTTATGTACTCTTGCTGTCTTGCAATTTGATGTGAGTTAATTACCCCTGGAATGAGGTCAAGCTAGGATGTGTTTTGGCCTTGGGAAATCCTGATTGGCAAAATTGCCTTTTCTCAAACATATAAATCGGTTATAAGGATGAGATTCTCCTACTATTTTCAATGATTTCCTCTGGTACGTGTCACACAAACCAAAATTAAAGTGAGATACTACCCATGCAGAAATCGATGGCAGGTAGAAGGCAGTGGGAAAGGGCAAGTTAATCTCTCAATTATTTTTCATAAATATTTTGTTACAAGTTATGCAACTTGAGCAAGACTCTAGAAAGTTAAAGGCCTGAGCAGGTGTTGATGGAGCCTGGTAGGGCGCTAAAAGCTATAGGTATTCTTATGGTCCTTAGTTCGTAGAAACGGCAAGTTGGAAGTTGAAAGCAAGTGGCAGCGAGCCCATCTCTCAGTAAATCTTGCTGGACAGGCCCACGGCTGTACAGGGCAGACAGAGCACCCCCTAGTCGAGACAGGTCTCCAGCAGTACATTGTCGCCAGCCGAACGCTGGGCTGGGATGACGGACTGAAGGGACGCATCTACACAGAGGGGTAGTAGACTGGGAATTGTGTGCTGTGCAACGCGTAATAAAAATTTATATATATACTGCAAATAGGGCTGTGATCCACTTCCATGGGCCACCTCGGTCGTAGAAGAAACTCTGGCGTCTGAGAAACGTTGACAGATAGAATCATTATGACACCTCATAGCTAGAACTAGATTAGATAGCTAGAATTAGGTAAAGATCTTTAAGATTGTATCTGTTCACTTGTTGTTGCGGGAAATGAGGCGACTTAGGAGAAAAGTATTTTCTCCCTCCCCGAAAACTTAAAATGGCCAGTAACTGGCAGTTTCTTTTTTTCCAGAGATGCAGGGTTCTTAACTCTTGCGCTGGTTGGACATGAGTTTGTGCTCTCCTGTAGGAGGGGAGATTTAGCGACTCTAAAGCCCTGTGACTGGCTTAATGCGGGGTGAAGGCGGTGTCGGTCGTGCACCTTGCGGAAAAATGGAATTTTTTTAACTGCAGAGGTGCGAGCACTAGGGCTCTAGACTTCGGTCTGGAAGCAACTTCTCGTCGAAGCTCTGGCATGTTTGGTTGGTACTTTGGACCCCTCCTAAGGCTGACTTCACTTGCGAGTAATTAGACTGGGGAGCTGGTGGTGAAGATCGTACTGTACCGACAGTGTGACTTCAAACGCTTATTCATTTTTGGTTTACCAGTCTTTACGTTTGTCATACTTGTGCGCTCTGTTGTATAAGTGAGCCAAATTGGTCCTTGGTACTACCAGCGAACGGGTGCCTCACACACTGAAATGTACCATGATGTCACGGCTCGAGTGGAGAGTAAATGGCGATCCGTGTGCCTGATAGCTAGATCGCGAGATTTTGCATTTCTTTCGTGGCTGCGATCGATTCAAAGGTGCCGCAAAGGATTCGCCAGCTGCAGGTTACATCGCTGCACGAAGCAAACAGTGTAAAGTACTGCTGCTTCGGCCCTGTCTGGGCGTACAAATCCCTATCACCACTTGCTCTCAGCTGCCCCCATGAAGACTTCTGTAGATCATCGATTACAGTCTGTTCAGCGTTAGATCAATTCAGATTGTGTTATACACATTTTTAGGGCCATTGTGGTCTTAAACCACCCCTTAGTTGCTAATGATATTCTACCAGCATTTGTTTACCTTTAATTATGGCTGTCTTTTTTTTTTTTTTTTTTTTTTTGAAAGAAATGTTGTCAGTACACTAAATTTTTGTTACATTCTCAACCAAATCATCACTTTTATATGGTCACTCCAAGTCTTAACTTTCATTGTGGCGTACCATCCCAGGTTATCCTTTATTGTGTACTATCCTGTCATGACAAATTTCATTGTGTACGACCCTGCCAAGGTAACTTTCATTGTGTACCACCCTGCCAGGTTCTCAATCAATCTTATTTTTATACAGCCCACAAACGGCTTCACTTTCAGTGTCTTTAATGAAGTGGTTTCCATTGCCTTCTGGATCCTCTTGCCGTTGATCATTGCAGATTCTTCCGCCTATAGGAGCAGTTTCCCACCCCAAGGAGAAGAGACTGCAGTGAACCTCTGTCCACTCCTCCACCCTCGATGACAAGGCCGTCGGCAGAAAGAGGATGACTTCTTATGCCGAAAGTCTTCGGCAGCCAATACTGATTATTCAAACGATGACGGGTTTCGAACCCGGGACCGAGGACATTTTGATTACTAATCAAAGACCGTACCCCTAGAGCACAGGTCACAGTACCAATGGACAAACTTCAATAGGATTGTGCAATACTCTTCAGAACGATATGTGCTGAGCAAAGTTGTGAGGGACGGAGAAGACCTCCTCCCTCTCGGTGGTTCAGCGACAGGTGTATTAGAAATCTGCCATGCAAGTAAAGGGTGCTTCGCTGTCAATTTAAACGTAACCAGAACTTCACAGTTAAACAAAACTTTAACGAAGTCGAAACTACCGAAAGAAGATGCATGCTTAAAGTAAATTCGAAAAAAAATATGTCTACCGACTTCAAAACAGAATGCAAGAAGTGCTGGTATCATGTTAATCCAATAAAAATCGAAGCCATCAATCCAGATAGTCTATGAAATCTAAGACGATAATGGCATCGAAATGAAGGCCGGCACAGGAAAATACGAAATGTTAAACGCTCTTTTCAAAAACCGTTTCACAGAGGAAGATGGTATTGTAGTGCCTCCTCTAAATCGTTGCACGATCGAGAAAATGGTTAAAATCAAAATGAGAAACCATGGAACAGAAAAGCAACTGAAATGCTTCAATAGACCGAAGGCACTGTCGTGATACAAATACGAGGGACAACGTGCATGCTCATTTAACTGTAGACATAAATCTCTGATGTCGGGCAGTTGACAAATTTCGGAATTTTTTCTTTACCCGCTTATTATGATATTTCTGGAGACAAAAAATCTACTCAGTAGGAATCAACATTGGTTCCGAAAAGAACGATCGTGTGAAAGCTATCTCGCTATGTTTGTCCTCGAGCAACAGAAGGCGGTCGACACCGGCGCTCAAATAAATGCCATGTTACTTGAATTCCGTATGGCATTCGATACAGTTCCGCACTGCCGTCTAATGAATACAGTACGAGTGTACGGAACATCAGACCAACTGTGTTTCTGACAAACAGAACACAGCATGTAATTTTCAACAGAGAGAAGTCATCAAATGTAGGGCGTAGACAATTCAGAAGATACGTGAGAGTCTTCGCGGATGATTCAGTTGTACACAAAAAAGTCACAACGCTAAAAAATTATAGGGAAATGCAGGAAGACTTTTGAAGGAACGACTATTGGTACAGATAATGTCAACTGATTCTGTATAAACAAATGTCACGAACTACGTGTATACAGAGAGGAATACCCACTATTATATGACTACACGATTGCAGAACAATCACTGGAAACAATTACTTCCATAAAATATCTAGGAGTGCACGTGTGGAGAGGTATGAAGTGGAATGAGTATACAGAACTAATCGCAGGAATCATAGATGCCAGACCGAGATTCGTTGCGAGAATCCTCAAGAAAGGTAGTCCATCATCAAGGGAGGTAGCTTACATAACCCTCAATCGACCAATACTGGAGTATTGCTCGTCAATGTGGTCTCTATACCAGATGAGTTGATCCAGGAAACAGTGAAGATCCAAAGAAGAGCAGCACTTTTCGTTATATGTTCAATTACTAAGCACGAAAGCGTCACAGAGATGATCAAACAATGGCAGCAACAGAAGCTGCAAGATAGGCATTCTGCATCACGGTGTGGTTTACTGTTAAAATTTCGAAATCTATGTTCGTAGAACAGTCTACAAATACGTTGCTTCCTCGAAATATACGTCGCGAAAAGGTTCTGAAGATAAAATTAGGCGGATTGAAGGCCACATGGAGGCGTACTGGCATTTTTCTTCACGCGGAATGTTCGCGACTGGAACAGAAAGAGGGGAAGTGACAATGGTAAGCAAAGTACCCTCCGCCACACATCGCAGATAGCCTATGGAGCAGAGCTGTAGATGCAGAACTAGATTACTTCCTGAAACCAACGTCTGTTGTAATGACCACTGGGCTAATGGCAGAGGTTTTCGTTTATATGCAGTGTGCTCTTGATAATTAATAATAAGAGGAGGAGATATTGCTGGTTAACGTAACATCTGCCACACACCGTTGGCAGGCTTTGAAAGTCAAACTTAGATATGGGTAATTGTGAGAAACACTGCATGATCCACACAGTGTGAAATTTCGTTCTTGGGGGACAAGACTTCATCATTTCGTGTGAAAGTCGGCCGGTGTGGCCATGCGGTTCTAGACGGTTCAGTCTGGAACCGCTTTACCGCTACGATCGCATGTTCGAATCGTGCCTCGGGCATGTATGTGTGTGATGTCCTTTGGTTATTTAGGTTTAAGGAGTTCTAAGTTCTAGGGGACTGGTGACCTCAGTAGTCCCATAGTGCTCAGAGCCATTTGAACCGTTTCGTGTGAAAGCGAAGATGGTTGCAAAAGACCACTCCTGATTTTTAGGAAAGACGTTTTCAATCCGTTTAGTCTGTAAGTTTAAAAAAAAAAGGTACGAACATTTCGTAAATAAGACTTTTCACCATGTTTGCCTTAAGTTGTAACTGCTATTACATTTACAATATTTCCCATTGAATTTACTCAAACTTGTTGTTTACCGTGTTTCTTGAAGATGTTGAAAAAATCATCCAACCAGTTGCAGATCAAAGGTTTATTAGCCTTTGCCCTACATTTCGATATTTCAAAAAATATCTTTTTCAGAAGGAGTGGGACTTGTTACATCACATCTAATGTACCACCACGAGATATAACGAGGCCCACGCCTTCTGAAGAATATTCTTAGATATATCGAAACGTAGGTCAAGTCCTAATATACCTTTGTTTTGCAACTGGTTGGCTGATTTTTCAACGCCTTCAGATTCACACAGTTGCTGATTCTCAGCCACGTTTAAGATTTTGTAATACGTTTGACTAATTGATCCTGTGCTGAGACCTGTAGAATCGGAACCGTGATCCAGAAAGAAACTTTCACTCTGCACTGAAGTATGCGCTGGTATGATACTACCTGGCAAATGAAAACTGTGCACTAGACGGAGACTCGAACGCAGGACCTTCGCCTTTCGCGACTGAGTCTCATGCTGGAAACATCCCCCAGACTGCGACTTAATCATATCTCCTCAGCATCCTTTCTTCCAGAAGTGCTCGTCATGCAAGTTTCGCAGGAGAGTTAAAGTGAAGTTTGAAAGGTATGAGGTGAGGTAGTGGTGGAATTAAAGCTGTGAGGACGGGTCGTGCTCAGGTAGCGCAGTCGATAGAATACTTTCTCACAAAAGGCAAAGTCCCGATTTCGAGTGTTGGTCCGGAATACAGTTTCAATCAGATTCTAACATTCTAAACCATGACGTCCGTGAAATGGGAGACAGTCATTCCAGCGAAATATTTCGGTAAATGGAAGCTGCTGTGTCGTGCAACAAGGTGACACTCGCTGTATCGTCATCACCTATTGGGTGTTTTGTTGAACTCGTGAAACGACTGGAAAATAAATTTCTCGTTCCGTTTTGGCTGTCCATAGCATTGCCGTACAAGGAATCGTTGTCGATTCTGACCTCTGATTGGCTAGCTTTCGATAACAGAGATGCGAGAACAAAATGATGCAATGAAGTGGAAACCCAGTGAGGATGAAAGCGCATGGAGAAATACTTTAAGTGCGACACATTTTGTAAATAGTATGTTATATTTTGCCAGTATGTGATTACTATTCAGATAGGGGTACGCATTCTGGAAGGGAAGCTGTCGTGATAAATAAAAAGTGTGTTAGCATCGATAAAAAAATGTACCGATTTTCAGTGCCAGTAACTAAACAGTCATTGAATTTGTAGCGAGCCAATTTGCAGTCACAGTGTGTGTCATCATAGGACATATTGCCGTGTGAAATTTTTGAGAATTACAACGAGCCCACATCACTTCTTTGTCAGTAGTGATGACTAGAAATTTTGCGTGGTTGCCTTTCTATCATTAACGCTTCTGCTACACATATTTTTCCACTCGACCTATTGTGCAGCTTGTATGTGTTCTATGATTCTCGAGGATACAAGTCTCTACAAAAGCAGCGAACGAGAGTGGTGTTTGTTTCGGCTCTTGCAGGTCTGAAATTTCTTCCAATATGTGTACTTGCATCGGTCGTGAGATCAAGGGTTTATGGGCGACGATGTGGCAGTCCAGATACCGTACAGCCAGCCTGTGCTGCTTACACTGGTGCTCGCACGGGAAACACGGACCGCGTCTACCAACAGTGTATGTTGCGGTGCATCAGCCCTAGTCAGAAGGTTGTACTGACCTCTTTTCCATTTGTACTACGCCAGTTCCACTGACGTAATTTTGTATGTTACTCTCTGGTTGCCGTAACCGTCGTCAGAATAGACTCATCTCATTCCACTCACAAAGATACCGCCTTTTGCTGTCTAGTTCACCGCTGAGTGTGTGCGCCTGAGGGCCCTCGTATTCTTCCTCTCCCGCAAATGCATTCAGCACTTGCCTGGTGAACTCGGCGCGTTGTTACATTAAGCGCGTAAGTTAGTTCAACCTCCCACGGAGCGCACATAATCGCCGACGACACACTCGCTACTTGGCATTGCATAAGCGTCTCTCCTTGCATGTAATACGTCTTCCACATGCGTAGCCTTCTGTGTGCCGCACGTGTGGTTGCCACTGCAAATTTCTAATTTTCCTAAATATTGTGGAAATATATGCGAGTGTGAATGCAGCCTGGTAGCTCAAAAATGGCTCTGCGCACTATGGGACTTAACATCCATGGTCATCAGTCCCCTAGAACTTAGAACTTCTTAAACCTAACTAACCTAAGGACAACACCCAGCCATCACGAGGCAGAGAAAATCCCTGACTCCGCCGGGAATCGAACCCGGGAACCCGGGCGTGGGATGCTAGAACGCTACCGCACGACCGCAGCTTGGTAGCGTTGCGAGTATCTGGCACAGGGGCGTTCAAAAGCTAATGCAAGACATTTTTTTCTTCAGCCAATTTTTGTTGAAAAATGCATTTGTTGTGGGACATCGTGGAATAGTCCCACCCAGCCGTTTTAGTTTCACGACGTTCCGATCGGTGACGGAGCCGTGCGTAGCCTTCAAAAAGGCGTCTGTAACGGGGGTGCGTTTCAAGCAGATAGCTGTCATTAATTTCTTTTGGCGGAAAAGCAGAGCATCACAAATATTCATAAGCACTTGCAGAATGTCTACGGAAACCTGGCAGTGAACAAAAGCTCGCAGAGTGGTTGGGCGACGCTTCTGTCATCATTGCTACAAGGTCGCGCAACCCTGTCCGATGCCCACCTGTTCGCTCGCAGCACACAGCTGTGACTCGTGCAATGCTGGAACAGGCGGACACTCTCATTCGAAGTGATTGACAGATCGTAATTAATACCGTCGCTGCTCAACTGGACTTCTCCCTTGGTGTAACTGACACACTCGTCCACCAGTTGACATAGTCAAAGCTCCGTGACAGTTGGGTCCCACGTCACCTAACAGGAGATAATAAAAAGGAACGAAGGACCATCTGTGCGGAATTGAATGAGCGTTACGATGCTGTTGGTTATAATCTTTTGTCGAATATCATCACAGGCAATGACATATGGTTTCATGAATTCTAACCGGAAACAAAAAAAGCAATCCGGAGAGTGGTACCGAGCCACCTCTCCTCCCAAGTAGACGTTCAAAGTCGCACCTCAGTAAAATCATGGATACTTTCTTTAGGGACTGTTAAGCGGTTGTTCTGTTGATGGCCTCTCCCATGGCGCTAGGATTAACTTTGAAGCGTATTGTGCTACCCTCCGGAAATTGAGAAAAAGACTTCAGCGTGTTCGTCGCCGCAAAAGTGCAAACGAACTTCTCCTTCCCCATAACAACGCTAGGCCTCACTCTGGTCTGCGTACCGGAGAAGAGCTCACAAAACTGTTCTTTCTCATCCAGTCTACAGCCTAGATCTCATACCTTCTATCTGCCCAATGAAGGAAGTACAAAGCAATATCATTGCGTGGATGATGCGGAGGTTCTTGATGAAGAAAGAGGTTGGCTCAGACGTCGACCAGTAGAGTGGTACAAGGCGACATGTAGCTCCTTCCAGTTACGTGGCGTAAGGCCGTTTCGTTGACCTTAGATTATGTTGAAAAATAGGCTTTTGAACCAAAATAGTGGTGAAAAATATGATGCCAAAATGAAATTTTCACTCTGCAGCGGATTGTGCGCTTATCTGAAACCTCCTTGCATATTAAGTCTGTGTACCGTATCGAGACTTGAACTCGGCACCTTTTCCTTTCGCGGGCAGGTCCTCTACGATATAAGCAACATTCCGCTGCAGAGTGAAAATTTCATTCTGGAAACATCCCACTGGCTATGGCTAAACCATGTCTCCGCAATATCCTTTCTTCCAGGAGTGCTGGTTCTGCAAGGTTCGCAGGAGAGCTTCTGTCAAGTTTGGAAGATAGGAGACGAGGTACTGGCGGACCTGAAGCTGTGATGACGGGTCGTGAGTCATGCTCGGCTAGCTCAGCGCTTGCTCACCAAAGGCAAAGATCACGAGTACGAATGTCGGTCTGGCGCATAGTTTTAATCTGCCAGAAAGTAACAATATGGTGTATTGGAGTACGAAATAAAGTAAACCTTTTTTCAGAAAAAAAAATGTTGCATTGCTTACTGAACGCTCCACGAATATAAATGAACCAAAGACTAACGAGGAATCATACTAGCGACAGTACGGATCTCAAATGGGGAAATTCATTGACAAAAGGTGACTTTTACAAGAGCAAACTGTCCTCTGTACAGTCGAAAACAGCGGAGCTGGTCAACTGTGCCTGCTGCCGTTGCGAGCGTCTATGGGAAGTGGTTGACCGTCGATGCAACCACGAGTAGGCGACAAGACGTGTGAAGGCCACAGCACATTCACAACTTGAGATCGTCACCTGCCTGCTTTACACAAACCTCCGATCTCAACGTTTTGCATGTGGCAGATCTTACAAAAGATTACAGTGCGGGTGCAGACAAAGCGATTCTCACGCACGTCATTCAGATTACATTATTGAACACGGGGCTTCGCTGTAGACGATCCCTTCTTATTCCAACTACAATCATAGGAAACGTGTCTCCAGGCAGGATGATTCACGAGTCTTGTCAATGGATGGTTGTATCTGGACAGGAGTCATGCAGACGAAGACTGCGCGAAGTATGCAGAGCGCCACAGACAGTGCCGGTGGGACACCACTAATGTTTTTTACGTAACTGTTTTTCCTACTGGTCTGTATTTACTGATATGTTTCTACATTTAGAGCTGGCTGCCATTCATACATCAATTAGAGATTTAGTCTAAGTCAGCTTGTATCCTCCTACAGTCACTCAAGGCCGACACATTCCGGTGCACCACAGCATCATCAGCGAACAGCCGCAGATTGCTGCTCACCCTGTGGGAGATTCCAATCATGAAGTAAATGTCGCTAAGAGACAGTGTAATGTGGGTGAAAGTGTCACGTGGGAATAAACCGATTATCAGGATTCCCTCAACATCACTTATAAGCAATATGATCGAGAATGCTCGAATTTACACACGTTGGGGACGTCTAATGTTGTAATTAGAAACCATGATCACTTGAAGTGAAACAGTTTATCTCCTGACTAGTTTAGACAGTAAATAGTTGTAATCTTCAATTTCTCAGATCTGTAACGCAGCGACTGAATAATGTTAGTGTTGTAATGTACAGGATGCAATAAGAGTTACACAGAACTAACCATATTATCTGAATAACAGGAATTACATATATGTCAGAAATACAACTACACATGCTGATAACATACTCCAGTTACGGTGATACAGTTCCACTGATTTGTCAAATATATAAAACATGCTAAATAAAATATACAAAGCTTCAATAAGGAGTCAGGAGCAGAAGCAGGTAATTCACGAACATGTTTCATCGACGACTACTCAGGGAGGCTAAGCCGTTGTACGTTAGAAACAATGTTAATTGTTTACATGCTTGGTCGCCAGGCGACGCCAACGCATTATGGGTACGACGTGTATCCGATTATTTCGAAAATTCTATCCATTGATTTACATAATTTTTTTCAAACCGCGCCACACAATAAAACTACAGACAGGAAGTAGTTCCATCTGGTCAGTAAACAAGCACAAAACAAATACATATGGAAGCTTAGGGCGGAATAGATTATAGATATCTGTGAGTATATATACGGGTATTACACGTAGATGATGGCAGGTTAATACCTACAATAAGACGGATTATTACCTTATGTAATTGACAGTCACTAAATGGAAGCATAGAAACATAGCTTGGTACTAGGCACATAGAGTAATATAACAATTATAAAGTGGGGACTAAAAAAACATCTGGATAAGATTGGATTCGTAAGAAAAATTATGAGCAGTAGGTGGTACCCTCGTACGGTAAATATCCTAAAGAATCCATCAGCCCAGAGAGGGGAAGGGAGGACGGGATGTAAGGGTTGGGAGAGGGGGAAGGGGAAGAAGAAAACAGGTTTAAGAGAACCAGTGACATAAGAAAACTACAGACCAGGAGTCCCAACTAAAAGGTAAACAGTAACATACCTCAAAATATAACTTAAGTTGTCCACAAATGGTCTTATAGTGAGTCTACATTGATATATGTTTAGCTAAATCTATGATTACATAAATAATAGATACATAATGCTGTATAACAGCTATAGAAACGATCTTACAAAACAGCTGGATAATATTGTATACGTGAGAAAATTATAAACAGTGCGTTGTTCTTTTGTAAGGTAAGCAAAGTAGGGTGTTGAAGAGGGAGTGGGCGAGGTGACATAAGAGGGATGAGGCAATAGTGCAGAGTGAGAAAAGGACGTGGTTGAAAGAAAGGTATTTTTGGGGGGTAGTAGCTCATTAAACTCTATACATACAAAAAAATGTTTTTCAGGCGTTATATCAAGCGCCGGTACGTCGGCTTGGAATATTATAGCAGAGAGGGCAGTGAGACGACGTCAGCCTATAGTACGCTGACTAAGACGACACCAAGACGGGTTCGGCATCCATACGAAGGGAATATCAGAGCCACGCGTAGTCGCGGCCGCTGTAGAACACAAGCCGTCATACAAAAGCCCCTGCAGTGATTTAGAAACTGTATTATTTGCTTGCACTGAAATTGTATATATCGAAGCACATTGATTATTTACATGTCGCCGTTTGCATGCGACCCACCTTTGTGGATACGCCAAGTTCAATGGAGTTCGTTTCAGTAAGCTAAATACTGTCAGTTTGCCGACCGAAGTGGCCGAGCGGTTCTAGCGCTACGGTCGCGGGTTCGAATCTTGCCTCGAGCATGGATGTGTGTAATGTCCTTAGGTTAATTAGGTTTAAGCAGTTCTAAGTTCTAGGGGCCTGATGACTAAAGTAGTTAAGGCCCATAGTGCTCAGATCCATTTTTGAACCACTGGCACTTTAAAGTTACTGAAATAACCCCATTAATACGATTTGATCCAATTGTCTAGCGATCCGAGAAAACAGCTTCCTATGCATCTTATATTAGACGACTGGGCAGGATCCTACAAGTATAATATGACTTAACAGTCGAAAATAAGGTACCAAAAATACTGGTTGTCCATAACATATTTAGAATTTCCTATACACAGTTTCATTTCAGAATAAAATCACAGATTTTGGTATAATAACCCACTGTAAACACGATAATCAGTTGAAGTGTTATGATGATTGCATCCTAGCTTAAAAAGGAATCCACCAGTGCAGCCTTTTATCTATTATAAAAAGGAACAGCATTTAACAAACTATAGTTGTAGAATCTGAGCTTAATAAGGAAGCACACATGAGGGCAATCTTAGGGATAGATCACGTTATTGAAATAATCTGTAAGATTAAAGAGTAGGAATGGAGGAGGGTGGGATAGCCTGACTTTCGTTCCCTATAATAATAGGCAACGGATTCCTAAAACTATCAAAAGATAATACCAATCGAAAAGATATTACGGTGTCAGTAATCTATGGGAAACACAAAATGGTCCCATGATGATCTTGGCTTTTAATACTATAAATTAATGCTTGGAATGATATTCCAAATGCATCTGCGTGTAAACGCCACCATTCAATATATAGTGTGTAATATTTCAAATTAACATTACGTCCCTTTGTATTCCACCAAATGCCAACCGATATTACTTCTTTTCATTCCCGAATTCTGTCGATAATCGCTTGCTCATACTGTCTAAATATTTTAGAATTTTTGTGAATTTGTCATTCGTGCCACGTCTTGTTTTCCGCCCGCTCAACCAGCGGCGGTAGCGCTGTTCTCGAGCTAGCACTTGGATAGGGAGGCGCTATCGGTAGTGTTTGTACCGCTGCTGGCGCCGTTCCGAGCATGAGAGATTCAGCGCGAGATGGAGTCTTGGCAAAACTGGTAGTCAGGTTTTGGATATACCAGTAGGCCAGCCGGAAAATGCAGTGGTGTCTCGGACGGCGAGCGATGACGTGCGGTGGAGTTCATTTCGATAGCAGCAAGGTATGGCTATCCAGGGTTGTCTTGCGGACAGTAGGGGATGTTCCTGATGTCTTCCAAGCAGTCTGGTATTTTCCCGCGGAGGATTCGGTGAAGTCAGCTGGTGGAGAGCCAGGAACGAGATGCTATCTACAAGCTAGTACACCAAGGAGCTGTTTACTGGACCACAATAATTGTAACAGTGGTCTGCGGCCACTGTGTGGACATAAAAACCCACTGGCTCGGTTTGTGTCCTTTCCTGGGCCACACATCAGATCCAGTGGGGACACAGAGAGGGGTCTTCAGACTAGGAAAAAGAACTGTTTGCTGCAGTGGTCGACAGCAGTATTTGACCATTCGAATAATGTAACACAGATTACAGTATTGAGTATAGGCTGCGCATTAAGTGTATAAGATGTTGAGTAGTATTACCTTAGGTGCAACCACAACGAAGAGGTATCTATTGAGAGGCCAGACAAACATGTGGTTCCAGAAGAGGGGCAGCAGCCTTTTCAATAGTTGCAGGGACAACAGCCTGGATGGTTGATTGATATCGCCTTGTAACATCAAGCAATAGGATCTTCCTGTGCTGGTACTGTGAACGGCTGAAAGCAAGGGGAAAATACAGACATAATTTATCTCGCGGGTATGCAGCTCAACTGCACGGTTAAATGATGATGGCATTCTCTTACGCAAAATATTGCAGAGGCAAAATAGTCCCCCATTTGGATCTCTGGGCGGAAAATTCTCTAGAGGACGTCGTTATCAAGAGAAACAAAACCGGCGTTCTACGGATCTGAATGTCAGTTCCCGGAATCGTGGAGGAAGGTTGGAAAATTTAAAAAGGGAAATGGATAGGTTAAATTTAGATATACTTGGAATTAGTGAAGTTCGGTGGTAAGGTGAACAAGGGCTATAAATACAAAACCAAATATGGGTAATGCAGGAGTAGGTTTAATAATGAATAAAAAAGAAAACAGGAAACCGGATAAGCTGCTACATACAAAACCCACACCCACCAAAGTAGTACAAGCTTATACGAAAACTAGCTCCGCAAATGTGGAAGATATTGAGGAACTGTGTGAAAAGATAGAAGAAATTATTCAGAGAGCTAAGGGAACCGAAAATTTAATAGTTATGGGGGATTAGAATTCGATAATAGGAAATGGAAGAGAAGCAAAAGTGTAGGTGAATAGGGCTGGATGAAGGGAATGAAAGTGAAAGTCGCCTTGTAGAATTTTGCACAGGGTATAATTTAATATTAGGTATCACTTGGTTTAAGAATCTTGAGAGAAGGTTGTAGACATGGAAGAGAGCTGAAGATACCGGAAGGTTTAAAATGATTATAGAGTGGCTAGACAGAAACTGTTGAAACTGATTTTAGTTTGTAAGACAATTCCAAGGACAGATGTAGACTCTGACCACAATTTATTGGTTATGGACTGGAGAATAATACTCATGACACTGCAAAAGGGCAGGAACTTGAGGAGATGGGGACCTGGATAAACTGAAAGAACCAGAGGCTGTAGAGGGTTTGAGAGGGAGCATTAGGGAACGATTGACAAGAACAAGGGAAAAGAATACAGTAGAAGAAGAATGGGTAGTTTCGAGAGATGAAATAGTTAGGGCAGCAGAGGATTAAGTACGTAAAAAGACGAGGGCTAGTAGAACTCTTGGGTGACATAAGAATTATTGAATTTGATATAAAAATACAACTAATGAAGCAGCCGCAAAGAAATACAAACGTCTAAAAAAATGAGATCGACAGGAAGTGCAAAATGGCTTAGCAGGAATGGCTAGATGACAAATGTATGGATATAGTGGCTTATATCACGAAGATCAAAGTAGATACTGCCTTCATGTATATTAAGGAGACCTTTAGATAAAAGAGAAACACCTGTATGAATGTCAAGAGCTTACATGGAAAACCATTCCTAAGCAAAGAAGAGAAACTAGAAACGTGCAAGGAGAATATAGAGGGTCTATAAAAAGGAAATGTACTTAAGGGTAATATTATATAAATAGAGGTTGACATAGAGGAAGATGAGAAAAAAGATATGATGCTGCGTGAAGAACGTCTCAAAGAACTGTCGACTTAAGTCGAAACAAAGCCCTGACAGTAGTCAACATTTGTGTAAAGCTACTAATAGCTTTAGGATAGCCGGCCATGATAATACTCTTCCATTTGGTGAGCAAGGGGGGATGTGATAGGCAAAATACCTTCAGACTTCAAGAAGAATGTAATAATAACCAATCCCAAAGGAAGTAGGTGTTGAGAGGTGTGAAAATTACCGAACAATGTTTGATAACTAACGACTGCGAAATACTAACAACGCCAATCATTTACAAAAGAATGGAAATACTGGTAGAAGCGGATGTAGGGGAAGATCACTTTGGATTCCGGAGAAATGTAGGAACACACGAGACATTACTAACCCGATGATTTCTCATAAGAGCTAGGTCAAGGAAGGGCAAAACTATGCTTATAGCATTTGTAGACTTAGAGAAAGCTTTTGACAATGTTCACTGGAATACTCTCTTTGAAAATCTAAATATGGCAGGGGTAAAATACAAAGACCAATGGCCAATTAAAATTCGTACAGAAACCAGGTTGCAGTTATACTAATCAAGGGACACGAAAGGGAAGAAGTGGTTGAGAAGGAAGTGAGACAAGGTTGTTGCATATCACCGATGTTATTCAGTCTGTATATTGAGGAAGTGGTAAAGGAAACAAAAGAAAAATTAAGAGTAGGAATTACAGTTCAGCGAAAAGGAAAAAAAAAAGTTTGAGGTTGGCCGTTGACATTGTAATTCTGTCAGAGATAGCAAAGGACTAGGGACAGCACTTGAAAGGAATGGATGACATCCTAAAAGAGGGACATGAGATGAATGTCAACAAAAGCGAATTGAGAATAATGTAACGTATTCGAACTAAACTAGATGATGCTGATGGAATTCGTTTCGGAAATGACACAGTTATAGTATTTAAATCAGTTTTGCTATTTTGGAAGCAAAACAACTGATTATGGTTGGTGTCATGAGGATATAAAATGTAGTCTGGCAGTGGCAGGAAAAGCATTTCTGAGGTAGAAAAATTTTTACTTTCAACATTTCAGCCCAGTCAGCAATCATGATAATCTAATATATCAGAAACTATCAGCCTCGACTTCGGTAATGAAACCAACCTTTACCTAGGTTTCAGCCCAAATAATTGAGCCTTCGTCAGAAGATACACCTGAATCTATAATTTGTCTAAGAGGTCATGGCCTAGAAATAAAACTACACTCCTGGAAATGGAAAAAAGAACACATTGACACCGGTGTGTCAGACCCACCATACTTGCTCCGGACACTGCGAGAGAGCTGTACAAGCAATGATCACACGCACGGCACAGCGGACACACCAGGAACCGCGGTGTTGGCCGTCGAATGGCGCTAGCTGCGCAGCATTTGTGCACCGCCGCCGTCAGTGTCAGCCAGTTTGCCGTGGCATACGGAGCTCCATCGCAGTCTTTAACACTGGTAGCATGCCGCGACAGCGTGGACGTGAACCGTATGTGCAATTGACGGACTTTGAGCGAGGGCGTATAGTGGGCATGCGGGAGGCCGGGTGGACGTACCGCCGAATTGCTCAACACGTGGGGCGTGAGGTCTCCACAGTACATCGATGTTGTCGCTAGTGGTCGGCGGAAGGTGCACGTGCCCGTCGACCTGGGACCGGACCGCAGCGACGCACGGATGCACGCCAAGACCGTAGGATCCCACGCAGTGCCGTAGGGGACCGCACCGCCACTTCCCAGCAAATTAGGGACACTGTTGCTCCTGGGGTATCGGCAAGGACCATTCCCAACCGTCTCCATGAAGCTGGGCGACGGTCCCGCACACCGTTAGGCCGTCTTCCGCTCACGCCCCAACATCGTGCAGCCCGCCTCCAGTGGTGTCGCGACAGGCGTGAATGGAGGGACGAATGGAGACGTGTCGTCTTCAGCGATGAGAGTCGCTTCTGCCTTGGTGCCAATGATGGTCATATGCGTGTTTGGCGCCGTGCAGGTGAGCGCCACAATCAGGACTGCATACGACCGAGGCACACAGGGCCAACACCCGGCATCATGGTGTGGGGAGCGATCTCCTACACTGGCCGTACACCTCTGGTGATCGTCGAGGGGACACTGAATAGTGCAGGGTACATCCAAACCGTCATCCAACCCATCGTTCTACCATTCCTAGACCGGCAAGGGAACTTGCTGTTCCAACAGGACAATGCACGTCCGCATGTATCCCGTGCCACCCAACGTGCTCTAGAAGGTGTAAGTCAACTACCCTGGCCAGCAAGATCTCCGGATCTGTCCTCCATTGTGCATGTTTGGGACTGGATGAAGCGTCGTCTCACGCGGTCTGCACGTCCAGCACGAACGCTGGTCCAACTGAGGCGCCAGGTGGAAATGGCATGGCAAGCCGTTCCACAGGACTACATCCAGCATCTCTACGATCGTCTCCATGGGAGAATAGCAGCCTGCATTGCTGCGAAAGTTGGATATACACTGTACTAGTGCCGACATTGTGCATGCTCTGTTGTCTGTGTCTATGTGCCTGTGGTTCTGTCAGTGTGATCATGTGATGTATCTGACCCCAGGAATGTGTCAATAAAGTTTCCCCTTCCTGGGACAATGAATTCACGGTGTTCTTATTTCAATTTCCAGGAGTGTAAAACAGCCTGAATAGGTGTAGTCATAATTTAAAAATGCGGTACATAAGTACTAAGTCAACACCAAGACTTAACTTTTTAGCTTTGACGTGCGCCTCATCTCCATTGACGCCGTGCGGTGGGCCTCGGGAGCTCATGTGAAACATTTTGATCACCCGTTATACACAGTAATGGAGGAGTTTATGTTTTGCCAGTTGTCTTGGAAAATAGTTACGGTAGAAAGGAAAGACTTTAAATTCATCAAAACATCGACTTTCGGATTCGTCTGAATTTTTTACTGCACTCACAAATTAACAAACAGAAGAAGTTTCAATCTGTGCCACGTCATACGTTGGCTCTGATGTTATCCGACAGTATCGTCTTCACTACAGTACCTTCTGAAGAAAATTCAGAATCGAACATTGGCATGATTGCAGTATTTTTAAGAAGCAAAATAAAACTATAACTGAATCATTTATCATAGATTTGTCCTCATTTATGCAGTAGAGTACCTGTGTCAATCGGTGTTGAAAAGTAGATTATATAGCATGCAGCAAATAAAAGAGTTAAGGAGAACAGAGTTCCAGGGTGCAAAGCAACGCAGCAGGGGAAAGAACAGTACTAACCTGACTACAGCAGATGCTGAAAGTGACCACCATTCATCTCTTGGCGATTTTGGGCGCCGGTCAGAAAGTTACTGGCAGGGGATCGAAGCTGGAATACTGGAATTGCTTCAGTCTTATCCGAAGTGTTCTGCTGCAGTTCTTGAAGACTGTGAGGGTTGTTATCGTACATCTTAGACTTACGTTGTCCCCACACTAAGTAATCGCACACTGACAGATCAGGTGACCTGGATAGTCAGCTAGACAAATCTGCTGACATCTCTGTCAGGTGTGAAGACTGTGTACATGTGTTCCAAGATTATGCCAGCTGTATGGCCACTTGCCCTATTTTGTTGTACGTAACTGTAAGTTTCTTCCCCCTTTGTTAATCCTGCTGCCACAAAAGGTTTCACATTGTTGGCAGTGTGACGCCCCGAAGTCAGCGTCTGGTGAAAGAAGTTTTGCTATCACTTTAACTCCATTAAACTTCTCAGCAAACAATTGACCATACCGTTTCCACGACTCTGTTGTCACGTAACTCTCCACAGTGGACACCCACTGCTCCACTCTTAGTACCATCGTCGCGTTTGCACTTATACTGACACAGTCCGCACTTCGGTCTGAACTGGTGTGGTTCACGTGGCGGGCGCACAAATGATGCGCGCGCCGCGAGGTATGGTTATATGCATACATTCACATCCAATCGTATCACTCATCCGGGCCGCTTTTATTTGCCTCGTTCTGTATTTCTCAGTAGATGAAAGGTCACTTAACTTGTCCTCCGACTGCTATACATTCCACTGTAAATATATTAGAACTGTTTGCGTAATCGCTTTGTAACATAATTAAATATTGCTATTAAAATGCGGTACTTCTTTTTTGTTGAGAGACTACACATTTCTAAAATGTTTTCACGGATGATATGGTGACGGTGAAGGGATTGGCCGCAGCTGGGCGGTTGGACGGACGTTCAAATCTGTTCGTGACAGAGTTGAACAGTCACAGGTACAGTAATCACATTTGCGCTGTTTAAATTCTCTATCTCGAGCGAGGAATGGAGTGGTCTGTACTCAGTAAATGACATGCGCTCTACCGTGCAGTTGGTTTATCCAATAATCGGCGCTATGTCGGGAGCGCACTGCTCAACGAACGCCTACCGCGTGCGCCGCGACATCAGACAAAATGATGCGTAGGCGCTACAGCAACCAGCGACGCACGCCAAAGAAATAATACGCTTTGCAGGTTGCAGCACTGCCAGGGGCCTACAATCATCCTTCGGTAGCTACGGCTGTTAGCACATACTCGATTCACGTATCGTGGCGTTCAGTACACTCTAATGGATGGATTCTTTTCTCATCCGTCCCATTTTTAGGATTTTGTACCTCATCCAATGAAAACGGAATCCTTAAAGGACCACTTTGTTCTCCAGCTCTCTGTCTGTCTGCCTCTCTGACCCCTTTCGCAGGAAAGGGTAAAGGTATCAAGCTCAAATTCGTGTTATGTAGTCTACGTTACTGTGATGGCGTAATACTTGGATTCTAAGTTAATGCAACCAAAAGATACAGCTATTTATGTTACATGTCTTGATACTCGCTAACTCATTTATCATAGCCTAAAGGGTACTTCCCCTTTTCTGACGGAGTACTTTGAAAAAGTTCAAACGAAGGCAGTACGTTTTGTATTATCGCGAAATATGGGAGAGGATGTCACAGAAATGATACAGTATTTGGGCGGAAATCATTAAAGGAAAGGCGCTTTTCGTTGCGACGGAATCTTCTCACGAAATTCAAAACACCAACTTTCTCCTCCGGACGCGAAAATATTTTGTTGCCACCGACCTACATAGGGAGGAACGAGCACCACGATAAAATAAGGGAAATCACAGCTGGTACGGAAAGATGTAGGTGTTCATTCTTTCCGCACGCTATACGAGATCAGAATAATAGAGAATTGGGAAGGTGGTTCGATGAACCCTCAGCCAGGCACTTAAATGTGACTTGCAGAATATCCATGTAGATGTATATGAGTCATAAAACTCGTCGAGAAGCAAGCTTTCACACACACACTCACTCACACACACACACACACACACACACACATACACACACACACATTACATTCGGTCAAATACCAAGGTTTACGGTGTTTTGGCTGTGTATATCTAAGCTTCTAAGTCAATGCAACGAAAAGATAATGCCATACTATTCACATATTTTGATGCTTGCAAATTCTGTTATCAAAACATGTAGATGAACTACCTATCAAGGGCGTTCAGTAAGTAATGCAAAACACTTCTATTCTGAATACTAATGGGTTTTATTCAAGATCCCGGTATACTACATACTACATTATTTCCCGCTTCCCATAGATGTTCACGACAGTAGCACGTGAAAAGTCGATCAGCTCCACTGTTTTCGAGGTGCTCGTCTTCATGCAGCTCTTGTAAAATTCGGTTTTGTCAATGGATTTCCCCATATGAGATCCGTACAGTCGCTAGAATGTTTCCTCTTCAGTTTTTGGTTCATTTTTTAAGTAGATTCTTTTTATTCGGCATTGCAATATACCATGTTATTGTTCTGTTTGAGGCTTTCCCAGCGCTGCATCTGTTTGATAGGTTACGCCAGATAATACTGTAAAAACCGCACAATATTTCAGCGACACAACTGCCGCTATCTTCAGGTGCTACTGTCACGTCGCTGAGAAGCTCGCAATTTATATGTTGGCTTTGTAGAACAGCGCAGGCACCAGCAGGGGCATAACGTCATCCAAGACCAATCGTAAACGGCGTAGAGAAATAGAGTTCTCTGCTGGAGAAAAGGGTCGCTGTCTGCGGAAGCGCGCAGCGGGGCGGGAATATGCGGCCGGGAACACGGACCCACGGACCCCTTTCACGCGCGCGATGACGATATGCTGTATCCTGCAGTAAGTCCATCATCTTGCCAAAATAAGATGTAGCAGGCAGAAGAACAGTGGCGTTACCCTTGTCAGTTGGTAAAATTACTATATCACTGTCTTCTTTTAAAGAACGGAGCTCTCTTATTTCTTCAATGTATGACGTTCTGCTTCGGTGCAGGCATACGGGTTATTGATCTGCAAGCCTCTCACCTTATTTCTTCAGCAGCATCATTCGGAAGTTTTAAAACACCTTGTTCAACGGCACTGATGAGCTTCTTGTTGGGCAGGGTCTTCAGAGTAGGCGCAAAATTAAGTCCCTTTTCTAACACTGACATTGCAGCGTCACTCAGTGGTTTATCTGTAAGATTAAACACAGTTCGTCTGCTAAATTTCTCTTCCTGCAATGATCGATATTTAAGGCGTTGGAACTTAGAAGTTTGACGTACCATGATTTGCTGCCGCACCCAGTCCGAAAGCGCCCAAGTAGAGCTGTCCACCCACTCCCAGGAATCCTCTGACAGACATGACGAGATCTTCAGATGAAGTAAGAGCAGGTTTCTGGAGACTTGGTCTAATACTCGTCTAGTATAACGGATTCTTTCTCTCACCAGTGCCCTGTTTGCTCGTTGCTTAATTGTCCTGGCCGCTGCAGAGTCCACATAATGATTAAACTTGGCTAAAGTCGGTGTAGTTTGCTGATCCCGATATCTCAGTAAGAACGCGAGAGAGCACAACAGTCTCTCCCTTTTGTTGCGAAGTTTATCGAACTCACGTACTGTGTTAATCATCTCCTCCCCGACGAGACACCAGATGTGCTGTTTGAGGCTTTCCCGGCGCTGTATCTGCTTGATAGGTTTCCGGGAATTATCATACTATTGCCCACTCTTTTTGCTACAAAACCATATTTTGCAACATAACCTCCGTTTAACGCGACGGCCTCACGCCACCTTACTGGGAGGGCTTGCACGTCAGCATGATACTGCTCTTGTCGTAGACGTCGGGGCCGATGTTTTGATGCATCGATAACCTCTTTCATTGATCCAGAGAGGTGTTTCCAGATTCGGGCAATAGGGTGCATGATGAATAATAGTTCAATGAAATTTTGTCCTCTCCGGAGCGCAAACTTTTTTTTTGTGAGGCCTTGCTTTGTCATTGAGAAGCAGAAGTGCGTTAGCCTTTTGTGGCGGCGACCGCACTGAAGTTGTTTCTTAAATATCCTGAAGGTAGCACGATACACTTCAGAGTTGATCGTTGCCTCAAGAAAGGGGACGTCAAACAGAGCAAACACATCAGAGTCCCATAGGAACGTAGAAATGACTTTAGCTGCTGAGGATTCAGCTTCGTGTTTTTTCTTCTAAGGAGAGGTATTCATGTATTGCCGTTTTCATTCCCGTTCACAGTGAACAACCCATGCTTCTTCGACTGTGACGATGTTCAACAAAATAGTCACCATCAGCATCGTAACGTGCAAGCTGTTCCGTACAGCCGGTCCTTCGTTGTTCTTTACGGCATTCCGTTAGGGGGCGAGAAGCCCAGCGGCACCTACCTTTGATACTGGTGGACGAGTGTGTCAGTACTACCAACAGAGACGTCCATTTGAGCAGCAAAATATTGCATTGTGATTCGTCGCTCACCTCAAATGAGAGTGTTCGTATGTACCAACGTTGCAGGAGTCACAGCTATGGGTAGCCGGCCTCTGTGGCCGAGTGGTTCTAGGCGCTACAGTCTGGAACCGCGCGACCGCTAAGGTAGCAGGTTCGAATTCTGCCTCGGGCATGGATGTGTGTGGTGTTTTTAGTTAGGTTTAAGTAGTTCTAAGTTCTAGGGTGCTGATAACCTGCGATGTTAAGTGCCATAGTGCTCAGAGCCATTTGCACAGATGTGTGCGGTTGCCCAGCACGAGGAGGACGGGACAGGATTGAGTGACCTTGTTTTGAAGTTGACAGACTCCTCACCCGATGACTCGCCGTGCTTTTGTTCACTGCCAAGTTTTCTTAGACATTTCAGAAGCGCTTATGATTATCTGCTGGGCTCTGGTTTTCCGCTAATTGAAGACTCAATGGCAGCTCTCAGTTAGTAACGCATCTCTGTTACAGACGGCATTTTGAAAGTTACATATTGCGGCGCCACCTATTGGAATTTCAAGAATTTATACAAACTGAAGATATATTACACGATGTCCCACTACAAATTCCGCATTTTTTCGCCCAAATTAGGACAGGAAGAATGTGTAGCATTTCTTAATCAATGGTCCTCCTATGTACCTACACATACATGATGGGTCGGGTGGTCTAGCAGTAAAGCGCATGATGGGAAACCGCGACGTCGGCGGACCAAGTATCAGTAGTACCACGGATTTTTAATCCTTCTTTCTAACATAAGCTTCACCTTTCGGCCATATGAGGATTCGCCAGAATAAAAGAAAAACGTTGTTCGAATTAGCGTTAAATTGTAGGTCCCCTTCCCCGTTTTGGTAAGTGGGATACCTCAGACACACCGGAGTCTCTGAACTGGCATCCAATTGAAAGGCTTCCACCAGACCAGTGCGCCACATGAAATTGTTATTATTATTGTTATCTTTATACATAATTAAATTTATGCAGAACCCGCAGAGCACGAGTCCAAATCACAGTATCCCGCTTTGTTGTTAATTTTTTTTTTGCCTTTTGCTTAACAACAGCATAAATGGTGTATTGAGGATTATGATGGATATGCGTGTAGCATCTTTGATTAGTAATCAAAACGTCCTACGTTCCCGATTCGAACACCGCCACCGCTTACACTTTGAATGAAAATTATCAGCATTGGCGGCCGAAGACTTCCTCCATAAGAAGTCACCCTAATTCGGCCAATGGCCTTGTCAAACAAGGCGGAGGAAGGTTCAGAGGTTCAGTGTGCTCTCTTGTTCATGGGGCTTCGAAACTGCCCCAAATGGTGGAGAAATCAGCAATGATCAACGGCATGAGAATGAAGAAGCTAATGGAAGCCACTGAATTAATGACACATAACGTGTACCCAGAGGGCAAGTACCAGTGAAACGTCCCCTTAGAAAAATTATACAAGACTGTGCTTAAACTGACACATATTATTTTTAGCGCAACGCAATCTGACTTTCAAAAATCCCTACGAAAGAAGGGCCCTGACTAACATTAACCTATACCTTTCACAAATCACTTACCTCACCAAAAATCTTCGTTACTCGAACTACTGCAATACAGCGAGCGCCACTACTGCCAGCTAAATAAAAGATTCAAACTACGGAAGGCACTAACTACTGATAGGCATAGTTAGCGAATGAAAGATTTTAATAGAGAACAAACAATGTATTTACCTTAATAGTCATAATATATATAGCAGTTCATGACATCCATTCTTACAAATTTCAAACCTCCGCCATCTCTCTCCCCACATCCACCACCGCTGGCGGCTCACCTCCAACTGCGCAACTCTACGCGCTGGTAACATCCAACAGCCCAACACTACAATTGTTGACAACAATGTAAACTAGCCACAGACTGCACACAGCACAGCCAGTGATTTTCAGAGCGCTACGTGGCGTTACCAATATAAAAACGTAAACAGCCTACTTACACGAGGTATTGGAAAAGGTGCGGTGATGATCTCTCCATTGGCAAAATATTCCGGTCCCCATTCGGATCTGCAGGAGGGTACTGCCTAGGGGGAGGTTATCGTGAGAAACAAACAGAATAAACAACGAAAGGACCACGTTCTACGACTCCGGGCATGGAATGTTACAAGTTTGAACTTGGTAGAGAGGCTACAAAGTCTGAAAAGGGAAATGCGTTCTAGATTCAGCATAGGTCAGCGAAGTGAAATAGAAAGAAGACAGACATTTCTGTTCAAATGAGTATAAAGTAATATCAACAGCAGCAGAAAGCGATATACCGGAAGTAGGATTCGTTATGACTGGGATGGCCTACCATCGTACTCACAATGAGACCGGAGAAAGTTAAAATGAGATCTGCAATAAATTTGAGCTAGTGATAGCGATTATTCGGGTCAAAAATCACAATTGGAGGAGGTATGCTTGGTACAGGCCATAAGTTAAAGGAAGATTTCAGTTACATTTCATTATGCACAAGCAGAGATTCCGAAATCAGGTACTGGAATTTAAGGCGTACTCAAGAACAGATATATACTCATATCAATGTTTAATACCGATGAAGAGTAGACTGGAGTTTAAGAGAATAATGAGGAAGAATAAACATGCAAAGACGTGAAATACTCAAGTACTCAGGATAGAAGAGATACGCTTGAGGTTCTCGGAGCCTACAAGTAACGTCGTAAGGAATGGCCAACAGGCAGTTGAGTTGAAGAGGGATAGACTTTTGAGAAAGGGCAATCACAGAAAGTGTAAAGATAAAGATAGGTAGAAAGAAGGTAACCGCGAAGAAAGCACGGGTAACAGAAGAAGTAATTCAGTTGATCGACGAAAGAACGAGTAGTCTGAGTACAGAATATGAATTGTGAATAGATCGAATAAAGACGAAAGTAATGAGAGGTGGAAAAATGAGAACAGTGAGGAACTTAGCACCAGGTTTGGTGATCACGAAGTAGATGAAATTAAGAAATTCTGCAATCAAGGCAGAGAAATAACCAATCACGGACGGAGCAAAGACGACATACGGAGCAGACCAATACTGCCAACAAGTACACTCCTGGGCAAGAGAAGTCTACTAGTATCAAACATTGGCCTTAACTTTGGGAAGAGATATCTGAGAATGTACGTTTGGAGCACACCATTGTATGGTAGTGAAAGACTGACTGTGGAAAAACCAGAATAGAAGGGAATCAAAGCATTTGAGATGTGATGTGCAGAAGAATGAGGTGGTAATTAAAAGGAACGTCAGCGTTGGCCCCGATATTGATGTTTTATTGATGGCAGAATCGATTTTCGATCACATAGTGACCATCTCCAGTGCTGATATGTACAAATTAAACTCAGACACTGGTACCAAGTAATTAATAACCAAAACTGAGAAGCGATCACAATAACACAGCACTCCATGGAGTCGCCAATCAATAGAATGAGGATTATTGAAAAGGGAAGGAATGAGGAGTTTCTCTGGAGAGTAACGAGGAAAGTAATGTATGGAAATCCCTGAAAAGAAGAGACATGATGATAGGACTCAGTTATGACATCAGGGAATGACTTCCATGGTACTAGATGGAGCTGCACCGGGTCGAAACTGTAGAAGAAGACAGAGACTGGCATACATACTACATATGATTCAGACGTAGGTTGCAAGTGCTACTATGAGATGGAGAGATTGGAATTCGCGGCGGGCAGCATCAGGCCAGTCAGAAGACTATTTAAAAAAAGGATATCTAATGATGTAGTTATTCCTCTTATGTTCTTTGCTACAACAACGGGTAGCTCAACCCTCTAGGGACAGGTCGGAGAACAAATCGTCTGTGAATCCGAAGTCTATATAGCCTAAGATATTTTCTTATGTTTTTCGAATTTTCATTTCCGTCAACGATATTTTTGCCACCTCTAGTGTCCAGAAGTAATAGGAGAAGTAACAGTATTGAGATTTATGATCTTCTGGTCTGGACCCAGTAAAACACATCTTGGACCCTATCGTTCGCCAGCTACATGTGCACACACCACCGGCCGGGAATTTACGGGTATTGCCCTAGCTCTGCTGGAGTGTCATACCTCCGAAAACCTAAAAAGAACTTTTCGAATCCATACTGCGCATCACTGTTGCTGTATGGCTTCCAGAGGTGGACCATCACGCCGTGTAATAGAGCCGTGATGTTTTGGCTCACTTATATAGACCGAGCAGTTGTAAAATTTTCAGCAGTGTGTGATATAACAATCTCTGAAACCCTACTTTTATTTCCTGTGAGGGTATGTAATGTATACTGCAACTGATGTTTGTTTATATAGCAATATCTTCCTTTTGGGTTAAGAATGCGAGAAGAATCTACTCATAGTCGTAGTATATAATAGTAAAAAATATTCAGACTAATGAAAATAATTACAAAATAAGAAAATGAAACATAGTCGACGGTCTTCACAAAAAATGGAAACCAGAGGCTCCTGTAACACATCTAGTGTCAGGAAGTAATATTGAGATGTAATGTGTGATCTGATTCTGGTAGCTTATATGTTGAAAACAAATGCGCAGGGAGGTCATCAGCGTTCGAATCCCAACGTGGCACAAAGTTTCAGTTCTTATGGCGCATTAAGCATGTCTGTCAAAAATGTCAAAATGAAAGATTGTCAACAACAGATAATATGTTCGTATTGTATAGCTAGCTTGTCTTAGATTGACTGAAGAGTTATAAACAAGCAGGATGTACCGTCCATGGGGCATTATCTTCAGGCGCTGGAATACGGTAACTTAAGTTTGCATTCAGCAGGTGTGAGATTAGCACTACTGGTTATGTCACACCTTACTGATTCAGCGGGGAGAAATATTTGATGTTTCGTAGATGATTTAGTTAACTATGCGTATTATCCAGTAGTGGTTTTGGCCGCATGCAGTCAGATGTTCACAATGCTTCACTCATGTGAAATGAATGGCAATAAATCAGTCTTAAATTTATGCGATACATGTTGTACGTATCAAATGGTTCAAATGGCACTGAGCACTATGGGACTTAACATCTGAGGCCATCAGTCCCCTAGATCTTAGAAGTACTTAAACCTAACTAACCTAAGGACAACACATACATCCATGCCCGAGGTAGGATTCGAACCTGCGACCGTAGCGGTCAAGCGGTTCCAGACTGAAGCTCCTAGAACCGCTCGGCCACAACGGCCGTCTGTACGTATCAGAGAAGACATTTCTGATAATGGGGCAGATGATGGCAGTGAATCACAGCTGATGCACAGAACGAAAAATTTAGGGTCCCGGTGTGATGTTACCACTTCGTTCAGAAACCACCGCCGCAGGCTGTGCTGGAATCTTTAACTTAAAATTTCTGAGAATAAATCTGAAAATCATTTTCGATAATGTTTTGATACGACATTCTTTCAGTTCACACTTGAACGGATAACGGGTGTTGAGGAACTTTCGTGCACGTAGTTTTTTACATGATGAGATTCTTTTAGAGTTCGGATTTGTTCCGCCAAAAATTATTTTCTACAATTATTTTCTACAATTATTTTGTTATATAGACCAAACAGTATTTATGGTTTTTAGAATATCGGTTTCAACTCTAACTAGTGGCCGTCATCAGACCATTGTAGTGCATAGGGCTGAGCATGTGATTCATATATTACAATTACTTTATATGTTACAATTACTTTATTATTTAGCATCCGTTGTCTCAAACGTAGAAAACAGCAGTATCATGTGAGGCATATTGTAGTTCTTAATGACGAAAAATAGGAGCCCTGGAATTTTGTGCAGTGATGTTTCGGCCTGTGGGTAGGGGGGATGGAGGAGGGGAAGGGGTTGCAGGCTTGGGCCTATTTAGTGAAAGCATTTATTAACAACTTAAGTATCTTTATTTAAACACAGTAGTATCATAGGATGTTATGCAAATCTATAAGATTCTGCCTCGAGCTAATGGTTACGAAAAAATGGTCATGACCCAATAAAAAGATTCATAAGCAATACTTCATACTTACAGATAAGTTAAACATCTTTCCACTCCTGTGACACGAGCGCTGGCACCAACCCACATAAGAAATTCAACCACAATATTCACACTCTCAAACCATAGTACATAATAGTTGGGCAACCATTGAAACATAAAACAATAAACGTATAAAATGGTAACAGGCTTTACGTCTGCTACTGGAGACTTCCACTGGCAGCACACTACAACTACAAGTCTATACCCTCATACAAAATTAGAACCAATTTTTTCCAGTGTAAATCGGTTCTCCAAAAACGCTTTAGCATATTTACTAATTATGCTGCCATAGGATAATTATGTCTCACATTGGGCCTAAGTGAGTAACTACTGGATTTCAAATTCTTCATTTCTTCTTATCCCCAATAAGGATGTGGCCCTATTCTTCACAGGATTTATTCCCATCATTTCTTTAGTTTTCTCAACCTTCTTATTCGGACTATTCCATAGTTGGTATTTTTATTTTTAATGTAGTTGTACTTTAACCTTTAGGTTAAACATTTGCACCCTTCCCTTATCTCTTCGTTTCCAGTCACCATTGAGACTGAATGCCAAACTTTTATCAGAGTGGTATATCCAACAGCCAGCCTATACGCTACTAGAGCTGCCTTTTAATCAGCCTCCAGGGTAGCACAGGCAATAATATATCGTATACCAACTTCCTCCATAGCAACCTCTCTTCAAAATGTCCAGTTACATCCAAGATATGTGACGTCGGTAGCCACTAGATAACGGCAGTATGTAAGGGAAGACATCACCAGTGAACAATCCTGAAGAAAGCAGCAGCAAGTCGAGCGAAACGTCGGCAGCTTAGCTACTTTATTTGTTTACTAGGATGCCGCCACGTACTAAAAATTATTTTATTCGGAAAGACGCCGGCCATGGAAGCCTGCGGTTCTAAATCGAATCTTGGACCAGAATTAGAACCCGGGATGTCTTGCTTACTAGGCAGTTGCTTTAACCACTGCAGATACGATCCGGCACAAAATTGACTCATCACTGCTGGTTCCGCATAAAGCCACGATCAGCTGATATCATCAGTTCCTTTTCTTTCCTATTATTTTTCCCCCTTCCATCTTCAATTTACTTAATATGTAACACAGCTGCGGAGTCAACGTGGTGTCTGCTCTTTCAGACATGTCTAACAGAATAGATACCACCCATTCATGTATTAACACGATTGTGGTACGGTTCTTGCATACATCTTGTCCTACTTTCTTTGGAATTGTATGGATGGTATTTTTCTAAATTACGTTTGGTGTCTCCAGACTCACTGATTATGCAAAGAAACTTGAATTTTTTCGTTTGGTCGTCACTTCCCCAATGGTTTTAGGAATCATTCATGCCATCCAGCTAACTGGGAGAGATTCTCCTGTCCGAACATTATGAATAGCTCAAACGGTAAGCTCAGCTCAAGAGTGTGTCAAGTTACACTAACAGAGGAGATCCAACGCATAAACAAAGTAAGAATTATGAATAGCTCAAACGGTAAGCTCAGCTGAAGAGTGTGTTAAGTTACACTAACAGAGGAGATCCAACGCATAAACAAAGTAAGAATTATGAATAGCTCAAACGGTAAGCTCAGCTCAAGAGTGTGTCAAGTTACACTAACAGAGGAGATCCAACGCATAAACAAAGTAAGAATTATGAATAGCTCAAACGGTAAGCTCAGCTGAAGAGTGTGTCAAGTTACACTAACAGAGGAGATCCAACGCATAAACAAAGTAAGAATTATGAATAGCTCAAACGGTAAGCTCAGCTCAAGAGTGTGTCAAGTTACACTAACAGAGGAGATCCAATGCATAAACAAAGTAAGAATTATGAATAGCTCAAACGGTAAGCTCAGCTCAAGAGTGTGTCAAGTTACACTAACTGAGGAGATCCAACGCATAAACAAAGTAAGAGAGTCAGAGTGGACAGGGGCTTCGTTTACTCCTCGGGGGAGAGTAAAAGATATGATGGGTAATCTCAGATTCCTAACACATGAAGAAAATTTTTGAAATATATTTACACGATCAAGTATCGAGTGCAGATTAGGTGAGAAAAGAGCAAGTGTGTGTGTATACGGTGCGGTGAGGGGGGGGGGGGGGCGGTGGGGGAGGAGGAGGCGCAGGGAATGGGAAAGGGGGCGATGGAGAGTGACGGGCAGAGGATACACTGCCGTTTCCCCTTTGTAGACGAAAGCCCTGTATTAAACTCTTTGGGCCTCAGGGAAGGCTCCTTACGGATTTCTGTTTGCTTAGTGCGGAAGAGCTTTAATAACAGAATATTAAGATGCTGCAAGGGAAAATATGAGTTTCGGTGTGGCGCCCACTGCACGAGTTGGGACGGAGAGGAACCGCCTGGGACCACAACGAGGCCATCTTTGCCACGCGGGGGATTCACCGGCGCGGAAGTGGCTGCCAGCCCGCGGCAGTAGTTTTAATTCCCGCGAGCGCCGCTAGGAAGCGCGCGTCTCACCGGGTTCATATCTGTGGAAGGAGCGCAGCGCAGACAGTAGCAGGTGGTGCCTCTCCCTTTCCTTTTACCTTCCAGTTTCTGCCTGCCTCGTGTCTTGTCGAGAAGACAGGCGCTCCACAGCCCACTTCCCTACCCTGCCCCTTCACCACTCGCACATCTCCAAGGAGCCGTCGATAACAGAGTGGATCCTCCGAGACGTCTGTTGCCTTCACAGCTGGCCGACGAGAGGCTTCCAGAAGTGAGAGCACACGGCAATTTTTTCTTTCTCTTGGTGTACCGTCTTTAACGTGGCCATGTCTCTCACACATCTGTGGTGCACTCACGGGGGCGGGGGTCGCGTTAGAGTCATTTTTAATTGATACTGTAATGGAAAAGTTATCGATCGTACTGAATATCGAAGTCAAATGTTCATGAAACTGTTGGCAGATAATTCTGTTGTACACGGATAAGTTGAGTCGCAAGAAAAAGCAAGAATACATGTATAAGATTGTCCGTTAACCATCAACATACGTAAGTACAGCGATAAATTTTTACTCATTAATTATCCTAAATAGCCTTTGTTGATAAGTTCACGTCCATAATTTGAGGCATGCCCTACTGAGAGATATCAAGTAGAGGCGCTGCACAAAAATAAACGTATAGATATAACTGACAGACTGAAATTCATTGAAAGAGTCCTCATGATTTGTAGTTCGTCCATAAAGACATCAACTTACAAAACCATCGTTCCTAAATATTAGTGTGTTACTCTTCAGTGTGGAACGCTTATCTTACCGGAATCATAGAAGGAACGGAGATGACACAAAGGAGAGTAACATCTACTGTCACGGACACATTTAGTAATAATGAAAGCGTCACGGAAAAGCTGATGCAGGTGCTACGGAAGAGGCGTTATGATCCACTTGTGGTCCATTGTTAAATTTCCCAGGTCATACGTTCCTAGAAGACTGAAACGATATACTGCTTCCTCCTACATATATCTCGTATGACAGGCATGCAGGTAAAAGCAACTAGAACCGAAGTGATGGGTTTCCCAGCAACTGTGACAGAATTGAAGAATCCCCTGCAAGTAGAACACACCATCATACAAAGAACGTCTACCTATTGGTGCAACTTCCGGAATAACTGCTGGTGTTTCAAGAAACTCATTACTTGTCATTACATACAGAGCTGCGTTGGACAAGTTCAAAATTAGCCTTGGTTCCTCTGTGTTTTGCTAACTCAGCAGAAAGAGGAGAACCTCTGCAGATATTCAACACTGCTAAGGACGGTACGTCAGGAGCCATGAAGTTCCGGGCATCACGATCCTACAACTCAGAAGTTTCATCAGCAAGCACATTCCATATCATTCTTAACGAAGAGAAATATTCAGATGTAGAAGTAGCCTCCGGAGAGGCCCAAGAGAGCGTAAAACCAAGCCTTACTGAACGGTGTTAATTTGCCAGCGTGCAATGACTTTACTGTTATTCAGTCTCCTGGTATCTCAGCAAGAGCCAAAGGAGCCTAGGAAGTACTTATTGCCATTCCAAAGCTCAAATGTCACGTATCATACATAGCCGTTTCTGAGGACATAATGGTTGTGGCTGCTGAGGGTTCAAGAGCCAGGTTGGAAAGAAAAGCATGTCATCTGCTTGCTCAGATGCAGAATCGTTATTAGGTAATAAATTAGAAATCACTGCAAATTACCTACCTGCTACTCAGTCACAGTATACTACTCTGGGAATTGGGGAAGGGTGTGGGGGTGGGAGGGCTCTGACGCGCCGCTGTGAGCTATGTAAGTGATGCGGCATACATCTGGTTGAGAAGCGTAACTTTCACAAACGTATTTATTAGAAAGCAACCAAAGTTATCTACAAAAATGAAAGACTGGTAATCGATGACTTTAAGGTCCCACTAAAACTCTTTGCTGACGTAATTCTCACTGCAGTCATAGGGTTTCCAGCCAGGCGTCTGGGCACACAATTTGCGATGCATCGAAATAATCGTAAGGCGTATACAGAATAGTGCGTTGCTAGGGGTCACAGAAGGCTTTGGGACACCATCAGTGGAGGCGCTGTAAGTTTTACTACTCGTAAGCGCAATAGGCATTACTGCCAAATACAGGTATTCTCATTACTGACTTCGGAAAGAGAAACTTTTCAAGGCAAGATAAGTTACTGGTCAGGAAATAAAGGAAAAGAGCAAAAAGTAGGGAAAATGTGTGATTGGCAAAATGCCTGGGTCAGTATTACGACAGACAGCAAAGTATGCGGCGATTGCAAACGTTAAGGAGAGAATGTCTATGAGGCATTTAATCCATGTAGAGGCATTATTCACTGCGTGGCACCACTGGTACACCAAATCGTATTGAAGTAGTATCCTCCTTATGAAAATCTGCTTGCCTTGGAACACTGACACTGTTAGAAACAGAAACAAATGGCGCCTGATGAACGATGTAAGATATAAGGTATTCGGGAGGGAACTTAGAAAATATTTCGAACCGCCGTAAGATAAAACTCGAATTTACGTAATAATGTTGAAGTAAATTCTGCGAATAAAGTGAATATGCAGGGGGCGAGCAAAAGCATTGGATATGTGTTTCAGAATGTGTCCGCTATATCAGCAAAAGTGGTGTGGACATGTCGGTGACTCGTAAGTGTCGTTCAGGAGGAGGAAATGGGGAAGGGCGTGGGAGGAAGGGGTACGAATTCCGTCAAGTCCCATTAGTTGGGAACCACCGTGCCAGCTCACTTGTAGTACCATCTCCGGCTGACTTGGAGGGGGGAGGGGGGGTTCTAGAGTGTTCGGGGTTGACACCGTTTTCCCAGAAGTTCGATTCTAGAGCTTGAGCATGTTGTCCGCAAGCAAACTCTCCAACCCGCAGCATCGGGTTGGCGCGTTCCTTGTGTTGTGTGTGAAATCTTACCGGACTTAACTGCTAAGGTCATCAGTCCCTAAGCTTACATACTACTTAACCTAAATTATCCTAAGGACAAACACACACACCCATGCCCGAGGGAGGACTCGAACCTCCGCCGGGACCAGCCGCACAGTCCATGACTGCACCGCCTGAGACCACTCGGCTAACCCTGCGCTGTACGCAGCAATCAGGGACTTACATGATAACAGTAGTCACAGATGTAGAATTTCGCAACAGGGGATAACTGAAGAATAACGTCCTTAATTCTGAGGTACAAGTGATTAAGCTCTGGAACCGCAAAACTTTTTTTGTATCTGCCTTGTTATATTCTGTCTATACGTTACTTTTATTTCTACTTGCACGTATCGATTTTTTCTGCTACTGCAAGTAATTTTATCTTATTTCTAGTGTCCACATTTCTTATTCTATCTTCTGGTTTACATGCTTTGGCTGATATGAGTAATTTCATTTCTGATGGCATGATTCGATCTATGTCTTCCTTCTTTGGTATCGTAGCCTAATATCTATGAAGTAGCACTGCGACAGCTAGTGATTTATAGAATTTCAACCGCCTTTCTGTAGTTGTCTTTTGTTTAATGTTCTGTTCATGGTTCCACAGTCACACTGATATTCTTTATACGTTTATCACAAGAAGCAATGGCGCAGTCAAGTAAAAATGACCTACGTCCTCAATGCTTTTGTTTTCTGTTACTATTTTAAAGCGTACCTGTTGTTATCCTCGGAATGCCACAACTTTTTTCTTTTCTTCAGGTATTTTGAAATTATAGTTTTGGCCAACTTTGGTCTAATTTTAAAATATTTCTCTGTTAATCTTCTTCGCGACTGGCAATTGTAGTCTGATTGTAAGCATACAACAAATTTTATTACATAAAGAATTACATTTCCTTAATTGTTCACTAACAAGACCATTCTGCCCTTAGGTGTAAAAGAATTACATTTCCTTCACAGTTGAACAACATCTATTCTGTTTGTTGACATCAAATGAGAAATCTCTAAAATGAATGTCATGCATGCTCAGCCGACTTGCTTGCAAACAAATGATGGAAACGAGTACTCAGTGCCCTACCGGGAGGGGAGCTGTGGCCTTCCACACATGCGAAAGGTAACTGGAGCCATTGCCGAGAGTCGATGTAGCCGAGTGACAAGCAAAATTAGACAGTTAGGTGGAACTTCAAGTATGACGCGTTATAACCGCAGTTGGAAATTCCGGTTATCCTCCATAGTTAATGGCGGAAAGTGTAGGGTTCCAGAACAGTGAAGCCTGAAGAGTCACAGCTGTGACGCATGTGTCCAGGTCTGGTGATTGAGTGAATGTCTTTGGTCAATCAGCACTTGTAGTACTGAGTTGTAGCATGCTTGTTTCCTCCTGACATTCTCTCCACAAGAGTGAAATGACACCAAGCCCACTATTATACCTCGTCGTCCATGTGTACCTACATCCAACAGGCGCTTTAATTTTTGTGTGATCTCAGACGGAGGTAATACCGCTTCAGCTCCAAGATGCTGTAACCAGCCCAAATGGTGCCACCCAATATACAGCTTCCACAAATTCTCTTTCTACGGCATCCTGCAGCTGACTAGCACTGTTCTTCTTTCTTCCATTTCTTTCTTCGCCTTTTATTTCTTTTAGTTGCACGTGCACCGGACATCTGCTTCTGACGTGTCGTATCCTGTTGGTGTAGTGTGTAGCACTGTGGTTTCAACAATCTTTAAATGTGCTTCAAATGCAAAAGGAAACTTACTATTGTTAATTCTTGCATTAAAAAGTAATATCATTTCCTGAAAACCACATTAATACTCAAACACAATTACGACGCCACCGTCACTCTCATATTAGTCAATATTTGGGAGTGTTTGTGGAAAAAAAGCGCGAAAGGCTTGCGAAAATTACTTCTACACACGTCAGAGGAATGAATTTCAGTACAGCATGAATTAATAAAGTTCTCAGGGATTTCACTCGGAAAAGAATTGGGTTATACGTAAAGGTGTATCACACTGTTGATAATACTCACTTTGCAACGAGCCTCTGTTCTTAATTAAAATTCTGTGATCGCTGATATGGCGAATACGGTAAGCTGGACGTACTCAGCATATATTTCGAGTACGACAACAAATTTCGTTATTAAATATTTAGCTTTAACCTTGGTGAAATATTGAATGAACTGTTTCATAAATAAGCAGGCGTAAGAGCATTAAGTGAACAAAGTTAGTTAGGCCGATGGCAATGGCGGCAACAAATAGAAGATTGAAGCTACGTAAGGCAGTCTTAAATTGCTCAAGTCAGGGCACTGTATTAGAAATAAAAGAAGTTTCTTATATTTAACGAATATACTATTGTATTCCGAAAGCGCTTAAGTAAATTATCCGCACAACTACTATTAACAGACATGTATTTTAAAAAGGCTTATTGCAATCACGTCCGCCTAAGAGAGCGGTAGTCTTAAGAGAGCTAGAATCAGTCTTTATCCGCTGCATAAAAGAAGGAAATGGCAGTAATTATTAAGTATTTTGTAGTCAGAATCAGAGAACACATACTCATAAGCAATTGTTCATCACCGTTGCTCATCACGTTTTATCACTTCCTTCACATGGCTTCTCTAGTTCTCTACAGTATTTTCAGTTTATCAAATAAATCAAAAATTATTCTGTTGCTTTTACAGTAATTTCTAACCAAGAGACAGTACATTGCCCCATGGGCTGTTAATGTCATTAGCATCAAATTTTCGTGGCTAGTAGTTCGATAACTTCACTAACATTTTAGTACACAAGAATATAAAGTGTCGGTCCATCACTATATGTATACATCGGAACATAAAAGAATTTATACAAAGTTAATTGCTCTAATATTATTGTTTACTGCAAGATTTCTTGTAATTTAGTAAAAGGTTTTTTTCTTTGGTTGTGTTAGACATTGTGTATGCTACTGTGTAAGAGTAGTCTAAGTGAATATAGTCTGAAATAAATTTCACAGACTTCCCGGGAAAATTATCTTTGCTCCCATATCTAGGTTTACAGGCGTTGTAAACCCAGTAAGAAAACCACCAGAGAGCCTTCAGACTACATTCACTATACTAGTATTGTGTCCTTCAACTTCGTTCATGGTTGCGAATTTTCATTGCGTTGTCATCATTTAGATATACATTTTCATTGTATATTTAAAGAACAGATTTTAAAAATACATATAAATATTGGTTCAATTGTACAAATCATACAAATTTTATATATTTTTCCTCGAATATCATTCGTCAATAATTTTTTAATGTCTTTGAAGTTGTTACGTTTTACAATTTTTGCAATTCTTCCCATGTTTTGATTACAAGTTTACAATGCACTTTTACTAGTGTACATTTTTGTTTCCTTATGACAGTCTTTAGCTCACTTAGTGTGGAGGTCTGCAGCTGGCTCCGGTGTTGTTCAGCCGTGAATCGTCGGTCGGGAAAGCATACCGCTTGACGTAATCTGGAGTTCAGGCAGAAGCTTCTCCTACGTCTCAATATGCTGGATAATAATGAAACAACGAACAATAGCATTAGGCTACGCAGATTATACAGAACTACCTGCAAGGAAGGGAATTAGCGTTTCTGATTCACACTCGTCTTCTCTGCAGTTTCTGTGTTTGTATGTGGCTGTACTGACAACGTGTATTCCAGCTTAGTTTCTGCAGATACGGATATTTTCGTACACTTATTTTGTAGAACTAAAACACACTCCATCACTGAATGGCACTACGTTGAGGTCGTCAACGATGGACATTGTTTCTCATGGCGCTTGCAGCAACCGCTCGACGATCGGAAGTGTTGAACGCTGAATCAGTACAGTCTTCTCCAGAAACTCTTACTAACGCGTTGACTTTGGATGATAAACTGCCCCGATTTGACTAACATTTTAACAGTTATAAATAATTAGAAGATGAGAGTCTCTTAGGGCAGTTTACGATGATCGTGTGAGTCTTAGCGCATTTCTCATCTCACTGATTGCACTCCATAATATGGTTAATAAGTCCACTTACACTTCTTGCTGACAACACTATTTGTTACATGTTCCAACACACGTAAGTACTTTCCTTTTCTAATTTACATTTACGCCCTGTTCTTCACATTTGGTTAGAATATTATTAATGTTTTTAGATTTTGTTGCTGTGAATGCATATGATGAAATTGCATTTTTTTGCATGGATCCTGTTTTACATTATGTTTTTCGTTACAACGAGTGATGACTCATAACTGTATAGTGTCCTGTGCTGAAATTAGGATCTCTTCATCATACCGAATTATACTGCCGAGAATGTTATACAATATTGCCTTCCGTTCATTGTTTCATTCAAAAGGATCCGTGTTGGTCATTTTCACGTGGAATTATGTTTCATATGCATAAATTTATTCTATTACTGAATAAATATATGGAAAAACACATGGCGACACAATTCTAATGGAGTACAACAGAATCTACAATCTACAAATGGGCTAAAATTATCCCAGCGCTATTAAGTAAAATCATGGTACTAATATGATCGCTACCTGCAGGTCTACAGCTCATGGGCATCTCTACAGTGTACATTAAGTTATCATCATTACATTAGTGGTTATGCTACGGTATGATTTCAGGCATACAGAATACTGGGTTCTGTGTGCTTACACATTCAATACACGATATTATATACATGAACAAATGATAAGGGCATAAGTATTTAAATGAAGAGAAAAACGTTTGTGACTCTAATTACTTAACTGATCTGCGATTTTTCACAGTCAAATTATAATTCATTTAGATTCTGACAACCCGAAATTATTCCTCGCGAGACTGCCATTTGCACTTCATGAAATGCATATTTACACTCATAACTAATTTATTTACGAGATAAAACATATAAATCTTATTGCTAAGTGCAATAAAATAAATTATTTAGTAATTATATCCTATTGTTTGTTGCTTCAAAACGATTATTTACATTATAAACTCTTTGAAATTCACATGAGGGTACAGCCCATTAAGTTTCAAGGCACCCAGAATGAAACATCCTTAGTGACGAATACTTATTATTTTGTGTGGCCCAGAATTTAGTAAGTGCCACATTTTAATCTGCTTTTTTAATAATGAAGCCTTGGAGAGTGACCTTAGCAATACCTGGTAGCCTACGTGGTAAAATTGTTTGTTTGTAACTTTTGTATCAAATTTTATCTTGTGTAAATAAGTGTTCTCTGTCAGCTTATCAGTATCTTGATGTATATTTGTTTCTTGTTTTAAGTTCTCTGTTGGGATATGCGGTACATGGTTAATCCATTAACTTGAGTCTCCAGCCTTGAGCATTAGCTCAGTAGGTGGAAAGCCAGTAAGAGTGTGGGTAAGTTACTGCAGATGATTTCAAAACAGGCAATGCGTTCTATCCATCTACTCTGATTGCCAGAAGCATATGTTTTAATGGAGCAATTGAATTCTCTGAAAGTTCTTTCCACCGGGTTAGTGCTCAGAGGAAAGCACGATATCAGAATACGCGTAATGTCACCTTTTTGCATGAAACCTGTCCTCTTCCTTCTGGTGCAGTACGAAGCATTGTCAGACACGATGACAGCAGGTTTAGCAATACACACTAAATAATCAGAAGTAGTTTTCCTGCTGATATATGGGAGGTTGCAGACCTAACAGTTTATAATTTAATGTGCTTGGTAAGGAAACCATACAAAGCAGCCGAATACCGTCTAGCGGTAGGTAGAGGTCCAGGGACATCTAGGGCATTTAACTGCAGAGGTTTAGTAGGTAGGAAAGGACGCCTCTCAGTTCGACAACTCATATAGGTGAGTCCACCTTTTTGGTAAATAATACATGTTCTAAATACCCGTTGCATACACTTCTATAAATTTGAGTAGTGGCAATAGGTAGCGATCTTATTCGTACATTTTATTATACCAAATGACCCCATGAGTCGTGGGTATACTAGGCGAAGTCTTCGAGACTATCTTCTGGTATGCAGACATATCCCTTGTCCTTGCCCCGTACTTTAACTCATAATGCTGATATAACTTATTTGTGGAGTCTGCTAATGTGAGTTGCTTACCATTCCTCCACAAGGGGTCCGTAACTTGCAGTTTGTCACTATCTTTGCGCATATTCAAAAATCGTTGCCTGTACGTAGCGTCCTTTATAAGAAACACTCTAAATTTAGTCGATTTTTTGACCATGTCTGCGAATTGTGGCAGACCTCGTGGCAGGCGAGGCAATGCGTCCGCGGCAGTATTGTCATTCCCTCTAATGTCGTGAATTTCAGAACTATACTCTTGCAGACCTATCGATCATCTCGATATCTAGCTTGTATTAACTTGCACGACAGTAAGAAATTTAACAGCTGATGGCACAATAGGCTTATATATGCTTTCTGTGCACATAATAGTGGTACCTTTTTGAATTCCGACACAAGGCTTCTTGCTACGTGACTGTATGTGCTCATCCACAGTCTTATAATATTCTACTTGTGAAGCAGATAATATGCATATCAACTCTTCCCGAAACAATTCTACAGTAAAGAAAAGGCATGATCCAACTCCGCAATTCGATGCATCAATCAGCAGACAGAAATACTTAGTTTCATCAGGGTGCTGTGATAGATCTGATATCATGTATCTGATATCACTACAGCTTGTTCGACTGTATCAAATTGTTCTTTTCAAGTATCAATCCAGCACCAGTTTTCTTTAGTAGCTTAAGTGATCAATGCCTAATGGAAGAAGTAAGTCCGAACAGTGCTTTTAACTGTTTTCTTGTTCTTGGGTATGCGAAGTTCTCTATTGGTTCCATCTTCCCTGGTGTAGGAACAATGGAAACTACTTGGCCCCGGAACTTTATCTCTTGACGTCTGAAATAGGATTTCTTTTCAGCCCAGCATTTGCAAATTTCGTAAAAACTTTTTCTACTACTTTAACTTTCTTCTCTCGGGTATCGGTGCCTGTAAGTAGATATTATGCATATACTGTACGTAGATTGAGCCATTCTAGCCCTAGCTCTGTGTCAAGAGCGGAATGAATATGACTGCACCTATAATCTAACCAAATGCTGAAAGTTTAAACCGGTAACTCCTCCCAGAAAAAATAAACGCAGTGTACTAATGTTAAGGTTCATATACTGTTACTTGCCAGTAAGAAGAGCGCATATCGATCGAGCTTAACTTTTGTGTACCAAAAAGCTTTTGGATCTGTTCATACAAGTTTTCAGGTCAGGTTCTCGCTGGTGAGATGATCTTATTGATGTCTCACCCATCGAGCACCAAACGAATACTACCATCCACTTTAGCTTCTGCTAGTAAAGTAGGTATAGTGAGTAAGATGATTTTATTACTCTCCATTCTAATATTTTACGGATCTCTCTCATGATAGCGTCTTTCTGCATCCACAGCACTGAGTATACAGCATGGCAGTAAGTCTGGTGATCATAAACTTGCATATCATAAATGTGTCCTGTGATATTCCCAGTACTCTCTGAGAATACCTACGCATATTTTTATTTTTATTTATATTTATGTTTCAATAAGCGTTATGACAATCACCTCCGTATAAGCTAGCGGTAATCTTAAGAGAGCTGGAGTCAGTCTTTGTTCGCTGGACCAAAGAAGGAAAAATTATGAATGTCTGTTGTAGTCACAATTAGACATCACACAGTCATAACTAATTGTTTATCAGCGTCGCTGATCGTAATTTATCACTCGCTTCACACAGTTTCTTTCATTTTCTACAGTACATAAAAAATTATGCTGTCGGGTTCTCAATAAACCCTAACTAGGAGACACTACATGCATCATGATGATTGGCCTTTCAGCAACAGGTCATCCAGTAAGTTCTGGCCGTGAAATATTGCACTGTGTGCTCAGGCGTGAGGCCTGTCCAGTGAACATTAATCTAAAAGTCGAAAGATGTTAAAAATTCGTACGATCACTTTTAATTGGAAGTGAAGATTCGAGTAATGTCCTGTGACATCTAGTATGCCAAACAAGACTGAGATTAGGGGAAATGAGAACGATTGGTTGAAGTGACTGTGATGACTTGTACCGTCGTTCAGTGTACTGACATAAACATGGTGAACTGATAACAAATACGAAACCAGCGGTAGAACTACAAGATGTAAGTAGGAGGTCATCTGTGAAGTATCGAAAAAAAAAAGAAATTGGCACAGCCGCAACTGAAAGGAGGTATCTTGACTCATGTCTGGATAGCTCTCTCAGTAAATTCATTGACCGCTACTAGCAGTTTTCACCGGCCAGGAAGTTCGAAGACAGCGAAAATTGAAAATGCTGGAAGACCGTGCCAAAAAGTAACCTGACGATTAGCGGGTAACATGACAGAAAGTACGAAACATGTGATAGACATCCATTCTCTGTAAACTAAAGCCACAGAGGAAGAAACTTGGTGCGATTACTTCGATACGCTTTCCTGATAAAAATCAATGGAGTAGTGCCAACATGCTTCTCCAGGTCCAGGAATTAGCTGTATTCTTGAGTCCGGCATTAAGGCAATACTGATTACTCTTTTCAGTAAATTGTGGTATGGTGCACCGATAATATAGAAGAGGAATTCACATCTACAACGCTGTACTCAATGCTACCGCTTTACTTGGCCGAAGTTGTACTGTACTGCAAAGGTGAGCATAGCATGTGAAAAGCCCATCTACAGGTTATGATCCCTTTGTGGTAATGTGCTAAGTATTGCCTGTGCGACTGCTTGTTGTTTTCCCACTGCAAGATAATTATGTAAGACATAAATTTTGTAGATATAAGTGGACTAAATTCTATGTATTACTTATTCGGCAGTATTACTTGGTGTCCCCCCCCCCCCCCCCAAATCAATCCAGCCCGCAAAATAAGCAAGCTTTAGTAAATGCTTAAATTTTACCATATAATAATTTCGAAGTTTCTTTGCTAACAAAGTGATATGAAAATATAATCTAGAAAACTGCAAGGAATTGTAGAACACCGCAAAATATGATTACCATAAATGCTGAAGTCCAGTTACTTTAAGGTATAAACTAGAAAAAGCTATCTACTCAAGCAACATTTTAACGCTACGCCGGGGCGGGCTGAAGAGTAATGGCTCCTAATTTTTAATGTGAAAACTCTTAAAGCTTCGTTAGTAAAAAAGTTATTAGCATTCTACATTTTTATTCTTCATATCTACATATTTATTTCTAATCGTAGTCACCCTGGGAAGAACACATTTTTCCCAACGAGAGATCATTTTGTTGACACCGTCACTATAGGATGTTTGACTTTGCCGACGGTGCCGTAGCCGCACCTCTAGTTTCACCGCTTCAGCACTATCAAAGTGAAATCATTGAAGGCGTTTTCGTATAATAGGCAGAGGCAGCTGTTCGGACGATGACCTGTTGTAGAGTCAGTTATCCAGCCAAGTAACAGGTGAGCCGATAGTGAGCAGGTTTTGATCCAGGTTCCGATTCTGGGAGGCGGACACAATCTTTTTATCACCTCCCTTTCCCCCATGGCCTTAAAATTTCGTCACTCGCACATTCAAAGTTTCGCAGACGCCCAGAATCTTGGAGTTAGTAAAGATATAGTATACAAGAAGCATTAATGTAATTATAACATCTTGCTACATCAGTGATCTCGGTAGCCTCTGATTATACGTCACTGAGAAAACAAAGACGCTGAGGGCTTTTCCATCGTAGGACCCGATAAAATCTCTGGCCGCAATGCATACTACCACATAGGCCACATCTGTGTGATTCTGCTACTTATTATTCTGTGATTTGGTTTTCTGAACGTACGATGGTGCATATATACAAAAAGTAATTAGAGACAAATCGTTCACTAAAGCTTTGTAATTAGAGACGAAACCGGCTACAACGACGCCGAAGGAGCCGACGGTGTACGGTCGTCATGGCCGATAGTCGCACAAAGTGGGTTTATGCTTTGTTTTTCGATAAACATTTCGCATCTGTTTAGGCGGCCATAGAGTTAACACTGCAAAAAGTAGCAGGAATAAAGGACATCTACAGTATTTACAGTATAGTATTTGTGGAGAGAGATTGAAGAAGGGTTTTTATTATATTTATACAGTACATACAGAAATGAAAAGCCAGAAGAATGTAAAAATCATCAACAAGCGAGCATGTTTCAAACTTACTGTAAGTGCTGTATAGTACAATAGCCATGCATGTCAAAACTTCTTTCAGCTTACTGTGTTATAATAGTTAACCAGTACCGAAATGAAAAGAAAGTATTCTATTCATAAATTACACGAAGGTCTATACTTTCAACTATGCTTGTCTTCAAAATCTCAAAACATTATGCAAATATGATGTGCAATAACTAACACATGAGAACGACAAACAAAGATAACAAGACAATGTGACCAACGACTACAATATAATTCCACTTCTGTACTTTGAAAAAAAATAACACATTGGAATTTAATTTTCTATTTTCCTACAACACAGCTGAGGCAATATTGTTTAAGTTTTAACCAGTTGCCTGAACTTTAAAATACAATGCAGTAACGCATATTACAGTATACTGTCCTATTTAAGGTAATCAGTTACCTTCATACACTTTCTGTATTTAGGATGTGCATACTCATTTAGCATTTGGCGATGCACTCTTTTTAACGCATCATTTGAAATCAACAACCGACAGAAAACAAGATTTTGAAAATAAGGGCTACAACGTTATTAGTAATCCTAAAATCGGTAACAAACAAATATGAGCATTGGACGTTATAGCCGACACATTTTAGTGAAAATATAAAAAAATAATTAGAATTATATGTTTGTCGCAATAAGCGATGTCGTATTGAGAGACTTTTTAATATAGCGTTTACATGGCATTTAGACAGGACAGTTAGATTTCGCTGTTATCAGCAATATGTTTCTAAAAGCGATGTCATTGTAGATGGTATCACTATATGTTCAAATATTTTGACTTAAAATCCTCGACTGTCTCCAAAAGAAGCCTTGCCTAACAAATTCCAGCAATATAATAAACACTGCTTAAGTGTACTTAGGTCAATGAAGAGTACTTTGGGGAAACCATAATGGCTATAATATTGATCATGTTGAGTACCACAACTGAAATTGTCATCAGTGATGAATAAAAACCACCTCAAATGTATTATAATTAGGGCCCAGGTTTTAATGACCTACAAAAACAGTGAAATATAAAAGCATTTATGACCTAAAACTTATGGAAATATGACCTTAAAAATGAAATATTACTTCATATAAGTTTATTTAAAATCATTCTTGTTTATTTTTTATATAGAATATGATACAAAATTAACTTTGGAACGAAGTGATAGTTTAGTACTTACTTTTGCAGGTTTAAAATTAACTAGCACTTATTTTTGATGTTTGAAAAAGAAAAAAAGAAAAAGAAAACACTCCTGAGCGATGGCTGGCTCACATTGATTCCTTGTTCTTTGGCATTTGTCACAATCGAGTGGCGTCTTATTTCTTCCTGAGTTATTGCCATAACGAGTTTTTACTTGCCTCTATCAGTGGCGGCAGCAGCACTTATCGATACTAGTACTGCTGTACAGTCTTTAGTGTGACCGCTATGTTCCCATGTCAGGTGCGTGGCAGTCAGTCGTTGAGACAGAGCAGCGAGGAAGTCTCCACTGCATGAGGTCAGGCAGAGGCCGCTGGCAGCATGCGCACGCTGTCGGATTTGTGAGGGGCTAGCTGCGAGAGCTACAAAGTTGGTCGCCCACTGAACCTTGACACTGAAGTTGAGTGATCAGTTAACCTGTTCTGAAACCTCAACTGCTGTGACATCTCTTCGTTCATTGCCAGTTGTTGCTTTCTGGCCCGTTCCCGCAAGCAGCAATGTAAGGTGCGTAGGAGTCAGCGAAATTTTACATCCGTCTTTTTTGTGTGGTGTTTAACTATTCAATTGGTTGATACTTATTACTGAAGTGCACCAGCGGTATCTTCTGCCTTGTCGCTGTTAACGTTCCAGTTACCTGCATTGGTCGTTAGCGTAGTTTTCTGGCAGTGTGTTTTTCCTCACAATGTTGATGCTGTCCGGCATGGCGTGTAGTTCGACAGCCTTTGGTATTGTTCATATTTTTGAGTGGTTATTGTGTATTTAGACTCCAATTTTCAAGACGCAGTGCTGCTGGTATCTTCGTCCTCGCTGATTTTTCCGTTGTCGTGCTGTTGGTCGGCCGAATGGGAATTGATTAGGTTGTTGGTCGGTCATTCCGCCGTCCCTGGGTCGGGTTGCAAACGGTTATTTAGTATTATGCCTCCTGCCTGTCTCACATAAAACTACACTCCTGGAAATGGAAAAAAGAACACATTGACACCGGTGTGTCAGACCCACCATACTTGCTCCGGACACTGCGAGAGGGCTGTACAAACAATGATCGCACGCACGGCACAGCGGACACACCAGGAACCGCGGTGTTGGCCGTCGAATGGCGCTAGCTGCGCAGCATTTGTGCACCGCCGCCGTCAGTGTCAGCCAGTTTGCCGTGGCATACGGAGCTCCATCGCAGTCTTTAACACTGGTAGCATGCCGCGACAGCGTGGACGTGAACCGTATGTGCAGTTGACGGACTTTGAGCGAGGGCGTATAGTGGGCATGCGGGAGGCCTGGTGGACGTACTGCCGAATTGCTCAACACGTGGGGCGTGAGGTCTTCACAGTACATCGATGTTGTCGCCAGTGGTCGGCGGAAGATGCACGTGCCCGTCGACCTGGGACCGGGCCGCAGCGACGCACAGATGCACGCCAAGACCGTAGGATCCTACGCAGTGCCGTAGGGGACCGCACCGCCACTTCCCAGCAAAATAGGGACACTGTTGCTCCTGGGGTATCGGCGAGGACCATTCGCAACCGTCTCCATGAAGCTGGGCTACGGTCCCGCACACCGTTAGGCCGTCTTCCGCTCACGCCCCAACATCGTGCAGCCCGCCTCCAGTGGTGTCGCGACAGGCGTGAATGGAGGGACGAATGGAGACGTGTCGTCTTCAGCGATAAGAGTCGCTTCTGCCTTGGTGCCAATGATGGTCGTATGCGTGTTTGGCGCCGTGCAGGTGAGCGCCACAATCAGGACTGCATACGACCGAGGCACACAGGGCCAACACCCGGCATCATGGTGTGGGGAGCGATCTCCTACACTGGCCGTACACCTCTGGTGATCGTCGAGGGGACACTGAATAGTGCACGGTACATCCAAACCGTCATCGAACCCATCGTCCTACCATTCCTAGACCGGCAAGGAAACTTGCTGTTCCAACAGGACAATGCACGTCCTTATGTATCCCGTGCCACCCAACGTACTCTAGAAGGTGTAAGTCAGTACCCTGGCCAGCAAGATCTCCGGATATGTCCCCCATTGAGCATGTTTGGGACTGGATGAAGCGTTGTCTCACGCATTCTGCACGTCCAGCACTAACGCTGGTCCAACTGAGGCGCCAGGTGGAAATGGCATGGCAAGCCGTTCCACAGGACTACATACAGCATCTTACGATCGTCTCCATGGGAGAATAGCAGCCTGCATTGCTGCGAAAGGTGGATATACACTGTACTAGTGCCGACATTGTGCATGCTCTGTTGCCTGTGTCAATGTGCCTGTGGTTCTGTCAGTGTGATTATGTGATGTATCTGACCCCAGGAATGTGTCAATAAAGTTTCCCCTTCCTGGGACAATGAATTCACGGTGTTCTTATTTCAATTTCCAGGAGTGTATGTTAGAGTTACCACCTCAGGCCGACACTTGGAGTACTTCTGAGCATCACTGTTCTGTTGTTTTAGATTGTGTTTTTCTTTTAGTCGCAAGTATTGTGCGAGGCCTTCAGCCATTTATTAATTTAGTTTGGTTTAATGATAAATTAAGGCCTTCAGCCGTCGTAAATTATAACTTTGAAGATTCTTCCTTAAAGTGATTTTTTATTTAAAAAAAGGGCGGTTTTGTCCATTGGAAATCCTTATTATTATCCATTCTCTAGGCCTTGAGTTGTTCTACGTTCAGTATGTGGCCTTCAGCCAAAAATTTTGTGAAACCTTTTAGGATAAGGCCTTCAGCCATCTAAAATTAAAATTTGAAAAGTCACTTTTTGACAACCTTTTAAAATTTTCTTCTGTATCTGAAATTCTTGTTATCCAGGTCTTAAGCCCTTATTTCTTCTATCTCCTGTGTGTGGCTTTCAGGCGAGTTTTTATGTAAAATTTTGTAACTAAGGCCATCAGCCGTGTGTATTTCTTAAGGCAATTTTAATAACTTGTGTTTGGGCCTTCAGCCATATTGATTTTGAATGCTTTTAAGGGCACGTGTGATTAAGTGTTTTAGGAAAATAAAGATTTTATATTTTGTGCAACCGACAGTAATTGATTTTGGCCCCTTTCGACAACTGTAACCTGATCCGCTCTGTTCTGCGAAGCCAGATTTCAAATAGTATCAAGTATCCAAACCATAAAACCATATATTTACAACTGCACTCTTCTTGTTTAAAATATTTCGTACTAGTTAACATGTCTTGTCAGTTTTCAGTTTTGACCATCTGCGGTAGATAACAAGGTGCATTTCCAGGCTTTCCACTTTCAAAGATAGACGATCGTTGCTGAGGGTGGTTTTGTACCTGGAAAAGATCCTTTCCATATCACCGGACGTCGTAGGAGTGTATCCGAGGACTACAAGTGCACTGCACCCCAGCTTTGATTCATTATCTTCTAATGTTGTGACATTCACAGAAAAACACTCACTAATTTTGCACATGGTAGAATGTCCACGATTCCGCTGGAGAACACTTTGCAGATAGTTGTTAGTCAACCACATGACAACGAGCTCAAGCGAACTCACTCTGCATGCAGCTTCTAGTCGTGTGGTGGCTTTCCATACCACTCAGAAGTTGGCTTCGATGGATGCCAAGTTTCCAGACAAATGAAGACTTCTTTCACAGTTTTGACAGCACTTGATTCAGTAGTATTAAGCTCACAATGATTTTCCTTTGTTGTGGTGTATTCGGTGCAGTTATAACCACCACCATTAACCCACGAACGCCATCGCGCCAGAACATGCTGAGTGTGAAGGGGCAATGAAGGTATTTCTTCGTAGAATTTCTGCACCCGTAGCGCAGCTTTCACAGGGGATTAATGTTTCCACGTCATGGTAATTCCAGCGGTCCTCTTCTGTGTCTCTGTGCAACACGTGTGCGAGGCAAGAGACGTGCACCGTACTGGGGCAGAATATCTGAAGCCCTTTGGTTGATTTAGCTTATGTGTGAAGCACCATATGTTACTTGCAGCAAAAACGTATCTCCGTTCTCATCATCCAACCACTGTAGCTTCATATAGTTGTCAAAGTAAGCGGCAATCATCGAGTTGTTTGATCTGTCGAGAGCGTCAGAGGCTAGCAGGAACATTTCTGCGGGTCCGACAACTTTTATAACACCAACAACAACGTCTGCAACGTAACACCCACTCACATCGGTAGTTTCAACTCTGGACATATAAACTTTTCGGTCAGCAACACAAATTTGTATTTTGTCGAGCACCTCCTCGAGCACACGGATAAATAGTTCACAATTCTCCTGGAACTGGGTGTGCTGTGTCCTTCTCCAAGAAGTGTCAGAAGGATGGATTCTTTAGCTTCTTCAAAGAGATGTTGCAAGACACATCATCTTAGTCCGCCTGCTTAGATGGGCTGTAACGTGCTTGCCTCCTATTTACTGGGTCCGGGTTCGATTCCCGGTCATGTTGGAGATTTCCTCCGCTCTGCGACTTTGTGTTGTCCTCATCATCATTTCATCCTCATCATCGACCCCAAGTCAATCAATGTGGCGCCGAATGAAATAAGTCTTGCACTTGGCGGGCCGGCCGGAGTGGCCTTGCGGTTCTGGGCGCTACAGTCTGGAACTGAGCGACCGCTACGGTCGCAGGTTCGAATCCTGCCTCGGGCGTGGATGTGTATGATGTCCTTAGGTTAGTTAGGTTTAATTAGTTCTAAGCTCTAGGCGGCTGATGACCTCAGAAGTTAAATCGCATAGTGCTCAGAGCCATCTGAACAATTTTTTAGCACTTGGCGGCCGAACCCGACTGGGAGATCCCAGCCAATGATGCCATACGATCATTTCATACCAACAACTTAAAACAGATCCTTGAAGAATGATATGTTGGTGTTGTTGTGGTCTTCAGTCCTGAGACTGGTTTGATGCTGATCTCCATGCTACTCTATCCTGTGCAAGCGTCTTCATCTCCCAGTACCTACTGCAACCTACATCCTTCTGAATCTGCTTAGTGTATTCATCTCTTGGTCTCCCTCTACGATTTTCACCCTCCACGCTGCTCTCCAATACTAAATTGGTGATTCCTTGATGCCTCAGGACATGTCCTACCAACCGATCCCTTCTTCTGGTCAAGTTGTGCCACAAACTTCTCTTCTCCCCAATCCTATTCAATACTTCCTCATTAGTTATGTGATCTACCCATCTAATCTTCAGCATTCTTCTGTAACACCACATTTCGGAAGCTTCTATTCTCTTCTTGTCCAAACTGTTTATCGTCCATGTTTCACTACCATATATGGCTACACTCCATACAAATACTTTCAGAAATGACTTCCTGACACTTAAATCTATACTCGATGTTAACAAATTTCTCTAATAACAAATAATAAGGTTGAAAAAGAATGTGTCTGCTGAAATAACAGCGTTTGTCTGCTTCTCTTCAAACAGCTCCTGTGTTTGGGGGTGTTACAGCACCGTTGGACCACAAAGAGTTTTTCTACACCAACTTCACATAGTCAATCTTCTAAATAATGTGCTGAAGAAGTTTCCTCCAAACTCACGCACATGATCTCGTAACTTCATATTTTTGGCATTTGGATCGGCTGAAATTGTACTCAAATTAAATAATGTGTCAAGTGTGCGTTGTTTATTAAATCGGAAGCCGCTTTGTTGGCTGCGAGAGCGTTTTGTCGACACCATGCTGCAATAATTTACGTCAATGCCCCAACTAAAGCGTTACATTGTTTGTCTACTATAGTCCAGATAAGCTACATAGTAATTGTTGTGATTATTTGTACCAACATTATCTAAAACTTCGTCGCGTGAGGAACATTTTCGTGTTTTTAATTTTATGTCCTTAGAGGTACAACAAACATACGAGTTTTTGGCAAAAATTGGCTGAAAAACGTTCTATTATTAAAAGTAGTGCAAATATATGTTTGCAGTATGCAAAATGGAAACACAATTTTCTACAGTACAGTACCTGGTTCAATGCATAAATTACTGCATAATTCGTCCTAAAGTTCAGGATAAATATAATTTTCACGAAGAACGAAGCCGTAATTACTATACATTAACTGTGTTACAACCGGTTTCGTTCATACAATTTCTTCAGGTTTCCGAGGTGTGCTGAATGTCTTGACGCAAATAATTTGGTTGTCGTATAAATACAATATCAATTTCCTCTGGACCATTTGAATTTGGCCTTTAACGTCTCATACTACAGCCAGACCATTTGTGTCATAACTATGACACTACTTGGCAATATGTACTAAGAACGTAACCGCTCGTAACATAATAAAAGTGTAATAATGCAGCTGAAGTTAGTTTTCATTAATCTTTAACATTACGCGTGTACCTTTCCTTCATCGAAACTATCTACATTTACACCACTACCCTGCAACTGACACCAAAGTGCTTGGGATTGGGTTCACAGAATCACATTCAGACTATACCTCGACTGTTTCATTCTCGACTAACAACTGGTATGAACGAACTCCTAAATATCTTCGTGCGAGCTCTGATTTTTCGTATTTTATGATGACGGTTATTTCTCTCTATGAACATAGGAGTCAACAAATATTTTCGTATTGGAATAGAACTCTGATGATAGAATTTTTTCGAAAAGATCTCACCCAACGAAAAACCTCATTGTTCTAATGACTGCCGCCCAAGGTCGCGTGTCATGCCCGTGGCAAGCCATCTCTTACTTCTCGATAATACGAGTCACCCTTCTTTGAAATTTTTCTGTCCTCATCAGTTCTATCTGCGGAACAATACGGTAACAGAGGGCAGCCAAGCGGTTTTTATTTACAAAAGGAATATCTCTTTAGAAGATTTGTTGCATCGTCTAAATATTCTGTCAATATATCGAAACCTTTCATTCGTCTTCCCCACAACATATTAAATGTGGTGGCTCCAATTTAAGTGTTCGTAACTGTAACCCCGGGGGCATTAAGGTGAGTCGACCACCTTCTAGTTTGTATTTATTATCTTCTAACCGAAGTTTGAAGGATTGTTTAGTATTCTTGTAGATGACCTCACACATCTTATTGTTCAGGATCAATTTGACGCTCTTCCCGCCATACACATATCTCGCCTAAATTATTTTGTAAATCGAATTGATCTTCTGATGACATTAATAGACGATAAATGACAGAATCATCTGCATAAAGTCGAAGTCAGCTGTTAATAGTGTCTCTCATGCCGTTTATATACGTAAGAAACACAAAAGACTTTTAATACTTACGTGGGGAACGCAAAAATTCACTTCTGTTTCACTCGATAACTTCTCGCATATTACTGTCCCCGTCCTTTCTGACGGCAAATTACGATTATCGTCGCACAGCTGTGACGATACTCCATAGGCAAGCAATTCGGTTAAATGCTGCTTGCCAGGAATGGCGTCAAAAGTCCTTTGGAATCAACTTGGGATCCCCGGTCCGTAGCACTTATTACTTCGTGTGAGTAACGATCGTGCGATTCATTAAAACGCTGTTTCCTAAATCGATGCTATGTGTTAACAGATAGTCAATAGGTAGCTCTCTTCGAGGTATTTCATCATATTTATAATATTCCAAAAATTTACTGCTTACTGATGTCAGTGACGTGGATCTACAATTCAGTGGATTAGTTCTTTTTTCGTTCTTGTATATTTGTTTGATCTGTGCAGCTTTCAGGTCCTTAAGTGCGTATCTTACGTCGAGGGTCCCTTAGTATATCATTACAAATTATACAGCAATTAGTCACCATACATTTTAGAAACACGATGTACTTTTACTTCCAAAATTTAAGAAAAAAATGCCTGCTTTCTCTAATAGCTCAGCTGATTGAAATAGCAGCTTCAGCATGTATATAAATACTCTCGTCTTTAGCATTGTACCAAATGCCGGAAATCTATTTTCATCACCTTTAAATAACCAAGAAATACGATAAACTTCCTTGTTACGTACAATACTGTGCACGTGGAAGTCGAAAACGTAGCTCAATACTCTTTCACAGGGTTGCTTTCTTTTGTGCTGTATTGTATTTATTAGGAACAATAAAATGAGTTTCTCGGGAAAGAACACACAGCACAGAAGCGCCACAGTCTCGTCGCAGTTTCTTTGCAGTTCCACTACACTTTATCGACTGTTTACGCTTCACTGACATCACAGACACTGTGTGTTATATTCCTTCTGAATGTTTGTCCACGGTGGTAGCATGTAAGAGATGAATATGCATCTATCGTTCTTTCTTTTCTCGTTTTGTTTTGCAACTTGCTCTCAGCTGGGTTTATACTTTGTGGCCACCGATCTCACTTGTGAAAGAAGATGAGATATCAGTAGCAAAAGCAGTCCTGTTCATGTTGCATCGTCTCTCGTATTAACTTGTTGAGGGAACTGTCTTCGAGTGTATTGTAAACGTTTAATAAATAAATGCGAGTAAGAATGTTCTACGAACTAAATCTGCTAGAGGAATGAGAAATTTCTTCTCCATTAACCTAATTTTTAGATTATGAGATGCAATATTTTCAATTCAGTGTACTTCCCACGAATGTTTATGTATTACTAAGAAAAAAACAAATAAAGTTTCTATGAAGGTCTAGCCTAGGGGCACAATTAGCATAACAAGCTAGAGTTTTACAAGGAAACGGAAATATCTGGTCATGTAGTACACAAAGCTAATAAAACTTTACACATAGCCACTGTGATGCGTGAACAGCTCAAGATTTACTAACTCCTCCAATAACACTCCTGTTAATTTAAGAAACTCAATGAAATATTATGGCTCTGTTGAGAAACCGAACTTTGTCTTCAAATTTGGCAAATTAATCATTCAAAATAATAAAATAAAGAGAAAAGTAGCCAGACGCACGTGCATATACTACATGATGACAGGAAAGCAGTTCTTCGAAACTGCAACATGTTTATTAGTAGCAGGGCTAAATGAGTATGACTTTGGTCTGCATTGTTGCCAGAGCTCCTCCATCCCCTTATTGTCTCAGAACGCCATGTTTCTTCTCCTTTCCATGACTCCTCTCACATCACAGCTTATTTACCTCATACCTCATTTGTGCAGTTGAAACTATTACCGCCTAAGTTTGTAGTTGAATTGTCCTAATTTTAAGACCGCTTTAGCTAAGATCATATTTAATGTTTAAACGTCAATGTTAGGAATAGTATAGGAACTTTTATGTCCATATTTACACAAACAGCACACCAGGTCAGCCCACAATGTTCCACACCAGACATGTCTTCGGTTTGAAATCTCACTAACTGGGGTAGAACTGTACTTAGTGATGAGCCCCACTTCGAATTAAGTCCCAATGACCAACAAAGACGCGACTGGAGACCCACAGGAGCTATCCGCCATACGGTCTGGCAACCAGGAGTGTTGGTCTGGAGTGTCATTTCAATTCATAGTGGGACCCCTTCAGTGCTCATCCAGGGTACCCTTACAGCCCAGAGGTAAGTCGACATTCTACTCCCCATTTTGTTGCACGTCATGGCACGCCATCCCGAGCTTACATTTTAGCAACGCAATGCGCGCTTGCACATGTTGAAAGTTTCTACTTGTTGTCTTCATGGTTACCAAACGCTTGTCCAGTAAGGTCGCCGGATCTCTTCGCAGTTGAGAATGTCTGAACCATTATGGGCAGAGCCCTCCCACTATCTCGGGATTTTGACGATTTAACGCGCCAGATAGACACAATTTGCCACGTTGTTCGTCAAGAGGACATCCAAAATTCGCTTTACTGACTTACCCAATTCAACTTTCTCTTGAATAAATCGTCCACATTTGCTGAGATTGTAAGCGTATGTTTGCCTTTACATATTTATTACATAACTATTTCAGTCTCATTCGGAAAATTACTTCTTGGTCGTTGTCCCTTGTGTCTTAGAGTGTAATTGCACCACTTTTGATCCTCACATATCTGCTTCTAACTTTGTATACTGTGAAGGTATTTTGTTTTAAATGTGCTCGTTACTCGTCTAGTGTATAAAATTTATGTGAGAACTGACATAGTTTGCAATGATCAAGAATGTTCAATAACTGCCATTCATCTCGCACATCAATTTTTCATTGTGAATTGCAAAACATAGAACCTGAACCATTTTCTTGTGCCCTGTGCCACTGCATCTGTGAGGTTTTGAGTTTACGTACAGAAACTATGTGTGGGCCGTTAGTCATTTTAAACTAAGGTCAGTTTTTGATTTTCTGCTATTTATCAAGATGGTCTGAAGCATAACTGCGCTGTTTGCATTTTCAAATTTCTCTGACGCATTAACTTGCGTCACATGATGTATGATGTTTGTAACTGCAGCGTCACGATTAACATCATTCTCATGGTAAAAATGAGAACCACCAACTTCGAGTTTTAAATTTTCCACGTTTTTGGTGAGGGACGGTGTAGCCTGCAATTCACATCAGACAGTCCAGCAGTGAGGCTCTGTGTGCTCAGCTGTCGTCCCAGCCATGTATCCAGAAAGGGGCAGCAGAGGGTCTCTCCAGCACAGTATTTGCTTAGAGGAAGACATAAACTTTATTACTCTATGCCTACTATTAATGTTTATACGCCAAAATGAACATAGCCTAAACTTAAGACAAGTCATTCTTTAGTGGCAATTACTTTAAATGCACAACCGTGGTATGGGGTAAAATGTTAAACTCTGACGTTGGCGGGCTTTGGAGGGGGAGAAGGGGGGAGAGTGATTAAACATGCTGTCTGCACTGTTTTTAGACTTAGACCTAATGGCGTGGCAGTTATAAAGGCTGATCCTGTATGTCTAGGTGCATAATTTTGAAATCTATACTTGGCACAAGTGATATGATAATCCTTCGGGCTGTGATTGTATTATCCAGTCAGTCATCTTGAATTGGGACACCATAGGGTTGTGGCCATATTCTGGTGCCCCTATCTTAGATCACCATGCTGGATTGCGTACTCATATTTCCTGGTTAACTGTACCGGACGCAGCTCTGATTGTGCCTTCATGTTTCCACTGCACATGGCATCACCAACAGCAGCTTTACGTTAGTTGATATGTCCCTGATGGATTTTTTACGCAGGTGACATACAATGGCCAGCCCTAGTTCCCAGTCAGTGTGTTCTCCTAGCCAATCTGCTGTTTGTCTACTGACAAAACGTTAGTACTTGCCTCTATTCGTAGTGACGGTTTCACCCCTCGTGACATCTAGTGATGGATTCGGCATCTCAAAGGGTATTCCAAATACTTTTGATCATATAATGAATACGTTTACAAAGGTACTAGTAAGTGCAAACAAAGAATATCCTTTAGCACGATCTCTCTTTATTACATACACAAACGGAGAAAGGGTACCTCGTAGGGTGTCATCATTTCGCTACTTTAATCTTCTTATTTTCTACGGGGACACTACATATGAGCCTGCATAATATTCACTACATTCACCACGAAAATGGTTACTTAAACTTTTAAATATACACTATGTGATCAAAACTATCCCGACACGTGGTTGAAAATGACTTCTATGTTCTTGGCGCCCTCCATCGGTAATGCTGGAATTCAATATGGTTTTGACGAACCCTTAGCCTTAATGACAGCTTCCACGTTCGCACGTATACGATCAGTCAGGCGCTGGGAGGTTTCTTGGAGAATGACAGCTCATTCTTCACAGAGGAGAAGTACCGATGTCGGACGATGAGGCCTGGCACGAAGTCGGGGTTCCAAAACATCCCAAAAGTGTTCAATACGATACAGGTGCAGACCAGTACATTACAGGGAGATTATTGTTGTGTAATCACTCTATCATAGGCCGTGCATTATAGGCAGGTGCTCGATCGTGTTGAAAGGTGCAATCGCCATCCACGGATTGCAGTTCGACTGTGCGAAGCAAGAAGGTGCAAAAAACATAAATGGAGACATGTGCTGTGGGCACGAAAAACAGCAAGGGGTGCAAGCCCCTCCATGAAAAACACGACGTGTCCCTTCGCGTTTCCACTTCACTATCACATCTGAAACAGTGGACCTAGGGATGTTTAGGAGTATGGAAATCTCTCGTACGGACGTATGACACAAATGACACCCAATCACCTGACCACGTTCGAAGTCCGTGAGTTCCGCGGAGCGCCCCATTCTGCTCTCTCATGATGTCTAATGACTACTGAGGTCGCTAATATGGAGTATCTGGCGGTAGGTGGCAGCGCAATGCCCTGACATGAAAAACATGTGTTTTTGGTGGTGTCCGGATACTTTTGATCACATAGTGTATTATTGAAGAAATTAGATGTGCCGGACGGTGTGGCTGAGCGGTTCTAGGCGATACAGTCTGGAACCGCGTGACCGCTACGGTCGCATGTTCGAATCCTGCCTTGGGCATCGATGTATGTGATGTCCTTAGGTTACTTAGGTTTAAGGGAACTGATGACCTCAGAAGTTAAGTCCCACAGTGCTCAGAGCCATGTGAATCATTTGAAATTAGATGTACAAATTTACAGTATATATTGTTCGAAATTTTCCACCATTTCCGCTACACTCACCCGTTAGTAAATGAAGCCTGCGCACATCGATGCTTCTCTTCATTCTTTATATTCGGTTTCTGAAATAGTTTCCACTTGTCTGAGGAGTATCACTTTAAAAAGCATTAGGTTAAACTTTATCCCACATTGCTTGTGCAGTCACAAGTAACGGTACGTGACACGAGGTAAGTTACGTTCCACACGAAGGAAAGAAAGCAAATCCCTTCTAAGCTATCATCACACAAATACTGACCAGACCTCTTACGAATGAAACGTCTTGAATATCATTGACACCGTTCCTCCACTACGATTGAAAAAATAATGTATCGAAATAAGAATATGTCGAGTATTCACGTATTACTGAAACTCTCTCAATGTCGTTTCTCGTAGATATTTGTTTATTGCCAGTCTAAGACGACTGCAGACGGATTATTGTAACGTTCATGACTAACTAGACCCATACATTGGTTACGGTAGTCAAGCAGTTTCCAGAGTTTGTTTCTGCCAGACGAAATATTGTGAGCTGTGACATGTAGTCAAAGCCATCCGCTTGTTGAATAACAAGACTCTTAACACTGCCTTATAATGTTCCAACACATTCACTTTGTCCCAAAGGAGGATTTGACGCCACAGCAACGACAGCCATGTAGGGAAGCGTGCCTATTTCCCGACTTCGGATGGGCTTCGTAAGAAGGAGCATAAGCCCCTGCTACGCTGTAGCAACTCTAAACTCAGCAATGAAATCTGGCAGCGTTCCACGTCTGTGAACAGTGTGGATTTGTATACCTAGGAGTATTCGTACTTTGTGCTACAATAATGCATAATTTTCTGTGCACTTGCTAACTTCTCGTCTACAGTAAGTTTAGAACGAGTTTATTCATTTTTCCAGATGTTGGGTTGTCGTCAAACGCAAAAAAAAGACTTTTGGAATCCTGAACCTTTACCAGCCTTCAACATGTTGGAGTAACTTGGGTAGGCAACTTCTGTTAATCAATAGAACGAAAAATAAGTCCAAGTTGCAAATATTTTATTTCTCATTCGATGACTAGTTTCGGGCCGAGATCCATTTTCAAATCAACACAACACTGTCGACAATGGTATTTCCGAAGACGTCAACAAAATGTCTAATGTACATTAACAGTGCGACAAATCGGTAATTTACGTTCAGAAAAATAACATGTTTCACAACATAGAATGAGTTTCATCACACTGAAACCTTACGTAAATTATAAACGAGGCAAGACTAATTAAACTGATCATAATCTTACGGACAGACACATCTCAATTCATTTGCATCTAATGAGCACTGCCGTCCAACTGTCTCTTTTTAGAAATGCCCAGCTTAAGCGTATCACGAACAGTGATAGATCATAAAGTATTGTCAGCAGGCTAAGATTATTTTTTTCTGCCAGATACAGTTTAGTATTTGCAGCATGTGTCATACGATTTTCTATCCAATGTTCTCCCCACACGCGTGCATGTCTGAAGGAACAGACTGTGCAACGATTGACAACTGCATGATATCACTGAAATAAATTAGCAACTGAAAAATGATTAGACCAGATGCAGGCAAAGAGAATTTTAGCTTGGGTGAGACTCGAACCCAGATTTGCTGCTTGCAGCGAGCAGTCACCATATCCTTTACGCAATTCGAGCACGGCTCCAGAACTGATTCAAACTTCCGTATGTTACTGTGTCTACAGCTTATACTTGCAAAGCTTGCTGGGATTCCCGCACAGAGAGAGAGAATTTCATCATTATTGTAAGGCCCTTCTCTAGGCATGAAACACTATTTGTAGCCTTTGTGTAAAACGATTTACAGTACAGTGTCCTTCAGATTTGGAGATATACATGCATTTCTGAAGGAACAGAAACTGCAGTGATCCCCAGCTGTGTAAAGTGAAGTAAATGTTTTCGCAGTTCCTAATATGATTAGACCAGTTACTTACTGAATCAGCGAAAATGGACGTTTGTTTCGGATCGGAACCCGAATCTGAATTTCCAGTTTACTTCGAGTACCCGGATATACTTCCAGCAGCGATCAGAATTTCCGTATGTCACTCTGTGCTTACGTCCTGCACTCGGACTGTTGCTGTATTTCCCGCAGAGGGAGAGACTTTCTTTATTATTGTCACAGGCTTGTCTAGGCAAGAAAAACGTTGAGGTGATAAAGTCATGGGATACCGATATGCACATATACAGACATTGGTGGTATCGCGTACAGCCGGTATAAAACGTCAGTGCCATCTGTACTCAGGTGATTCATGTGAAAAGATACACAGCGCGATTCATTCCTCACGACGAAGATTAACTGAGACTCTGAACGCCAAATGGTAGGTGGAACTAGACGCATGGAACATTCATGGTAATCATTAGGGAATTCAATATACCAAGATCTACTGCGTCAAGAGTATACAGAGAATACCAAATTTCAGGCATACCTCCCACTACGGACTAGCCGACGGTTTTTTGTTAACGTCCAAGGGCAGCGTACAAAGCATTGTCATTGCTAACACATAAGCGTGGAATTATCGCTGAAATCAATGTGGGAAGTAAGATGAACGTATCCGTTAGGACAATGTGGCGGAATGTGAAGTTAATGGACATTATCAGCCATATGGCCACCGGACCAAATCGTTCGCGATGGTCTGAAGACCATTCTGCTTAATTCCACAGAATGGTTTGGTAACACAGATCGTCAGATATGAATCCCGTCGAACATTTATGGGACATAATGGAGAGGTGAGTTCAGGCAAGAAAATCCTGTTATGAGTCATGTGAGTCCTTACTCACCAAATGCCCAGTAACGAAATGGGTTAAGGCGACTACTCGCGATAATCGGGAAACACGAGTGAGAGTTCCCATCTGGCATAAATTTTCAGTGTCAATCCATTGTGCAGCTCAAGTCTAACCATATTCGCAATAGTGATTACATTTAATTCGTTGGATACATTAATCAGTTGCTGCTGCACGACTATCGATACTCAGTTTGCAGCCCTGCTGTAGGACAAGCTTTAAAAGATGACAAAAAAAAGCAGAAAATAATGTAATGTATGATGCACAGGGTCCTCGCAAACTGTTACAGCTAGTTGCCCTCTCACGTCTTTTGCAGTCATATTGTAGAGGATGTATCGCATTGTGGCGGGAGTGCTTAATTACGTGTTGTCAACACGTGATGATCGATAGGTCGACACCGATGTCTGGCTACACGGAGAGCAGGCGGACGTTAATGGGAAGTTGCATGCTGGCCACAGAAATGGACACCGTTCATTACAGCCCGACGACCACTGCGCTTGGAGAGAAAATACTGGATATAGACAAAACTGTAAGTGAACCGTCTCTTATTAGGCCCAACTCAGAAATTTCCATATCAGAGGTGTCGTCCGCCTTTCATATCTGCAGTTTATTTATCTTCTTCTTGGGGGTTATCTACGGGTACTGCCGCTTCTCCGCCGCCAATTCCCATCTTCTGCTGTATTTGCTTTCCTCAACATTCCTATTCCTTGCGTCTACATCTGTATCTTCGTACATATTCTGCAAACCAATGTGAAGTGCATGCCAGGAGGTACTTAAAATGTTAGAGTTTCATCCCCTTCTTCAAATGTAACAGGCCTGAGCCGGCATTCATGTGATAATATCTACTGTTAGTCTTTACTGGTATGCTCCACACACCTTTGAACAGTAATTTAAAATGTAACTCACACTGATTTCTTATCAGTCTCATTTTGTCAATTATGCAGCCAATGCATCGAAGTCAATCACCCGACTCCCCTACAACTGAGCCTATGTGATTGTTCCCTTTCATACCCAGACAATTTGTTAGACCCAAGTATTTGTATGACTTGATTGATTATAACTGTAAATCATTGGCATTGTCACAATAGGGTACTATTTTTCGTAATGTGAAGTGCAGTATTTTATATTTCTATACGTTTCGTTTAAGAGGTCAATCTTTGCACCGTCCTGAAACCTGATCAAGATGTGAGTGAATGTTTGTGAAGATTTTTTTCAGACAAAACTTCGTTATAGGTAACAGTATCATCTGCGAAAATATTTTATGCCAGGTCACCAACATACAGTACGTACGACAAGGGTCCCAACACATTTCCCTGGGGAACTACTCAAGTTACTTCTACATCCATGTGAGTGACTATAGGGTGATACAAGGCGACGTAGAGAAAATTTCTAATTACTGATGAATGGAAGCTTGTTCTAAATGCAGAAACATTAAATTAATGTAGATGATTACAGAAAACAACACTGTAATGTTCGAATATGCCATTAGTAGAGCGCTGTTTGACGCATTCACGTCAGTTAAATATCTGTGAGCAAACCGATGTGAAATGGAAAGGGGGCATAAGGACGTTATTAGAAAATCCAAATGCTTGACTTCGGTTTATTGGGAGAATTTTCGGGAAGTTTGGTTTATCCATAAAGGAGACCACGTATAGAACTCGTTCGACCGATTTTTCAGTACTGCTGTAGAATTTGTGATCCACTAGGTCGAATTGGAGGGAGGCATAGAAGCAATTAAGAGGCGTCATGCTGATTTGTAACTAGTCCCTGGGGGGAAGACGACGTTTTTCTTCGCGATGTAGTACTGAGATAATTAGGGTAACATCATTTGTATCTGACTGCACAATGACTCTACTGCCGCCATCGTACACGTCACGTAAGAACCACGAAGTTAAGAAAAGTTAGGGCTTTTTCAGAGGCATATACGTAGTCGTTTTTCCCTAGCTCTAATTGCGAGTGGGGCAGCATAGGACATGAATATTAGTGGTAGAACATACTCTCCGCCATGTACCATACGGTGGCTTGTGGAGTACGCATGTAAATGTAGATGCAGTTGTAGATGTAGGTCAATCGGCATCTACGTGTCGACTTTGTCTGTCTTAGCACCCGACTGTAAGCTTCAACTGCCTGGATCCTTCCAAGTCGACCCGCTGTTACGTCTTTTGGGGCCTGTATTCCGCCGTCGTTCTGAAGCACATTGTACACGTGCTGCATGGAGCAGTGTTGAGAGTATAAGAAATAGTTTCATGTATTTAGCCGGAGTTATAACTGACAGAACACATTTGTCTTGGACCAGTACAGCGCCGAGAAGGATAAAAGCCTCGATATCTGCACTTCACAGCGTGACTAAGCCGAAGGAAGGACGCAAGGAACTGGTCTTAATATCGTGTAGGTGTTGCACAGACTCCAACAAACTGTGTTTTAGAAGCTTGTTTCAGCTGGCGTGTATGCCGGATGTCTGGTAGTTTGTGTTTCCCTCATGGTAGTGTGGGGATAGTATCGTTCGTTGTGGTGTCAGCAGCGTTGATATTAGACAGTGAAGTAACGGGAAAAGTACTTCTTCTCAGACGATTTTCACATGAGATTCGCAGAGAAAATCTTGTAGCACGTTTCTACGGACGAAAAACCATAGAATATTGCAGAGTGAGACCTGTGTGCTGACTGGGATAAACAGATGTTGAAATAATTACTTTTGTAACTCGTTACGGAAATGTATATCATTGTTGGTGTCATGAGAAAATTATTGCATTGTCCCTTTTAAGACGTCCATTTGATCCAAGTTCAGTCTCATTGGACGGCAACACCGCTGTGGCAAAGTTACCATTCCCACTGAAAGTCCCACAAACGGAAGTCCATCCGATGGATTGGCTGAAAGACGACATCATCTGACTCTCGTGCAATTGGTCTCGGATGCACTGGTGAATTGAATAGCCACCCCCTATCCTCCACCGAGGATTCGAGGATTCTTCCAGGACCCAGCTTAGTTTTTTAGTATTGGCGCTGACTGGAGATACAACCCCTGAAGTGCCCCCTGTTAATTGTTTTCACAGTCTAAAAGTAATTGCCCAATCTCTTTCTTCTTTATATAATAAATGTATTACTTCTTGGTCGAAACCGTTCAAATTACAATTTTACACATTGATGTATTCCTAAATTACTCATTCTGTAGTCTTTCCGATGTCCAGACCGGGGAAAATGCTTTCAGTTTTTAATTACACATGAACATGGACTGTAGCGAAGTATAAGTAAAACCAAGGAAATTTCACAGAACAAATTTATTGCCTAATAGTAATGCGGGGTACTCTAACTTCAAATGCTGTGTGTACATTTCACACTGCTGATAAAACTTACACTGTATTTTACTGGGTGAGATAGCTCGACAGACACCCTTATGTGCAGCTTTCACCAAGTTATAGAAGACCATATGGCAAACTTCCTGATGTTCGCGAGTAACTTTTATCGTTAACAGACGCCTTTATTTCTAACGCAACTACATTTCCTGCGGTATTTGAAAGAAGCTTCTAAGAGAATTTCAACGACATAACAAGTATGATACATGATCAAATAGTATCAAGGTAATAACATTGGGTACCACTGCCCCGCCCTCAGGAGAAGAAGTCCACAAACACCTATTCTATTATAACAAACGTAAGCCAGCACGTAACTCAGGTACGGTTCGTCTGTCACACCAAGTGCTCGAAATTTTGACCTTAAGCAATGCTACACGCTATAAAGAGATTCTGGAGAAACACTATTGCACGATGAACTTCATCTGGCGTTAACTGTTTCTCAGCCCAGTCTTATAAAGCATTTATACATTCGGGAGTCACTGGTCTATCCTAATAGGTTTCTAGTTTCAGTTTTCGCCACAGATAAAAGTACAGAAGTGTTAAGTTTGCTGAAAGTGCAGATCATTTTGCCTTTCCGAAACGACCGTGCCAATGATCTCTGAATGTTATCTTCAGATGGTCTGTCATTACATGTGTAGAATGGGAGGGACATCTGTTACTTTGAAGCCTCACTCATTGCCCTATGTCCAGTGGCATCTGTTCCAATAACTGTAGCAGCAGCATCTCTTAGGAGCTTCAGATATTTGAGTGTGTTTAAATTATCGTCAGTAAAACAGGGACCAATGATGCGGGCCCTGAGAAACACGAATCAAAAGTTGATGGATCGAGAGCGTTGTTTATTATCCACTCCTTTCAATCCGCGACGATTTTCATCTGAAGATTAGGGCATACTGTAAACATAGACTTGTCCACGGTTTGTAAAACTCTTCCTTGAACAAAATTTTACACAGGTATGCCACATTACTTAGCACTTACTGTAGATGACATTCGGAAAACTTCAAAAACTTTGTAATTAGTTGCTGTGAAGCTGTAGAGGCACAGAAACGCGAAGAGCATGAAATGCGACGGAATGTAGTGTTTGCGGTACACTAGTTTGGGTCATCCATTTCTTACTTCCGGGGTGCTTCTTAGTGGCATTTCCATTGTGTGTTATTGCTGCCAAAACGTTAATTTATTTAGTAAGCTGCTCTTAGTTTTTCTTTGAATATATTATTCTTCACACTTCCAACTTCTAGATGTTTCTCTATAATTTTCGAAATGACAAATAGTGAGTGCTTGGCACGATCAGGATATTCTTCAGCTAACAACCGCACCGCTGCCCTTGTAGTTTGATGACTTTCGAGATAAACGATATTCACTTTTTCGACTGTCGTACACATTGTGAATAGCTAAATTGTTTTACGAGCAAGTTGTCTGATTGTTACACAGACTGATGGGCTTCAAGTGCACAGGTAATGACAAGAACCTTAGTTACGTGTATGATTACAGTTGGTACAGTAGGGAAGATGTTTATGGAACCTCTTCTTCTGATGGTGGGACAATAGTTCGCGGTGCTATCATCTTGATATTATATGATCAGATCCAATACATGTTATGTTGTTGAAGTTCTCTTAGAAGCCCTTTTCCAATGCCATAGAAAAATTATGTAGCTCCATTAGAAAAACCAAGTTGATGTACAAGGAAAGAAGAAAATGTGGTTAGGAGCACTTAGAGACTTGGTATGTTTGTTCTCGCTTTTACAAATGGGTCCTTGCTCCTTTTACTGGGCTCACTGATGCAGCAGCAAAGCGTAATGCATATGTATGCGACTACAGTGTTAAAACAAAATAATTTTTATGCTTATTCATTTGGGTTTTCCTTCTACATCTTATCCGCCTACTTACGTCATCTCGCCCGCAAACGAGGTTAAGGTGACGAATCTGACACCTTTTAAAATAGTTGAAAAAATCGCCATTAATGGCAGATTTGGAAAAATTATGATATCAGTAGCTGAAAATAGAACTATAAAAGATAAAAAGTTGTTGCGAACGTCAGTAAATTCGCCATATTTTCCGCTATAACTTGGCTGGAACCGCACCACTATCTATTTATTCATTCAGGATATATTTGGGGTGTATTGTCTAGCTGCCTCGTCCTATGTATTTATAGATGTGGTGTTAGTCACTATCTTAAACAAGTGATCGTTGCACATTAGTGCGATGCGTCTTCCACAGACCTTACCGTCAGTCGGATGGCTTGTGTTTCCCAGCAACATAGTTAGCTGTACTGCAGGTGAATCGACACGCAGGATACCTACTGAACAGCCAGACAAACGTGTGGCTCCTGAAGAGGGACAGCAGCCTTTGACTAGTTGCATGGGCAACAGTCTGGTGATTGATCTGGCCTTGTAACACAAATCGAAACAGCCTTGCTGTGATGGTACTGCGAACGGCTGAAAACAATGAGCATGCAGCTGTATTGTAGTATTGTATGGTTAAACGATGATAGAATCCTCTCGGATAAATTATTCCGGAGCGAAAGCAGTCCCAAACTCAAATTCCAAGCGGAAACTACTTAGGAGGATGTCGTGACCAGGAGACATATGACTTTCGTTCTACGGTTCAGAGTACGAAATCCCTTCATCGTGCAGGAATGTTCGAAAATTTAAAAGCAGGTAATGGATAGGGTGAAGATAGATGTAGTGAAAACTAATGAAATTCAGTGGCTGGAGGATTAGCCCTTTTGTTCAGTTGAACAGTGGGTTACAAATATAAAGTTACGTAGAGGTAGTACTGGAGTGGCTTTAATAATAAACAGGGAAATAAGAATGCGGGAAAGTTACTATTGACAGCATAATGAACGCATAATTGTAGCCACGATAGACACGTAGACTCATACCTACCACAGTGGTATATATTTGTATATGAATTACTTCCACAGATGATGGACAGGTTGAAGAAATGTATGATGATACAAAAGAATTTATTCATATAGTTTAACGATACGAAAATTTAATTGTGATCGGCGTTTGAAAGTGGACAGTGGGAAAAGGAAGAGAAGGAATCATTGTAAGTAAATATGGACTGGGGGAAAAGGAGTGAAAAAGGAAGCCCCCTGGCAGACTATTGCACAAAGCATAATTTAATCATCGCTACCACTTGGTTTAAGAATCATGAAAGAAGGTTGTGTATGGGGAAGGGACCTGGAGACACTCGATGGTTTCAGACATTATATAAGGATAAGACAGGATTACAGAACCAGATTTTAAATTATAAGACATTACCAGGCGGCGATGTCGATTCTGTCCACAAGTTATTGGTTATCAACCGTAGATTAAAACTGAAGGAACTGCAAAAAAATGTAGGTAATTAAACAGATGAAATCTGGACAAGTGGAAAGAACAGGAGTTTGATGAGAGTTTCAGGGGGACATTAGGCAACGGTTTACTAGAACAGGGAAAAATAATACATGGGAACACTAAGTTTGTAGCCACACAGTAAAAGGACACCATATGCTTTAAAATGCGTTCCTTACAAACATAATTACTTGGGGAGATCCTGTGTCAGGAGTTTCAGTTCGTTTACATGTGTCTTGAACTCATTAGTGTTCCACTGTAGGATTGGAGCCATCTGTAACTGGTGTAGCAGTTACATCCGACTTTCTGTCAGGCAGGAGGGACTGCAATGTGTGGAGGCTCATTCTTTGAGCGAGATGATTGCCCCCAATCCGACACCAACGTCAGCAGCCCGTGAAGAAGATTCGAGAGAGAGGTGAGAGCGGATGACGTTGACATCGCCGTACTGTGTACTTCCTGTCTCCATCAGTGGACGATTCTTTGACTTTGAATTTACTGTCTGAGGCAGCTTCGAAGCCTCAAACGCGGAAAAGGCAATGGCAGGACTGGACAGCGGACAAGACTGGGTCTTTGGAGGAGTAGAAAGTTCCCCAACGTCAGCAACGACTGTCTTATCTGAAGTTCTGGGGTAACAGGTGGACTTCGAAGTAACTGCAGCAGTACAAGTGCATTGACAAACGCACTTGCTAGTGTTGACACTACCAACCATAGTTTATGTAGATGTGTTGGTTTTGTGGGCTGTCTCTTTGAGAACGGAAGCGAAAGATGCAACAAACGGGGCAGCTTCATGGCCTTATACTTCGTTTTGGCTTCAGCATTTCTTGTTTTTATCTCCCGGATCTTCAGTTCTTCGAGGAGGACTCCATACAGGGCGGTCCGCAGAGCAGATGAGACACTTCGGAAGAGAAGAACAAAATCCTCCGTAGTAGGCGGCTTTCACACATTTACCACAAGTGCCTTTGTAACATTACGAGTCAAGATAGCTGTAACAGAACTTGAATAGCGTAAAGTTATCATTAAAAACGCACGCCGCGCGATTTGCTACGATTTGGTCGGTCATAATAATTGTAACATGCTTTTGAATACCATTAAAATATAACGGCGATACCTGTTTAGTGTTATTGGAAATAATATGTAGTAAATTAATGAGTAAGGTAGCCGATCCTATAAGAAGAGGTAAAATTGGGCATATCAAGGTGGTTTGCTTTATATCGACTAAGCCGATAATACGGCGTCTTTTTTTCCGTTTACACTTAGGAAAAAAAAAAAAAGTAAAGATGTGCTAATTGTGCGTTGTGAAAAATATAGGGGCCAATTTTAAATAGCCACAGTGTATAATCAGACTAACAAATAGACATTCAGTTACGAGAAATAGCGGATAATGAAGTGTGGTCATTAAACTGAGTACACCTACAGGGCGGTCAATTCTGGGATAAGTCTACTCGCATCTCACGAGCGACGCGGTATTGAGACCGTTTTTTTTTATTGTGTTCCGAAGAGCGGGCTTCAGTTTATAAAAAGGAGAAAAGCTGTATCATTATCATTGACAGTTGGTGTCAAGCAAGCAAAACTGTCAATGGAAGGGTTTCGGTGAATGAGTGATGAATGCGAAATGCAACTATTAACGAAGTTTTGTTAAATAAAACAGAAGACACAAAACACTTTGGTCTTATCTGTTATTATTCCATAAACTGTAACATTTCTTCTCGTACGAAGCCTTTATAGACGATCGTTATGACAATTTGTTTGGAAAGGATCTCGTTTCGAGTTAAGTTTTGGGGACCTGGTCAAGAAGGGACAGTTCGTAGATCCTAACTACTGGAGCTATTATGGAATCAGGTGCTACCGTGACCGTTGTGACAGTTGTGTGTCGTTAATGGCTTAAGGACATCACATCTCATGCTCTAAGATCGACGCACCTTTCCTCTTGGTATAACGGTTCCTCACGGTAACAATGACAACGCCGACGACGAATGAAGAAGCGGCAGAAGTGGTGCCACAACGTGCGGCTCGATCGAGGAGGATTGCTGCATCGAGTCGAGTGTCACCCGGATTCACGAACCCTAGATTTGGAAAATATTGTAGCTGCCAGTGAGACTGTCCAATAAAAGAGGTATTCTTCAATAATCGCTAAAAGTGAGCGATACTTCTACGTATGATTAAAATAACTGTATAATTATTAAAAAAAGGAAGTTGAGACTTGTGATTTTCGTAGATAAATATTTATAAATACATAGTTAAAGTAAGTGTATGTCAAAACGGTCGAACAGAATACATTATAATGTGCAGTTGAGTAGAGTAATGAGTAAAGAGAGAGAGGAAAGTGAAGAGGATATGGATGATGCATCCCATGAGCTCAATGTGGGACAGGAGACATGTACAGATAACAATACAGTTATTGATTTAGAGCCGTTAGGAGATTCAAATACAATGACACGTAAGGTAAGCAGCGTGGGAGAACTTAAAGATACTGAGGTTTCGGAAGTAGATCAGCAAGTTGATCCTCAAAATGGAAATATTAATCAAAAAATGTTTGATATGCTGGTATCAATAAATACTCAAATGGGTGTAATGAATGGGAGGCTTGGTTCACTAGAAAAAAGTAATAACTAATTAAAAGAGAACGATCAAAGGTTAAATGAAAAATCTGAGGCCAAATTTGGTTCATTAGAAGTTAAAATGGATTCTTTGGAAAGCAAACTGAACACCTTTGATTATAAACTGGAAAATACTAAGAAAGAATTAAAGGCGTACTGGGAGACTCAATTAAATGCGAAATTTGGAGAGCAAGATGTAGAGCTTTCTAACACCTTAGAAAGGCAATATAATAATTTAATGGGAAAACTTCATGACGTAGAAAAGAAATATGAGGTAGTTTCGAAGAGTTATGATGGCTTGTCCATAGGATGGTTAAGTGTGAAAGCAGCTGTTTCAATGTAAGCGCGCAAATAGAAGAGCTTTCGAAACAAATAGTCAAGTTTGAGTCCGATGCTCGTAAGGGGATTGACAAGTATTTAGTAGATCAAACTAAAAGACTTGACGAAGATCAACCTGAATGGATAGAAATAAAAGGAAATTAAATTATAGACAAGGTTAAGACTACTATTGCATCCCAGCCAAATGAAAATATCAATGAGCACCTAAGTAGAATAGATGAATTAATTAAGCACTTCACTAGCGAAATTCAGAAAACAAAAGACAAAATAGTTGATGAGTTACCTAGATGGTAAAAGGAAACCAATCATAAATTGGCGGAGTTAGAACGAAAGTCATCACAAAATTTGTTGACAGAGTACGAACGTTCGGAGAATAGGTCGAAAAACAAACGAACATGTGATAATACGAAGTACAATTGTGATGAAAATTTGCATTGTGAAGTTGATGAATCGGTTGGTGAAGATGATGGTTCTTTTGGTCAGCGAGGATATTTGTCTTCTTTAAAGGTGTAGAACAGCATTTTTAAAAGTAGACAATTCCCAACATTCTCTACTGAAAAGAACAACCTTCATCTAAAAATCTTTATCAATAATTTCAAAAGAATATTTCCACGTAGCCGGTCAGAACAAGACCGACTTCAGTTTATAGTATCCAAAATTACCAGAGAAGCCGCATTATGGGCCGCCGAAGTAAGTGAAAGTTGCAATACTTGCGCTGAGTTTGAACAACTTTTTTTGGCTAAATACTGGTCGTCGAGTAAACAAGAGAAATTAAGAAAAGAAGTTTACCAACCTGAGTATTTTAACAGTAAAAGGAGTACTTTAAGGCAATATTTTGAAAAGTACATAAATAAGACACGTTATTGGAGTGATCCAATTTCTCACAAGGAAGTGATCAGAATTTTGAAGGGGAGGTTGCCCATAAATATACGTGAAAGGGTAATAAATGTTCCTGACCACGATGTAGAACAATTCTTGTCGGTGATTGACTCTATAGATATGATTATGGAAGATGCAAGAAAAACGAGTAGTAATCAAATGTCGACTCACACTCCTAGTAATACGAATAATTATAATAAAAATTTAACGTATGATATTAATAGTACCGAAAACCCGGTCAAACCCACATCACAGGAACGTGGACAATCTTCGTCCTATGGTTGCAATAAAAACAATGATTATAATAAATATAGAAGAGATTCTTACTGTGCTAGAGGTAAACATCGATATGGTGACGCTAATGTGCATAGTAGTGATATTAATCAGAGTAACAGGTACCCAAGTGATGAACCCAATTGTATTCGACCTTGCGAAGATAATTCGAAGCATAATGTTCATCGGCAGGACGGAATAAATGCCTCGAGTCCTCATGCAGCACAAGGAGTTATACCAATGGGCGAAGGAGCCTCCAATGTGCGACGGGGTGAATACCATAACTCGGATCATACTGTACGGATTGTGAAAGTTCATGAACCCCCACCGATGACTCAACGACATAGATTAAACTAATACCAGTCGCCAAATGCCTTCCTAGGATGACTCGAAAGGAGAAGGAAGGCAGGCATCAATTTGAACTGAGAGTATTAAGGTACAATAATGATCAGGATATAAGGAATGAATTAATTGAAGAAAAACCTGAAGTTTCTAAAAAATGCGGACAAATTTTACAGGCAATAATTCCAACAAGTATAAATAATGTTGATGTTGAAATATTAATTGATACTGGAGCGACTATTAGTGTCATGACGCTGGACTGTTTAAAACAGATAAGCCGAGGGGTAAAAATGCCCACTTTCCCTATCACAGGATGTACCGTGTCTGGCGCGTTCAGCGGAAAAATGCAAAAAGTTATGAAACAGGTACGTGTCGATGTTACAATACAGGGGGCTCAAATAGAAAGTACATTCCTAGTTGTTCCTAAAATGACAGTACCATGTACCTGGGGTTTGTATTTTTTTATTTGAGACCGGTGCAATCATTAATTTAGAGAAAGGTGAATGTATATTTAAATCCAATGGTAATGGTTTGACAAACCCAAATGAACTGTGTATGAATCTAATGGTAAAATATGACAGTGTTAATGATGAAAATGTGTATGATATCTGCCTTATTGAATGTTCTGAAGAAATTATGGATAAAATGTCATTGCAGGAAAAGGTGTTAGAATCAGAATATTTATCTGTTATCCAAAGGGACGAATAGTACTACTTGTTGGAAGCATATCAGTCAATTTTTAGTAAACGTCCGGGTATAATATAAGACTTTGAATACCATATAAAGACATATGCACATAACCCCTTTTGTCGTACTTCCTATTCTATCCCATGGACAAAGAAAGAAGTAGTCAGAAAGGAAATCAATAAAATGTTACAATGGGTATTATTGAGCCCTGAGATTCTGAATATTGTAACCCTCTTGTGGCGGTAATTAAGCCCAATGGTGACATCAGATTGGTGTTGGATGCCAGAGAGATCAATAAGATCATTATACCTGTACAAATCCGACCGGAGAACCTAGAAGAGTTAGTACAAAAGTTTTATGGTGCCCGCTTCTTAACTTCTTTGGATATGCAAAGTTCATATTGGCAAACCAGAATATCTAAAGAATCTCGAAAATAAACTGCATTCGTTTTTCTGGGCCGAAGTTACCAGTTTACCGTCATGCCATTTGGGTTGAAAATTAGCGGTGGTGTTTTTATATCGGCATTAGATACTGTACTGGGCAGAGACCTTTTGAATGAAGTTACTTTATATGTGGATGATTTGCTAACTGCTTCTGAAACTTGGGAGGAGCATTAGGACTTATTAAGAAGAGTTTTTGTGAAATTTTTGGAATACGGAGTTACTGTAAATTTGAGCAAATCCAAGTTTGCTCATAACCAATTGAAATTTCTTGGATATATAATTACTCCTGAAGGGATAAAACCAAATCCCCAAAAAATGGATGCAATTAACAGATGTGCTTATCCAAAGAACAGAACGGAATTAAAGTCATTTATCGGCTGAGTTTCACTTTTTCGACGATTTTTACCCAATCAGTTAGGAAGTCAAGACTGTTTGTTACGGCTGTTAAGAAAAAATGTCATGTGGGAGTGGAATTCCGAATGCACACAAGCTTTTGATAACATCCGCAATGCTTTGACTGATGCTCCACTGTTACATTAGCCGAGAGTTGATTAAGATTTTTATATTGCTGCGGATGCTTCTGAAACAGGATTTGGTCCCACTCTTTTGCAGATGGACAATCCAGAAGATATCAGTACTATCAAAATAATTGGGTTTGCCAGCAGAACACTCTCTAGCTGTGAACGTGCGTATGATGCTACTGAATTGGAAGTACTGGCTGTGGTCTGGTCCCTTAGAAAGTTTCGCTATTTTGTATATGGAAAGAAGATCATTGTATTCTGCGACCACAAAGCTTTATCTTCTATTTTAACAGGAAGGATGTTCCATTCACATTTAATCCGGTGGGCCTTGCTACTGCAAGAATATGATATTACTCTCAAATACATCAGAGGGAAAGACAACATCATAGCCGATGCTCTTTCAAGACTACCAAAAAGAAAGAATGACGACGAGTGTGAAGAACGGACTATTGACTTCAAAGTCATGAATTTATCAAGGCAATATTGTGAGAAGCAGATTTCACAGCTATATCGAAGTCTTCCGCAACTGCAAGAAGATGATAAGTTGTGGAAAGCCATTAGACATGCTGTTGAAAGCAAAACGCTAAGTCAGTCTCAAGAGACGGTATCAATTAAAATCCGGAATATTGTGTCGGAGGAAGGATGAAGAAGATGTTTGGAAAGTTTGTGTTCCAAATAAATATTTAGAATCACTACTATGGTACACTTACTTGAATTGGAGTCATTTTGGTGCCGCTAAATGTACAGCCAAAATAGCACAATATTGCTATCATTCAAATTTGGGACGTCTAACTACAAATATTCTTAAGAAGTGCAAAATATATCAGAAGGCGGAACCCATAAGCTATTGTCAAAAGATAGAATTACATCCGATCATCCCACAACAACCTTTAATGTTGGTGTCATGTGATGTCTGTGGGCCATGTCCCATGACACGTGGACTGTTCAAATATGTTTTGGCTTTTTATGATCTCTTTTCAAAATATGTGAAATTATATCCTTTGAAAAATCTCCACGTTCGACCCATGTTACGCTAATTTATCAACAACTATATAACTAAGCTCGGCAAACCTATAATGATCTTGACAGACAACGCTGCTTATTATACAAGCAAAGTATGGAGAGACACCATGAAAGAACAAAGAATCCAGCACATTTACATCTCAAGATTTTACCCTTGTGGAAATCCGGTTGAGAGAATCTTCCGAGAGTTGAACCGATTATTACCGACGTACATACCCAAACAACATTATAAATGGATAGATTGGATTTATGAATTTGAGAAAGTGTATAATGACTTACCACACTTATCGACAGGTTATTCACCTAACCAAATAGTATTTGGTGAATGTATTGTACCAGGATGGATGAAGAAATTACCTGCGATCTACATCTACATCTACATCCATACTCCGCAAGCCACCTGGCGGTGTGTGGCGGAGGGTACCCTAAGTACCTCTATCGGTTCTCCCTTCTAGAACAAAAGATTACCAAGAAAGAAGATATGGTGAAGAAGGTCTATGAAAACCTGAAGCATCAAGCACAATTGAGAAAAACCCGTTTTGATAAAAACGTGAAGAAAGTAGTCACATATGATGTAGGGGAAGAAATTTTATTGAGTAGTCACCCAAAAGCATCAACCAGGAAAAGACTGAATCAGAAATGGCAATATTTATATACAGGTCCATACAAAACAATGAAAATACCTCATGAAGGGAGCTACCTCCAGGCAGTTTGTGATACTGATGTAATTAAGGGCTTGTTCCCTCACATAGACCTCAAGAAGTATTATCAATAATGAGCTAAATATAGATTCAAGAAACACTGAATGATACCAAGACTACACTCAGAGTGGACTAAATAAAAGCACCGGTGGATAAATAAGTACTTATACTAACTTACAAAGAAAATTTAAGAATGTACCGAAGATTTCCATGAGATACCTTCTTGGTATCAGCAACAATGACGACGCTGAAATACGATTTATCCTCTCACCGAACAGCGAGAATGGATGATTTAAAAGTGGAATTGAGAGGAAAAGAAAAGGACCAAATCCTCTCTGGTTAAACAAGTGGCATGATAAGGGTTTTGGCCTAGGATGCCAATCGTCAAACACGGCTGTGATCCCTGCCTTGCACAGTCGGTTGAAGAACTGAGGGCTACATCCAAAAAACAAAAAAAAACAAAAAAAAGTGGTGTGAATATGAAGTGATTAGTGCAAAGTGTTTCTAAGACAACCTATAAACAAATGTGGAATTTAGTTAAGGGCATTTAGTCTAGGCCCTTTAACTCAACTTAAATATTGTAGAATGTATGTACTGACTTGTTGAGTGAATCTGAGAGTGAGTGTATTCGCCGAAACAAATACGCTCTCCTCTCACAGTACACAAAAAAATAAACCTGTTCTGTCTGGAACCCTCTTCAAGACATCACAGTCTGGGGGGCCGTGTAACATTACGAGTCAAATTAGCTGTAACAGAACTTGAATAGCGGAAAGTTATCATTAAAAACGCACGCCGCGCCATTTGTTACGATTTGGTCGGTCATAATAATCGTAACATGCTTTTGAATACAATTAAAATATAACGGCGATACCTGTTTAGTGTTATTGGAAATAATATGTAGTAAATTAATGAGTAAGGTAGCCGATCCTATAAGAAGAGGTAAAATTGGGCATATCAAGGTGGTTTGCTTTATATCGACTAAGCCGATAATACGGCGTCTTTTTTTCCGTTTACACTTAGGAAAAAGAAAAACAAGTAAAGAAGTGCTGATTGTGCGTTGTGAAAAATATAGGGGCGAATTTTAAATAGCTACAGTTTATAATCAGACTAACAAATGGACATTCAGTTACGAGAAATAGCGGATAATGAAGTGTGGTCATTAAACTGAGTACACCTACAGGGCGGTCAATTCTGGGATAAGTCTATTCGCATCTCATGAGGGACGCGGTATTGAGACCGTTTTTTTTATTATTATGTTCCGGAGAGCGGGCTTCAGTTTATAAAAAGGAGAAAAGCTTTATCATTATCATTGACAGTTGGTGTCAAGCAAGCAAAACTGTTAATCAAAGGGTTTCGGTGAATGAGTGGTGAATGCGTAATGAAAGTATTAACGAAGTTATGTTAAATAAAACAGAAGAGACAAGACAGTTTGGTCGTATCTGTTATTATTCCATAAACTGTAACATTTCTTCTCGTTGTACGAAGCCTTTATAGACGATCGTTATGACAATTTGTTTTGAAGGGATCTCGTTTCGAGTTAAGTTTTGGGGACCTGGTCAAGAAGGGACAGTTCGTAGATCCTAACTACTGGAGCTATTCTGGAATCGGGTGCTACCGTGACCGTTGTGTGTTGTCAATGGCTTAAGGACATCATATCTCATGCTGTAAGATCGACGCGCCTTTCCTCTAGGAATAACGGTGCCTCACGGTAACAACGACAACGCCGACGACGAATGAAGAAATGGTAGAGCTTGTCCCTCACAACCAAGAGTAGTATGCCCCAAGCACTGGCATTTAAAATAGCACACTGGGTTCAGGAAAGAAGGCCGTATGCTTAGGAGAAGGAAACATGGCTTGACATGATCGGGAAGTTTGGTGCTCTTAAATGTAAGTATAAAGGAGTCTGGTTTGACAAGATCGCCATCTAATCCTTTCATAATGAATTGCAAATTATATATTCCTGAGGCCACTCAGCTTTCAGTTCTTGGGGAATGCCAACCAGATCCCTTCAAGTAACAACACGTTTGCAGTAGTTCAAGGTGCTGCGCAGTTCAGGTGCAATTACATACTCCCGAGACGTTAAGTTCTGTAGGTTCATCACTTGTTTTGACCAGCAGGGTTCCATTTCGCAAATGCTTGACCGATCTGAACATTCCATCAGTGCCCTCGAAACATTTTTAACGTAAATTTGTGAAACGTCATCGAAACAGACCTTTTTCTTTTAACTATTATAAACACATTCTAGCAAATGGCATGCGTTCTCTTATCATTGACTGAGTCAGGAGGACTGGCTACCGGAGTAGTGGCAGTGTGTAGCAGAGAGACAAATGCTGATACTGGAGCGAGAGAACTGGAACTTCGTATCGGGGACAAATTACTTAGTATGACCTTTCACTTGACGAATAAAACAAAGCAAAAGTGTGACAAGGTTTTCTCCATTTATAACGGGTTATTTCGTGTGTGAAACATTGCTCGCGCAAACTCGATGGAGATGGAGTTGCGTGACTCACGTCAAACCATTTCTAGAAGAGGAACTTTGTCGTTTGCTGTTTTCATTTTTGGATGATAGTACTAGTTTTTATATTCTCATTTTTGCGAAATTTTCTTTATGTTTACTGTGTGTAGAATAGGATCCATATTAGTGTCTAGATTATCTCTGTTTCTTGTTGCTGTTTTGTATGTTTCTGTAGTTCTCATTTTGTTTTGTTTTGTATGAATGACAGTTGTATGTCAGACACCGTCCCTGGAAAAATTCGTGCACATGTCCGGGTGGTTTATGAGAATCATCGTTTCCTGTTGCGGACAAATATCCCGAACCGCGCAGAGAGGCCGCGAGGTTCGAGGCGCCTTGTCACTGATTGTGCGGCCCCTCCTACAGCAATTTCGAGTCTTGTGTGTGTGTTGGTCGTAGCATAAGTTAGTTTAGATAGCGTGTAAGTCTAGGGACCGATGACCTCGGCAGTTTCGTCGCATAGGAATTCATACACATTTGAATATTTAAATATATTTAAATATCCCGACGTATTCATTATCTGTCTGCTTCATACGGATTGACAACACTCCGCTTCCTGTAGGCTGTCGCGTTTGTAGTCGAATTGTCCTAGGCTTTCTCAGAAGATTTGGTTCAGCACTGGAGGCGTTATGTGTAAGAGTGTAAATGGATGAGAGCTGGGTACACGCTTGGGCATCATGACATACTTTTAATTTTGTTTCGAATGAATACGACCGCTCATTAGTGCATAGGTCCATCTCTTGAGTATCTGATTGTGCTTAGAGTGCCTGCCCTCGCGACGAATGCACTGGGTCATCGGTTAATAGTTTTAGATAGGAGCGTGTGGCTTCGCCAGTTTTGGGAGCGCGAATTTCGTTAGATGTATGCTTAAGGTGTTAAAGAAACCACCTTACCGTAACTGCGAAGGGTCATTCCACCGTTTTGCGGTTGTCATCATGTTACAATGCCCTATGGTGACAGATAGTGACGTGTTCGTTGTGCAAGTATTGTATACTGATACCAGATCTGTGACTCCATTGATTCACACCTTCTTTAATAACGTTTCGCAAATGTTGTGTGCACTGGATCGCTAACAGGATCTAGCAGATCTTTCTAGCTGACAGTATCTTATGAGTTACAGAAAAATCAAATCAACCTGATAGGCAACCTGCAGACCACAGATTGATCCAGGGCTCTCAGAAACCAAACGGGAGATACGCCATCTCATGAACGAGTTTTTCCACAATCGTGGTCGCAAGATGGGGACAGCAGTCTGCTCAGTAACACGGAACGAGAAGCAAATGGTATCACTCCTCCTCTATCATTTGTTTTCAGCTTGCATACATCAGTCAGACACCCACACTCGGTTATAGTTCCGTCCATGTGGGTAAAAGTGACAATGCCCATTCTGCTTTTTTACTATAGTATGTTTGAGAGATACGCTGCAACTATATCCACAGGTGATGTTCTCAGGGAAGGAAAGCGAAGATTAACGGAGAAAGAGGCGTAGGCCTGTCACACACAAGGATAGGGAGATAATCTGCCCAGAAAATGGATATATATATATATATATATATATATATATATATAAAATAAATTCTGTAGATAATTTAAGTTAAAACACTTACTTATTAGCTGCACTAGGATAATTACAAAAGCATGTTTAATTTATTCACCTGTCTGTCGATTTTTTATGCATGGAATTCGTAAGGGTAGTTTTAGAAATAGGTGGTGATTAGATTTCTGATTTCGTTAATCACAAGCGCTATTTTAATTTAGTAATAAAAGAGGGACCCCCAATCCTTCGCTTCTAAGTCCTTTACTTGCGCACATTAGAAAGTGATACACTAGGTATGCCACACCCTACGATGAAATCGAATGTCGTGTTCATTGTTAGATATGTATGATTTATCCTTGTCTCATGTTAATCAGTTTGTTCCTTTTTTGCGTTGCATAAGAGTGAAAAATATTGGGATCTAACGTATGTGTATTTTTTTTTTTTTCTTTCCCGAACTTGTAAATTGAAATATCTAATTCTGCTCAACAGCGTTCGGGCAGGGACGTCGCGCGGCTCTGCGTCCGAGCCGTCGAAAGAAGCGTGAGCTGGAGGGTGGGAGTACCTGAGCGGCCGGTTGAACTGCAGTGCATGGTCACAGAAATTATTCTAGTGGCCGAGGTGACAAAATCCCTAGTCGCAACGCTTCCTCTGTCGATAAGATTTTATTTTGGACACGGGAGCGAGACCCGTTCACAGAAACGAGTCGTGAAAGACACGACGGCGCCACAGCCCAACATTGGGGGCTGGCACTCGCCAGCACTGCAGGACTACTGCTCTCCCCAAGGGATGGCAGACAAAAAGGGTCGACGTGACACGTCCAGGTGTAGCAGCCGATGCACCTTTCCCATCCATTGACACACTGGCCTGCGGGCAGAGAAATGAAATGAAGCAATGAATGCCCACACAGTGGATCCGACCTAAGAACATCTCACTACCCTATTAGGGTGTATGGCTAATAGTGTACCAGACGGGTAATGCACATAAAGTCATGCAGCGCAGATGACGGTATCAGTGCAGTAGTGGACCACCTGTTCCTCTGTTTTGCCATCAAAGAGCCACCAATGGCCGTCTGATGAGAGTCTGTGCGGTTGATAGTTGTAAAGCTCCAGAATGTTTTCCAGCGCATGGTACATGTGACAGCATGCCGTCTCCAGTCTCCTCACCTCTCACGCCTCGACATAACTTCGCCCACCTTTTACCTGGACTAACCACAGTACACGCATACACTGTGTGTAAAACATATTTTGTGCTACAGTAAGCGTGTTGTAAATGCTTTACATTACAGTCATTATCTAAGCAAATGACTGGTGCGAAGACTAAAACACGACCTACTTCCAACTCATATGTATTTATATCCATTTGTACATACTGTAATGGCACATTTTTATTGTAGCATGTTTTCTTGTAAGTCTTTCATTAATTAACTCACCATTTAATTCCATGTTTAAATGCCTTTTCTTTATGCATATTATCCATGAAATACTCAGATAGTGTTTTCACTAACATATCCTCTTCGCTCTTAATATTATATAATCTCTAGACCTCAACTCTACCACTTTACTCATTCATTTTTATGATAAGCTACATGTCTATGTGCAACATCCTATATTCGCTATGAGGTTGAAGCATTTCAACATTATGCATTTTATTATATTACTTTCTTCTACTTTGATAGTGTGAATCTTTATAACTTACACTCCTGGAAATGGAAAAAAGAACACATTGACACCGGTGTGTCAGACCCACCATACTTACTCCGGACACTGCGAGAGGGCTGTACAAGCAATGATCACACGCACGGCACAGCAGACACACCAGGAACCGCGGTGTTGGCCGTCGAATGGCGCTAGCTGCGCAGCATTTGTGCACCGCCGCCGTCAGTGTCAGCCAGTTTGCCGTGGCATACGGAGCTCCATCGCAGTCTTTAACACTGGTAGCATGCCGCGACAGCGTGGACGTGAACCGTATGTGCAGTTGACGGACTTTGAGCGAGGGCGTATAGTGGGCATGCGGGAGGCCGGGTGGACGTACCGCCGAATTGCTCAACACGTGGGGCGTGAGGTCTCCACAGTACATCGATGTTGTCGCCAGTGGTCGGCGGAAGGTGCACGTGCCCGTCGACCTGGGACCGGACCGCAGCGATGCACGGATGCAAGCCAAGACCGTAGGATCCTACGCAGTGCCGTAGGGGACCGCACCGCCACTTCCCAGGAAATTAGGGACACTGTTGCTCCTGGGGTATCGGCGAGGACCATTCGCAACCATCTCCATGAAGCTGGGCTACGGTCCCGCACACCGTTAGGCCGTCTTCCGCTCACGCCCCAACATTGTGCAGCCCGCCTCCAGTGGTGTCGCGACAGGTATGAATGGAGGGACGAATGGAGACGTGTCGTCTTCAGCGATGAGAGTCGCTTCTGCCTTGGTGGCAATGATGGTCGTATGCGTGTTTGGCGCCGTGCAGGTGAGCGCCACAATCAGGACTGCATACGACCGAGGCACACAGAGCCAACACCCGGCATCATGGTGTGGGGAGCGATCTCCTACACTGGCCGTACACCTCTGGTGATCGTCGACGGGACACTGAATAGTGCACGGTACATCCAAACCGTCATCGAACCCATCGTTCTACCATTCCTAGACCGGCAAGGGAACTTGCTGTTCCAACAGGACAATGCACGTCCGCATGTATCCCGTGCCACCCAACGTGCTCTAGAAGGTGTAAGTCAACTACCCTGGCCAGCAAGATCTCCGGATCTGTCCCGCATTGAGCATGTTTGGGACTGGATGAAGCATCGTCTCACGCGGTCTGCCCGTCCAGCATGAACGCTGGTCCAACTGAGGCGCCAGGTGGAAATGGCATGGCAAGCCGTTCCACAGTACTACATCCAGCATCTTTACGATCGTCTCCATGGGAGAATAGCAGCCTGCATTGCTGTGAAAGGTGGATATACACTGTACTAGTGCCGACATTGTGCATGCTCTGTTGCCTGTGTCTATGTGCCTGTGGTTCTGTCAGTGTGATCATGTGATGTATCTGACCCCAGCAATGTGTCAATAAAGTCTCCCCTTCCTGGGACAATGAATTCACGGTGTTCTTATTTCAATTTCCAGGAGTGTATATTTATTAACTTTTGAATTAGGTGCGATTTTTCACACGTGCCCTATTTTGGAAGTGAGGCACAGACACTGCATAAAATCATAGTGAGAGTGCTGGGGTAATGCTAGATGGTAGGTCTATCAAACTGTAGGACCATCAGACCACCCCATTTGAAATTTCTATTGGAATACAAGCAAGTAATGTCATTTCGCTACTGTATTATACTGTCGTGCAAAGCAGGTAATTGGATGCGTAGTGGCATGTACATGATCGGGAAAAGGATGCATACAGTCACAATTATTTTCTCTTCACGTGGGAGATGAGAAGGATTTTTTTGGCTGTGAGGTGACCAATCGATAACAATAGCAGCGAACGGAACATCTGGTCAGGGGCAATTGCGGACGGAGTCTCAACCCGTAGCTAGCGGATTTCTCTTTTGAAGTAGGCTCTCAGGGGCCAGAGCGGCGGACGCTCGGTATTTGTACAATGGCTAAGGGAATTTTCTCGTAAATGCTTCCGTTTTGAACAGCAACGCGCCAACTCCATGCCACGAATGTGTTAATTTGCGAAGTATTGGAGAAAAGGTCGCCGAGCTCCAAGGGATAGCTGACAGACGTAGCACCCCAATTATCATATTCTGTTGGCCCCCGTTTCCAGAGAACTTCACGCCCAGTCCTGGCAGAGGCTGTGATAGGCTGTTCGATTATTACGTCAACACACGACTGTAGTCACCGTCAAGTGTTGTTGGGAAAGAGTGGTATTGGCGCCGAGGGTGACGGAGTACGATAGTGGGAGTCTAGACGAATTTGTTGTAAGGCCATAACTGGCTTTCAGCAGTCGTTCTCTGGGTTTGGGTCGGAAGAGAATTACAGAGAGTTGGTTCCTGGTTGCTGCAGGAGTAAGTCGCGTACTTTGTGACAATTGGTGAAGAGTAATTTCATTCTTAGTTTCACTTGTCTGGCCACCGGAAAAACAGAGGTCTTTTCGCGCTAATACTTCTATCGGCGTAGCCCATCTCCATGCAGCTAAGCCGACCAGGAGTAGCTGCCATCAGCAGCACACCACCTTGCGCCATATTGTCGGTAATATACGCAGCTCCGGACTGTAAGGTTTCAGTTCATTTTTTAGTCGCCCAAAATTTGAATTGTGGTTTATAGCATCTTGGTTCTGCCCACTAACTTGCATATCTGTTAAGCGTTCCACGATAGCATACACGCAGCTAATTACCAGTTTCTCTACTATAAGCAGCGATGCCAAAGGAGAGATTAACGCAATTTGAAACAGCATAATGTTTTTTTTTTTTATTAAAGAACCGGTTATTAGAACATATGCTGCTACAATTTATATGCGGAGTGATTCATACAATCAGGTGCAGTATTTTACATCTCTAGCACATTATGTAAACATGGACTGGTCTCTTGATAGTAATATTTGTCTTGTAACGTAAATCCTGGACATTAAGATGGGAGAAAACTCAGAAAAGAAGTATAAAAGAGTATGATCGATTGGAACTTTTCGCCAGACATATTGCATAATTTTGCTTTTGTCTCTGATCAGAGAGCCAATATGATGAAAGCTTTCGAAAATCACGAACGGCTTTGTGTTGCTGACTGTATTAACACAGGCCTTTGCCACTCTCCCGATGAAGGTAACCTCATATTTAATTATGCTCCTAACAATCCACGAACAATAAAGACAGCTGGCTGTAGAATTCATAGCGGATCCGCTGTATTCTCATTACACGGTACATCAACAAAATTAATATCTGCTTATCTGTACAAACTTATTTGAAACTAGAGGTCAGTACGCGTTAGAACAGCTTGTACATTGTTCCCGTGTCCTTACATCTTTAGTATAAGTAAGTTGCCGCTTTAGTGACAGGAAATAAGTCCCCCTACAGGTTAAAGGTGTATGATAGTCAGCTTGCAGCAATAAGTGTGGATATCCTGAAACCATTTTTGAAGCAACAGTTGAATTATAAGGCGAAAACACCTTCAATCTGGATATTTCTTCTCTGACTTGACAACGAATGTGCAGTGCTAATGCAAATGGCTTGGAGATGAATTAAATTATTGCAGTTAAAAATGATGTTCCATTATGATTTGATGAAAATATGTGTATGCTTGCTTACATCATTTAAGCTAGTTAACTGAATATATACAAGGGATGAAAGTATTATAATTTGCATAATATTTTATCAATATAAAATAATTTTTTCCACGTGCACTATCTTGCACTACTGTATTACTACTCTTTTGTTTATTAATATATATCAGACAATACAGCGCCGTGGTTAATGTTGTTGCGCAGTTGTGTACATTAGAGAAAAATCTGGATTCTATTCTCTTATTTAATGGAAGACATTTTGTACTAATTCTGTTTTGTTAACTGAGGAATAGCGGCATCAAAGTCTGAGAAGCAGAAATGGGGCTGTAAACTGGCATGTTAACCCAGTGTCTCCCTAACCGACTTCCAGGTCACGTCTTAAGGCAAAGGATGAGCCGAAGCAGGCGTCACGTTGCATGTTCCTAAGAAATTACATAGCGACACTAAAGAGCCAAAGACATTGTTACAGCTGCCTAATATCGTGTAGGGACACGACGAGCGCTCAGAAATGCCACGAGGTGGCATGGATTCTACTAATGTCTGAACTATATAACAGAACGTTAAATCAAGTGTGTCAGTAATTTATGGACGTGTAATGTTTTATGTAAATATAGCATTTGACTGCGAGTTTAACAACTAAGAGACGGTTATCTTTGGTCATGCGGGAAGGAGGTGGATCTTTAGAAGACGTGGTTGGCGGTCTTTCAATCGGGAGCGGGGGCTGGAGGACGTGGTGATACTGATGTGGTATAAAACAATGTCTTATTCCATATTATTGTAGAAGTGTTAAATGTGAATAAATGAATTAAATAGTGATGTGCAAAACTAATGTAACGTTTGCTCTCTAAAAATCAAAATACCAGGTCGCCCTACAAACCATTTAGTCTCATCCAAACACAAAGAAAACCAAGGGAACTTCGCTGTGGAATCACTTCTAGACTTCACGAAGACAACAACGCAGCCATCGATATGAGTTAAGTACCAAACTGTTCGTACTTGTTAACGACCTCCGACTATAAATCTGAATCTCCTGTAGTGCCTGAAGTCACCATGTGGACAAAGTAGTAGGACAACTTATAGACTGTGGAAATCTTAGGAAGAGGTCTGTTAAAACTAGTTCCGGTTGGAACTGGCGCAATGAATGCTGCAGGGCTGTTGATAAATCTCTAAGAGTACTCGGGGGTGGAGGCCTCTTCTGAACAGCACACTGCAAGGCATCCCACACATGCTCAATAATGTTCATGTCTAGGGAGTTTGGTGGTCAGTGGAAGTATTTAAACTCAGAAGAGTGTTCCTGGAGCCACTCTGTAGCAATTCTGGACGAGAGAGGTGTCGCCTTGTTCTGCTGAAATTGTCCAACTCGTCTGAATGCACAATAGACATGAATGAATGAAGGTGATCAGACATGATGCTTACGTACGTGTCACTTGTCAGAGTGGGATCAGTCCATCTGCACACGTCCCACACATTACAGAGCCTCCACCAGCTTGAACAGTCCCCAGCTGACATGCAGGGTCCATGGGTTCATGAGGTTGTCTCCATACCAGTACACGTCCATCCGCTCTATACAATTGGAAACAAGACTTGCCCGACCAGGCAACATGTTTCCAGTCATCAACAGTCCAATCTCGGAGTTCACGGATCCAGTCAAGGCCTAAATCTTTGGGTCGTGAGGTCACGAAGGTTACACGAGTGAGCCTTCCGCTCCGAAAGCCCATATCGATGATGTTCCGTTGAAAGTTTCGCACGCAAAGACTTGTTGGTGACCCAGCATTGAAATTTGCTGAAGGGTAGCACTTCCCTCAGGTTAAAGGATTTTCTTCAGTCGCCATTGGACCCGTTTTCGCAGGATCTTCTTCCGGCTGAAACAATGTCGGAGATTTGATATTCACGATGGAACGGGAAAATCCCCACTTCATCGCTACCTCAGAGACGCTGCCTCACATCGCTCGTGCGCTGACTATTACGCCACGTTCAAACTCACTTAAATCTTGATAACCTGCCATTGTAGCAGCAGTAGCCGATTTAACAACTGCGCCATACACGTGTGTCTTACATAGGCGTTGCCGAGCGCAGCGCCTGTTTACGTATCTCTTTATTTGAATATGGTTGCCTGTACCAGTGTTTTGGCGCTGCAGCGTACATTGCAATTGCTATTGAGATATTCCGTGAGCTGGAGAAGAAGATAATAAAAACCTTTATCAACTGCACCTGTGTGCTCTTAAAATGCGTTTCTAGTTTCTCGCTAGAGAAATAGACTTTCTCTTTGCAGTAGCCCATGACTTATATTTACCAAGTTTATTGATTGTTCCGCATTCCACATTTGCACCTTCGTAAATGTTATAAAACTGATATGTTTCAAATGTTTTACATTCAAGGTGTGTTGCAGCCTTGATGTACTTGATAAATAACATATTTATTTATGTATATAAATAACGATGTTTGATTTTTATGTGTTTTCATTTACCGAACCGGTATCGAGACAACTATCATTAATAGCAGTTCTACAGAAGATATGAAAAATGATGAATAAGGCATACTCTATAGGCTATCTGTTAAGGGAGTCGCTGTGCGTTTGTAGTTTCGAAACGAGCAAATATTTGTATCAACATTTTTACAAGTATCATCGTCCAAAGATGTATCAATCTTTTAAACTAAACCTAACAGACTTCATACTATTTACATTTCCACATTTTGTTTTTATATAACTATATTTTTACATCTTTATTAACAGCGGGCGAAGCAAACATGGAGACTGCACACCTTAGCTAAACCAATCAAAAATATACAAAAGTGACGTCTTTAACGTACTTGACGTTTTTCACAACAAAATATCTCAGAGACATTGTGAAGCATGATTAGATTCATTTGTACTAAAGTGGAAATGCGCTAAAAAAGACGTAATATTAATGGAGCATCAAAAATTTCAATGAAGGATTGAACGTAAAATATATCTGAGTACTAAACAGCGTAACACCAAATACACAAAATTATAAACACTTTCAACTCCCATAAATCTTGCCTATGGCACATATAATACAACATATTATTTGCATTGGGCAGCTGATGATGAGCATGTTCACGACACCGGTCCAATAAATCATAAAGAATAAAAAGCAAGTATCCTTGTCTTTAGACATAAATACTAATTCGTTTATCAACTATGTTTCCTTAGTTATTGAATTTTGTTAATTACTGCAATTTTAGCTACAACGAAATTTTTGCTTAAAATTGTCGTTCTTGTCGTCAGGATTAGTATTTTCAGGGTATTGTCATTGGTGGATACATATCTCATTTTGCGTAAGGTAAGGCGTACAGTGACCCATTTTCTAAAAATAAGTGTGACGTCGTCGTCGTGAGAACGAGGGATCAATACACATAACGACAACTGTGGTCGGAAAATGACAATACGTAATACAAGGAAAGTGTATATTTAAATAAAAGAACAAGAATGGTTAAATCATTTTAAAAATATTAGGTATAATGAGACTATCCAGAAAAAATGAATTATAATCGAAAATGATGGTGTACACGATTTAATCACAACCACGAAATTTTGCATAGTCTTCTCCGGTATGTTGTTGAATGTGCTGCCGCACATACATCACCTTAAAATGTCACGAATTACTGAGTGCCAGCCGACGACAGAAAAGTTGGATGAAAGCGTACAACTTACCTTTGTCCTTATCTAGAAGGCTCTATATTTCGGAAATTATTATTTCTGAGGGCGTCACGATTTATAATGAGACACTCGTTCAATATCTGCTTTTATCGCTGCAGCAGAAAAAGGTTTCTCCAGTTTTAGACGCCAGGTAACCATTCACTGACGCCAGTAATTTGGAAAGGCTGCTCGTTAACGTGTCTGTAAGTAGGCAAACACCTCGTTCTCTTTCAGTCCCTGTGAAATATTCTCGTTATTTGTTTCTGTGGCAGAACAGAACTGTCGCAGTGAAGTAAAAGCCCAATATACGGGCACGTCTACGTGTGTACATAGAGCGGAAAGAAGATGCTGAAGATGCAGCTTTTTGCAGGAACGAGAGACGCGATTCGCTCCTTTCCTTCTCTGTGGACAACCAAGCAGCACTTGTGAAAGTGAAGTCACATTTCCCCGTACATTTCCCAGATTTCAGTCTTTGTTGCATTCACTGCACCTTTGCCTTCATGCATAAAATAACTGTAGTCGAACATTTTAATGAGCGCCTGGTTTTCTTTTTGGGGTACAACTGTACGTATCAATCAGTAATTTGAAAATCAACAGCATTGATTTAGTTTCCGGGTAAGCAGTGTCTTGTTCACATGAAATTATAAGGTCTTTGCAGAATGTATTTTGCAGTATAGTAAATCTAAAAGTAAGACGATATCATACAATGACAGAAAAAGGTAGCAAGAACGAGATATAATGAATGTAGGCTAACGAGATTTCGGGAGTACTTTTGTCTCAGTAGCATATTTAAATGATTAGCCGGCCGCTGTGGCCGGGCGATTGTAGGCGCTTCAGTCTGGAACTGCGTGACCGCTGCGGTCAAAGGTTCGAATCCAGCCTTGGGCATGGATGTTGTTAATGTTCATAGGAAAGTTAGGTTACTCAGCTCTGACTTCTAGGGGACTGATGACCTGAAATGTTAGGTCCCTCAGTGCTCAGAGAATTTAAAACATTTTTAAACGATTAACACTGCGAGATGTCAGGTGAATGTCATCGCAAGATAAACCATTGTAAATGTGAAATGCTGGTCCCTTAATATCCGGTGTAACCACCAATACTTGAATGCAAGCATGCAAACGTGCATGCATTGTGTTGCACGGGTGCTGAATGTCTGTGGGGTCGAGTTCCAATCCTATTGCACCTGATCGGTCAGTACAAGGGCGGTTAATGATGTTTGTAGACGATGGAGTTGTCGTCCGATGTCCGCAACCCTTCAAATCACCAGACTGACGGAAAATTTGCAGTCAGGGTTCGTGGGATAGCCACGAGAGTGCTGCTGCTGCTGTCACACGAAATCGTACCCCGACTGTAACTCCAGGTCTAGCACGCAGACCGATTATTTCCGAGCCGTCGACTAGCCTCCTTCTAACAAACGCATGTTTATCACTGGCACCGATGGAGGATAAAGTTTCATCTCACCTCAACTCTGCCCTCCAATGAGTTTTCGCTTGAAACCAATGAAGTCGCAAATGGCGGTGGTATAGGGTCAGTAGAATGCACGCTATAGGACTTGTGAGACGGAGCTCTCTTTCAAATAACCGGTTTGTAACATTTTTTTATGTCACTGCAGTGCTAACAGCTGCTCAGGCTGCAGCTTTAAACGCAGTACGATGCGCCGGAGCAGTACTCTGAATATGACGGTCTTCCCTCTCGGTAGTACCAAGTGGTCGTCCGGAGTTCTTTCGAAGGTACATTCTCGTGACCACCACTGCCAACGGTCATGTACAGTACCTATTGAAATGCCCTGGTTAACCCGCAATATAGGACAGATAGAATAAATTAGGCTGAAGTAAACAAGTTAAATTCAAATCGGCTGAAGGCGTAACACTTACAACTCCTAAATATATATATTTTTTAAATATCAAAGTCCTTACGTGGAGCAGTTCTTTAATTTAGGCTGAAGGCAAATAAGAACAAACCACTGAAACTCAAACCGACTGATGGCCGAAGACTTAAAAATTCAGTAGGTTGAAGTACACAAGTTAAATTCAAATCGGCTGGAGGCCAAAGAATTAAAATTAAAAATAATTAAAATGCCAAAGGGCTTACGTGAAACTACTTTGAACTAGGCTTAAGGCCTTAAGAGTAAAACAACACTAATTTAAAACACAAAACCGGCTAGAAGCCACACAAGTACCAACAACAAGAAGAAATTAAAAAAAACTAAAGCGCTACACACAAGGACGCCCAGATGATCGAGAGTCGGCCTGTAATTCAAACACTAACGCTCCCTTAGGTGAGACAGGCAGTCGGGCCAGCCATTCACGGTCCGACGACAGCCCAACCGACCGACAGTCAGCGGACCCACCGACAAGATAACTTTCACTTCACCAGACCAGGGCTCATCAGGGAGTTAAACGGAACGAAGATATCGGCGCCCACAATCAATCATACACGGAGCTGCCAAACTTCACACCGTGCTGGACAGCAACAACACAATGAGGAAACTACACTGCCTGAAATTTACGTCAACACCCAGATCAGGCAACCAGAACATTAACGGCCACAAGGCAGAAGATTCCGCTGGTGCACATCAATTCAAATAACCAAATACAGGGAAACTCCACCGGAGGGTGACTAGAATTAAGCAACTTGAAAATCACGTTGTTGCTCGCGGGAATATCCCAAAAGCCGACAACGAACTCGAAACGCCACAATGTGAACAGTCTTGACTTACTGCTAGGCTACATCAAAACTGAACTTTCCTGTCCAAGGACGTTGAGCAACGGACCTCGTAGCAACGGGAACAGCGCCACACTCTCCGACACGGCGTAGTGAACGCCAGCGGCCCCCGGCCAAAATACGTTCGAAATGGCCGTGAGCCCTATGGGAGTCAACTGCTGTGGTTATCAGTCCCCTAGAACTTCTTAAACCTAACCAACCTAAGGACATCACACACACTCATGCCCGAGGCAGGATTCGAACCGGCGACCGTAGCAGCAGCGCGGCTCCGGACTGGAGCGCCTAGAACCGCACGACCACCGCGGCCGGTCCAAAATACGTCCTGCCGAGAAAACCTCACTGCTCCACGCCGACCGCCGACTCCTCGCACACTGCCAATCTGGAAACTATAAGCGCCAGGTCAAAGATAGCCCAAGGTGCGAAAATCGATACACACCGCTGCTGTCACACGCGGAAGGAGAGGATAACAGCATAATTGCGATAACTGCGAGGGACTAAAGACAGAATCGCAATGAAGGTTTAATCCAGCGCATAGAGTGAGCCATCCACGGCTCACCTGTTTGTGTCAAGTCTTTCTGCAGTATCACAGAACGAAAGTCCAGCTTCTTGTAGCCCTATTACATGACGTCGTTCAAACTCACTCACTTGTTAAAAAGAGCAGCTTTGTCGACCTAAAGGCAATCTTAACTAAAGTGAACTTACCTTGTCCAATCTGAAAGATAGCTAGCGCTCACGAACTTACAGCGTATATTAAAAGTAAAATTGATTTGAATCGTTATAGTGGCAGTACCAGTGCGCCTCTTGCGCGACTGGCGCGAAATCTGAGTAGATGTCATCTTCCAGGTGTAGAAAAAACGTCTACCAACTTTCGTTTAGGGGGAACCACTCCTTTTTCGGGTTGTGATTTTTTCTTTCATTGTATTATTCGGATGTTGTGATGGCAGATTCGATTGAAAGTTTGCAAAGTAATATTTCAGAGCTAGATCAGAAATGTAAGGACTATGGTATGAAGATTAGCATCTCCAAAACGAAAGTAATGTCAGTGAGAAAGAAATATAAACGGATTGAGTGCCAAATAGGAGGAACAAAGAGAACAGGTGGACGGTTTCAAATACTTAGGATGCATATTCTCACAGGATGGCAGCATAGTGAAAGAACTGGAAGGGAGGTGTAGCAAAGCTAATGCAGTGAGCGCTCAGCTACGATCTACTCTCTTCTGCAAGAAGGAAGTCAGTACCAAGACTGAGTTATCTTTGCACCGTTCAATCTTTCGACCAACTTTGTTGTATGGGAGCGAAAGCTGGGTGCATTCAGGTTACCTTATCAATAAGGTTGAGGTTAGGGATATGAAAGTAGCTAGGATGATTGCAGGTACTAGTAGATGGGAACAACGGCAGGATGGTGTCCACAATGAGGAAATCAAAGAAAAACTGGGAATAAACTCTATAGATGTAGCAGTCACGGCGAACAGGCTTAGATGTTGGGGTCATGATACACCAATGGGAGAAGCAAGGTTGCCCAAGAGACTCATGGGTTCAGCAGTAGAGGGTAGGAGGAGTCGGGGCAGACCAAAGAGAAGGTACCTGGATTCGGTTAAGAATGATTTTGAAGTAATAGGCGTAACAGCAGAAGAGGCACCAATGTTAGCACTGAATAGGGGATCATGTAGGAATTTTATAAGGGGGGCTATCCTCCAGACTGAACGCTGAAAGGCATAATCAGTCTTAAATGATGATGACGATGATGATGATGATGATGTATTATGGAAATGCGTAGCAACTTTTGTCCATAGAATACTACTTGTAACGATGGGCGCTACTAATTTGTTGGTGAAAAGTGTAACAGAAGTCGACCATTTCTTTCAATTGGGGACCGTCGGATGACACCAGAATCCTATTTTGGAGAACGTGGCTTCAATCCCTAATCGACCCTCCTGACTGATTTATTTTTTAAAGACAGAATTCATAAATGCAGCGTGCTCATTCCACAGGAACATAGAACTTGAACATACTCTCAACAGCGTTAATTTAAGGTTAATGAAGGCAGTTTTGATTTTAGAGCTTCTTTCCTGTTTTTGGAGGAATTATCTCATATGTTCATGGTTTCAGCATGTGAATCTTGATTTGGCAATGTTAATGTCAGAAGGTGGCCAGATTCCACTCTCCCTCTTGTTTCTCACTCTTTTGGGATGGAACCTGCATCTAGTGTTACCACATGTGTCAATGTGACAACGTTATCAATATATTTGTGAGGCCAGACATTGTGTCCAGGTTGGCCAGCACATCTGTCCTAACCGTCTACTGAATGGATTCGATCCGGCGCCGGCGCTCCTCTCCCAGTCCCGTAGTGGATGGTTAAATGTATTTTATTTTTTGTCACCGTAGTACGAGTAATGCTATACAGAATGATGCAAACAATTTCATGTTACCTTCTGGTGATCGCTTGACAGAAACTGACAAATTTAATTTATCATAAGCATTCAGTGATGCTTGAATGTTGAAAGCTTGGTGTTCTGTCTTCTATACACATCCTGACGGTAAAACTAGCACACTGCCCTGTCACATTAGCGTAAACACCTGTCAGAAGCCTGAACGACCGCCGGCCTGAGTGGCCGTGCGGTTCTAGGCGCTACAATCTGGAACCGAGCGACCGCTACGGTTTGCAGGTTCGAATCCTGCCTCGGGCATGGATGTATGTGATGCCTTTATGTTAGTTAGGTTTAATTAGTTCTAAGTTCTAGGCGACTGATGACCTCAGAAGATAAGTCGCATAGTGCTCAGAGCCATTTGCATCATTGTGAACCTGAACAGCCACCTTTTGCTGCACGTACCGCTGTGATAAATCAAGCAAGAGAGTCAATGAAAGACTACCTGGAAGGTACCGAAAGGGACGTAGGACCATACTAACTTAAGTGCCGCGACCATGTGACTAGGCTTCTCGGCTGAGGTTCCTTGGCGCGAACAACCCGATCGAGCTGCTCCCATATATTCTCGACTGTGTTTAAATTCGGAATGTTTGGTGGCTAGGGGATTACCGTAAACTCTCTTTGGTGCTATTCGAACCACCTTCGTCCACTGCCAGCTGTGTGTCAATTTACATTTTCCTGCTGGTAGATGCCAACCTGCCGAGGGAAAGAAAACTACCTGTAGGGGTTAGCATGTCCTCCGAGGATAGATGCGAACTTCTGTTGATCCATTGAGCCTTTCAGAATGGCGAGGCCACCTAGTGAAAGCTACAGAATAATTCACTAAACCATAATGTCCACTCCTCTGGCCGGGACCCTTTACTTTCAGACGTTTCAGGCCGTACACGGCAATGGTCAGGACCTGATTCATCTGAAAGGGGACATCGGTCGCAACTCAGCTGACGTGCAGCCGCGACATTAGAATTCTAATTTCAGCCTTCTTCGCCGATGAACAGCAGTCGGCAGTCATCATGGGAGCGGAGGCCAATACGCAGCAACGTTGGCTGAACGGTCACTGAGGAGAAATTGTTGATTTCTCCCAGGTTCTTCTGGGCAATCTATTAGCTCGTACGTACCTTCGCAGCCGTCGCTCACCGATGTAACCTACGGGCCGTGGTGCTTCAGTTACCTAGGCGCTGGTTTTGGTTAGTGCCTGTCAGTCAGTTTTCTAACCTTGTATGATTTAGCCCTTACTCTGTCGTTTCCGCCCCCTGCATCATCTCTTCCATCCGAAAGGAGGCGATAAAATATTGATAGATTTTAAAATGTCAGTTTACCGCAAGGCTTACATTTCTGCCTCCAACTCTCAGTTCACGTGTGCCGTATTCTCACACCAGACTGGTTTTTGTCGCGCCCGAAGTAACGTTCTATTCCAAGGTGCGGCAGTTTACATTAACAGTTGAATGACCTCCCTTCCTCTTCCGCCATGAGGCATTAAATTTTCAAGTAGAGATAGTCAATCTGCTATTGCACATGGAACAATGAATGAAGGAAATTAAATGAAATCAAACACGTAATCTTGCGCATCTTTCTTCACGCAGGCCTCAGAGCAGTCTCGCCAAGTTAAAACTAGCATGACAGATATTATGCGGCACCACCATTATGACTCAGAGATCACATCTTGGCAGTCTGAACGAACGGACCAACAGTCACCTTTCGATGTGCATTTGAGCCATTGATTTCGAGCTCAAACGTTGTAAACTAGAACTACGCAATTAAAATTTTTTCGACTTTCTATGTCCGTAGAGAAAAGTTTTCGCTGATGTACATTATAGGGAATATTTTATCAAATGTGCTTACTTAATTTATAGCCACTGCCTTTCTTCGTAATGTTTAAGACAGCTGTGTCGGCCTTTTTAAAAGGGCCAAATGGAACTAGACTCATAACGCAGTAGGGTTTAAATCTACCACGGTGCCATTAAAAATAAGATTTTTTTGTAGCTTAACTAAATCACTTAAGGGATATGCCAGAATGGATACTTAGGGAATGTGTTGGGCACGTTCCTTTTATTTGCTAGACTGCGTTCCATCTCTGATGTCTTCGTTGCATATCACACGTGTAACCTAACTTTCTTTCCCTTTCGAATTTTTGAATGCTGTACATACGCTGTAGAATCGAAACCAGTTAAACAACTTCAACTCTTGGTACTAGTACACAACAATCGCCGTGATATCAGATCAAAATTGATTATTCAGCTAGTTTCCAGTATTACAATACTGATAATACTCATTAGATTCGAGGAAAATTTCTGATCAATTTAATCTATCCATTTGAGCCCTGTGCTGTGCGTTCAGGTGTTGATATTGCTCATCGTCGTCGGTATTATCCTCTCTGGGCCAATAGAGTCTAGAGCGGTTGGTCGCCTGTAGAGGCATGTTTGTGGCCCAGAATTTAAGCGCTGTCGCGGCCGACACACGCTCTCCAAGTGACGGGAGGTCGAGCGATGTTTTTGACAGCGGCTGAAGTAAATGCCGTGACGGCGTGACCGACAGTCTCCTTGGCCCGCTGCTAAGAGTAGAGTTTTTGGTCACTGAGGGTTCGGATGGACTGAGTGTCGGCTGTGGCCGTTAAAAATTACAAGTTGAAAGAGTTATCTCTGCTCGACTCTTGCAACCCGACTTTTTCTCGACATCTCAATTTACAAGAAACCTGTGTAAACTGTGGTGCCGGGTTAGGTTCCTGTCTGGCAGTTTCAGGAAGCGGGTTCAGGGGCATCTGGTGAACGTCATCCGTGGGTTCCTGACTCTTAGCAAACGCGCCATAACAGCTACTTGATGGCAGCCCTTGGTCGAACGGTTCTCATCTTACGCTTCGAACTGCAAGAAATTATGGTGTGCATGATTATGTTGTTTCGACAGGGGCTATTCTAACTCGCCATTCTGGTTACCCATCATGAGAAGTAAATATCTTCATTCACGAATACTTCATATGATCTCACTCAAGTTACGTTCTGTGAATGTGTGTTATAGCTGTTTGACTAAGTTTGGCAGCACCTGTAGTTAAAATTTGTTAGTTGTTTTGGAATTGGAATCTTTATGAGCAACGTTCACCTTTCTCAAGTGCCTTTGCAAACTCTATTTACGTTGAAAATTCAAATTGGTAATTAGTGATCATAGAGTGTAGGTTTTCACGGTCGGTATTGTCTTCACTTAAAACTTCCGGGCTGATAGGCCGTGGTCGATGTATAAAATTCTCCCCTGACGTTTCGTCTCCGACTGTGGCAGACATATTCCGAGGTATAGCGGCGAACTGCAAAGACAACTCGAGGAAGCGCTGATTGTATAGGCAGTGCAGAGGGCGCCACTGTCCACCACGTGGCGTCGGCTATGAAACTGTATCTGGTAATGCCAACATTCTCGATTGAAAGTAATCGATCGTCATGTTTCCGGTGCAACGCCGACATCTAAATTTTGTCTAGTTTAAAAGCTTCCTCTTACCTGTCAAAATTATTACAGTGTTTATCAATCTCGATAGCCTCTCTATACATGCACGAATAACAATGCGAGGTTTTAGATACGACGCTGGTCTCGCTGAAATTTATTTCATGATTACATTCCTGGTAAACATGTTCTGCTACTGATGATTTATCCGTGTGACCCAGGCAGCAATTCCTCTTATTTTCAACAAGGTGAGTGTTCACCGTCATAAACCTGTCCACAACTACAAGGTATTTTAAATATCCCTAGTGTAGCGAAAGGACGTCGCGCATTTTTCCCCATCTTAAATATTCCTTCATTTTCCTGGAGGGTCTGAAAATCGTTTCCACCCCATACTTGCTTAATACTTTCCCAATGCGACCTGTGACCTTACTAACGAACAGAAGAAAAAACTTACCGCTGAGCGGCTGTTGTTCGTCGTTTCTCCTGATTCTCTGCCTAGAGCGAAGTGCTCGATCTATCTCCGTACTAGAATAGCCATTATTCACGAAGATCTACCGTAGATGTTCTGTCTCTTCGTTTAAGTAAAGAGGTTCACAAATTTTGTACGCGCTGTCTACCTAGGTTTTTATCACACCTCTTTTTTGGCTAGAGTGGTGGGTTGAATCTTTATGCAAGTAAAGATTAGTATGTGTGGTCTTTCTATGCACCTCGTGGCCAAACGTTCCGTCTGGTCGTTTAAACGTCACTTGAGAGTTTTATAAATCGACCACGGTATGTCAGCCTGGAAGTGAAGGATGTTAATAACTGGTTCGTATGTTACAGGGTAGCTTGAGAGATCTGTTGTTTATATTAGGGGTTAAGCTAAATACTCCTGGCCTTTGCTGAGAAGGTCTATGTGTCTAGGGGCGATCGAAACCATCACTTAAGTGAAGAAACAGAAACAGCTTGGCTGTACACCTCCTACTTGCTTCATACTATCAGTTTAGTGTTTTCAGTTTATTCCACTTGCTTGGAACAAGAGACCTTCCTTCAGTTTATCTGAAAATAATTACACGATAGTGGATGGCAGATATTAATGAGATGTTAGCTATTTTCAACATGTTTTTGAAACTTGTGATGTGAAATATGCAGGTTATTTTATAAACTTCTGATCTGATTAGATCTTAGTGCTAACCACCTATCAGATTTTTAACCTAATGTTGGTCTGCAGCTCGTGGGCGTGGGGTAGAGTTCTCGCTTCCCACGCCCGGGTTCCCGGGTCGATTCCCGGCGGGGTCAGGGATTTTCTCTGCCTCGTGATGACTGGGTGTTGTGTGATGTCGTTAGGTTAGTTAGGTTTAAGTAGTTCTAAGTTATAGGGGTCTGATGACCATAGATGTTAAGTCCTATAGTGCTCAGAGCCATTTGAACCATTTTAACTAAATGTTAACCTAAAAACATACTACTCGTAACGTCTATAATTGTTAGCCCATAATGTAGTAAATATTTATACATTTTTTCAGTAAACTGCTCTCAGTCATCAATAGAAGTAAGCGTTCTTACGCCACTAACATCCTGTGTATAAATGGAAATCAGCCTCAATGTCTCTTAACTTATTCTCTTTTCCGCAATGTGATACACGACAGTCACTGCATTATAGATGCACTATTTTCTTCTAACATAGGTTCCTTAAATTCAAACAATAAGCTTTCGTGAGAACTGCAACTTCCTTTCTTATAAAGATCTCTAGTTACTTATGAGCTTACTGTTAATATCCCAGTAGTGTGTCTCCTAATTCGTCGATGTCTTTTGTCAAGCCTACCTCACTATGACACCAAAAAAGGTAATAAAATTATAAAATTGATCGCATGGCTGTATGCTGTGCGATGCCCTCTATAGATTTGTTTTATATATTTACACGTCAAGTTCCGGAGGACCAAATTGAGAAGCAAATCTCCAAGGTCATGGAACGTGTCAGTACATCAAAATACAAAATATATGTACTAACAGATAAAAATAAAATGTTTATAAACCCGAAATAGTCAAGCTGAGTTGGTGCTTATTCTTGGGAATAGGCTAATATTGTTAACAAGAAATAATAGTAAGGAATATATGTATATTGAGAGACCAATGTCAAAATAACCAGACTTGTGAACAAGGATCGACAAGAGGTCCGTGAACTTACACCACTTATTGCGCGAACCGCCCGTTTTTGAGCCAAAAATATCCTTTTAGAACGAGAAGAGTTATTCCAAAATATAATACCATACGAGATAAACGAATGGAAATAAGCAAAGTAGATTAACTTTCGTGTCGAACCATCACTCACTCCAGATATCATTCGAATAGTAAAATTACCAGCATTAAGTCTTTGAACAAGATCCTGAACGTGGGCTTTCCACGACAGTTTACTATCTATCTGAACACCTAGAAATTTGAACTATTCAGTTTCACTAATCATATGCCCATTCTGTGAAGTTAAAATGTCAGGTTTTGTTGAATTGTGTTTTAGAAACTGTAAAAACTTGGTTTTACTGTGATTTTGCGTTAGTTTATATTCTACAAGCCATGAACTGCACTATTTGAAACCGAGCCAAAGTTGCTCATAATATCCTTTACCACCAAACTAGTGTCGTCAGCAAACAGAAATATTTTAGAGTTACCTGTTATACTAGAAGGCATATCATTTATGTAAGTAAGAAACAGGAGTGGCTCCAACAATGATCTCTGGGGCATCCCCGCTTGACCTTACCCACTCAGACCCCACATCACAGCATTTCACAGCACTGTGAATAATGACATTTGGCTGCCTGCTGCTAAAGTAAGACGTAAACCAATTGTGAGCTAGTCCCAGTGTTCCATAATGGTCCAACTTCTGGAGCAATATTTTGTGATCAACACAATCAAACAATTTAGTTAATTCAAAAAATATGCCTCGCGTTCGAAATCTTTTGTTTAACCCATTTAGTACCTCACAGAGAAAAGAGAATATAGCATTTTCAGTCGTTAAACGACCTCTAAAGCCGAACTGTACATTTGATAGCAAATCGTGTGATATAAAATGATCAGTTATCCTTACATACACAGACTTTACAGTAACTTCAGTAAACAATAATGGCATATAAATAGGTCTAAAATTGTTTCCATCATCCCTTTCCCCCTTTTTATAAAGCGTTTTTACTACTGAGTATTTTATTTCAGGAAACTGGCCATTCCTAAGGCAAAAATTATAAATATGGCTAAATACAGGGCTAACATGTGCAGCACAGACCTTTAACATTCTGATAGGCACTCTGTCATATCCATGAGAGTTCTCCTGCTTGTCTGTATCTCAGAGGAGTACTTCAGAAATTATTCTCAGGAAGGCATTTGCCAAGAGAGTTGTATGATTACCTGCAGAGACCAAATTTTTACTTAATTCACCAGCAATGCTCAGAAAATGATTATTTAATAGTGTAGATATACCTCATTTATCAGTAACAGAAATATTTTTACTACGAACTGACTTCACGTCGTCGACCTCGTGCTGCTGATCAGACACTTCCTTCACAACTGACTATATGGTTTTAATGTTATCCTGTGAGTTAGCTATTCTATTTGCGTACCGTATGCACTTCCCCTTCCTAATAACATTTTTAAGCACCTTACAATAATGTTTGTAATGGGCTTCTGTAGCTTGATTGTGACTACTTCTTACATTTTGATGTAATTCTCGCTTTGTTCTACATGATAACCTTATCCAACTAGCCAGCCAGCCAGGCTGCCTTTAACTGCTAGTACGCCGCATAGAACCTTATAATGGAAAGCAACTCTAAAAGAGCATGAGAAATTTGTTAAGGAAAGCATTGTATTTGTCATCTATGTTATCGAGACAGTAAACATACTGCCACTCTTGTTCCTTCACGAGATTTAAAAAACTTCGTTGCTGTTGGATTAACTTTCCTAAATAGTGTGTAATAATACGTGAAATTTGTTTGAGTACAAAAGCCTTTTAATATTAAAATTTGTGCATAATGGTTTGAAGGGCCATTCACCCTTTTGCTAACAGAAAGCCCATCTAGTAATGAAGAATAAATAAAAATATTGTCTATGGCTGTGCTACTGTTCCCCTGGCATCCTAGTTGGAGAAAACACCGTCTGCATCAGTTCATATGAATTTAGGAGAGCTACCAACATCCATTTCCGGCACCATCACACACAAAATTTATATTGAAGTCACCACATATAAATTTCTGGTACTTCCTATAAAGTGAATTAAGAAACCTCTCTAGCTTCAGCAGAAATGTTCTGAAGGTAGAATTAAGACACCTATAAACAACGACAATTAGGAGTTTAGTTTCACTAAATTCAACTGCTCCTGCACAACATTCAAATATATGTTCAGTGCAGTGCCGTGAAACGTCTATGGACGCAAATGGAATACTATCTTTTACGTACATGGCCACTCCCCCACTGGTCAAGAAACTCTTTGAAAAACAGCCAGATAATATTTATCCTACTAAAGAAAGCCTCTGAATTGTCAAATTATTTAAGTGGTGCTCTGATAAACCGATAATGTCAGACTCAACATCTATAAGCAGTTCACTAACTGTAACTTTCCAAAACACATGCAAAAGAATCTAGGACATCCATTCGATTTCATGATGTTGATTTTAAAATATCTACTCATTTCATATTGGTTCTATGAATTACCATTAAGTTACATATTTACAGAATGCGTTGCGTTCAAGACATTTACCATCTACTTTCATGTTATCTTTGTTGTACGTTTTATATTACATTTATCCAAACTTACACAGAGCTGCCATTCATTAGACCAAGTGTTTTATTTACTCCAAACCATTCTGTGTCTACTGTGTCCAACGACGATAACCCCATGTAGATAAGGGTATCGCTACTGAGTAATCACATAGTTCTGCTAGTCATCTCTTATAGACTGTTTACAAGGGGTATTCAACAGGTAATGCAACACTTTTTGGTTCCTTAAAGTAGGTTGGTTTTATTCCCGTTTCAAATATACCATTTCACTCTTTTGGCAACAGAATCAATCTTCCAACATAAAGGGACAGAATGATAGGACATCTGTTACGACACATATTTATTTATTTTCTTATACGTCAAGATCTGTAGGACCAAATTTAGGAGCAAACCTCCAACGTCATGGAACGCGTCAGTACATGAAATTACTACATAAAAGTAATAACAGTTAAAAATAAATGTTTATGAACCCGAAAATCGTCAGTCTATAAGTTAAAGTGAAAGCAATCGACGACACAATAAGAATCAGAACAGAGAAAAGTGAATATAACATTTTCAGTTGTTAAACGACTTCTAAGGCCGAACTGTACATTAGGTAGCAAATCATGTGCCATAAAGTGATCAATTATCCTTATATACACAGCCTTTTCCAAATAGAAGGAGTGACCCATGAGGAAAGTCTTCGGTTTGGATTTGAAAGTTCGTGGATTACTGCTAAGGTTTTTAAATTCGAGTGGAAGATTATTGAAAATGGATGCAGCAGTATACTGCAGACCTTTTACCACTAGAGTTAAGGTAGTCCGATCCAAATGCAGGTTTGATTTCTGCCGAGTATTAACCGAGTGAAAGATGCTAAGCTAATATTGTTAGCTAGAAATGATAGTAAGAAATAAATATATTAAGAAGCCAATGTCAAAATACCCACACTTGTGAACAGCGACAAGAAATTGATGAACTTACACCACTTACTGCCAGAACTGCCCGTTTCTGAGCCAAAAACATTGTATTAGAATGAGACGAGTTACCTTAAGCGAATGAAAATAAAGTAGACTAATATCCGTGTCGAACGATCACTCACCTCTGATACGAGTCGAATAGTGAAAATGGCAGTTTTATGTCTTTGAACAAGATCCTGAACGTGGGCTTTCCACGACAGCTTACTATCTATCTGCACACCTAGATATTTGAACTGTTCAGTTTCACTCATCATATGCCCATTCTGTGAAATTAAAAAGTCAGGTTTTGTTGAATTGTGTTTTAGAAACTGTAAAAACTGAATCTTACTGTGATTTAGCATTAGTTTATTTTGTATGAGCCATGAACATACGTCATGTAATGCACTATTTGAATACGAGCCAATGTTGCACACAATTTCCTTTACTAAAAATTTAGTGTCATCAGAAAATAGAAATATTTTAGAGTTACCCATAATACTAGAGGGCATATCATTTATAGAAATAAATAACAGGAGTGGGCCCAACACAGATCCCTGGGGCAACCCCTACTTGACAGTACCCCACTCACAACCCACATCACAGCCATTACCAACATTGTGAATAATGACCTAATGCTGCCTGTTGATAAAGTAAGAGGTGAACCAATTGTGAGGTACTCCCCGTATTGTGGAATGGTCGAACGTCTGGAGCAATACTTTGTGGTCAACACAATAAAATGCTTCAGTTAAATAAAAAAAATATGCCCAGCGTTCAAAACCTATCGTTTAGCCCATGCAGTACATCACAGTGAAAAGGTAATATAGCATTTTCAGTTGTTAAACGACTTCTAAAGCAGAACTGTGCATTTGATAGCAAATCATATGGCATAAAATGGTCAATTATCCTTACATACACAGCCTTTTCAATAACTTTAGCAAGGTCTGAAATTATCTACAGTATCTCTTTTTGCCTTTTTATAAAACGACTTTACTACTGAGTACTTTAATCGCTCAGTAAACTGACCATTCTCAATGGAAAAATTACAAATATGGCTAAACACAGGGCTAACATTTGCAGCACAGTACTTTAATATTCAGCTACAGACTCCATCATAGCCACGAGAGTCTTTAGTTTTCAATGATTTAGTTATTGACTTAGTCTCCCTCTTGTCTGCATCACATGAGGGAATGACTTTGATGGTACTAGAGAGAGCTGTAGAGGGCTAAAACTGTAGACGAAAACAGATATGGACTAGAACCAGCTAATAATTTGGGACGTTGGTTGCAAGTGCTACTCCGAGATGAAGAGGTTATCACGTTAGCACAGGAGAGGAATTCGTGGTGGGTCGCATCAAAGCAGCTGGAGGACTGACGACTCAAATAAATAAATAAATAAATAAAATAAATAAATAAATAAAGCCATTCAGTGCGACTACCTTACTGGGAGGGCCTGTCTGCCAGAATGGTACCACTGTACTAGTCGACGTTGGAGTATCAATAACCTCCCCATGATCTACTTACTGCTTCCGATGAAGTTCGTCATTCATAGGGTACCAACACATGAAAACTGCAAGATTTGGGCTGAATCTGTGTTTCAGCGACCCTGACGATGTTCAACCCAAAAATTCTCGCTATCACCCTTGTAGTATGGAAGCAGTTCCGCACAAATGGCCCTCCATTCCTCCTTATGGCCTTGGGTTAAGCGGTGAGAAACCCAGCGGGCAGACACCTTTCAGTACCCCAAGGGTGGCCGAGTGCATCAGCACTAACAAGAATTGAGCTGTGATTGTGAACCATTGATCACCATTAATGAGTGACCATAAGTTGCACACTGCAGGAACCACAGCTATGTGCGACAGGGCGGCATGAGGGAGATCCGGCAGATTTGCACGATCTTGTTGCAGTTACACTCCTGGAAATGGAAAAAAGAACACATTGACACCGGTGTGTCAGACCCACCATACTTGCTCCGGACACTGCGAGAGGGCTGTACAAGCAATGATCACACGCACGGCACAGCGGACACACCAGGAACCGCGGTGTTGGCCGTCGAATGGCGCTAGCTGCGCAGCATTTGTGCACCGCCGCCGTCAGTGTCAGCCAGTTTGCCGTGGCATACGGAGCTCCATCGCAGTCTTTAACACTGGTAGCATGCCGCAACAGCGTGGCCGTGAACCATATGTGCAGTTGACGGACTTTGAGCGAGGGCGTATAGTGGGCATGCGGGAGGCCGGGTGGACGTACCGCCGAATTGCTCAACACGTGGGGCGTGAGGTCTCCACAGAACATCGATGTTGTCGCCAGTGGTCGGCGGAAGGTGCACGTGCCCGTCGACCTGGGATCGGACCGCAGCGACGCACGGATGCACGCCAAGACCGTAGGATCCTACATAGTGCCGCAGGGGACCGCACCGCCACTTCCCAGCAAATTAGGGACACTGTTGCTCCTGGGGTATCGGCGAGGACCATTCGCAACCGTCTCCATGAAGCTGGGCTACGGTCCCGCACACCGTTAGGATTCCTTTCGCTCACGCCCCAACATCGTGCAGCCCACCTCCAGTGGTGTCGCGACAGGCGTGAATGGAGGGACGAATGGAGACGTGTCGTCTTCAGCGATGAGAGTCGCTTCTGCCTTGGTGCCAATGATGGTCGTATGCGTGTTTGGCGCCGTGCAGGTGAGCGCCACAATCAGGACCGCATACGACCGAGGCACACAGGGCCAACACCCGGCATCATGGTGTGGGGAGCGATCTCCTACACTGGCCGTACACCTTTGGTGATCGTCGAGGGGACACTGAATAGTGCATGGTACATCCAAACCGTCATCGAACCCATCGTTCTACCATTCCTAAACCGGCAAGGGAACCTGCTGTTCCAACAGGACAATGGACGTTCGCATGTATCCCGTGCCACCCAACGTGCTCTAGAAAGTGTAAGTCAACTACCCTGGCCAGCAAGATCTCCGGATCTGTCCCCCATTGAGCATGTTTGGGACTGGTTGAAGCGTCGTCTCACGCGGTCTGCACCTCCAGCACGAACGCTGGCCCAACTGAGGTGCCAGGTGGAAATGGAATGGCAAGCCGTTCCACAGGACTACATCCAGCATCTCTACGACCGTCTCCATGGGAGAATAGCAGCCTGCATTGCTGCAAAAGGTGGATGTACACTGTACTAGTGCCGACATTGTGCATGCTCTGTTGCTTGTGTCTATGTGCCTATGGTTCTGCCAGTGTGATCATGTGATGTATCTGACCCCATGAATGTGTCAATAAAGTTTTCCCTTCCTGGGACAATGAATTCACGGTGTTCTTATTTCAATTTCCAGGAGTGTATGACAGACGCATCACAAAATGACTCACCACCCAATTTTTTCACTGACAGGTCTCCATGGACAAAGCGCCTATGAATGTCTGTGATGCTCTGAGTTTCTCCCAAAAGTTGTTTGTTGTGTACATAGTTCCACGTAGTCAGCGTGTACGCAATTTTCCCACTAGAGCGCGCCCCACTAAGCACAACAGCGCAGGCGCAGCGCTCGTCCATCTCCGCACAACGAGATGGCGCTGCCATAGAGATGGACCAAATTCTGCTTCCGCCGATCCGTGTATTATTATGTATGAATTTGCTGCTAACGTAGAACCTTTTCTCCTCACGGATCACACCTGCGCATTGATACGTGAACGTGTACAGACCTCCGATTAGTCAGTCTGCATTTGTCTGCATTTGTCTGTACCAGTCTGTACCAGTCTGCATTTGTCTGCATCAGTCTGTACCAGTCTGTATTTGTCTGTACCAGTTTGTACGAGTCTATAGTCAAGTTTCAGTTTGTGCCTAATAATATTACCATATTCCTGTCATAGCCATGAAGATAAATGTATAGACACTTTTGTCAAGTACCATAGATATATGTGAGAATAAGATTAACGTACCAATACCAAAGGAACTTCTGATTGTCAATTGTAAATAGCATCCAGAACCAAGTTAATTAATTTTTATGCTTGTTATTATTTTAATAAATGTGTGTGAAAATTAATCAAGTTTAGTTTAAAGTTGGTCACCGTCAATCTACTACTAAGCGCGCAATTGGCATTTCTATCGTCTGACCTAACGGCAGAAGATAAACACGCCACCATAAGACCACGAGACATATTGCTGACACTCGCCTGCTTCGTTAGAGCAACAGGTCAAATAATCTGATGGTGTGTGTACTGAAGGTCTCACAGTAGCACACCACGATGTTCATTGCCAGCTTCGTGCCTGGTACGCACCTCCGTAATGCACTCTATTTAGAAGGCAATGTATGGCGCCGCCACCTATCGGAACTTCATGAAGCTATAGATGAATACTCCAATGTCAAAAAGTTCCACATTTTTTCAACTGAAATTGACCGAGAAATAATTGTCTTCCATTATTTATCAAACGCCCACGTTATATTGAGAATGTTCACACTGTCTTGAGACGCCAGCGATATTAGTTTCGTTTATGTGAAGTATCAGGATACAGCTAAACCAGTCCCAGTTTCTAGAACGGAGAAATCGTCGCAGCCACTGGTTCTTCTACTGGGACGACAGAATCCAACGACGTCCGTGACTCGGTTCTCATATTTTCCGTAGAACGGCGCAACACGAGACGCTAATGGATTCCTAAGCGTAACGCTTAATGTCGGGAATTACACGGGCGTGGAATTCAAGCGCCGCGCGCCGTTCATTTGCATAAGCTATCGCGTGCTGCCGCTGGATGGCACCCGCGTCGCACACGGTTAGCCGCCGGCCCGCCCTGGCCCGGAGCTTATTATTTTCGGTGAGGGCCCAAAGTGGATATCGACTTTCGGCGCGGCGCGTAATAGACGGAGGACGCATCAAACCGGCAGTTAACGCCATCGCGCCGCGCCAGCTAATGAGGAAATTGCTCGCTCTGGGCGCCTTATTGCCGGCGCTACTCGCCTTGGAGGTGGCGCAGCCCCAGGCGCTGGCACCGGCTGACGTCACATTCCGCTGCCTCGCCCCAAGTCACACATGAGGTGAGACCTCTCATCGCCAAGGGGCTATAGTTACCAAATTCGGTAGTCTGCTCATTTACAGAGAAGCTGTAAAGGAATCCAGCGTGATATTTGGGACGGAAATTAACGTTGAGAGAGAAAAAAATAAAACCCGACCACATTGCAATTGTGAAAGTAAGAGCAAGTAGATAATTAGCTGAATATGGAACGCGTTATGACCTGAATATCAACAGAAGTAAGACAACCGTAATTGAGTTCAACAAAATAGGTGTTGCTGTGGAAAATAAATCAGAAAACGAGGCACCCACGGTAGTGTAGCAGGAATAGCTGACGACGACAGAAGAGATAACTAAATGCTGACTGACGGTAGCAAGAATAAGCTTTCTGAAAAAGAGATGAATAAGTTGCAATACAAAGAAAACAGCTAGAGGTTGTAAAATGAAAATCGCTAAAGGGATTATAATGCAAGTTCAGCAGGAGGAGGTGAGGTTCCTGAATGAGCGCTGAGGCCTCAAACTCGCCGCTGGAGGGACATGGGCACACATCTACCTGATAAGTAAGGAGAACGTGTACATATGGACTGTCCATTGCGCTCAGTCGTGGTGAACACGATGAAATGGAGAATGTAAAAGAAGAGCAAAGGGGTGTACCGCGTTTTCTGACACGGGACGGGGTTTAGGGATGAAAATTCACCAAAGACGAGCACAAACGTACCCAGGAAACTGCATGTATGTTGCAACTCAGACGCTCAGTCCAACCTCTGGGGCAATGGCTGCCCCCATAACTCGCTGGTATTCAATAACGAACGCATTCACACGCTGGGAAATGGTATTGGTGACGCGGTCATTATTGCAAGATACTAACACGAATTCTTCACAGAAAAATGGAGAAACTGGTAGAATCCTCGGGGAATATCAGTTTGAATTCCGGAGACACACAGGAACACGTGAGGCAATACTGACCCTACGACTTATCTTTGAATATAGATTAAGGAAAGACAAACCTTCGTTTGTAGCATTTGTAGACTTAGAGAAAGCTTTTGACAATGCAGCCTGGAATACTCTCTCTGAAATTCTGAGATTATCGTGGGTGAAATACAGGCAGCGAAAATATATTCATAACTTTAAAAGAAACCAAAAGGCAATTATAAGAGTCGTGAGGCATTAAAGGGTAGCAGTAGTTGAAAAGGGAGTGAGACAGGGCTGTAGCCTACCCCTGATGTTATTTAATCTTTACAATGAGCAAGCAATAAAGGAAACCAAAGAAAAATTTTGAATACTAATTAAAGTTTAAAGTTTAGGGAGAACCAATAAAAAGCTTGAGGTTTAAGGATATATACTGTAATACTGTCAGAGACAGCGGAACTCTTGGAAGAGCAGTTCACCGGAATGGAGAGTCTCTTTAAAGGTAATGATATCTAGCAAAAATTAAATCAGGTGAAGCTGACGGAAATACATTATGTAAACGGACACTTAACGTGGTAGATAAGTTTTTCTATTGGAGCATCAAAATTACTGATGGTGACAGAAGTAGAGAGTGTACGAAATGTGGACTGACAATGTGTGAAAAGTATTTATGAAGCAATTTTTTAACGTCGAATAAAGATTTAAGTGTTAGAAAGTCTTTTTTGAAGACATTTGGCTGGAGTATAGCAATGTATGGAAGTGAAACGTGCACGACAAACAGTTTAGACAAAAAGAGAATAGAAGCGTTCGAAATGTGGTGCTACAGAATAATGTTGAAGATTAGATGGCTAAATCACGTAATTAATAAAGAGGTACTGAACAGAATTGGGAGACAAGCAATTTGTGGTACAACGTGACCAAAGGAATGGATCGGTTGAAGGGACACATTTTGAGACATCAAGGGATTACCAGTTTAGTAGTTCAAGGAAGTGCGACCGGTGAAAAACGTAAAGGAACACAAAGAGATGAATAAAGTAAAGAGATTCCGAAGGGTGCAGATTCCAGTAGTTCTTCGGAGACGAAGAGGCTCGCGCAGAATAGAGTAACATGGAGAGCTGCTTCATACCACGCCTTGACTTTTGCATCGGCATGCAGTACTCTTCGTACACCTCCACCATTTTATGAAGATCTTTTTCCTACACTTCTTACGCTGTCAGGAACATGCTACGTCTTTGCTCTTCTTCTGAAGCCACCATTTTATCGAATTTACCACTACTGAGTACAGTCGACAAACGTGTGCCTGCTTTCTGTCGTCACGAAGATGTGCTTCCATTTCCCTCTGTCGGCGAGGTTGGGATCTCTGCGCACCTTTAGGGATCAAATCTTCTACAGCAAGCAATGGCATTACGATCCCTTCAAAACACCTTTCTTCTTAAAGCTAGCGACTTGTTTCGTTTGGAATGTATCTTATGTATTAATATCTAGTAAATTAAAGCATGGCGACGCCTTCTCAGAAAGATGTAGCCTTACGTGGGAGCGAAACATGGATGATAAACAGTTCACAGTAGAAGAGAAGCTCCTGAACTTTGGGACTATGGAACACTGCTGGCGATCAGATGGGTAGATCGTATGACTTTTGAAGAGGAATCGACGTGAGGGCACGTCTTCACTAAAAAAATGAGCTGTTGGTAGACACGTAATGATCATCAACGGATAGTCAATTTTGAAATGGCGGGAAATGTGAAGAGTAAAAATTTCAGAGGGAGACCAAGGCTGGACTGCAGTATCCAGCCTGCCGGTACGGCCGAGCGGTTCTAGGCGCTACAGTCTGGAACCGTACGACCGCTACGGTCGCAGGTTCGAATCCTGCCTCTTCCATGGATGTGTGTGATGTCCTTAGGTTAGTTAGGTTTAAGTAGCTCTAAGTTCTAGGGGACTGATGAGCTCAGAAGTTAAGTCCCCTAGTGGTCAGAGCCATTGCAGTATGCAGGCTCAAACAGGTGTGGATGGCAGTAGCTGTGCAGAGATGGAGAGCCTTACATAAGACTCACTAGCGTGAAGAGCTGCACCAAACCATTTTCCATTAATAGAAACATAATATTTTCTCTGGGCACGCGGAATAAATATGTAATCCTGACGGGATATAATAATTTATGCAGGAGGCCCATTGAAAATTGCTAACAGGCCAATATTTGGTGCAAGAGCCTAGGGAAAAAATGTTCACTGGACCATTATTGATGTCAGTTGCTGCTTAGGATATTTATTTTGATTGTCGTCTTCGACATACAAGGACAGCAACTTCATTCCTAAGTAGATTCATTTGATCCATCGGAGCAGTTATGAAAAGCATCATCACTAAAGAAGTTTGATTTAAATCCCCTTGTCACTCAAGGTATTCACTCAAGGCAGTGAAACATCATCATTGGACAGGGCGACGCAGAAACGAAAGAATCGTCGCCTACCCAACAGTCTGGTGAAATGAATAATTTTATTGTACCGCAAGCATAATGAGAAAATGCAAGATTAACTAGGGAAGGCCACAAGAATTCTTTTTGCTAGCAACCTGCATACATGCACCCACGTGGCTGGTTTCCAAGGGAATGTCTGTTAACTTGGGTCAGTCGTACTCGCGAACGATTGGTGGTTACATTACTACATAACTGAAACAATACTGAGAAAGAAAAGTAGCATAGTAAGGTTCGATCCAAAATGCCACGCGAAATTCAAAGACCTATCTAGCACCACGTGTGTCGACCTACAAAGAAACATCGATCAAGATTCATAAATTACGCGTTCAAACTGACAAGAAAATATTTGATATGCTGAACCCGGTTAAGTGGTAAAGTGTCAGTAATATGGTAACAACATCAGGAGTTATGAGCTTTGTCTTCGATTCAAAATTACAGACATGCAATTTCTCGAAAAAGATGTATCTGCATTCACTCATTAACGAACCATTACTTGATTCAATTTCAAGAATGTCTGAAAGATTAATAAAGAGTAAAAATCTGTTATTGATTGCATAAACTAAACAACTTTTACTTGCAGAAATTATCAAGATACTACGTCTACATGGTTACTCTGTAATTCACACTTAAGTGCCTGGCAGAGGATTCATGGAACAATTTTCATACTACTTCTCTATAATTTCACTCCCGAATGGCGCGTGGGAAAGGGAACACCTAAATCTTTCCGTTCGAGCTTTGATTTCGTTTATTTTATTATTATGATCATTTCTCCCTACGTAGGTGGATGTCAACAAAATATTTTCTCATTCGGAAGAGAAAGTTGGTGATTGAAATTTCGTAAATAGATCTTGCCGCAAAGAAAACCGCCTTTATTTCAGTGACTGCCACCCGAACTCGCATATTATATCAGTGACATTCTCACCACTATCGTGCAATAACATGAAATGAGCTGCCCTTCTTTGCACTTTTTCAATGTCCTCCGTCAATACCACCTGATAAGGATTCCACACCGCGCAGCAGTATTCGAGCAGAAGGCAGACAAGTGTAATGTAGGCTGTCTATTTAGTGGGTTTGTCTTGTAAGTGTTTCGCCCTCCCCACAATATTACCTGTGTGGTCTTTCGAACTTCAATTGCTCGTAATTGTAATTCCTAGGTATTTAGTCGAATTGACAGTCCTTAGATTTGTGCGATTTATCGTATATCGGAACACAAAATTTATTGGATTTCCTTTAATACTCATGTGGATGACCTCGCACTTTTCTAACAATTACTGTAACAAATAATTCAGAATTATAATAGGAAGAAAGAAACTCCAAAAAATGAACATTTACAACGTTAAGAAATCAGATCAAACAAGTAATAACGTCTTTCTATCAAAACACAAGAGACGCCAATTATGTATTTTAAAAATTTAAAGATTGTAACAAAAATACACGGAAGTGTTATGATTAAACGCTGCTGAAACTGTGTTCTACATTGGCGCTCCCAAAATGATCATGTTGTTGTTGTGGTCTTCAGACGAAAGACTGGCTTTATGCAGCTCTCTATGCTACTCTACCCTGTGCAAGCACTTACTCTCGGTTTTATTGCAATCAGCGTCCTTCTGAATCTGCTTAATGTATTCATATTCATCTCCCGGTCTCTGCCTATGATTCTTGCTCCCCCACATCCCTGCAATACCAAACAGGTGAGCTCCTGACGTCTCATACTGTCTCCCACCACCTCTTCCTGTCTTCTAATCGTTGCGTCAATATCTTTTCTTCTCATGAATTCTACTCAGCACCTCATCATTCGTTACGTGACCTACCTATCCAGTGTTAAGCAAGGCAGTAATTAAAAAAAAAAATCTTTCAACCAGAGAGATAAGGGAAATGTCACCACTTACAATAAATGAAACTGTCAAACACGCTAAAGAAATATTAACCGCTGGAAGCAGTAACAAATTGAATGTTGTTGTTGTTGTGGTCTTCAGTCCTGAGACTGGTTTGATGCAGCTCTCCATTCTAATCTATCCTGTGCAAGCTTCTTCATCTCCCAGTACCTACTGCTACCTACATCCTTCTGAATCTGCTTAGTGTATTCATTTCTTGGTCTCCCTCTACGATTTTTACCCTCCACGCTGCCCTCCAATACCAAATTGGTGATCCCTTGATGCCTCAAAACATGTCCTAGCAAACGGTCCCTTCTTCTGGTCAAGTTGTGCCACAAACTTCTCTTCTCCCCAATCCTATTCAATACCTCCTCATTAGTTACGTGATCTACCTACCTAATCTTCAATATTCTTCTGTAGCACCACATTTCGAAAGCTTCTATTCTCTTCTTGTCCAAACTATTTATCGTCCATGTTTCACTTCCATACTTCCATTCATGGCTACACCCCATACAAATACTTTCAGAAACGACTTCCTGACACTTAAATCTATAGTCGATGTTAACAAATTTTTCTTCTTCAGAAATGCTTTCCTTGCCATTGCCAGTCTACATTTTATATCCTCTCTACTTCGACCACCATCAGTTATTTTGCTCCCCAAATATCGAAATTCCTTTACTACTTTAAGTGTCTCATTTCCTCATCTAATACCCTCAGAATCACCCGACTTAATTCTACTACATTACATTATCCTTGTTTTGCTTTTGTTGATGTTCATCTTATATCCTCCTTTCAAGACACTGTCCATTCCATTCAACTGCTCTTCCAAAATTGAATGTTGGATACCAATTTTTCTGCGAATCCACAGAGACAATTTTAGCACAAAGCTCACACCAAATAATTTTTTCTAACGTGAGCGTCCTCGAGCAACTGTCTCATAGCCCTCCATGTCATGTGCCCAGAACTGATCAGCTTAGGAAAACTTCCTTCCATCTTAAGATGCTGCTCACATTTGACAGGCAGTCCTTGTTTGCAGGATCCGAGGCAGAAGTAAAAGGTTTTAAGCAACACTTCCCCAATCACGCATAACATGGAATCATGTGGCAGTATAGCACTTGTAGCCCATCACCGGTGTAAATATCTCAACTAACGCCAGTGCACGACTGAATCGGTCAGCGTGATCGACCCACTTCATCTGGCGTAGGACTAGCTGACTCCTGTGGGCGCGAATGTAAACACGTTCCCTCAAGTTAGGCAAAGACAGAATAAGAGAAATTATAGACCCGCACGATAAACGGGTCACGATCAATCTCCAATCAGTGTAAGTCTGGAAGAAAACACCATAATCTTCAAGAAGCACTTTGCAGCACCAGTCACAAAAAGGAGTTGGCATAATTAGGTGTAATACATTTGCAAAAGTTTCATAAAAGCTGGACGAACATCACTGAAAAGCTTCATATCTCACAAGAAACACTATGTGGGTTTATTTAACAAAATTGGCCATACAAAACACTGTCTGATACTGCAAGCAACCACTGACAAAGAAAATATAGAGAAATTGACTAATTTAAGGGGTTAAAAAACGCCAAATAGCAGAAACAACGTAAACACTAATTAAAAAAACCGAAGGGACTTTAAAATCATCAATTAACGTAACTCACCTCATCGTTGTAACATCCCTGAACCCCAGTACCCCCTCACAGCTCAACAGAAGAAACTAAACGGGGGGTCATGCTTCCACTGGTCGCAAGAAGTTTCATCTCTTGGCGCCTTTTTTTCCCTACACGCCCGCCCGCAAAACGCAATGATCACAGAAAAACACATGATTCAATGCCGTCTTCTGCAATTAAAGACGCTTTACCGCTTTGGTCAGCGACCACCTTGTCTGTTCACAGGGCCTAAGATGTCGAGTCTTTGCAAATGGGCTCTATAAAACTGCTATAACTGTTGGTTACTATTAACAGGGGCAGAAAGAGCGGGGTCAACATTCCAACGGGTGTCAGTCGTCTTATTATTTAATCAAAGGGATGTTTAATATATCTCGTATTACAAAATGGTTCGGTCAAATATTGTGCTGGTACGTTTTGTATTCCTCATTTCTTCTTCTTTCAAACTCATAGAAAATATCAGAAGCATATGTAATCTCCAAAACATGGCGCCATCATGTCTTGCAGAAATTATTTTGATGCTGGCAATAATTTCTTTATTAACAAATGTGAACTTTTCGAACTAATCATTTGGACTAGTTCAAAAATGACTCTGAGCAATATGCGACTTAACATCTGAGGTTGTCAGTCTCCTAGAACTTAGAACTACATAAACCTAACTAACCTAAGGACATCACACACATCCATGCCCGAGGCAGGATTCGACCTGCGACCGTAGCGGTCACGCGGTTCCGGACTGCAACGCCTAGAACCGCTCGGCCACCGCTCCCGGCAGAAACCTTGTCACTCCATAACAAGGTGCTATTAGAAAATCTACAAAACGAAGAACGAAAGATCATTAACAATATCGTTGGACGACGAAAAGCTAAAGCTGGATACAGGCTGCAAACCAACAAAAGTACAGAGGGAATATCAAATTTTGCTGCTGACATTAGGAAAAGGTGCCTTAAATTTTATGGACACTTACACAGACTCCATGAGTATAGACTCACACGCCAGATATTCACAGCCACTGAAAACATTAAAGGCACAACATGGGCCGATCAAGTCTGAAGAGACCTAACCGATGTGCAACTCACCATTCAGGACAATGCAGACCGTAACATCTACAGAAGCAAACTAAACAAGTGGGAAGTTCAGCCAGAGTCAAGAGCCAAAAAGACCAGTTCAAAGTGGACGGATCAAAGAAAGAAAGCCATGAGCGAGAAAATGAAAGACTCATAGGAAAACCGTAGGAACTACTGTAGAAGCTTTGCGTGATCCACAAAGGGTCTACTACGTCTATAACAACAATAATAATAATTAATAAATTACAATAATGATTATAAAACATCCAACATTCCAAGTAACACCTTCACACTATGTTTTTTTCCCTTTTTTCCTTTTCTAGATAAACTTACCCCCATGCTATGCATAACACAATACTAACACCTCTTCCTCTATCTGAGCTCAACATCTCACTCATAGAGGGATTCTGGCTCAGTTTTACACGATAGCAAATGGGACATTGCGGTACAGGAAATGGCCCGGGAATCACCAGTGTAAGTGTATGTGTGTGTGTTGTTGGATTATTTATGATTCTCTCAAATGCTTATCTAAATAATGTCTGGGATCGACTCATTGACCTTTTGCTAGCCAGTCTACTTCATAAAATACTGTCTACCATTGGATAGCAAGTTTCGTCGTGATCGTAATTCCGTTACTCATGAATTTTGGGGATGGTTGATGGAAATAACGGTAGTTACTCCCAGAAAAGAAGACGGAAAAAATGATCCAGTAGAAGAAGTTGAAGCTGCGTGAAACATTTCCGTTGGGCTCTGCTTGTAGCTTACCATGAGATATTTGCATCCTTACATATGTCGAAGTCCAACGAAAACTCTTACCAGACAATTACTCTCTGTTTTTTGGTAAACTGAACATGTCCCGACCATTGAAGTCTTGCATCGGAGAACAGTTAATGCTGAATAGTACCCAACAATTTATTTTCCACGAGTTAATGATGAAGTCAGGGAAGTAAACCTAAAACGTCTCATCACTTTTCGCCATGGCAATTCAGTTTTCACATAACACATCAAATGTTTATGACGCGGAGAAATCATCGAATTTTTCATCACTCACATTTACCAGGTTTATTACCTACGCCTTTTGGTTTCCTCATGTCAAACAAAAATGCATGGAGACCGATTTTCACCACCTCAAGAACCTGTCGAATCCTTCTAAAATCGTATTTTTGGGGTACCAAAGTCATAATTGATTCGAAGGCATGTAAATGCGAGTAAATGTTAAAGACGAATATTTTGAGAAATATTACAAATTTATAGAAAAAAATTCGCCAGAAATTTAAAACGCGGCCTTTGTCTAATGGACTAATGGTCCGTCGATGTGGGAGAGTACTGTAACACCACTAGCCACCTTTTGCAGGTCACTGCCTGATGACCAACTTATAGACCAGCATTATGCCCCATCGGTAACCACCAGTATTGGTTGTATCCAGGATGCCAGCTCAGCTTGACTGAGGGTCTACATGACATCCGAGGCGTCTACTTTATAAGACGCACACATAGCCGGTAAAGGGCATCCAGCATTGTCGAGCTGGAAATGGGTCTGGGGTCTGGACTATCATGGTCCCTTAGTCGCCATCCGCTTGTGCAGTCGTTAGAGTCAGTGAGTATCATTCATCTACATTGCTTTGATCGATCTGGGACACTGTGTGTCGGAGTTCAATTCATCGATAAATTTCCGCCAGCTGCTGTTAGATGGGTTAGTACCAATCAAATACTAGGTGGCAATGAGGCACAACTTACTCACTAGATCCGTCTCGGTGGTCAGACAATGCCTGTCCACTAAGAACGCTCCGCTCCGAGCCACGCTGCGCTGTGGTTGATATCCTGACCGTGAACTGCTGTCAAGAGTCGTGGGTTTGAAATTCTTCGTTCCAGTTGGATTTGAACATGGAGCATCTCTGTATGATCACGGCTAATATACTTGCTGCTGCTTTCCATTTGGAAACCTTACGCTTGGGGTGAGGACTGGTAGCAATCACCCTGACAAGCCTACATTTACTACCAGACATTCCAACGGGATCGAATTAATTACAATGTGGAAGCGGTTTACAAATGTGGCCACAAATATATTGCTGAAATATTGTTTCTCGATCATCGATTCCTGGCCACAGCATAGTTTAGAATTTGTTTGTTTTGTATAATCAGTATCCTGAGCGGTTTGAAGTGGCCTGCCATAGGTTTGTTCACCCCTACCAACCTCTTCATGTCAGTGTAGCAATTACACTCTATGCCCTGAAGTTCTCTTTTGGACATATTCAAATCTCTGTGTCCTCTACAATTTTTACCCTCTACAACTCCCCTGTTACATTACAAATTTCTTAATGGCTCAATACATGTCCAATCTCTCTGTCCCTTTTTCTTGTCGATGTTTTCTACATGTGCAGAAACTTCTCATTTTCTATTTTACCAGTCAACCTAATTTTCAACGTCCTTCTATAGCACCACATATCAAACGCTTGGAGTCTCGTCTTTTCATCACACAGTCGAGGATTCAGCTCCATACAACGCTGTGCCCCAAACATACACTCTCAGAAATTTGTTCCTCAGATTAGGGTAGACCTGTGTATTAGTAGAGTTCTTTTAGAGAGGAATGCACTTTTTGTCTGTGCTAGTTTGTTTTTTATATCTTTGCTTCGCCCGTCACATGTCTTCTGATTCTAACGTAAAAGAATTAGTTCAGCTTCACCTTCTTCATGCCCCATAATTTGAAACTACTTTTGTCGCTAATCTCACTTCTGCTACTCCTCATTACTTTCGTTTCTCTAATGTTGACTCCGAAGCTACATTCTGTACTAATCAGAGTGTCCATTCAATTCAACAGATCCATCAATTTCTCCTGATTTTCACTAAGGATTGAAATATCGTTAGCATATCTTATCTTTAATATCCTACCACCCTGGATTTTAGACCGGGTCCTGAACGTTTCATTTGCTTCATTCCGTCATGGATGTATGGATTGAACAATTGGGGAAGAAGACTACACAGTGCCTTACAGGCACTCTAGTTCGAACATTGCATTGTTCACCCTCTATTCTTATATCTACCTCTTTGTTCTTGTATATATTGAATATCTTACGTCTTTCTCTATAACTTATACCTATTTGCGTGAGAATTTCGAACATCTTGCACCATTCCACAGTGTCGAACGCATTCTCTAGGTCGTCAGATCCTATGTAAGTGTCTTGGCTTGTTCTTAAGCCTTTCTTCCATTATCAAGCGGAACGTTGTAACCTCCTCACTGCTGCCTTTACCTTTGCTAAAGCTAAACAGCTCGTCTCACAAATCGTGAATTCTTTCCCGTATACTGTGTTTGTCAGCTATTTGGATGCATGATCAGTTTAACTAACTGTCCGAATGTCCTTGCTGATCTTGCTATCATGTGTGGTACATTTCTAGAAAATACATTTTGCAGACTTAGTAGAATTCCTCCTATGATTTTAGAAATTTCAAAGAACTGTTGTTTATGAGTTTCGTCTTAATCGATCGCAAAACTTGCAAAGCTCTATTATACTGTAGTACTTGATCCAATATGTCTTCAATATCGACTACTATGTCACTTTCGATGGTTTCAACAGTTTCACACTCACAAAGAGGCTGTTCAGAACGCAGTTTCAACTTGTCAGCTCTCTCCTCTGCATGGTATAGTGGAGTTCCGTTTCTACAGTTAACGCTGATATCATTGCTTTTAAATTCGCAAAATGGTTCACATTTCTGTACACTGGCTCAGTCCTTCCGATGGTCATTCCTTTTTCTATATTTGGCATTACGCCTTAGTTTCCCTGCATTTCTAGTTTATTTCATTCCAACATCTATTGTCGTAGTCGTATTTTTTCCTGAACAGGTAAGGTTAGGTTAATGTTGTTTTAACGTCCCGTCGACAACGAGGTCATTAGAGACGGAGCGCAAGCTCGGGTTAATGAAGGATGGGGAAGGAAATCGACCGTGCCCTTTCAAAGGAATCATCCCGGCATTTGCCTGCAACGATTTAGGGAAATCACGGAAAACCTAAATGAGGATGGCTGGAGACGGGATTGAACCGTCGTCCTCCCGAATGCGAGTCCAGTGTGCTAACCACTGCGCCACCTCGCTCGGATCTCCTGAACATTACTGTACTTCCTTGTTTCGTCGTTGAGTATTTCTCTTTTCGCAGTTACCGTTCTTGTCACTTTACGTCCGCCCAATATCTGTGCCATTTGTGCAGCTTATGACCCACACAGGATTCTATGTTCTGTATAAAGCTGGCACGTAAAGGGCATTCACAACAAGACAGGCTTCAGAAGGCGAAAACTGGACAGACTGTTACGCTGGCTGAAACTGCTGTAGACGTGGACGGACAGGGCAAGCTCCTCGGCAGGGACAGCCACTCAAAGCTGATGTAAATTTGAGACGGCCGAGGCAGAAACGCGCGGATGAATGAGGCCGTACACAGCTGGTGCCGCCGTGAGGACGGCGACGGCGCGGCTGACGGGAGCTTACGGTGCCGCCCCCGCCTCCGGCCCGCGCGTCGGCTGCTTTTCAGCGCAGCGGTACACGCGGCAGGGCCGACGATTTCGCGCAAAGTGGCAGGTCGGCGTAATCCCGGCGAGCGGCGCATATCGGGGATTAAGGCGGCCGCGGCAGATAGCGGCGGCCCGAGGCTGCCGGGGCGCCATTTACCTCCTCCACGGCGCGCGTCCCGCGGGAGCGCCTCTAAAAGAGGGGCGCCGGAAAACCGCTCGCCGGCCGCTCCGCCGCCAATCGATGGTGGTGCAGCCGTCTCCGAATACGTATCGCCGGTAGCGGCGGCGTTTCTCGTGCCGCCCTTAAATATGCCGAGCAGAGCCCCGCGAGATGAAGTATAAGCAGGACGCGGGAGCTTAAGAGCGAGAATAACGAGTGCATAAAACTGTGACGTGTGGAATGGGCCACAGACGCCCTCCATTGCATATTACACTGCTGATGAGAAACCACCCCCGCCTGCCAGAGTGGCCGTGCGGTTCTGGGCGCTGGACCGCTACGGTCGCAGGTTCGAATCCTGCTTCGGAGATGGATGTGTGTGATGTCCTTAGGTTAGTTAGGTTTAATTAGTTCTAAGTTCCAGGCGACTGATGACCTCAGAAGTTAAGTCGTATAGCGCTCAGAGCCATTTGAACCATTTTTGAAGAAACCATCCCAGCAATCGTAACTTTGTAATTTTTTTTTGCGCCGACTGACACAAAAACAAAAACAAAACAATAAACAGGCTTGAGTAGTTATTAAAGGTGACAGTGTTTTCCCTCCTCAGATTAATTTGGTAGACTACATTGACATAGTCGTATGAGACCGAGAGTTATCTACATCTACATCTACATCCATACTCCGCAAGCTACCTGTCGGTGTGTGGCGGAGGGTACCTCCAGTACCTCTATCGGTTCTCCCTTCAATTCCAGTCTCGTACCATTCGTGGAAAGAAAGATTGTCGGTATGTCTTTGTGTGGGCTCCAATCTCTCTGATTTTATCCTCATGGTCTCTTTGCGAGATATACGTAGGAGGGATATATACTGCTTGATTCTTCGGTGAAGGTACGTTCTCTAAACTTCAACAAAAGCCCGTACCGAGCTACTGAGCATCTCTCCTGCAGGGTCCTCCACTGGAGTTTATCTATCATCTCCGTAACGCTCTCGCGATTACTAAATGATCCTGTAACGAAGCGCGCTGCTCTCCGTTGGGTCTTCTCTATCTCTTCTATCAACCCTACCTGGTACGGATGCCACACTGCTGAGCAGTATGCAAGCAGTGGGCGAACAATCGTACTGTAACCTACTTCCTTTGTTTTCGGATTGCATTTCCTTAGGATTCTTCCAATGAATCTCAGTCTGGCATCTGCTTTACCGACGATCAACTGTATATGGTCATTCCATTTCAAATCACTCCTAATGCGTACTCCCAGATAATTTATGGCATTAACTGCTTCCAGTTGCTGACCTGGAGTTGTTATGGTACTAGTCGATACAGGACGGCTTCACACTTGCAGCTGTGCCTCACAAAAATAATGTTTGCGCTCGCTAGGATATCGAAAGAGGCTGAGGAAGTGGAGGACCCTAGGCATGGCGGGGTGAGCTGCAAGTTATTCTCAGCGGCTTAAAAGCACAATTTTACAGCCGACTGCAAGGGCCTCTTGTGGAGCCGCCCAGTGTACGTCGCCTCCTGTCGTCAGAGCCGTTGGTGAGAGTTGAAAGGGGTCGGTAAAGATAGCCATCTAACAGGAATCGCCTGCAGTTTTCTTCAAGCCCACTGGAATGTATCTTATGTCGCCGTATAGGCGCCTTGGAGTCAGCGGTTAAGAATACATCCTGCAGAATCCACAGCACTTTTCGGCCACTGTATCCAGGAAGACCTAGGATTAGATAAAGCCGGCCGTTGTGGCCGAGCGGTTCTAGGCGCTTCAGTCTGGAACCGTGTTGCTGCTACGGTCGCCTGTTCAAATCCTATCTTGGGCGTGGATATGTGTGATGTCCTTAGGTTTGTTAGGCTTAAGTAATTTGAAGTCTAGAGGACTCATGACGTCTGGTGTTAAGTGCCATACTGCTCAGAGCAATTTGAACCATTTTTGATTAGCTAAACTAAGACAGTCGGGTGGATGTTTCTTTGAATAGTCCGAGAAGCTTCAAGAACATTTAGTGTGAACTGCTTGGGAATAGGAAGTGGTTCATGTCTGGAAGTAATTATGAAGGCCATCATTGGTTGAGTTGAGAAGCCATATTAGTGAAATGAGATTTGCTAATATCGAGGCAGAATGTTTGTGGAGCTCTCTGTTAGATGTCCAGTCGACACACATCTTAGGAGATAATATTATTTGTTTGAGACATTGTAGGAAAGTTTCCCGTGATCATTCTCAAACTTTGAGTAAGTGCGGATTGTGCCACTTGAAGCACAAGCATTTTATATTTTTGAGAGGAGAGAACAAGTCGGTGCTCCTATGTGGAGCTTTAGGCATTCCGAAGTGCCCTCTTACCACAAGCATTTGAGTCAAGTGTCTACTTCTGGCAAGTGTGTAAGCAGATTATCTTGAGTCGTGAACGGGCTATGTAGCATAGTAACTTCAAACGAAAGTGTTTGAAGACACAGCCAAACGTCCTCTGTGTGTCTCCAAGACGGCAGCAACCTTCTGCAGGTCGACATGGCAGATCAGCTGTCCGTTCGATTATTTATGGTGATACATGCTCACGGCTTGAGAAATAGGAAACCGTAACGACAAATGTGTACAGTTCCACTAGATTGATCTCTGAGCCCTCTGTTATCAGCGGCAGAGATGGTGGAAATATTTACTTAGAAAGAGGTTAGGTAGTAACAACCATTTTTGTGTTCCTGTCGTGAAAATGGACGGAGAGGGGGGGAGGGAGAAAGGGGTGCGATTTTTCCATAGAAGATAGATGTTGTTCCAGCCTTAAAATTCACCTGACCAGAAGAAATAACTGAAAGTTAAATTTCCTTTACTTCACGTCTATGGTCACAAATATTTTGTCATCGGACTACAGGTTTCGGTCTATAATGACCATTTTCAGATCTGTGTTTATAAAACAGATCTGAAGAAGGTCATTATAGACCAAATACTGTAGTCTGATGATAAATAATTTTTCACCATAGACATGAAGTAAAGGAAATTTATTCTATCTCGGGTCAATGCTTGATTCGGGATCATGTCACTGCCTATGTAACTGAATATCGTAACTGTACAGACTACATTTTGCAACGTCCTTGATTTTATTGTAATAAATGTCTTGATAGCACTCTTCTTTAACGAGGATAAGTCTTTACCCCACTGTTCATGAATAGGATTGTTTAAGAACATTAATCACTTAGGAGCAGTTGAATGATACTTGCCTAACGCCTGGTGGCGGTCAACCATAGCGTTGCTTGTCAGGTCGCAACATATTAAAACCAATGCACACCTCAGTGTAGCATTTATTACAAATAAACTATGAAAGATAGACACATATTGTGCATGTCACTAGACGAAGATTGGTTAATATTTTATGTTCGCCAAAACGCTAACCCAGCTCTTAACATGAGCACCTTCATTTGCTCGTGAAACGTTGATACAGTAATCCACGTCATTCCGCACATCAGTCAAAAGATCCCTGTTCATTCAATCGATAGCTTCAATAATTCGATTTTCCAGCTATCGAACAGTAGCTGCCATACATGGGACAAAGACTCTGTCTTTCAAGAACTCCGACAGAAAAGACTCGTAAGGTGAGAGGTCTGGTGACCTCCGATATGGCTTAGGAGACCAAAATCAAGCAAGAAGATCTTGTCCATCTCTTCCAACCCAACGATGTGGGACTGGGTTGTTAGGACACAGCCGCACCTCAAAGTGATATTGAGACGCGACCCCATCATGTACGAAAGTGAAATTACTGGACTATTCATGAATCTGATAAAAGTAACAACTCTGAAGCATGTCCAGGTATGACAGCCCCCGCAAAAAGGAAAGGCCCATACAATTTTTGAACAGAACAAGTACAAAACAGATTCAGTTTCGCTCTCATGTTTGACGACGACGCCGGGATTCTGTGACCCCCAGATTACTTTACCCGATAGATGAGACGTCGATTCTCCCGAAAGGTGAATTGTTCGGAAAAAGTGTCCTCTGCCATATCCTAGAGAACTAAAATACAAAATTCAGACCTTCTATTATTGTCGCCGGACGTAAATGCTGCAGTAACTACAATTCGTAAGGCTTAAAACGCAGGCGTCGTTATAAAATACGCCACACTGTTGTTTGAGGAAGTTTAAGTTACTGGCGCATCCGTGTTGTGGACGTCCGAGGATTCAATGAGAACCCAAATGGTTCAAATGGCTCTCAGCACTGTGGCACTTAATATCTGAGGTCATCAGACCCCTAGAAGTTAGAACTACTTAAACCTAACTAACCTAAGGGCATCACACTCAATCATGCGAGGCAGGATTCGAACCTGCGACCGTAGCGGTCTCGCGGTTCCTGACTGAAGCGCCTACAACCGTGTTTCTAGTAAGTAACTGAGCGATGTTACGGAAACACGAATTCTTTTTCTGTGTGTACTTAAGCCTCAGTCACAGTCTAAAAAGTCTTAGTACTTAAGCCGCTGGTCAGAACAGGTGATTAGGATTTTTGAAAGTCCCAAATAACGTTTCGGTCAGTTTCACTTCAACATTGTAATTTATTGTAGTTTTATAACACCTTTAAACCAAAACGGCACATAGCCAAACCTTTACAGCTACGAGTTTCAAAATCCAGTGACTGAAGCCATGCAGTTAAAATTGCAAATAAAAGGATTATATAAATCACAGCAATGCGGGAAGCCTCAAGGCAACAGCTGGTGGATCAAAAATATACTATGTGCAATACAAACGGCTGAAGGTCACAATTAAATAACAAAATTTTGATATATATTACCATAATATTTTAAGGCAGAAGACCGCAATGTTTTCGCTTAAGGGGAAATTTAGAGAATTAGGCTTTAAGTGGCTGAAAGCCCTCAGTTGATTTTCCAAAATTCAAATATACCTTAACCTTTAACTCTTCAATGAGGGAAAGCACACCAAATAAAAAAGCAACGCAACATCCATAACTAAATTTAAGAATAAGGTTATAATCGGCTGAAGGCCCATTTACATAAAACACAATAAAAAAGTATTTCTTTTAAGGCATTGGCTGCAATAGATTACCTACAGACCACTAAATACCAATGAAAAGGACAGTATAGACAATGGCACTCAGACACCTCCAGGAGTGCGGGGGGTCCTGTCCTCTTAAAGTTCACTTAGGTGAGACAGGTGGTGGGCCCAACTGCACTTGATCCGTCGGTAATCCAACCAAAAGACAGTCACAGAGCCGGCCGCGGTGGTCTCGCGGTTCTAGGCGCGCAGTCCGGAACCGTGCGACTGCTACGGTCGCAGGTTCGAATCCTGCCTCGGGCATGGGTGTGTGTGATGTCCTTAGGTTAGTTAGGTTTAAGTAGTTCTAAGTTCTAGGGGACTAATGACCACAGCAGTTGAATCCCATAGTGCTCAGAGCCATTTGAACCATTTTTTTGACAGTCACAGACCGACCGAACAAACCACTTGCTAGCCACCAATCGGTAAATAAAAATTCAAAGTCGTAACTGTTATGGGCGTGATTATCCACAATGAAATATGTAATAAGCTGTCAAAACTACACACCATGTAGGACAGCGACAACAGGTGAGGAAAGGACGCTGCCTGAAATTACGGTAGTGGCCAGGGCAGGTAACCGGAACACTAAAGGCCGCAAGGCAGAAAATTCCGCTGGTACACTTGAATTGTAGTGAACCAATATAGTTAATTCCATCGCACAGCGGCTCTGTTCTGTTGCTCACAGGGAAAACTACCCAACAGCAAACCACCAAAGCGAACCACACAATATGAACGCACGTGGCTTTGGTACTTAACACACCACTCAACTTTGTCGACCTGGGTCGGTGAGCAACGAAGCTCGTAGCGATCGGACAGCACCACACACGCACCGTCACTGCGCAGGGATCTCCAGCGCACCCAGCCAATTGCACCACACGGAGAGATCCTACCTGGTCCGCACCAACCGACCGACTCCCCTCAGAAGGCCGACAATAGCAGTCAGTGGAAATAACGCCAACTTCACACACAACCTGACAAACACTTGTATGACGACCTGAGTGATAACCAACAGTAACTACGCACGCATGAAGACAAATCGAGAGTCGATGCACACACACAGCCGACTCACGAACGATCGTCCGGTAGAACGACAGACCGACGATCCACCAAGGCCGTGGCCCGGCTCAAGTGATGCATGGAGGCAAAGTTCGCGCGAGCTATGTCGACGCAGACCTCACATCTCCAACCAGGCAGCACTAGTGCCGCATTGCAACTCCACCACTGGCAGGTACGGAATGCACTCCGGACGCGTTCCAACTGACTGGCCGCCCGAACTCGCGACCCGAACTGGCTTACGAGAGACAACGACCGGGAAGTAATAGCAGTCGAGGAAAGATACTATGAGAGGGGATATATTGATATCCAGTGCTCGCGCAGCTCACTGTCAGGCAAAGCAGCAACTCAGTGACAACAGTAATTCAAATTAACGTAGTGAGGTGGAAGTAGCGGTACGTTAGAAACAGGGTGTAAATACATGATGGCGGGAACATGGGCTACGCACGATTCAGCACGCTACTAATGTCGACTAGGCCATCCACTTTAATGACCATATATAAAAAATAATAACAGTATTTACAGTAAACATGTGTCCGCAAATTACCCATATGTGAGTAAACTGCGAATGTGTGGTTACAAACCACTTTTGACTCTAGTATCAAACACCTTCCTAGTTAGCAAAAATGTATTTGAATCGTAAACATTTCGAATAAGTCCCTATTTCATGGGCTGAAATGTCACCCAAAGTTTGCCTTAACAGGAAATAAAATATTGCTTCACAATGTTGTGTGTTACAGACTGCTTTGTACTAGTATGTGTTCAGAATGATATTCCAACGTTGTCATCGCGTTTTGGTGCAATACCATCTTGTGTCAGTAGTGAGTTACAAATTCCTTAAATTACTTCCAGACGATTTCGTCTGTACTATTCACTGCTCCAATTCTTCTACCATATCTGTTTTTTTCCAATAAACCAACACAGCTAGTCCACATCCATAGTGCTACCTAAGCTTTGAAGATATCAATCTGTCGTTTCTATATATTCTGAGAAATTGGAGACGAATTTCAAACATTTGATGAATAACACATAGAACGGTGTACTGAAAAGTAATGAAAGTAATGCATCCCAGTAATTAATGTGGAAAATTTTAAAAGTATTTACATAACATGAACTTTGTTAACATTCCATCTCTTTTTCTTCATGTCTCCATATTTATTTCTCGACATAGTCATCCTGGTGACGAACACTTTTCTCCTAACGAGAGGCCAGTTTGTTGTTGTCGTTATTGTATAATGTTCGACTTAGTTGACGAAGCCATGACCTCACATATGCTTGCACCACTTCATCGGTATCAAAGTGATGATAGAGTTCCTCAAGTTTCCGGAACAGATGAAAATCCGATGGGGCCAATTCGGGACTGTATGGGGGATTATCGATGACAATTAATGCAAGGCATCGATTTGTTGCAGATGTCGCAGCGCTCTTGCTAAAAGAGAGGGTACTTCCTGGACGAACTCGATTACAGCACGCTGTTCTCATTCACCGACATGGTTATGTTTTTCATCGCTATGTTACACGCTACCATTCGCAGCCCTTGTGCGGTAGAGGACTCTAGTTATACAAACATAAACAATAAAAATGTAGAATGTTTGTGACAATTCTTTTATTTGAAATGTCTGAAGAGTTTTCACGTTAAATATACGGAGACATTACATTTCATCACGCACTCGTAAACATATACAGTGTCCTTAGTTGTTACACATCACCTTTTCAACAAATCGAAATAAACGTCTACACACACACTCACAGACGAACGCGCACACAAACTTAACGACTACAATTTATTATCAAATTTTAACTCGAACAGCACAAACCATTTATTAATGTCTGATACACTGCAGTCAAGAAGAGTGATAACACGTTAAAAGGAAGTGGACTAACTCTCTAAGTAGAAAATCTGCATCTCTTCTGAATCGAGCCAAGGCAAGTGTAGTTGACGTCCTCGATAACCTCACAGAGTGCAGCGTCATTCGGTATGACGTGATGTCAATAGTTGTGTTGACTGTAGTAACTGTGATTGAGCCCAACCTGGCAAATATTCCTAGAAACTTCCTCTCGTTTCCCATGTCAGTTGAGTTACATTTCATATTCCGCTTCTCAGCATACCACTGTGCCTTAGGTAAATGTGGGACAAGATGTTTGTACCACGTGCCCCGGAACAGATCTACGGTCTCTGTTGCATTCGCTTTTGGCCATCTCTGTAATTACTGCAACGTTATTAGCCAATTGGTCAGCTTCCTTATTCAACACGGTTTCAGCCTGATCATTTCCCCACACAAGTAGCACTTCTGTACCAGTTCTGTGAAGCTCTGATACAGAAGCAACTACCCGTTATGGCAGATAGTAACTGCCTTTGCTATTACCTAATCCTTTCAGTTTTTGCGCAGTTGAGATCGATACGCAGATTACATTGTTCTGCAAGAAAACCTTTTCTTCTATTTCTGATAAAAAATATTGTGACCCTAGTTGTATTTTGAGTACTGAATTGAAAACTATTTTTTTTTTTTCTGTCAGGGATACTTTATGAGTAATCGCAATTTTATTTCTCTTTTCAGTTTCTAATACACTGCAGCAAAAGTGAGGTGAAATTCGACAAACAAATGCACATCTTTATGATGTTATAAGTTCATCACATTAATGGATGGTGGGATCCAACATATAACACAGTAACTTTTGTGTATACACTTTGAAGCATTTATCTGACATGAGAAATTACAGAAAATTGACAAACAATGAGCCACTGCCTTGTAATGCACATCACTTTTTTCTCTTGTATTGTTGATCTTTCTTCTCTGGAATGATATTCCAGTAATAATCTGCTAACAATCTTTATGGAATTTTTCCCCCATGTTCATCCGATACGTCACCTTAACTCTCTGTGAAGTAGTCCAGATGAGAGTCCATCATATGTACCTTCAAAGACATATTGCACCCCAAATCCTGATATGCTCTGATCATATCTTTCACCATTGCTTTGTAGTTAGTAGCTCTTCTTCTTCCGAGGAAGTTTTCCGACACCATCTTGAAACAGTCCCATGCGGTTTTTTCTTTATCAGTTAAACATGCTTCAAAATTTGCATCTTTTTACAGCTCCCTGATTTGTGGCCCCACAAATACACCTTCCTTTATTTTTGCAGCTGAAAGATGGGGGAATTTGGTAGCTAAATATGCAAACCCATAGCCTGTTGGATCCATGGCCTTCACGAATTGTTTCATCTGGCCAAGTTTAATGTGAAGCGGTAGTATATATTGAGGAGCTACCAGACTTTCGCCTTGTACATTCTTTTCGCCAACTTTCCATCTTCGCCTAGGCCATTTCTTTTTCACGTAGTGAGAATTTCGGTCTCGACTATCCCACTCGCAAGGAAAACAGGCATACTTTGTGTAGCCTTGTTGCATTCCCAGTACCATAGCAATTACCTTGAAATGTGCACATATTTTCCATTTGTGTTCATTGTGTTTTAATGAATTTTGCATCCTTTGTACGAATTCGTAATTCTCTGTTGTCAAATCAGCGTAAGCTACTGGAACAGAGGGTATTTTATTTCCGTTATGGAGCAAAACACCCTTCAGATTTTTTTTCGATGCATCTATGAAAAGTCTCCACTCCTGTGAAATATAAGTGAGGTTCAGCACTTTCATCAGGCCAACAACGTCATTGCTAAATGTCAGTGCTTCGTCAGTTGAAAAATAAGAAATAAAGGCATGTTATATGTGTCTGAACACACTGATTTTTGTACTTTGGTGCAGTAGATTATACTCTTGTAATCTTGAACCAAGCAGCTGCGCCTTTTGTTTACTTAGCCCTAGATCGAGTACTAAATCGTTTAAATCTGCCTGTGTTAACAAATGTGGCGATGAGTCACTTGTGCGGTGATATAAAGAATCATCATCTGTGAATTCTTCAGTACTTCCACTGTCACTCGGAATTTGACCTCGAGCTCTTGAAGGTACTGGAAGGTTGTCGGAGTGCTGCACTGGCATTCTCGCTGAAGGCAGATCTGGGTAAACAATGTGCCTCTTCGACTTTTTGTTTGTAAAGCCATGAATTCCTGTTAGACAGAAATAACAATCAGTAGCATGGTCCTTAGGCTCCCTCCACACCAAGGGAACAGCAAACGACGCCACATGCTCTTTACCTTTCCACCACTGAATTAGTTCGCATTAACACGTAGCACAACAGTAATGTGGTGCCCATTCTTTATCTTGGTGTCCTACCTCTACTCCAAAGTAGTGTTTGTATGCTTTCTTTATGACTGAAGAAATTTCCTTCCTATTTCTGGCAAAAGTAAACTTCCCACAGATGTAACAGAAGTTGTCCGGCTTATATCGACATCCACGATGACGTGGCATTTCTGCAAAATTAAAAGTACCACTTTGGTAATACACCTGTATTAAATTAATAGTAGGGAACTAGAGGAACGCTGATGTGTAAAGACAAGCAGTCATTTTACCTTCAGCAGCAGTCTCAATCCGCTTACACACAGGAACTAAAAAATTTAACCGAGCTCGGAAATATGACAGACAGTTACTTGCCAGCCATAACACCCACTCATTAAGACTGACACAAATTGCGGCTAACACCACTGTTGTAAACTCGATGCACCTGCCCCTAGGAGGCGTGAAGCTTTACTGCCGAAGCAGCGACCGGCTGTCACCGTTCGAGTTAATGAGATGTTTCAGGTGGTCTTAATGACATAGGTGTGGCAGGGGATAACCTAATGATGTCTAATTCTTCCCGCCTGCTGTTGCACAAGAAATTATCACGTTCTATCACTACTAGATGTGGCAACATACCCGTATTTCTCCATAACGTCTCTGTGTGTGCCATGAATTGTGAAAATACATATATATACATATTACATGAAAAGTTTCCCTGACAACGATATTTTGTTTACATATTTGAATTTTCGACGGTAAAATGGTCTAAAAGCACATACTTTAATATCAGAAATAGAACCCGTGTCGAACAGTGTTATTGAAATAACGATAGCTGCTATCTTATGCCATATTTTATTGCCCTTTTATCGACCGTACCCAAGGGAACACGGTAAACTTCACTTTTCAGATGAAACTACAAGAAAAAAGAAAAAAAGATCGAGACAATTGAGGTCAGGTGACCTTGAAAGCATATCCAGGATCATTGTTGTTCTTTTTGTTGTTGTTGTCTTCAGTCCAGAGACTGGTTTGATGCAGCTCTCCATGCTATTCTATCCTGTGCATGCTTCTCATCTCTCAGTAACTACTTCAACATACATCCTTCTGAATCTGTTTAAGTTATTCATGCTTGGTCTCACTCTACGATTTTTACCATCCACGCTTCGCTTCAATACTGTCTCTCTCAGAAATACAATATCATGGGCCAACCTCAAAGCTTTTGTTTCTTCTCCATGTGTTTTAAATTCTACTCCATTTTATTTCTTTTTTTATCTTTACTGCTTGCTCAATATGCAGATTGAATGACATTGGAGATAGGCCACATCCCTGTCTCACTCCCTTCATAACCACTGCTTCCCTTTCTTGCCCCTCGACACTTATAACTGCCTTCTGCTTTCTGTACCATCAGTAAACAGCCTTTCGCTCCGTGTGTTTTATCCCTGCCACCTTCTGAATTTGCAAGAGAATATTCCAGACAAAATTGTCAAAAGATTTCTCTAAGTCTACAAATGCTAGAAACGTAGGTTTGCCTTTCTTTAATCTATCTTCCAAGGTAAGACGTAGGGCCGGTATTGCCTCACGTGTTCCAACATTTGTACGGAATCCAAACTGATCTTCCCTGAGGCCTGCTTCTACCGGTTTTTCCATTCGTGTGTATAGAATTCATGTTAGTATTTTGCAGCCGTGACGTATTAAAGTGATAGTTCGGTAATTTTCACACCTTTCAACGCTTGCTTTGTTTGAGATTGGAGTTATTATATTCTTCTTGAAGTCTGAGGATATTTCACCTGTCTCATACATCTCGGTCACCAGATGGTAGAGTTTTAGTGGTTCTAATAGGATGTTGTCTACAACCTGTGCCTTGTTTCCACTTAGGGCTTTCAATGATCTGTCAGACCATTCACGTAGAAATATATCTCCCATTCATATCTCATTTGCGTCCTATTACATTTTCATAATATTGCCCTCAAGCACATCGCACTCGTATAGATCCTCCACATAGTGCTTCCACCATTCCGTCTTCCCTCCTTTGCTTAGAACTGGTTTTCCAACTGAGCTCTTAATATTCGTATAAGTGGTTCTCTTTTCTCCTAGCATCTCTTAAATTTTCCTGTAGGCAATACCTATCTGACCCCTTTTTACATATGCCTCTACATACTTACATTTTTCCTGCAGCCATCCCTGCTTAACCATTTTGCACTTGCTGTCGATCTCATTTTTTAGACGTTTTGTGGGGCGGCAGGTGGTATAATTGTTAAATGTTCCTTTTATTTATTGAATGCTGTTGTTTGCCGTTCTCAACAATGGCTCTCTAACTACAATATTGGCAACCAGAAAGTGATTAGCAAAACGTGGAGCCCGTAATTAGAATTCCTAGTGCCCACTTCATCTGACAAATACATTTATAGCTACAGCTTATAGCTCTAAAGGAATTAAGAGATTGTCTGGGATTCATAATCAAAAGCCATTTCTCTAAAATGTAAACTATATTCTGAAAGTCACACCAAAAAGAATCCACACAATCCTACTGCCAGAACAGTTCAGAGTCTTAGGCGCTGATGCCACTATAACTGTTCAAATTATATGTTTAACTGAATGTTTGCCAAATTTGAGGATAATGTTCATCAAACGCCACGCTAAATAATGGTAGAATGTCTGTCCTGCGGCGGCACATGAAAACACGACATACGCAAACTAAAGATAGATCATTAACGTCATCCCAAAATTAATACTTCACTCGAAAACGATTTCAAGGTTATACGTATCCCGAGTAACTTAATACTTCAACTGAGGCAGTTTATATCAACGATGCCCGTGGGCTAGGGGTAGCGTGTTTGATTCATAATCAAAAACGTCTTCAGTTCCCTGTTCGATTCCAACCACTGCCTAAATTTTGATAAATAATCAGCATTGGCGGCCGAAGACTTCCGGCATAAGATATCAGCCTCATCCTGCCAACGGCCTTGTCAAAGAGGGCGGAAGAGCGGATAGAGGTTCAGGGCACTCTCTTGTCCTAGGGGTGGGAATATTGCCCCAAATGGCGGAAGAATCAGCAATGATCAACGACATGAGGATGCAGAAGGCAATGGAAACCACTGCAATAAAGACACACAACGTGTATCCACAGGACATGTGGCTTGTACTTGAAGAAGTGTCATGATGATCTCTCCATTGGCAAATGATTCCGGAATAGCTCCCCATTCGGATCTCCGGGAGGGGACTGCCAAGGGGGAGGTTACCATGAGAAAAAGATTGAATAATCAACGAAAGGATAATGTTCTACGAGTCGGGGAGTGGAATGTCAGAAGCTTGAAAGTGGTAGGGAAACTAGAAAATCTGAAAAGGAACATGCAAAGGCTCAATCTAGATATTGTAGGGGTCAGTGAAGTGAAGTGGAAGGAAGACAAGGATTTCTGGTCAGATGAGTATCGGGTAATATCAACAGCAGCAGAAAATAATATAACAGGTGTAGCATTCGTTATGAATAGGAAGGTAGGGCAGAGGGTGTGTTACTGTGAACAGTTCAGTGACCGGGTTGTTCTAATCAGAATCGACAGCAGACCAACACCGACAACGATAGTTCAGGTATACATGCCGACGTCACAAGCTGAAGATGAAAAGATAGAGAAAGTGTATGAGGATATTGAAAGGGTAATGCAGTATGTAAAGGGGGACGAAAATCTAATAGTCATGGGCGACTGGAATGCTGTTGTAGGGGAAGGAGTAGAAGAAAAGGTTACAGGAGAATATGGGCTTGGGAGAAGGAATGAAAGAGGAGAAAGACTAATTGAGTTCTGTAACAAGTTTCAGCTAGTAATAGCGAATACCCTGTTCAAGAATCACAAGAGGAGGAGTTATACTTGGAAAAGGCCGGGAGATACGGGAAGATTTCAATTAGATTACATCATGGTCAGACAGAGATTCCGAAATCAGATACTGGATTGTAAAGCGTACCCAGGAGCAGATATAGACTCCGATCACAATATGGTAGTGATAAAGAGTAGGCTGAAGTTCAAGACATTAATCAGGAGGAAACAATACACAAAGAAATGGGATACGGAAGTTCTAAGGAATGACGAGAGACTTTTGAAGTTCTCTAACGCTATAGATAAAGCAATAAGGCATAGCGCAGTAGGCAACACAGTTGAAGAGGAATGGACGTCTCTAAAAAGGGCCATCACAGAAGTTGGGAAGGAAAACATAGGTACAAAAAAGGTAGCTGCGAAGAAATATTTTAGTTGATTAATGAAAGGAGAAGGTACAAACATGTTCCGGGAAAATCAGAAATACAGAAATACAAGTCGCTGAGGAATGAAATAAATAGGAAGTGCAGGGAAGCTAAGACGAAATGGCTGCAGGAAAAATGTGAAGACATCGAAAAAGATATGATTGTCGGAAGGACAGACTCAGCAAACAGGAAAGTGAAAACAACCTTTGGTGACATTAAAAGCAACGGTGGTAACATTAAGAGTGCAACCGGAATTCCACTGTTAAATGCAGAGGAGAGAGCAGATAGGTGGAAAGAATACATTGATAGCCTCTATGATGGTGAAGATTTGTCTGATGTGATAGAAGAAGAAACAGGAGTCGATTTAGAAGCGATTTCACTTGCTATGGCAAAAAAGGGCAGTTCTGGCCGAGAGAAGTCTACTAATATCAAATACCGGCCTTAATGTGAGGAAGAAATTTCTGAGGATGTACGTCTGGAGTACAGCATTGTATGGCAGTGAAACATGGACTGTGGGAAAACCGGAACAGAAGAGAATCGAAGCATTTGAGATGTGGTGCTATAGACGAATGTTGAAAATTAGGTGGACTGATATGGTAAGGAATGAGGAGGTTCTACACAGAATCGGAGAGGAAAGGAATATTTGGAAAACACTGATAAGGAGAAGGGACAGGATGATAGGACATCTGCTAAGACATGAGGGAATGACTTCCATGGTACTAGAGGGAGCTGTAGAGGGCATAAACTGTAGAGGAAGATAGAGATTGGAATACGTCAAGCAAATAATTGAGGACATAGGTTCCAAGGGCTACTCTGAGATGAAGAGGTTAGCACAGGAAAGAAATTCGTGGCAGGCCGCATCAAACCAGTCAGTAGGCAGATAACCAAAAAAACCAACTCGATGCGACTCCTGGCACAGCTGGTGCGCTAATCAGCGTCTGGAGAGAACTGGGGCCTCTTTCTTCTCGCGCAGCGTTCTTACATATAAAGCCGCGGTGCCGACGGCTAAGGGAACGCCTGATCAAATCTACTCTCCCGACTAGTCACTGGGCTAGTAATGCACTACTTTAAGTTATCAAATAAATCATTGCTTCCTTTGCTGATGGCCAATGAAGCTCTCAATTTAAATGTGCAATCAGCACACAGGTAAGTAATCATAATAAAAGTCTAACGTGGCTAAGTGAAATATTTTGGGCGAGATAATTAATTTAATTACACTACACACAGTAGACGAGGTTTGAACTTGCCCTTTGGAGATACGCTATCGCTGTAGTCTTATAGTTATTCAGTTGAATCTTCCCACATCTTTATGATTATAGCGGATCTCCCTTCTACTTAAATTTAAACACCCTAGCTTTATTTATTCGCCCACTTAATCTATCTTGCTTCCTTAATTCTTAGGATAAAAACCAGAAAATCATTAATTTCAACTAAAATTTTAATTTGTGAGATCCAGGATACTGTTTCGAGTAAATTATCATGCAAAAGGAATCTAAATATAAATTTTAAGGTTTCTAGCTCTTTTCTGTTGCGCCAATGATTTTTACAGAAAAAAGTCCAAATTTCGAAAATGTTTATTGAACTGATATTCAACACATATTGATTTAGTATTACTCCTGACATGCTAGAAACTTTTCTCGTTATTTACTTCATTTTAAAGTATTGCGCAATATTTATAACGTCAGAGCTTGTTACAGCGGACTGGCTGGCACACAATGGAAAGACTGATGTGAATTTTATAAGGCGTGAGTAGGCTGCTCCCCTACAGTTTCTATTCCTTTTTGCCTTCTCCATTTACTGCATTTTTATATTTTCTCCTTTCATTAGTTGAATTATCTTCCATTACCCAAGGATTTCTGCTAGATCTCGTCTTTTCACCTACATGATTCTCTTCTGCCTTCACTATTTCATCTCTTGAAACTATCCATTCTTCTTCTACTGCATATGTTCCTCTCCTCCGAAGTGTGTAAACTGCTCTGGGGATCACCCTGAGTGGAGCAGGGACTGCATCGCCCTTCTCTATCAACGGAAGACTCTGGAGATAAAAACAACAAAGTGAATCTGTATGCTGGAACATAAATAAGTACAAAGCCTAAGTTTGTTGCCTCTTTTGCTTCCGCTCTCAAAGAGCCAGCCCACAAAACCAACACCGCTACATAAAGGAAGGCTGATAGTGTCAACACTACCAAGTGAGTTCGTCAATACACTTGTGCTGCGGCAGTTACTTGAGGCCTGCCTGTCACCCCAGAAATGGCAGCCGTTGCTTACATAGTGGATCTACCTGCCACTCCAAAGAGCCAGTCTTGTCTAGTGTCCAGTGCTGCTACTGCCATTTCCACGGATAAGTCTGCGAAGCGTCCTCAGACAGTAAAATCAAAGTCGAAGTCGAAGAATCGCCTCTGACTGAGATAGGAAGTACACAGCCCGCTGATGTCATTGTCATCCGCTCTGACATCTTTCTCGAATGTCTTTCACGGGAAGCTGACGTTGATGTCGAACTGGGGCAATAATTTCGCTCAAAGACTGAGCATCCACACATTGCAGGCTCCTCTGCCTGGCAGAAAGTTGGTATGAAAGCCCTACCCCTGTAACAGATGCCTTCCATCCTACAGTGGATCATTAATGCCTTTAAGACACATTTAAAGGAACTGAAACTCCTGATATAGGAACTCCCCATGTGATTATGTTTGTAAGAAACACAGTTTAAAGCTTGTAATGCTCTTGTACTACGGGGTATACACTTAGTCTTCCATTGTATTCTTTTCTCCTGTTCTAGTCAACCGTTGCAATAATGTCCCCTCCTATACTCCCATCAGCCTCTTATTCTTTTAACTTATCCAAGCCCAATCTTTTTAATTTTCTACATATTTTGCAATTTCTTCAGTTTGAACCTGCGGTTCATAACTTGTAAATTGTGGACAGAATCCACTTTGCGCCTGGGAATGTCTTACAATTTAAACTCTTGCTCTGTCTTACCTTTATATAATATTTGAAACCTTCAGAAATCTCCTGGTCCTTCCACAAGTACAACCTTCTTTCATGGTTCTTAGCCAAGTGTCAGCTATGATTAATTTATGCTCTGTGCAAAATTCTACCAGGCGGCTTCCTCTTTCATTTCTTACCCCCAATCCATATCCACCTACTACTTCTCCTTCTCTTCCTTCTCCTAGTATAGAATTCAAGTCCCCTTGACTATTAAATCTTCATCTCCCTTCACTATTTGATTAATCTCTTTTATATCATACATTTCTTCAGTCTCTTCGTCATTTGCGTAACTAGTTGGCATATAAACTTGTATTACTGTGGTATGTGTGGATTTCGTGTCTAACGTCTATCTTCACTAAAATTAAGCGTTCACTGTGCTGTTCGTAGTAGCTAACCAGCGCTCCTATTTTATTTATTTATTACTAAACCTACTCCTGCATTACACCTATTTGAATTTGTATTTATAACCCTGTATTTACCTGACCAGAAGTCTTGTTCCTCCTGCAATCGAAATTCACTCATTCCTACTATATCAAACTTTAACGTACCCATTTTCCTTTTTAAGTTTTGCAACGTACCTGCCACATTAAGGGATCTGATATTCCACGCTCCGATCCGCAAAACGCCAGTTTTCTTTCTCCTGATAACAACGTCCTCCTGAGTAGTCCCCGCCTGGAGGTCGAAGCGTGAGACTATTTGACCTCAGGAATATTTCATCCAAGAGGACGCCATCACCATTTAGCCATACAATAAAGCTGCGTGCCCTCGGGAAAAATTACGGCTGCAGACTCCCCTTGCCCTCAGCCGTTCGCAGTACCAGCACAGCAAGGCTGTTTTGGTTAATGTTACAACGCCAGATCAGTCAATCATCCAGACTGTTGACCTTCCACTACTGAAAAGGCTTCTGTCTCTCTTCAGGAACCACACGTTTGTCTGGCCTCTCGGCAGATACCCCCCCGTTGTGGTTGCACCTACGGTACAACTATCTGTATCGCTGAATCACGCAAGGCTCCCCACCAACAGCAAGGTTCATGGTTCATGGGAAGAGAATCAAGGATCATATTGGCTGTAAAATATAGCTATGTCTCAACATGTGTATATCGCGTACCCCAATGTTGCGTAAGTTAAGTAAGCCGTGGGTGAAATTAAAGCACTATTAGACGTGTACTTGTCCGAAACGTTTACATTTCAAATGTATCTATACTAACTAGATGAATATTTCATATTGAAATCAGTTGCCGTTAGTGACTTCATGTCCACAATTATCACGGAAATTATCTTTTGGTGAACCATTTTAAGTGGAAAGTTTTTCCTTCAATGATGCTTCACTTTCCCCAGTGTCAGTTTTCACTATTAACTGAGATCAATCAAGTATACACAATAATGACATTTTAATATAACATTTTTAGATAAAAGTTTTAAATCTCTTATAACTCACAGCTGTGTTCAAATGATTAAATGTAACACCACTTCAGCGTCAAGGGACATGGCATATATTTACAAGTTGATGGTGTCTCCATCCACGTCCGCCGCCTGAGAAGCGTTAACGCAACCATCCTGCTACGGAGGGGGATTGTGATATTTATAAGTGAAACGACATGAGTAGAATGAGAAGAAGTCCAAGGAAATGTAAAATTTGTGAAAGAAACCAAGGAGAAATTAGTAAAGGGAATAGAATTTCAGAGAGATGAAATGAAAAGAACCTGAAAGAGCTGTCAAACAGAATGTCTAGTATCTTAAGAAGAGGTTATCAGATTAACATCAACAAAAATAAGGCAGGGGTAGTTTAATATAGTGGAATTAAATGAAGCGATGCTGAGCGAACTACGAAATCACACAGTAAATGTGATAGATAACTTTTGGTGTTTGTAAAGGAAAATAACTGAAGATGGTCGGAGTAGAAGGATTATAAAATGCACACAGATATTTATGAGAAAGCGAAATTTGTTACAATGTGTTATTTTAGGTTACCCGTTTTGATCTGAATGCAATCTAATTAAAAATAATTACACCAGGAGCGTTTCGCTATTCAATTTACAGAATGACCACGGAAGATGCATTTTTATAATGCATCTTCCGTGGTCATTCTTTAAATTGGATACGTACGTTTATACATTTTTTATTCCCTTGGGGCAAAAACAACGTTTCCTTTACGAAGTTGGCCTGCAAGTTACTTACGGTGTTTCTTTACATATTCTGCTCCTTGCCTCCCTGCCAGCAGAGGTTAATGTCGAAAGGCTTCATTTCACACTTGCAGTTTTCAGTTTTTGGCATTCTGCATTATTTCCTGCACTCCGTTATTTACACTTCACTTCCTTAAACTGTTTCCCATTCTGTACTGCCACGGTCTGTTCATTTTTGTTCATGTTGCGAGTTCGGCCAACCTGTGAAACTATTTGTGTGTCTGTGTGTGTGTGACAGAGAGAGAGAGAGAGAGAGAGAGAAGGAGAGAGAAATATGTGAAATTGTATGTAGGTAGAAGCGTGAGAGGAATGGACATTCTTCACTTTTTTGTTATGGTTTTTTGGATGTGGTAGTTTTCTTGTAAAGTGAGGAAGTGCTTTTTGTTGTTATTTACCCTTCTGATTTCCATATCTGAGGCGCTAGTTGTAATTTTTGTTGGTGTTGGTGTCAGTGTTCTGCAAAAGTTGAATGATTTGTCCTTTGTATCTGGTGTCAAATGTCCTGGTTTGGCCTAAGTATATTCCATCATATATATACATAGCATTTCAGTTGGTATATTCCTGATTTCTGATACAGATCAGTTTTTTGGTTGTTTTTGAAGAGTATTTCGGAATTGAGTTGTTGGTTTGGTGTACTTTTTCTTTGACTTGTTTTTTTGAAAATATTGGATATTCTGTGAGTGTATTTATGGTTGTGTGTCATTGTGTAGCATCTTTTATTTTCTGTTTCTTTCACACTTTGTGTTGTTTCAATTCTTGTATTTTGTTTATTTGTTTGTGCGTGACTTCATCCTTGTCTTGGTGACAGATGGGTGTTTGTTCTTTTCCATTCCTTGATTTTATTGTGCTGCTTTGTTACTAACGTGTATTTGCAGCATGTTTGTGGCTATTTTTATTATGGAATTGCTTGCTTTTTTTGTCATTGTCCTTATCTAATGGTACCGTGTACAGTCTGTGAAGCATGTATCTAAGGGCTGCCTGTTTTTGTTGTGATGTCTCATGCATAATTGTGTATGCTGTCGCTTTTCGGTATATGTCAAATGTGTGTTGGTTGTTTTGAATCTTTATGGTGATGTACAATAAATTTAGCTGTCTATTTTGCTCTTTCTCTATTGTAAATCGTATCTTATCACAAACAAAATTTATATCCGTTTGCTTGGTTGGTTTGTGGGGTTTGAAGAGACCAGACTACAAAGGCCATCAGTCCAATTTTGCACAACCATGAAACACCGACAAGCAACGGAGATGACAAGGAACAACACAGAACAAGAATGACACAGACAAAGACCAGTGAAAAGGAAGTAAAACCACACAGAGTGTTACAATGGTTGGCCGACCATGGAAACAAAGAAAGGAAAAGCCAAACATCAAGAGACACACTAAAACCCCAATCTAAAACCGTAGGCCAAGGGCCAGACTCAACACAAAAAAGCCACAAACCCTCCAATCGAGTTATAAAATCCCACTGCGCGAATAAAATTCAAAACTAAGCCCGCCATGGTAGCGTCCTCTGTTAAAAGTGCGGGGAGCATATCGGGCAGTGCAAACGTCTGCCTGAGCTCAGTTAAAAGCAGGCAGTCCAAGAAAATGGGGACCACTGTCAACGCTGATCCACAATGACAGAGATGTTGGTCCTCGTGGCGCAATAAATAACAGTGCGTCAACCAGGTGTGGCCAATGCGTAGCTGGCAGAGTACCATGGAGTCCTTGCGAAAGGCCCATAAGGAGGAGCACCACACACCAATAGTCTCCTTGATGAGCCAAAGTTTGTTGCAGGAAGGCAGGGAGCGCCGTTCATCAGCCCAAGTACCAAGGACTTTTTTCTACAATACTATCTCTAGGGCGGGTTCACTGATAGCCTGTTTGGCCAGCCTGTCAACATGTTTATAAACTGGGATGCTGACATGACTCTGGGTCCACACAAAAACCACAGAGCGGTCACAATGGGCAAGAGTATGGATGGACTCCTGGATAGCCGTGACCTGACGAGAGCGATAGCTCGTAAACTGCCCAGGGAGTCACTACAGAGGAGGTGCGAGAATGGCCTCTACCTCTGCAGTGTAAACACTACAGGCAGACTCAGTGAGCGTTGTTCAGAATAATCCCCAAGAATAATAGTTTAACCAACTCGACCAGTAACCATCGAACCGCCGGTATAGGCTAAGTCAGAGCCGGGAAACGCCGCTAGTATGGAAAGAAAGCGGCGGCGGAGGGCCTCAGGAGGGACTGAGTACTTTCGGCGCTGTACTAAATCCATCTGAAGGCATGGGTGAGACGCACACCATGGGGGTATACGTGTATGGGCTCGGAAAGAAAGGAGGCGGGAATGGGAAAAACTCAAACCCAGAGAGAAGAGCTTGGACGCGAACCGCGATCATACACCCTGACAGGGGCCGCCGTTCTGGAAGATGGACAACCGAGTTGGGGAACAGAAGACGGTAATTTCATTTCCCGGGCAAGCTACAAACATGTGCAGCATAAGCAGCCAGTAGTCGTTGGCGCAGGCTCCACAATGGAGGGCAAGCTACAAACTTGTGCACCATAAGCGGCCAGTAGTCGCTGGCACCGGCTCCGCAATGGAGCCACCACAAGTTCGCTGCTGGCAGGGCTTGTGCAGAAAGCACCAGTTGCGAGTCGGATCCTGCAGTGAAGTATAGGGTCAAGCAACCGCAATGCGGAAGGTGATGCCAGACCATAAGCCAGGCTCCCATAATCGAGATGGGACTGAATCGGCGCCTGTTACTGTCGTAGAATGGTAGACTGATCGGTACTCCCTCTTGTGTGATTCAAGCAATGAAGAGCTTTGAGATAGCGCCAGCAAGATCGTTTAAGCATACGAATGTGAGGGAGCTGAGTCAACTGGATATCAAAAAGCATTCCCATAAACCGATGCACCTACTCCACAGCAAGAGATTCGCCATCAAGATAAAGCCACAGCTCAGACTGAACAGTGTGACACCGGCAGAAATGCATGACGCAAGTCTTGGCAGACAAGAACTGGAAGCCATGTGTGACAGCCGAAGACTGCGTCCTGCAGATAGTGCCCTGTAGTTGCTGTTCAGCAACTTCAGTCCCAGTGGAGCTATAGTGCAGGCAGAAAGCCATGTGTGACAGCCGAAGACTGCGCCCTGCAGATAGTGCCCTGTAGTTGCTGTTCAGCAACTTCAGTCCCAGTGGAGCTATAGTGCAGGCAGAAGTCACCAGCATACAAAGAGGCCAAGACAGACGTTCCCACAGCTGCAACTAGCCCATTGACAGCAACTAAAAAGAGGCAGTCACTCAAGACAGAGTCTTGTGGGACCCCATTCACCTGGACTCTAGAGGAACTATCGGAGAAAGAAACTTGCACGCAAAACGAACGAAACGACATAAAATTTTGAATAAAAATCGGGAGCACTGCCAAAAGACCACACCCTTGATGCGTGGTGAGGATGCCATGTCACCATGCAGTATCGTGTGGATTCCACATGTCAAAAAAGACAGTGATCAGATGCTGATGGGCAAAGGCCATATCGATGACAGACTCAAGCCAGACCAGATAATCGGTGGCGGAGCAGCCCTTATAGAACCCACTCTGAGATGGAGCCGGAAGGCCCCGAGACTCATGTAGTCCAATCATCCTCCGTCTCACCATGTGTTCGAGAAACTTGCACAGAAAGTTGGTGAGACTAATGAGGTAGTCCTTGCCGGGCTTCATCTCTGGTATGCTAATGGTTTCCCGCTACTGAGATGGAAACTCACCCTCAACGCAGATTTTGTTGAAAAGGTCTAGGATGCTTTGGTGGCAGTACACCGAGAGGTGTTTGTGCATCTGATAGTCAATGTGATCCGACCTGGGAGCTGAGCCAGGGCAGGGAGCGAGGGCACTTCGGAATCCTCTGCCACTGAATGGAACATTGTACAATTTGGGGTGGTGCATATGGAATGTAAGTCTCCGACATTCCAGTCACTCTTTCAGGGAGCAGAAGGCCAGAAGGTAATTTGTAGAAGCAGAACTCTGGGCATACTGCTCTGCTAATAGTTCTACAGTCGTATCGGATTCAGTACATACTGCTTCATTCAGGGAAAGCCCAGGTACGCTGTTGGGTTAGAGTCACCTAATTGTGGCCTCCCGTGATGGAATGGTCTGGGTGCCAATGGTGGGGACATACCTTTCCCAGCACTCCTGCTTCCATTGGCAAATAAGGCATCGGGCTCAGGCACAGAGCCGCTTAAAGGCAATGAGGTGTTCCACTGATGGATGCCACTTGTTGGATGGCCCACCTGCGATCTCTAATCGCCTCAGCAATCTCCAGTGATAAGCAAGGCACAGTCCGCCACCGAGGGGACCCAGAAGAAAAGGGAATAGCAGATTCCACTGTAGAAACGATGCCAATGGTTATCGTGTGAACCACCACATCAATAGTGTAATGCGAATGAGGCTCAATAATGGGAACGGAGGCGAATGAGTCCCAGTCAGCCTTATTCAAAACCCATCTGTGGAAGGGTCCAGAAGAGTGACGCTGTGGCATTGACAGAAAGATTGGAAAGTGGTCACTACTACACAAGTCATCATGCTCACTCCATTGGACAAACGGTGGAAGGTCAGGGCTGCAGACCGAAAAGTCGATGGCTGAGTATGTGCCATTTGCCACACTCAAATGTGTGGAGGCACCATTATTTAAAAGAAGAAGGTCAAGCTGGGCCAACACTCATTCAATGAACGCACAAAGGGTTATGGGCATTGAAGTCACCCAGTAACAGAGAAGGTGGCGGCAGTTGGGCTATCAGTGCAGCCAATACATGCTGTGGGACATCAGCATTCGGTGGAAGATAGATACTGCAGACAGTAACAGCCAGTGACATCCACACCATTACTGTGACCACCTCTAAAGCGGTTTGAAGAGGTACACGCCCATCGTAAAGAGAGTTAAAGTTGTAGACGCAGACTCCACCAGATACCCTCTCATAAGCTGCCTGAGACTTATAATAACCACGATAGCCACAGAGGGCGGGGGTTCACAATGCCGGAAACTAGGTTTCCTGGTGAGCAATGCAAAACCAAGCGTGAAGACTGAGAAGTTGTTGGAGCTCAGCAAGGTGGTGGAAAAACTGCTGCAATTCCACTGTAGAATGACACTGTCCGCGGCCGAAAAGGAGGCAGATTCCACCTCTGGGTCATCTACCATCACTGAAGGACAGCATGAATCGAGGACCATTGCGTCTGAGGAAGAGGCGAAATTGAGGTCGTTGGGGGAGTCTCAGAAATAGGGCCATGGACATAGAAAGAGCGAGAAGCTCTGCGATCTGCCGCTCCTGGCAACTTGAGCCACTGACTGATGTCAGTTGTCGCACTGGAGGATGCCATAGAAGGTAGACTTCCAACGGACCCTTTCCGCACGAGAGAAGCCAGAGGAGGCTAGTGTACCTCTGGTGTGGGGGGGTCCAATATCCCCGTCAATTTGGGGGTTGGTCTCTCGAAGGAGGTACCTTTGGAGCACCAGAAGAGGCTCGTCCTCCCATCGCAGACATGGGGGAAGAGCCAAGGCGCCTCCGAGGGCTCACTAGATGCTTAACAATTGCAGGGACATCTGTCGCCACCGGGAGCAACGAAGTCGCAGTCGCAGTATACAATGTAGGCACCTGCACAGGATGAAGCCGTTCATATTTCCTCTTCGCATCCTGATAGGTGAATCTCTCGAGGGCTTTAATTTCCATGATTCGTCGCTCTTCAGGGAGAGCTGGGCAGTCAGGGAAGCAGATGGAGTGGTGCTTCCCACAGTTGACACAAGTGGGAGGAGGCATACATGGACTGCCCAGGTGCAGAGGACGAACGCAATCAGTGCATGTGGCGCTGGAAGTACAACGAGATGACATGTTACCAAACTTGCAACACTTGTATCACCTCATAGGAGGAGGGACATGTGGTTTCACGTCACATCGGCAAACCAACACCTTGACCTTTTCAGGCAATGAGTCACCCTCAAAGGCCAAGGTGAAGGCACCAGTGGCAACCCTGTTGTCTTTAGTCCCAGTTTTTCGTAGACCACCTTGAAGACAGTTTTGGGGAAGTGGCGGTGTTGCCTAAATGCGCAGTGACACGATTTTGATCAAAGAGGCCTCCCCAGCCCAGTCGCAGATGTTGCTCGCCTGTGATACGCTGGATGATATCCCCATCTCGTTGACTTCCCATACAAGCCTTAACTTGGTCCAGGGTCTTATTTTCCTTCGCAACCTCCTTTTGCTGTCGGATGAGGAGCTACGTTCCAACTTAGAGAGATGGGGTGTCCACTTCGTCCAGTGCATATGTCTCTCTAAATTGGCAGATAACTCCTCATCCGACTGCAAAAGGAGGACGCGATGGAAAATGAGACCCTGGACCAAGTTAAGGCTTGTATAGGGAGTAAACGAGATGGGGATATCATGCAGCATGTCACATGTGAGCAACGCCTGTGACTGTGCTGGGGAGGCCACCTTGATTAAAAACGCCCCACTGCGCCTTTTAGGTAACACGGCCACTTCCTTAAACCTATCATCAAGTTGTCTACAAATAACTGGAGCTTTGTAGCCAGAAAGGTCTCTGCATCAATCCTGCAGCAAACTAGGTACCGAGGCGAATACGGCTCAGGAGACCAAGTCACACTATGGTCCTCCCAAGGCATGGCCACAGAGGGGAATGATCGGGGATCACAGGTTGCAGCATCAAATTCATTTCGCACACACTTAGAAACTGCTGGGGCCGAGCCACCACCAGCTTGATTTGATTTAACCCGTTTCACTGCGGGTCATCCGCCCTGATGCCACATACTCCGACCAGGGGCTCTCCCCACAGGCGCCACCCAGCCTCAGCAAGGGCCACCAGGTGAGATGGCCATTGCCCAGAGTCCTGGTGCCCCAGAAGGATGGACACCTACTCGTTGGCATATGCTGGGAGGTCTCAGCTCTTGTATCAGCAGTGTTATCAGGGGGCTACCACCAAGAGGGTACATGACAACCCCACCATGACAGATTGGTTACCGCGCTGGATTTCGGGTGCCGAAATGGTCCAGAATTGTCGTGGTCGCGAAGGGTGGTATGGCTTAGGAGATGAGAAGCAGGCAACCCATAAGACGTTGGGTGTAAATCCCGCTACACGATAATAAGTAGCATGCAAGATCTTTGCACATGATGGGAAAACAAAAAACACCATGTAAGGCGTCCTTCTCCAAATGGCACGCACTAGCAACAGAAATTTTTAAAGGATGGAGGTCAAACCCGAGAGGAAACTAATACATGAAGGCCAAAACGTGCGAGATTCCTTTTAGTCGCCTCGTACGACAGGCAGGAATACCATTGGCGAATTCTAACCCCCAAAACCACAGGGGGATGTGTCCATGTGTAACTGGTCAATTTTATTGTTTGGTTCATCTATCAGGGACAAGATGTCCTCCACAAATCTAATCCAGTATAGATATTGTACCTATTTAGCACTATTTTCTTAAATACAGTCTACGTAATATGATATAAATTTGTTAACATCGTATGTATACCTAAATTTCAATGTTAGGAAGCCCTTTCGAATATTTTTTGCAGAATGTAGCTGGAGTGTGTCTCTTGGTGACATAGGATAAACAGTGATCAAGTTTCAATAAGTTCATTGACAGACATACAACGTCTGCTTCAGCGGTAAGTGCAAAAGACACAACGTACAGCGTCTCACAAGGTACTGGTACAGAAGCGTGACAGAGTTGCTACCAAAAAGTTGCGTGACTGTTTCTAGTATTAGTAACATCACTAGCACCCTCGCAGGGAAATACATTTGCAGGAAATTGATTCAAATTCCAAGAATTTCATCCAATTAGAAAAGTGTATGCTTAATGGAGTCTAAGTGCACAGAGGAAACAACGATGAAAGCTGAGAACAGCGGTGTTGGCGCCTATTGTGGTCTACGAGAGCATCCTGAGGGGACGAGTAGCTCCCGCCTGTACGCCAAGAGTGGCTCTCGAAATCGCAAGAACTTGCCTGGCCTTTATAGCTGACGGCGGCGGAACACGTGTGATACCATCTTGTTACGTGTTGTGCGAACGCGAATAGATCTCGCGGAAGCACCGTCTTCTGGAAACGCTAGTACCGCTGCCTGGTGTCCGATCGTCACTGTGACATGGGGGGTTCGAGATGTGGTGGCGTGCAGGGGCCATCTAGTCTGCACTCCTTTACGAGGCGCCTGAGGGGTTTCCAACCCTTTTTCGTACATCTCAGACATAGTAGTAGCCTTGTACGCAAGTAAACTGTAACCATAAACAGTTCAAATAAGAACAGAATAGAAGCTTTTGAAATATGATGCTACAGAATAATACTGGAGATTAAGTGAAACTTCGAATAACTAATGAGGAGATAACTGAATAGACTTGGGGAAAAATAAATATACCCTTTAAACTAACTAAAAGACGGAATCGGTTGATATTACACATAATGATGCATCAAGGAATCCTCTTTCTGACGGTGGAAGGAAGTTAGGTAAACAAAAATTGTAGAGTGTGGCCGAAGGTCGAATACAGAACACAAATTGAAATGGACGTAGGGTGCATCCGTTAAGCAGAGATGAAGGGACTTGCACCATGTTAGACTAACGTAGAGAGATGCATCGAGTCCTCAGACTTCATACTGGAACAACCCGCACATATAAATACAGTTATACGTACACTAGACTTTCAAGTATTAGTCAAGGACATGTTTTCCGAGTAACACGCCATAAAAAAGTTCGCATTCTCTGGATTTGACTAAGGTTTTCGTGAAATTTCCGTTGGGTGAATACTAAACGTCGGAAAGTGACATCCTCTCCCAAATCCTTCCAAGAGGCACTTGTTCTGTCACATTACCATCTCGATTGTTACCTGGCTAAAAATTTGCTATTTCCACAAGGGTTTATCACTCGAGCAGTACGGTCTGCCTCGAGAGTTAAAAGTATTTTTTAAAAATCAAATGGATAAAAAAACCATTTCGACTTTTTAGCGGGTTGTCATGATATGATTAGAATGTATTATATAGTAACACATCAAAATAAAATATTTCTCACCAACACTGGTGGACGTCCTAGTACGTCTGAAATCATCTATAAGTGTGTCAGTTAAAGTTCGAAATAAAAATCGTTATATGAGTTTTTTCTTTCTTTGGATTCTTGTTACACGCCATGAGTGATTGTGGCAACTAGTGACTAGGTGCCACTTTGAACAGAATCATTTTATACGTTAGTTGCCGTCGCGTTTCATCAGCGCCCCCTAAATAAGAACTGCTCGACAGGATATCCGTTTATTTCAACACGATCATGTATTTTTGTATCAAGTTCTGCGACATACATGTTTAACATGTAGTACCTACACCTCCACCGCTGGCCTTACAACAGGGAAATTGTCTTCTCAATCAACTACAATTCCATGTACTTACGAACAAGTGACCCCACAGCAAATAATTTCGCAGGTTCAATTACAGTGAATGTGCAGTCCATACAGCTAGTTCCTACTTTCTCCGAATAGCTTCATCACCTGAACTGAAACATCAGACTAAAGTATAGTGGTACATTTTTTGAACTACAGACCGCATTTGCAGTAACACTGGAAAACCTCGTGCAGGACAATCAGGGTCCCGAAACTCTCGAAACGATAAAGTGAGGACTATATTGGCATGACAGTCCAGAGTCTCGGCTCACGTATTGACGCCGAATTGATTAGTAGACTCTTTACGTCACGTGTTCAGCGTCAAATGGCGCATGTAAAACACTGCAGTATTTAATGAGTGAGACGTTTAAGAAAATGGTAGTGATATTTCTCTGACAGCAGGAAGCTAGCACTTTCCAGAAGTAATTTACATTCACCCTTGCCGGCCGCTGTGGCAGAGCGGTTCTACGCCCTTCAGTACGGATCCGCGCTGCTGCTACGGTCGCAGGTTAGAATCCTGCCTTGGGCATGGATGTGTGTGATGTTTAAGTAGTTATAAGTCTAAGGAACTAATGACCTCCGATATTAAGACCGATAGTGCTTAGAGCTATTTTAACCATTTTTTAACCTTCACCCCCCCCCCCCCCTCCCATCCAATGTCACTGCTTAACACAAGTGACCTAATTGTATATTGAAACTTCAAATCAACATGATGGAAGGTACTAACAGTACATCTGTACCGTTTTTCAAGTGCTCCTACTGGTGGGGAGTAGTTACAGTATCATAAATAGTAAACAAAGAATATAAAAAATGTTCCTCGACACGAGAGCTTTCGACAGATTTGGACTGATGGATATTTATATGAACTATCAGAATGCTGTATTCTGTGATACAGGTAGTGATAGAAATGAGTGACCAGATACTGACTGGAAGGCAGTTTCCTGTGATGTCCTAGAACAAGAATAGTGCAATAAGGAAGGTCATGGCGTGGTTTTACGAGAGTAATTTTCTCTCTTTGTAATTTTCACACACTGTGCGCCAGTGTTGTGTCTTAGTTGCACAAGAATAACTGTACTGCATTTAACCTTCAGTTTTGTAGACAAGTACTTATTTTCCATTTGTATAAAGTTCGGAAAGCAACACTGGCTGTACTAGTGGCTCTGCCTGGAATACTGCTACAACTCCTTATGGATAACTTTAATTTTATGGATACGGATATAACAAAAGATTTTACTGAGATTTTTAATATTATGAGGAGGTCGATTGTGCGAGATGACTACCAAGGAAACAGCCATGAAATTGTGAACAACTTTAAGATAGTTCCAATCCCTGTGTACCGTGATTGAGTTCTAATTGTGAAATAAAGCTCCGTGACAAATTTACATACACCAGATCACAAATGCAAAGCGAACAAAGATATTGGTATCCATCTTATCAACTGCATAAAGGGCCTTGTTACACTTCTACAAAAAGCTTTTATGTCTTCCCTAGCTAAGGAACTTCGTGTTACCAGACTGAAAACTAACTGTGTTGTACAACTACAGAACATATAGTGACTGGCACAGACTGCGCTAAAGCAAATTGTAAATATTTCTGGTTGGTGTTTCACACACTTAAGGTCTTCTGCAAGGTGGAGCCAATCACTTCTACGTGGAGTAACTTATCAGATGGACGACAGACCAGTTGCTGAGTAATGTTCAACAGTGTTCTGCAGTTTGTCTGGTAAGCCAATAACCGAAGTCAAATACCACAAAGTGGAATAGTTGCCGAAAACAACAACCAGGAGGGAGGAATTAAACTGTTATGGGTGGTTATCAGTCCCCTAGAACTTAGAACTACTTAAACCTAACTAACCTAAGGACATCACACACATCCATGCCCGAGGCAGGATTCGAACCTGCGACAGTAGCAGTCATACGGTTCCGGACTGCGCGCCTAGAACCGCGAGACCACCGCGGCCGGCAGAGACAGTGCAAAGGGAAAAAATTAGTTATTGTCTAAAATTCGGGTACATAAGTTTGTTGTATCAAGTTAATGGTTTGAAGAAAGATCTTATGTATATTTAAATTATCAGTTACAAATTAACCTGGACGTAATTATAACGAAGCCAATCCCAAAATAATACCATGAGGGTAGAGAGTGGAGTGGTTTAATATCGACAGATCCCTCTGGACGGCAGCATCACTGGCATGGTAGAGTCAGAGGGAGGAGCGGTGACGATTAGGTCGATTTAAATGCGACCGCAGGGACAGGGGTGTGTGCTCTCAGTGATCGGGTGTCAAGCTGTTTGTGCAGCGGCGGCCTTCACTAAGCGACGTTACGTCGTAGCCGATAAGAGCCTTGGCTCTCTGCTACATTTAGATGTTAGTCAGAGCAGGTAAAGTCATGTGCTGCATCGGTCGGATCATTGGAGATTGCCCGAGGTAGATTTCGGTGTGTTGGTTGTGCACCTACTTGTACTAGGATTTGTATCATTAGGAAGAAGCCTGTGTCCACTTTATCGCAGGGTTGACTTTCTGTCAGCCAGTTCCAACTGACTGAACACGAGGGCGACTCAGCACGGTGCTCAACTGACTGCCGCCATTGATTGAGCGATTGTCGACCAATGTGCCTACTTCCTGGAAAATACGGTGAGCACTTGATTATAGTCACAACCTTTATACTTTACGTGTGAAAAGACTGTTCTCTTTACTTGTCGCTCTGGTTGTATATCGTCGTCTGTAAAGCAGTTTTATGAGTTGCAGTAATCCTGTTCCAATCATTTTACTGTGTATTTTCACTGTTAAACTGCCGGTACGGAAGCCACTCGCCTGGTTTTGGCCGCGGTACCTGGGTAAGAGAGGCATTACTTAGGTTGATCGATGAAAGAAGGAAGTACAAGAAGTTCAGGGATGTTCAGGAGCACGGAAATGAAGGAATGAAATAGATAGAAAGTGCATGGAAGCCAAAGCGAAATGACTGCATGAAAAATGTGAAGAAATCGAATGGCAGAAGTGGGGGTGAGCTATAGGGAAAGAAGGATAATATTCAATACCTACACTACTGGCAATTAAAATTGCTACACCACGAAGTTGACGTGCTACAGGCGCGAAATTTAACCGACATGAAGAAGATGCTGTGATATGCAAATGATTAGCATTTCAGAGGATTCACACAAGGTTGGCGCTGGTGGCTCCACCTACAACGTGCTGACATGAGGAAAGTTTCCAACCGATTTTTCATACACAAACAGCAGTTGACCCGCGTTGCCTGGTGAAACGTTATTGTGATGCCTCGTGTAAGGAGAAATGCGTACCATCACGTTTCCGACTTTGATAAAGGTCGGATTGTAGCTTATCGCGATTGCGGTTTATCGTCTCGCGATATTGCTGCTCGCGATGGTCGAAATCCAATGACTGTTAGCAGAATATGGAATCGGTGGGTTCAGGAGGGTAATACGGAACGCCGTTCTGGATCCCAACGGCCTCGTATCACTACCAGTCGAGATGACAGGCATCGTATCCGCATGGCTGTAACGGATCGTGCATCCATATCTCGATCCCTGAGTGAACACATGGGGACGTTTGCAAGACAACAACCATCTGCACGAACAGTTTTACGACATTTGCAGCAGCATGGACTATCAGCTCGGAGACTATGGCTGAGGTTACCCTTGACCATCACAGACAGGAGCGCCTGCCATGGTGTACTCAACGACGAACCTGGCTTCACGAATGGCAACACGTCATTTTTTCGGATGAATCCAGGTTATGTTTACGGCATCATGATGGTCCCATCCGTGTTTGGCGACATCGCGGTGAACGCACATTGGAAGCGTGTATTCGTCATCACCATACTGGCGTATCACCCGGCGTGATGGTATGGGGTGCCATTGGCTACACGTCTCGGCCACCTCTTGTTCGCATTGTCGGCACTTTTAACAGTGGACGTTACATTTCAGATGTGTTATGACCCGTGGTAATACCCTTCATTCGATCCCTGCGAAACCCTACATTTCAGCAGGATAATGCACGACCGCATGTTGCAGGTCCTGTACGGGCCTTTCTGGTTACAGAAAATGTTCGACAGCTGCCCTGGCCAGCACATTCTCCAGATCTCTCTTCAATTGAAAATGTCTGGTGAATGGTTGCCGAGCAACTGGCTCGTCACAATACGCCAGTCACTACTCTTGATGAACTGTGTATCATGTTGAAGCTGCATTGGGAGCTGTACCTGTACACGCCTTCCAAGCTCTGTTTGACTCAACGTCCAGGCGTATCAAGGCCGTTGTTACGGCCAGAAGTGGTTGTTCTGGGTACTGATTTCTCAGGATCTATGCACCCAAATTGTTTGGAAATGTTAGCACATGTCAGTTCTACTATAATACATTTGTCCAATGAATACCAGTTTATCATTTGCATTTCTTCCTGTTGTAGCAAATTTAATGGCCAGTAGTGTATAAGAATCGATAAGAACAGTAAGAGTGGAAGAGAAAAGCGAAGTTCTCGGACCAGAAAAGGTGTAAGGCTAGGACGTAGTCTATCTTCCCTAGAGTTCAGACTACACATCGAAGAAGCAATGACGGAAGTACAAAAAAGCTGCAAGAGTGGAATAAAATTAAAGGCAAAAAATATGATGATAAAATATGGAATGACGGAAATGAAAGAAAGCTTCAAGAGTGGAAAAAAGTTCAAGCTGAAAGGATGTCAGTGGTAAGATTCGCTGATGACATTGATATCCTTAGTGAAAGTGAAGAACAATTACATGTTTTGTTGAATGGAAGGAACAGTGTAATGAGCACAGAATATGAGAAGCAGCGGAAATGAGAACAGCAAGTGTCTCAGCGTCAGTGTTGGTGATCGCGGAGTTTATGAAGTTAAGGAATTTTGCTACACAGGCAGAAAAAAGCCCTTGACGGAAGGAGCGAGGGGAACATAAACAGTACACTAGCACAGGCTAGCAGGGAATTTCTGGCCAAGTGATTGTGCTTTTGAAAGACGGTAGTGTTTGCTAGTAAAACATGGGCTGTGAAAAATCTGGAAAAAAAGAGACTCGAAGCATTTGAGATGTGGTACTACAGAAGAATATTGAAAGTTATGTGGAATGTTAAGGTAAAGAATAAGGAGGTTCTCTGGAGAATAGGCGAGGAAAGGATTATATGGAAAACACTGAGAAGAAGAAATGACACGATGGCAGGACATGTATTAAGTCATTACGTAATAGCTTCCGTGGTGTTAAATGGAACTGTAGAGAGTAAAAACCGTAGAAGAAAGACAGGACTAAAAAAAATGCCACAATCTAAAATCTCAACTAGACTAGCAGGTTTTTTTTTCTAATTACATGTGATCTGTTTTCTTTCCAGCACAGGCTAATGGCCTATGTTAATCGATTCTAAACGTTTCTACCGTTTAAAATTCGGATCTATTGTTAAATGCCACATTGCTGATCTTATTAAACTTATATGTTAATACTTGAATTTAATGTCAAGATTTCAATATATCTATCTTAAGATTATTTTCTAAAATTTTTTCTTAAATGTTGTTGTAGAGGTTTTGAAAATTTTACTAACCGTTGCCTTGCCTCCAATCTCTGGTAAATTAAATATGTGGTGGTAGTTGCTGAAAATTTCACATTTTTTATGTGGCAATAAATTTGTTTATTTTTTGTTCAAACTTTTTAATACAATTATGGTTCAGTAACCTATGACTCCCCTCTGCATTTCAGTATTATTTTCTGTGTCTAACGTAAATGAGAGAATTAGTAATGAAATATAGGGTGTCTCTCTTATGGGTCGTTAGACGATTTTTCTCTATAGTTTCGGCAGATATTTTAAATTTAGTTTTTCAGTGCGCAGCTGGCCCAAGCAAGTACTCTTCCTAATGACTTTCGAGCGATGCCCTGTATCTAAGGAAGGCGTTGTTTCCCGTCAAGAGCAAAATAAATTTTAATATGTATCTCCCCTGTTAAGAAGTCCCAAATTAGTCTAGACCGATACCCGTTTAATCAGCCTGTATTAAGAGGGACCGCAAAATACGAAGAATGATCGGTATTCCAGCAGCAACAGTACATTCCTGGCCACTCTGACAGCTACCGCCGTTAAGTAACTGCTGGTTTACTGGTTAACATTGGTATTTTACTTTCCCTCTTACTATATACCGACAGAACCAATACAGCACTAGACTAGTTTGGGGTCACTCAATCTAATGGGCCTAATTCCACTATAAAAACATAATATCGTTCGTGATGGTAAACGGAACTGCGTTTTCTGTCAGCAGTGGACGTCTCATTGAAGACAAGGTAACAGTATCTGTTGGGGCTGACCACAGCTACACACTAAAAATATCGGCTGAAACACCTAAGAATATTCGTCTGTCGTCTCTTACGAAAGACACCTTGTATAAACAAGGGTTAACGGGTACAAGTGCAGATTTTTCTACTGATGACTGAACACGGGGCTCTGAACAAGGCCACATTAGAAGTTACTTCATTTGCAGACTAATAATTATAATTATTAGGAGCACTATGTTTCTAGGTTAATTAGTTCCTACAGGTACATGTAGCAACAGCAAGCTATTAATGCTTCATTTCTCATAGACAGCAGGTGAGGAGCTGTAGCGACCAGTGGACGCAAAACGGTTAGCTACACTCCTGGAAATTGAAATAAGAACACCATGAATTCATTGTCCCAGGAAGGGGAAACTTTATTGACACATTCCTGGGGTCAGATACATCACATGATCACACTGACAGAACCACAGGCACATAGACACAGGCAACAGAGCATGCACAATGTCGGCACTAGTACAGTGTATATCCACCTTTCGCAGCAGTGCAGGCTGCTATTCTCCCATGGAGACGATCGTAGAGATGCTGGATGTAGTCCTGTGGAACGGCTTGCCATGCCATTTCCACCTGGCGCCTCAGTTGGACCAGCGTTCGTGCTGGACGTGCAGACCGCGTGAGACGACGCTTCACCCAGTCCCAAACATGCTCAATGGGGGACAGATCCGGAGATCTTGCTGGCCAGGGTAGTTGACTTACACCTTCTAGAGCACGTTGGGTGGCACGGGATACATGTGGACGTGCATTGTCCTGTTGGAACAGCAAGTTCCCTTGCCGGTCTAGGAATGGTAGAACGATGGGTTCGATGACGGTTTGGATGTACCGTGCACTATTCAGTGTACCCTCGACGATCACCAGAGGTGTACGGCCAGTGTAGGAGATCGCTCCTCACATCATGATGCTGGGTGTTGACCCTGTGTGCCTCGGTCGTATGCAGTCCTGATTGTGGCGCTCACCTGCACGGCGCCAAACACGCATGCGACCATCATTGGCACCAAGGCAGAAGCGACTCCCATCGCTGAAGACGACACGTCTCCATTCGTCGCTCCATTCACGTCTGTTGCGACACCACTGGAGGCGGGCTGCACGATGTTGGGGCGTGAGCGGAAGACGGCCTAACGGTGTGCGGGACCGTAGCCCAGCTTCATGGAGACGGTTGCGAATGGTCCTCGCCGATACCCCAGGAGCAACAGTGTCCCTAATTTGCTGGGAAGTGGCGGTGCGGTCCCCTACAGCACTGCGTAGGATCCTACGGTCTTGGCGTGCATCCGTGCGTTGCTGCGGTCCGGTCCCAGGTCGACGGGCACGTGCACCTTCCGCCGACCACTGGCGACAACATCGATGTACTGTGGAGACCTCACGCCCCACGTGTTGAGCAATTTGGCGGTACGTCCACCCGGCCTCCCGCATGCCCACTATACGCCCTCGCTCAAATTCCGTCACCTGCACATACGGTTCACGTCCACACTGTCGCGGCATGCTAACAGTGTTAAAGACTGCGATGGAGCTCCGTATGCCACGGAAAACTGGCTGACACTGACGGCGGCGATGCACAAATGCTGCGCAGCAAGCGCCATTCGACGGCTACACCGCGGTTCCTGGTGTGTCCGCTGTGCCGTGCGTGTGATCATTGCTTGTACAGCCCTCTCGCAGTGTCCGGAGCAAGTATGATGGGTCTGACACACCGGTGTCAATGTGTTCTTTTTTCCATTTCCAGGAGTGTATATTGATAGCGGCAGTCCATTTTCTGGTGCAGTTACGAATGTGCAGAAACCATCTAGTAGTAAGCTACGTGATGTGTTTGCGGAAGACATTTAGACGTAGAGAACACATACCAAAAAAATACCACCACTTACAGCGGTTACACCCTCTATAAACAAGGTGAACATTAATAAAACCGACAAATTTCAGGGATGGATTCCTGACCGGGAATGGAGGAAGAAAGGTCGTATCAACATTTATCTGGAAGTGCATTGATGCTACAGTAGATGCCGTTGACAAACGTCATTTCCTCTATGTGTCGTCTGTTCCTTCTGTGTTGCAGGTTCTGAGAGTTACGCAGTGTACTGCAATCAGCAGAATGGCCCGGTATTCACGTCGGGAACGAGATAGATTTTGTATGTGGGCAAGCAGATGGAAACGGCCGACAGGCAGCACTGCTATATCAAGACAAGTATTCTCACAGACGCCGACCACAACACACATTTCAAATCCTTCTTTGAGGGTTTGGGTTGTCATGGGTCCTTTCAGACAGACGAACATACAGGAGGGTGGCTCATCGTGCGTGCCCCTAATCTGGTGGACCGAGTTCTACAGTATATTGACGCGAACCCTAGTACAGACTCCAGGCACGTGGCCCGCCCTCATGATGTGAGCCGAAATACGATTATGTGTATGCTGAATGATAACCGCTGCTATCTGTATCATCTGCTGTCTCAAGGACTCTACACTGAAAATATATTGAGACGTGGATGGGATCCAGCTTTGAACTGTGTTCCGGAACTCTTTGTTGTCGCACGCACATCGCCCATTTTCGGACACATGTCCATAGGACATATTTTCCTCGATTTGCAGTCATAAAACCGTTCCTGGAGTTTGTCGGTTTTATTAATGTTCACCCTGTGTACAACCCATGTGGAACTGTCAGTATTCAGAGTTATGACAGAAACTATCATTCAAAGTCAAAACGTCCAATAACATGTATCCTACAATGCGAACCGTAGGAGCTATCAGCACTTCTTCGTCTTTAATACTGTGAAACAAATCCCTACTGCTGTAATCTCTTTGCTCTCCCTATTTTGAGGGACGGCAGTATGGACCAAAGGAAGAAAAACGTCCAATAAACATCGAACACGGACTATAAAATGCGTATCTTAACAGCTATGAGCCTTTATTCATCCGTGTTAGATTGAGACACACTTGCTGAACGTGTGCTCGTAGCTCTTACGCGTTTGATAGCTCACATTTACTAGACATGTTTCTCATTTTGCACCGTGCAACCTCCTCCTAGAATATGGATTGCAAAGAGCTTGCATTAGAAGAGATTTGTGTCACAGTATGGTATATGAAAAAGTGCTCGTAGCTCTTAAGGTACGTGTTTTAGAGTTAATGTTTAATTTTTTTTTCCTTGCTTCGAATAACCGTTTATATTGACTACTCCTCCTCGGACACTCAGTATACAGGGTATATCAGACCGGATATTACAACTTTAAAAAATCGTATTGATTTAGTCATTTATCCTACAGACATTGTTTTGGTGTCATTTTATACCATATACCTAAACAGGTTAAAAGTGCCTTGCATTCGGTATGTTGCACACATCCCATCTGAAGTCGATTTGATGTCAAACCCGCTGCCGCATTACAAGCGTGACGTGTTCAGTTGTGAGGAAGACTATAGCTCTGAACTGCAGTAGAGAAGCTGGTAACGGTGGAAAAAACTAAGTATGTTTCACTACTCCATAAAAGAAAATGTCTAGAGATGTCAGGTTCACTGAACGTTAGGACCAGAGAATTGTGGAACGTCGGTCCATTGACTTACGTGGAAAGAGGACATTTAGGAAATTGAGAATGTTCTACCAGACACCAGAACTTTGCCTTCAAGATGACAGCAAGATTAGGCCTCTAAGTTGTACGGGTTTTCATAGTTTTAAATTTCTTTGTGATACATTGCATCCATACAGAACTCAAAAGAATGGGAGACTTGGAACGTGTTGGGGTAACGCTGCGAGGTAGTTGGCGACAAATGGTACATAGAATGCTGCTCGCACCGATTTTCCATTTTGGAAACATTCGAACAGTTTGGAGAGTGCATTTTCGGTAAAAGCCTACTACAAGATTAAAAATGTGGATGCCACGCGCTGAGAGTTTCGGTGTCCTTTCAACATGACGGAGCCACGGCAATTACGACACTGATATCCATGGGAGCTGCTTGGCGACTGTTCGATAACCGTTTCATTTCAAGGCACGGTGATACTGCATGCTCGTCAAGATCACATTCCTGTGATAGCGTGTGGTTATTCCTTATGAAACCACTTTAAGAGCGATATTTATCGTAGTCGACCTGCTACCACCGAAGAACTTAAAGCAAGAATACAAAAGGGAATCTCTAGGATTCCTATTATAATGTTAGGTCGAACCGTGCATAGCGTTTCTATCAGGCTGTAGAAATGTATTAGCTAAGGGGGCTCTCATCTATAAATGCTTGTGACATTCAGCAATACTATACACTGACTTATCAACTATGTGTAAAGTAATTGTGCTCAGCCACTGATCTCCATTCAAAACTTTCTAATTCTTTTGAGTCGCCTTGTACAAGGTGAGTATTATCTTTGAAGCAGCGATATATTTCAGCTGCGCGGGGTTGCTGCGCGATCTTGGGCGCCTTGCTGTCTGTGGTTTTACTCGTGTTTCCTGTTTACAATTTATTTTTCTGATTACTTTACATCAGATTTATTTGATATCAAACCGTTTCCCGTTTTTCTTCCTTGCTTGCATGGTAAAGTGAACTGCTTTAATATTTTTCAGATGTATCTTCATTCCCTATTCCTGACAGCTGATTTTCAGTTGTTTTTTCATTTTATTTATGGCTTTTACATTTTCACTTATACTGTTGAGTATTGCCCACTCGTCTAGTATATGGTGCCTAAGAGATGCTGCATTCCCGGAATGCTATACAACAAATCAAGCAAATAATATAAAAAGTTTTATTTCAATAAAGCAAATTGACAATACTTCACTTGTATTTAGAAAGGTGTCGCAAACGATGGGCGACATTCAATACAAATCAGAGTTTTGCTATAGGCAATGTTCCTGCGGGTTCACACACGTCACTAATAACTGATCTGCGAGTGCCTGTCTACAACTGGGTCTACGCTGTCCACTTATGTCCATATACTGAGGCAATCTGAGGGGCCGAGGCCGGCAGGAGTGGCGCTTATATTCACTTCGGCTTGAGGGCGCTCCTGTCATGTTGCGGTTCTATGCCGCTCACCATTGGCCGATTGTTTCACCGCCTTCTCTGGTCTTCCGTTCATCATCCGTTCCGGCGCTCACGTTTACACCAGAAATTCCTCCCCCCCCCCTCCCTCCAATTCGACTGACTCTCGTAATTCAGTGAGTACGACCACGGCGGGGATGCAGAAGTGTGGGCGCAACGTCGGGCCGGAAGCTGTGACTGCAGGGGACGTCAAGCTTCCGGCCGTATCCCGCCATCCTGCCTGCACTCTGGCAGAAGCGTTCCCCGGAAAACGACCAGAAGGGCATGCGTCCACCTCCTGCTGCCATGAACCAGATGAAGACGGCGGTGATGTCTGCGGTGTTCGCGGATCCAGCTCCATCGCTAGCATGAGAGGAGATGGAGCAGGCGAAGGCACCGTCTCCATGGTGTCGTCCCTCAATGTCTTCATGACACACCCTGCCGGCTGCTGTGGCCACGCTGTCCTCTGGACCCCTGAATCTGGGGCACGAGAGATTGAAAGATAATCGTGCAAATGACAGGGCCAAGTTGATTTTGGTGGTAGCGCTGCAAACCATCTTGATCTCAAAGAAGATACATGCAAGCGCCAAGTCGACGGACGATCTCGCCTCGCGGCCTCCGTCTGTTGCCGTTAAAATCTCTGTAAAAGACGATACTCGCTGCTTTCCTTCGGCGCCGGATGCCGGGAAGGGTGAAGCAGGTGGAACAGTGTGTGATGGCGGCAGCCGTGAGGCAAATCCGCCGGCGATGGTCCATCTGGTGTGTGCGTAACAGTTGCAAGGCTTCATCTCAGGTGTGCGTGGAGCGAAGTTTGTCCATTTCTTACATGAAAGTTCTGACAAAAGTTTACGTTTCGCAGTTTGACTGTGGATGGAATGCTGCACTAGTGAGATTCTGTATGGCATTGAGTCAACAGAATGTTTCAAATTCATTTGACGTGAAGTGAGGTCCGTTGTCTGACATTATTGCTTCGGGTAAGCCTTCAAGGCAACAAATCTATGACAACACGTGAATTGTGCTACGTCACGTTCTAGAGTTCATGGACACAGAAAAAGGACTCTCGCTACATGCATCAACCACGACAGGTGTTCCAGAAAGGTCCCTCAAAGCCTATATGCACATGTTGCCATAGCGATTGCGATTCTGGCCAAGTAGAGAATTTCTTTGGCCGGGCGGACTGATTTTCCGCACATGCGTGTCACTGTGACGTCATCTTTTCTATCTGGGGCCCCATTCACTGCCAAGTACACTGACGACTCGCTAACTGTTTCGTACGAACAATCCCCCAGTGTACTTGGTGAAGTAACTGCAACACTTTCATTTATAAAGCTTTAGGCATGAACACAAGTGTCTGGCCACTGTCATTTTGAACAACAATTCACCTTTCTGTGCAGAAAGGCTATGCCGACGGGCAAATTATCGGCACATTACTGAGTTATTTATGCAAGGAAAGAGGCCAAGATGGGTGAGTGTAGTGGAGCAAAGTGTCCAATCTGGATCAGCTTCCGTGGCCTGTGCTATTTTCTTATAGTTCAGCGGAAAAGACTAAAGCAGTTCAGAACCCTGAGCACTGATGTAAGAACAAGACGCAGCAGAAGCGTCGAAGTCTGTATCAGGGTCAATCAGAAGCCGTGGTAGCGCTTCTGCATTACCATGTTGAGCTGTCGGAAGATACACAATCTCGTACTGGCATTGAGACAACACCAAAGCCCATCTTTGAAATTTTTGAGCAATTCGTACAGGAACAGATCACATCAGGTGAAATACGGACTGCAAAGGCTTGTAATCCGTTACTAACAATAAGTAGAATTTTCTGCCGTACGAATAGTGGTGAAATTTGGTGACACCATGTACAATAGCCAAAGGCTATTTTACAATTTGTGAATACTTACACTGATCTGTGGACAACAGTTTTGATACGAAAGCAATAGGCCTGTCCTTAATTCTGTGCAAAAGTACTGCGCCGAATCCGTCAGAGGAAGCGTCAACTTGCAATGCAAATGGTTTGGCAGGATCAAACTGAACTGAGCATCGATCACTGAGCAGTGAGTGTTTGAAAAGCTACTCGGCACTCCTCTGCCAAAACAAAGGCAACATTCTTGCAACGCGAGCAATGTAATGGAGCCGCGATTGCTGCAGCATTCGGTATAAACCAATTATAACAGTTCATTTTCCCTAAAAATGACTGCAATTCTGTGATATTGTGAGGAACTGACAAGCCTCGTGTGGCTAACAAGTGCTACTGATGAGGATGGACAACTTGAGTGTTTATGACATGACCAAGGTACTGCCACTCATGTTTAAGGAATCACACTTGTCCAGTTTACACTTCAGTCCAGCATCAGACAACGCACGAAACAAAGCACTTAATTTGCAATATGTTCTTCAGGTGTATGACCTAATATGACAATTTCGTCCAAGTAGTTTCAACAGTTTGTACTTGCGGAGTCAGTTGTCCAAATACTGTTGGAAATTGGAGGGTGTGGAAGCACTGCCGAAAGGCAAACGCAAATATTTAAACAAGCCCAAATAAATATTTACTACACACACTTTTTGAGATTCTTCATAGAGCGGTTTTAAGATATGCGTCGCGGAATCAATGTTTGAAAAGTAGCGTCCAGCGCTTAATCTGTCATGAGATCCTCTGGGCCTGCTAATGGATAAGTATCAATGACAGTTAGTGGATTAACTGTAGACTTAAAGTCAACACAGAAGCCGAATACGACCTGAAGGTTTGGGGAGAAAAACCATTGGACTTGCCCACTGAGTAGTTGATATGGGCGCAAATCCGTTATCTTTCAGTTCTTTAAGTTCAGCAGAGACTTTATCCTGTAATGCAATGGGAACCGTTCTGGCCCGGCAAAATTTCGACTGAGCATTGTCTGTCAGCGTAATACGTGCAACAAAATTGTTAGCTTCGCCTAAACATTTAGGAAAGAATTCTAGGAATTCTTTTAGCAAGCTAACTGTCCTGTATTTTGCATTGGATGCAGACACTGAAAACACATTGTCCAGAATGCTAAAGCGAAACAAATCGAAAGTATCAAACCACATATGTTCTTACAATCTTGTGATTGTAGCACTAAGGGTGTCACTCTTCGCGCATGTGAGCAATACATGAAGACATGGCAGGCAAAGTACATGTTCCGAGAACGGGAATGTCTTGTCCATTATAAGCCATGAGTTGAGTGGTAGTTTTAGACAGGCACGGTGAGCCTAACAGTTCATATGTGTGACGTTTAAGCAATGTGACAGAGGCACCCATGTCCAACTGAAATTTCACACATAAATTAATAAATGAACAAAATGTTTGTTCGAATTACGTATCACTGATGAAAAAGCACGCTTGCGAGCTTTGCTAACGCCTGTTGCAAACTTTGAATATACTGCATTAATGGCATGGGCCTTATGACTAGATTTTTGTGGGTGGGCCGAATTCTGATGTGTCTTCCATTTCAAACATACTGATTGTACATGTCCTTTCGGCCCACAAGCGTACTTGAGCCTGTCGGGAGGGACAGTCTAGTCGTTTGGGCTGTAAATAACACCTAGGGGAAGACTTTGTTCGTCACTGTAGTCGCTGTGTAGGGAACTGCTTATGCAGCGTGGAATGTTGTTCACTCAGCGTGGCTAGTGCACACCGCCATTGCTGAATGGGGCGATGGCCAGCGAGGGACTCAATGAATTTGTCCAGTGAATACCCATTTATCATCTGCATTTCTTCTTCGTGTAGCAATTTTAGTGGCCAGTAGTGTAGAATTTCCCGCTGTTTAGAGTCGACATATTCACTGATTTACTGTGTACCAACCCTTACGAAGCACAGATAAATTCGGAAAACGAATTTCGTAAATTTCACATGCTATCTACGCAGAATTCCAAAATGTTCAAACGTGTGTGAAATCTTACGGGACTTAAATGCTTCGGTCATCAGTCCCTAAGCTTAGACACTACTTAAACTAAATTATCCTAAGGACAAACACACACACCCATCCCTGAGGGAGGACTCGAACCTCCGGCGGGACCAGCCGCACAGTCCATGACTGCAGCGCCTTAGACCGCTTAGCTAATCCTGCGCGGCCGAGGGACTCAGCCCGCCAGATAGCTGGCTGCTCAGATGTATGAGCCGACAAGGCACCAGAATCATAGCGATTTAGTATTTGCACTACCTGCTGAAATTATGGATCGGACTGTTTCATAATCTGTTTTCTGGTTTTGATATCAGGTATATTGTACCCGATCGCATCACACAACATAACATCTGAATACAAAGCACCGCTAGCACATACGAATTTGCATTTCTTTGTTATACCTTCACTCGGAATAAATTTGTTCTGACCGTTTTTTTTTTCTGCAATTAAATAATTCATACCTAGCTGCTACCACATTCACTTGTTGGTCATAATAATTGGTTAGCGACGCGACCACACTGCCATGCGCAAGTTCACTAGGAGTGGCGTTAGGAAAGAGTTTCTGAATTAATCTGAACACTGCACTTCGTACTGTTGATAATAGATACCAAAATTTCACAGTACATGGTACATTATGAACGATGATGTGCGCCTCAAACCTGGACAACCATTTGAGCCATTCTTCTTCTTCTTCTCAAAACTGTCGAAAAGTTGGTGTAGCAGCTGTATTAGGCGTTGGTTGTTCTGTTGGGCACGCAGAGTTGGCCAGTAGCTGTTGCACTGTGTTGTGTAGTGCTGATATTTGCTGCATCTGAAAATGAAGCATCTGCATTAGCTGTGTGGGATCTAACGCTTACAGTTACGGTGCCTGAACAGGGGGCGGGACAGGTGGGTTCGGTAAGTTGGAAGTGACAAATGAAAAAAACAGATAAAGCAAACAAGTAAAATTAGGACCCAAACAAAGAAATTTTCTGAAAACACTGATTAGCGAGAACGACAAGAATCTGTTAAAGCAATATGCGCTCCTGCAAAGGAAAGTCAAGAGAAAATTTTGGCGCCAGCAACACTGGTTTCAGAGGATTCTCGTCGCCAGCTGTTGGGCCATGCCCACTCGTCTCATTTAGAGCGCTCTTGGGGTGCTGTGTTCTCGGAATGCTATACCCCAATTCAAGTAAATAACATCAGTAGTTTTATTTCAATAAAGCAGATTGACAATACTTCACTTGTATTTACGAAGGTTTCGCAAACGATGGGCGACATACTATATAAATCAGAGTCTTTGGCTATATGCAATGTTCCTACGAGTTGACACACCTCAGTAATAACTGATCTGCGAGTGCCGGTCTACAACTGTGCCTATCCTGTCCAGTAACGTCCATATGCTGTGCCGATCTGAGCAGCCGAGGCTGGTAGGTGTGGCGCTTATATTCACTTCGGCTTAAGGGGTCTCCGATGGTGGTGCGGTCCTATTCCGCACTCCATTGGCTGACATTTCATCGTCCTCTTCCTTTCTTCCTATTCATTCAGGCGCTTGTGGTTACGCCAGAACATACACGACGTTTCCGATATATCTTATTCATTTTATTGTAATATATCCTATTGGCAACACAACACTTTCAGTGCAAATAGTTTTGAATTAAGTCATATAGATACATATGAAACCGAATAAATGATAGAGAGAGAGTTTATCATTGTATAATCCCCCCTCTTAATTTAATTGATTCTCTCATCTCACCTCCTATCATTGGTTCTAGTTGATGCATTATAGAGAGGTAGCCTATTAACCGATTTTAATTCTCAGGTACTCCAATCTGCTTCACGATATCTAAAAATTAAGTTCACCGAACTGCAATCGCGAAAGGGTTTAAGATACTTTAGCAGTACTCCTCCCTCCATAAGTCTGGCACGATGCAAGCAATGCTCTTAATTTTGAAACAGTACAACATTCTCCCACCGGGTGTTAGAAAACCTGAAGACATTGTTAAAATATATATATTATCCAGATGCAGTAACAAAATAATGCAGATATGTTTCAGTCTGAAATATTTCATTTGTCATCAATACATCGCTAGCAAGGTTCAGTTTTTTTGTTTTTTCATAATCGAGCAGACTAAAAGCTCTGAAACAGTCGTGTTTTATTTAAGAGGCTTACGTAGCGAAAAGCGACCGACATTATTTAATTTTCATGAGCGTCGCCTTGTCATCGAAAAGTCCACTGCTCTCGGTAAATACATGAGTGACCCATTTATAATGCAGGCGATGGGAAATAAACGACGGCCTCTTACAGACGCTGAAGTGTGGCCTCAAAGAGTAACAAGCGGATATATTCCTTGTGACCCCTTTAAATATAAGCTTGTTTTCCACCTCAATTTTAATGAACACAATATTTTCGAAAAACGATAACTGCAGTACCATCAGTCTGAAGAGTATTAATTCTTTGCGCATTACTCTATCAAAATTAATATTGAACTTAACCAAAGAACATCATTTGAATATACTAAATTCACTATAATTTTTAACATTCCTGCATATTGGAATCTGCTATCATTAAAATTACTGCGTATATTTTTCTAATAATATTTGTTACATTGTTTAATGTCATACCTACACAGAAGCCATGTTCTGTTGTATAATATCATCACCTTCTGGCACACCAGTGGGTGGACTTGCTTGGTGTAAAAAGTACAAACAGATTAAAATATTTTCACGTCTAAGTAAATTTTATATTTGATTTAAATTTATTTTTATAATGTTCATTGGTCGGAAGGTGACGGAAAATCCAGTATATTTTTCTTATAAATGGGTAGGGCAATTTAAGGACTTCAGATGTACAATGATTTAATTTAAAATCGACTTCTGGAGACGAGCCATCTCCGTACCTAGGGAAAATCTACGTTGTTTTGTTACCTCTCGTACTCTTGTGACCAAAATTAAAGCAGTAAACATATATTTTCCCAGGTTGCTTTTATTTTATCACAAAACAGTAGAAACAGGTGATGGTAAATTAGATTAAATGTAAAGAATTCAGAACGTAAACAACTGCAATATGCGTGAAAGTAGGAAAAAAAGTTCTTCGTTTTTTTTTATCAGCTTAACGCATTTGCACACACGTTCCGGTGACTGAGGAAATAACGCCTATTCTTCCTGCAGAGCTGCTCGCAGTCTTCAGAGTGGTTGGTGGATGCTGACGTAATGCAGACTGTCTCCCTAGTGCATCCCAGACGTGACCTATAGGACTCATATCAGTATAGCGAGCAGGTCACGTTATGAGTGCAATATCTTCCGTTTCCAAAAGAACATCAACCATCCGTGCTCTATGAATTCGAGCATCATCGTCCATCAATACGATGTCTTGGCCCACAGAACATCGCAACACACGCAAATGAGGTCCAAAGATCTCGTCACCATACCTAACAACAGTTAAACCTTGCCATTCACCCTTACAATTTCGTGAATAGGGATACAGTTTCGGTCTCTATAAACTGTAGCCATATCCGAGAAACAACAGAACGATTCACATTAAGGCATCGGGTCACATCGGTTTGTGACTGTCCTGCTTGCTTCCTTTCTCCACCGCAGAGTGTGTGGTAGGGATTCTTCTCTGTGGCATACTGCAGCGTATGTGACTGTGTACACAAAAATTGTGGAAGTGGGACATCCCATCAAACACTATCTCGTTCCACAGGTGCCTTGACGTCATCGTTTGCATTATTGTCCGTTGACCATCTTCCGAGCACAACATGAACACACGGACATGTGGTTCACAGTGTACAATTATATCGTGAATTAGACGCAGGACGGGGAAATAGCGGTTTGTTGCTTTAATTTTGCACATCGGTGTAAGTGCCGACGTAGGGTTCGGGGAGGTGGGAAGGGTTACACATTATTCCGATTCCTCCATGTTTAAATAGAACATGCTACCGCATTCACTATTAACGAATCACATAAATGTTTTTTTCAGGATACTTTACAATATATAAGGAGCCATCAAAAAGTTTCCATTTAAGGCCGTTTCTTCAGCGTATATGTAACCCAGAGTGACTCCGAAGCGGTTATATAACCATCGACATGTAGGCAAAGAGTTAATGTGGTCTTCGAACAGAATCAGTTTGATCACCTCCTTATTATTGACTACTAAAGCTTCGTCTAGTGGTGCTGATGGAATCGGCTAGGACATTCACTACTGTACGGTCGCTATGGCACTCCCTGCCAATGGCGTTATTCTGATGCTGTCTCGAGGGGCATGTGAACAGCATACCACTGTCATTATTACTGCATTAAAATATTTGTTGTGTCAGCAGACGCCACACGTCCGCCGAAATTTGAGGACCGTGCGAAAGCGTTGGTCGCTCTCCGGCACTGATTTACGGCCGTGAGGTAGGGCTCGTCTAGCTGGTTTTTAGAGTGTGCTCCGAAAAACGTCTCTTGCTTGCCTGAAGCGTCTGCCTATGCTTCGTCACCTGCGGCTGCAGGAGGAAGATGGTTCGGCAGACATACATGCCGACGGCCTATAGGGGTCTGAACTCATGGACCTTAGACTTCCGGGCTGTCTGAATATCGCGTACGACCGGTATATTTTCAAAACTGTCGAACGAGCATGCAAGGATGATGTTTATGTAAACACCGCCGTCGTGTCTGGCAAGACTGACAAGGAACAAGTTGAGGTCGCCAATCCCAGACCTGTAGTAAGGCTCATTTGAAAATCATACAGGAAAAATATTAGCTGCTAATTACTCGAGATGTCCACCAGACGGGTGACGAAAATAAGTGCATGGGAAGCGCAGAGATGAATCTTCTGTAGGATATAGTATTACACTTCACAAAGTGAGTCGTCGAAATAAAAGAATTATTTAGAAGAAAATGTTAACTTGCACCATGAACACCGATGAAAAATGACGCGGTGCAGTGATCACAAAGGTCGGCACCACCCAGTTCGAAGACTAGCTACTTGGGAGTTACAGACCGTGATCGCATTTCAGCTATGTATCCACTGTTAAAGGATACGTGTGGAACGGGGTGATGAGAGCTAATGGAGTGGCATGCAAATGCGAAGCGATCTTTTGCGGAGCTTATCGTGAAACTGGCTAACCTTTAAGGAGTAGCTGAAGATAGCGCGATAACATGTTTTATAGGCATGGAAAAAAATAAAATCCAGAGGGTGAATTTGTCCAGTAGTTTCAAACGGTATGAACTGCAACGTACACACTTTTCAGGACGGATAGTTTGCTCTGAAGGAATATGATTTTTATACGCAGACCAGAAATCGAGCATAAGAAGTTATTTTGACCAGCTATTGGCCAAAAGCTATGTTCATACCATATCTGTAGATCTCTTACGTCCTTTTTCCTACTCTCGCTTGCTGTGACGTATCTTGTAAGGTCGCCCACACGAGAAATAATTGTACCAAGCAGAGAACCTCCAGCTTCTCGTGGCACAATAAATAACTTTCCAGCCAATTTACCAACCAGATTAATAGTCGGCATAATTATATACAAAAGCGTTAAGACAGTGACGTTAACTAATCTTGATACAACTCTCTTGGTGCCTCTAATTTCCAGTGCTCCTTTCATATGAATTTCCTCTTCAAATTCGTACTGACCGTAGTTGCAACCAAACTTCTTACTGAACGTTGGGTAAGTTTGTTTATCTCATTTAAAAATTTTCTGTCCGATTACGCACATTGCTATACATCGTCAAGTTGTAGTTTTGTTTGCATTTTCGTTATTTAACGTCTTCCAATTTTGTATCACTGTTTGTAGTTATGCAACCATCCACTGCTTCCCTTGAAATCCCTATAATGTATGTTGCACGTAATTTCACGTGAGTAACGTAATAGGTCACAATCACGCAAATCCTGTAAAGTGTATCGAACATACGTGAAAAGCGCGAACACCATTTTTTGTAAAATGTGCGCCCTGTCCTCTCTCGAATGCTTGTGCTTTTCTGATGCACTACAAGATCATTTTGCTGCGGACTTACTCTTTGGCCAGGGTTCGTATTCGTTTTTATTATGCTGGACCCTGTCCTTTACTATACTTCACTGGAGACGAGATTTGTAGCTACCTCTCGGACAAGAACAACATGACATTTCAGCTGTTTCAATATCACTTCCACTTGTCATGTACCTATTGTCATCATTGTACTTATCATGAACATTGTCCACACAATCGAGCGTATACGACACCACACACTCCACTGACTAATCTTGCGAAAACGCTAATATTTCATCTGCTACTACTTTCTCACTCTGCGAAATGCCTTGTGTTTCTTCCGCATGTAATGTCAACATCCGCAACTGTTGTTGTAGGTATAATACAATGTTTGCTTTGTTAATCTTTACCATTACTCTTCTTTGAATCAACACCACTAACACTGTAGCACTGCTGTGAGCTGCTCGTCGACTAAGCTGTTCAGCTCCGTACTGCAGCCTCATCATGTGCTCATCGTTGGGTATCTTAAAGCGCCCCCTATTGCCATTAGAGGACAATATTGTTGCATGGTGGACAATATATGGGGTTCAGAATGCCGTAAGCATCATTGTCCCATTCCGTCCTCACACTTACGGCATTTCTTGCTAGAACGTAGTTTACTGGGCTGTCCACATATGGTAGGCATATTTTCAAAACGGCCGACGAGTATGCAGGGATGACGATTTTATCTAATATCACCAGTAATGTTTCGCAAGACTGATTCGATCTGAATATTACTGTAATATTACTAAACGTATTCTTAATATTCGAAAAGTATTCAGGTGTATATCTTACGATTAATACATAAAATGAAGAAAGTTAGAATTTGTCTTTCCGTGTGCGGGAATCACAAAGTTCGAGCGTAGGGGATACGGACAGTATCAGATGGATGTTTAAGTAAGTCTGGCTGGCGTTCATGGATAACGGAAGTTTTTAAAGCGACTGCCCGTGGTAATCTGGAAATTCTGGTTCAAATCCTGGTCCGACACAAATTTTAATGTCTCATTAATAAAATATATTGCTGACGTCAATAGGTAATCGGAATTTGCAAATCCATTTCGTAATATTTACAAAGGCCGTAAACGTCAAAACAGTGGCTTTTCCTTCAGACATGCATGCAAGTTCGAAGGACATCGTAACATAATACACAGGCACGTCGTGTAGATCATTAGTATCATGTCAGTGTTTCTGATCTGCAACTGGGGCAAGAGGTTCAGCTATGCATCCAGTGCAATGTAACTAATGTCTTAAAATTGAAGCGGAAGGAGGCTTCTCTATGGAATCGAGAAACAATTTCACTGGTTATAGTGGTTTTACAATTTTCATTTATCCCAATTGTTGTTAAGTCCAAATTATGGTTTCCGTCATTTACCATTTTAATATGTGGTTATTCTACTTTATTTTTGTTATTCAACAGTTGATCGCTATTAAGAATAATGCGTTGTATTAAATTCACGTGAGTTGTTACAAGAGTTGCATCGTAGCTCAATTAATGTTAAATGATTTCTGGAGTAACAAAGTGGTTATATTAATCATTAGCACGTAAACATGAACTTCCACGCACTATTCACGGAAAGCAATTTGTATTGCCTTGAGTATATTACTACTGGCGTTCTTGTGTTTTAACCATTTTTTGAAATAAATGTTTCAGCGAAGTGTTCGGTCATGGGTCAAACAAATCTAACACTTTATTAACATATTGCAACATGTTATGCAGGGTTAAATAAATAAATAAATTGAGGATGCAAGTGCACATGTTTCTTTTGGTGACCGAGGACGGGGTTACTGAACAATGCTACTTCAGTATTTACGTCATTTGCAGACTAACGATTGGAGCCACTACAAGTCGTATGTTTGTTGGTTGGTCGGGACTTCCAAATACATGTGGGAAGAGGAAGCCATTAACGCTTATTTTCCCCTGGGCAGCGGGTCGGGTGTTGAAATCTGGCAAAACAGTTTATCTATACCGACAGGCGTAGTCCACTTAATGCTGGAGAATGACCATGAAGAAAACACCAGGTCATGAAGTTTGTGACGTGTTTGTGGAATTACGCCTGACACACAGGAAAAAAACAACCGACACTCTGATGTGTATAAATGTTAAGGTATCACATAAAAAAATCTCTGCACTTATACCCTAATCACCATGATTTTGTTTACATCAGTTCTTAGTACCTCGTTTCAACACAAATTGCAAGAAATCCAAGTAAGTATATCACCTGAAACGCACTTTTACAAAAATTTGCTTTGCGACGTAACCATTTAAGGAATTTAACCATAACAGACGTTTACAGCTTCATAAATTATACTGCATAAAATGGAACAGCGTACTCTAAGAATGTAAAACATATGTCTTCACCATTAGGCTATGCGAGCATAACAATGGGAGTAGCGTTCCACCATCGTACGGAAAAGTCAATGTCTGTCTTTTTGTTAGTTCAGCGTGTTTCCGCTTTCTTCTAGCATTCTCTCATCTTACTTTGGCTTGCAAGTTTCACCTGTGGACGCACGGGCCGTGTCGGATTTCAGGTTGGCAGCAGGTATAGTCAGTGGGCATGGTAGTCTAATGGGTAGAGCACTAGACTCTGGTCCTGGAGGTCCTCGGGTACGAACGGGGATTACTTCTTGGTACATCCAGGACGGCGCTAGATTCACTAAGCCCGTTGTCTGAGTACAAGAGACCTTTCCTGGGTGCGAAAGGCGGACAGGGCCAGTGACCGGTCACTCCTCAGGAATGTGATGACGACGTTTAGTTTTTGGGGCGCTCAACTGCGAGTTCGTCAGCACCCGTCCGAAGTACCAATTTTTACGCAGTGCAATATTTAACTAAAACCTAACAAGTAACTATCACGAATGATGATGATGATGATAATGAAATTATGAGGACAGGACAAACACCCAGTCCCCGGACGTAGAAAGTCCGCAACCCGATCGGGACCCCGTGATCCAGAGGCAGCAACGCTAACGACTAGACCACGAGTTGCGGACCCTCACGAATATGAGCGCTTTTAGGAACATTTGGGGGTTGAAATCATTACACGCCCCGTTTCACTCTCTCATGTCTGATGAGGCAGACTAATAGTAGATTCTTATTCCACCGCTAATTATAATATATCACGGCATAAAATCACGGCATTTCAGCCTCAACAAAAGTTTCTTAGTTGCTATTATTTCGCCTGTAAAACGTGTAGGCATCAATGGATCGTGTTGGTCACGCTGACTGTAAAGCTGTTACTCCTTTGTTGTTATTTTATCCCCCTCACCTCATATGGGTGAAACTGCGCTGTCAGCGGTACAGTCAACGCGCTTTTTAGCAAAAGGCAATGAAACGGATCGAAACAATCAATTAAAACGTAAGATATTTGCTAATGATTTATAAATTTTGCGACCACGAATTTAATGAAGATTTAGTGTAAGGGCAACTCGATTTTCTTCGTTCTTATTCAAGAATGGAATCATTTTGCAACCCAATAGCACTTGATGGTTTTTGGTGCAGAGTTCATGATGAATTTCTACGACTTGCCTCACAGGCTCTTACCGTCCTCGCCTGTTCGTAATAACACGCTCATGTGGATAGAGATTCTCACCGCATGCAGCTAGAAAGATAAAATAGAGAAACAGACTGGATGCTAAACCTGACCTACGTTCTCTACTGTCTTCTGTCTGTTATGTCTTCCCTTCGAACACCGTGTGATTCTTTAGTGGATACAGGAGGGAGGAAATGATACTGTTCGTCAAAAGAGAATTCAGATGTTAATTTATTCTACATTTAATACCAAATAGTAAAAATTATACATAACATTGTTGCTGAAATTGCGGCGTCACTCGCCGTCAGTAGATCTGAATGTAGGCATATATAAAGAGTACAAAGATTTATGAATCTGTCACTCTACAATACAATATCTAGGTATTCAGAGGATTTGGCGCCGTGGCCTCTACGAAATTCTGTAAATGTTATTCAGCTGTCAACACAAAAATGGAGCCAGTGCATAAGTGTTCAAACTTAAATGCACCCGCCGTTACAGCTCCGGAGAGGGGGTGCTTTGCAACTCGTTTGCATCAGCGTAATCGTTCGTGGTAGCGGCCTGTTGTCCCGGTGGTGACTGTAGGAAACGCGGCGGCGTAACTGTCGGCCAGCGTATTTGGAAATGCTGCCGACCCAATAATGGCTGATACCGCAGTATCAAGCCTGATATTAAACAAAACTAAACTAAACTCCTCCCGAACAGGCCATTATGGGCCAACGGTACCGACCCGCCGCCGTGTCATCCTCAGTCCACTGGCGTCACTGGATGCGGATATGGAGAGGCATGTGGTCAGAACACTGCTCTCCCGGCTGTATGTCAGGCTCGGAGACCGGAGCCGCTACTTCTCAGTCAAGTAGCTCCTCAGTTTGCCTCACAAGGGCTGAGTGCATCCCGCTTGCCAACAGCGCTCTGCAGACCGGTGAGATGACGGGAACCGGTGTTACCACTGCGGCAAGGCCGTTGGCTTCACATCAAACAGTTGATCAAAATGAAAGACAGATACTCACCATTAAATGGAAACGTACCAATTTCCGGTGGAATAAATACAGTGTCGTGTTATGTATTGTGGCATTGTGTGTTCTTTTGTATATTGTTATAGAAGTCGGTAGTGTATTAGGTACTTATTTTTGGATGAAACTTATTAAACTATTATAATTAAAAATTATCACAAAACCAGGTTTTGTTTATTGTAGTCCTCCGTAAAATACTTAGTATTTCAGTAGCGTTCTATCATCAAAACTGTCTGAGAACCGCTCGCTGCCTTGAGAACTGATTCCAGTATGAATGTTTTCTTCTGCAGTTGAGAGTGTACTGCTATTCCAACCAGGAGTTTTAATCCCACTACATAATCAGGAAAGCTTCTGTGTAACGTCTAAGTGCAGTTCTAACCAAGTAAAAGCAGCAAAAAAAGACTGGTATAGAGTTGTGTCATAATTGTTCGGTTGGTAAGAGCTTTCCGTGCGAAAGGCAAAGTTTTGGGGCTGTGTCCCTGTCCGATACGTTGATTTAACCTGGTAGCAAGTTATTATTTGATATTGTGCAATGGGAAGGCTTGCGACCGGTTGTATTGAATATGTTGATAAAAAATCCTAGACCGCTAAATTTCATTTATTTGATAAGTAGTTTCAGCTCACTGACAAGCCATGTTCAGATCAATAAAACTGTTATTACTTGATTCCGTATATACTAGCCACCAGGCACTACACATTGTCATAATCTGAAGAGATGAATCAGTCTTACTGTCATGAACAAACTAAGGTAGGTCGTCATGGTTACACAGTCTCTCACTAGTCATGTGTGTCAGTCGTAACACTACAGGAACAGGAAAGTAGCTGCATGACGGCTTTGAGAGAACTGTCAGTAAATAATCACATTCTTTGTAGGTCGATACTACCAGTTGTGGAGGTGTGTCACCAAGGTTTGCCCCTTAATTGCTGCCAGTTTTTCTATTCAGTACCTTTGAACCAGGGAGAACACTCTGTCGGGTGAAGCTACTATTTCATTCATGTGTAGTAGCAACTGTGACCCCCTCTCTACACCGGACAGGAATACTGGTTATTTCTGACAATCGTGAATGCTGTTACATAATTGTGGTCATATTATTTTAATCGGCTATTTCCACTTGTGGCTTTTGTTGCCATATTACAACAGCTAATACGGAAAATTGTAGTGAATTCGCCTAGCCGCAGGTACTTTTGGCGGTGAGGCAGCCCCCGACCCATTCCGTCCGATTGACAGGTAGCTCAGGCATTCGCTTATTTGAGCAACCGACGCTTTGCAGTCGGAGTGTGCTGCTGATCTACTTCATACAGGGTGCGGAAAAACAACGTGTAATAAGGGAAGAGCAGGGCAGCAGTAGTACCAGCAGGAGTGATGGTGGTGGTAGTAGTAGTAGTAGCAGTAAAGTTCCGAACTCTGGTCAATCGGACCCGACCGACCGCCAGTGGCCAGTGGCCTTATAGAATGCGGTATGGAGGGGTATGTGTACGTACACTGCTCTCCCGGTCGATGTAGGGTTTGTTGACTTTGGAACTGCCACTGATCAACCGAGCAGCTCCTCAGTTGGTGTCACTAGGATGAATGCACACTGCACCACATCCCTGGTCAAAAGAAATTCTGGACACTAGCGGATAAGGAAACTGGGTCTCCGCATGGTAGCCTGCCGTGTTGACCAAAGTCAATAAGAGCAGGATTAAATCGAGAACCACTGTCCACACAATTATGTCGTCATTGCATCGTTGAGGAGTTCTGTGTGGGTGGGAGGGGGGGGCGGTGACTAATTTGATGCGGCTCGCCACGACTTCATCTCTTCTTCAAACATCTTTACCTCAAGAGTAGCACCTGCGCCCAACGTCCTCAATTATTTGCTGACTCTATTACAACATCTGTCATTACCTACAGTTTTCACGCTCTGCAGCTCGCTCTAGTATCGTGATGTCGTAACACATCTCTTACATAACGTCGCTTCTTCTTTTCACAGTTCCCGATATATTCCTTTCTTCGCTGATTCTGCGGAGAGCCTCATTTCTCATCAGTCCTTTCTTTTCTAACACTACATTTCAAAGACTTTGATTCTCTTCTTTTCCAACTATCCGTGATACACTGCCTTACAATGCTTTGCTCCAAACTCATATTTTCAGAAATTTCTTCATAAATTGAGGCAGGTGTTTGTACCAGCAGATTTCCTTAAGCGAGAAAGGCCCTCGTAGCCTGCGCTGGCATGCGTTTTGTGTCCTCCTTCGTCCGTCCCATCACTTCACCTTCATCGTGATTATCTTTTTAGACATGGGTTTCCAAATCAGAATTTTATCTACTAACTGTAAGTCCCATGTAGAACGCCTAGAAGCCCGGAACATGAATCGTGAGACACCCAGGCCATTGAATAGCAGGGGCGAAAGACTGCATCCGAGTCCTACCTACACCTGTTTCAATCCGAACACTATGTTCTAGGTGTCCCATTCTTACTGTTCCCTCTCAAAGTTTGAACAAATGCTATACTATCCCTGCAGCTTACATAAATTTTAATGAGATTTTAGAAAGTTTTCTACCATTTTACGTCATTTTACGTTGTAGAACGCTTTTTATACATCTAAAAACCCTATGGAGGTATCATGACTTTTCGTAAGTCTTGCTCGTTTTGTCAAGCGTATCGCCACAACTGCCCCTCTCTGGCACCTTCACCTTTTCTAAAGCCAAATTGATCGTCGCCCAACAGATCCTCAACTTGAATGTACCATTTTATCGTTATTATACTTTTGGACTTGCCAACACTAAAGACAGCTTGTCTACAGCGATCGCGCGGAAATTTATGCAGTTAAACTAGCTTTTTGGAGCTAATACCCGTTACGCTAAAGAGCGCATTTACTAATTAAATAAACTGAAAATTCAAAACTTTAAATACCCATTTATAGCCAGTTACGTTACACGCAAATTTTTGTGTGATGTTTACTGTGTAAAACTTGACTATGAACTTAATTATGCTGATAGTACAGCAATGCCCTTAATTTTGTAAAGATAATAAGCTGAACTATCGAAACAACATTTCAGTAACATAATCGATATGTTATATTACAAGGAACATCATTATTAATAATGAAGTCTAAGAGCCATGTTTTCATTGTTGCTTATGAAAACAGACTATCAACGAACTTTTATTGTAACAAGTACAACAGATCAGTAACTGAGACGGTAGTGAAAAAGAAATTCGATCTGAAGCTCTCTTTATTTCGCAAAACATGTTTTTACATCAAATGCTCTAAATGGTCACTCGGACGCGGTGTCGATCATAGTCACAAATGCGGTGGAGCACAACAACATCCTGTTCGGACCTTATTATTATGTTGTAGCATATATGCTCTATGCAACTTTAAATTTTTTATGACTCCAGAAATTAAGAAAACTCAAGTGCCTGATCATAGCGTATACTTTATACTATGTGTTTTCTTTTTATCACCTGTTTTCTGCAGGGTTCCGTATCTAAGCCAAGAAAGCTATTCATGGTAGTGTGAGCATGGCTTCGAGATGTTAACGTTATTTATGTTTGTTTTTGCTAGTTTTGGAATGGAAGGTGTTTAGAAAATGCTGAAGTATGCTAACATATACCTCAATATCAAATACCTCTTTATTTATTTCATCACATCAATACCGGGATACATTTTTTCGGCATAGCACAGGGTCTATAAAAGGCAACAACCTATGCTTTCACATGCAAGAAAAGGAAATGCAAGAGGAAGAAAAGAGTAAAGAAGAAAAGGCAGAGTGTAATCACAAAGATGAGGCAGTTCGATTGAGGAACCGCACCAGAACACCAAAGTCTCTCTCACCATCAGAAAGAGCGTCCCCTGCGATGCATCTACCTCAGATGATGAACAAAACCCGAAAAAGTCGTTGCAGATCTAGGCAGACTGGATCTAAGGATTTCACATTTGTGCTATGCACTAAATGCAATATATATATCTGTTTCATAGACAAAATACATTTCTTTTTGCTAACTCGTAAAAAACAGCAAAACCATAAAATACTTTCTGGTAGTATTTCCACTAATAATAATAAAAATAATAAACTAACATCTTTGATAGTCTCTTCGGGTCTTCTGGTGGATCCTAAAAACAACGGAGACCTATGTAGGACGCCGATTTGCAACCTTGGCATCTGCTGTCAGCGAAACGCAGCTGCAGCACCGTTCACCTGAAGATGGTTGACAGATGGACTGCCGAAACATCGAACTGCATTTATTTTAGGATCCAGCAGCTAACCCGAGAAGACTACCAAAAATTATAACGGCAGGAAATTCACAAAAAACTAAAATGTTGCAATGCTTGGATAGATAAATTTTTTACTTCAACCATCTGTTTCTAAATAACATCTAGAAAAGCAATCCTAGGAAGCATCTCGTTACTAGGGTAAAAGGTATTCGAGTCCTGAAGATGTGCTACATGCCACATGCCATAACATTTGGTGAATCACACCAATTTTAAATTAATACGAGTATTTTAGTCCTGTTCTCTCTGTGGACGACTGATGACGATCAATATAAACTTTTCATCCAGAAAATGTAAAGTCAACACTGAGGATGATCAGTTGGCGGAAGTGGATATATTTGCACGCAGACATTAACATTTGTTTTCGTTGCCGTTCTGGAAGACGATACTTGTGTCAGGCGACAGAAAACCTTGGCGTCTAGGCGCATTACAAAGCAGAGGCCTGTGTCGGGCCCTTCAATTTCGGTGGTGAAGTGCCGCAGGGAGAACGGATTACGCAAGAGTTATAAATGTTGGCTGTTGACCTACAGCAGTTACATTGTACAATATTTCACGTATCAGAGATCACAGTGCTAGGGTATTAGACATATTCTATTTCGCTTGAACATGATTGGTTATGACAAGGTACTGTTACAATGGTCATTTGGCTACAAATGGAAAATTACTATAGTTCTTCAACCATCCAGGTGCGTGAGAATATTAAAAATTCTACTTCCTGTAGCATACAAATACTACCTCGCTGCTCACAGGTTCCCATGGAGGTCATTATCTGTCTATTTTCAAGTCTTTGTGAAGTTTGTAAGAACATTAAGAAAAAGCCCTCGTACGATAATTTAAAATTCAGACTGTAGGTGAAGATTTTATTGCTTCGCAAAACTTGTTTTATTTACCACAAGCAGTCGAATGCAAGTTTGCTTGGGATTACAGTTCATTCTCAACGTAGCCACTGTTTCGTGATTAACTCATTTTTCAGGAAAACTTTTTGTTTACCTTAAATAACTGAATATATCATTAAGGAATCAAATCAAACCTTGTGAAAGTTTCAGCGTTTCAACATAGTTCAAATTTTTATTTCTGAAAATTTTCAACTTTCTCCGAACTGTTTCACTAATTTAGCATGTTGGTCATCGAACACATCGTATATCAAAAAACGGAGTAGTGATTGGGCCTAACAATTTCTCGAACGCAGAAACAGTTTGTTCTTCCAAAGTTTAGCCAATTCGTATATACTCTCTAGAAAATCCATCCGAGTCGTTCGGTATTTTTTGAATATGGTACTCCAAGTTTGACAGCTCTGATGTGAAACTGAGAACGTCATCAGCAAGACTTGATTTTCACGTCATCCCGTATTGGTTAGATACCTAAGAACGTTTATAAGCTGGAAGGGGTTCGAGGTTAGAGAGTTCATATCTACAGACACAGAAATTGGTAGTTGACCGGATGTGAATTGTACTGTCCAGTCAAATTAATGTGATAACTAGTCAATAGCGTTGATGTACAGGAGGACAGACAAAGAGGTTCTTGAAGATACCGACAGGGATGTGGAGCCGCGCTGACACGAATGCTGGGGCCAGTTGTGATAGATTTCTCAGTTGAGGATCCATGGCGGGAGCAACCCGATCGAGGTTGTCCCACAGAATCTCGGTAGGGTTTATATCCCGTGAGTCTGGTGACCAAGGGAAATGATAAATTCATCCTGGTGCTCTTTGAACCGCACACACACTGACAGATATCTGACATGTTACTTTCTCCTACTGGTAGAGATACGATCGTGCCGAGGAGAAACGAGGTGCATATAGGGGTGGATATGATCTCCAAGAATAGATGCCCACTTCTGTTGATCCATTATGCCCTCCAGAAAGACAAGATCTCCCAGGGAACATTCCCAGGCTACAACGCACTGACCACTGTTCCAGGTGTTTGCTATCAGACGTTTTCTACTGTCCAATGGAGTGCTGCATAAACAGTAATTTTCGCTGAATGATCATTGAGGAGCCACGGCTGGTAGTTCCTTGGTTCATCTGGGAGGTGAATTTCTCAACAGATGTGCCCGCTCTTGCACATCTCCGCAGCCACCGTTCACCCGTGTCAGCTATGACCCATGATGTATCGCGGTTGTCTCGGTGCCTATTTTGGATAGCGCCATTTTGCCATGTACGATGTACTTGAACCACTGGGGAACAAGAGCAATTTTCAAACTTAGCCATGTCGAAAAGACTTTCATCCTTAGCCCGAAAGCCAATGATCATGTCAATTTGACTGTCACTTAAATCGCTCCATTTCTGCATTACGATGACGACTGCATTGTTTTCTGCGTCTGGCCGACACGCATTACATACACTATATTGCTAGTACTGATCCCTGTCCTTTCTGAGTGGTTACTGCATGTTGATGTCGAACATAAGCCGTGGTCACATTCATGTGGCTAGACTGTATGTAATGTCAGATAATAACGAAGCATAATGGTACGTCCCTAGCACTGAGAGTGTACAATGCCCCTTGAAACGAAGCATCTGAGGTGTACGAAGAGGTGTGGTGGACGTCTTTCCCTACTTGCCTTGGTCTATTATAGCAATTTTTTTTTTTGTTTTCGTCAGAGGTTCACAGCTATTTACTTTTTAAAAGAGATTTTGAAGTTTTCCACCTGAGATGTTTTGACAAGAATTCGCTTTATTACACCTTTCACGATTGGCCAATTCGGTCTTAAAGGACATTCTGAAGTAATAGGTGTCGATGTGTTGTACGGTTGTCCTAGTACTTTAATCTGTTATATCTACTGTTTTGTAACAGGATACTTGTACAACACATCGTTAGCTACTGAGCTTGAAAAAGTGTGTATTTGTGGAAAACAGCTGAGATGGAAAGTTTTAAATGTCTTTTAAAATAACACTTTAATAAGAAAAACAAGTTGTAAACAAGTTAAATACAGGAATGTGATACGTGGATTCATTTTTTGGCGTATTTCTTCATTTTTCTTATTCTTTTTAATTTGACTTTTTGTGGAATTGTGAAGAACCTGCTTGACTTTTGGCGCTTCACAAGGATGAGCACCTGTTAAATCTTGGTGCCAGTAAGTTTGCAACCACCCTGTCGCTGTGCGTTCCACATGGTCGGCATATAGACAACGACTACACTTACCAAGTCGCTTACCTATCACTAGCCAGTACTTTCATTTTCTGAGCCAGCGTTCACAGTATTTTTGAAACAACTGAAACTCACATTATATGTCATTATCGTGTTTGTTAAAGATGTGTTCCATTACAACATAAACGACGTTTCAGTTAATTGGAAAACATGTAATTGTAACTGTGTGCTCTAATGAACTCTCCTATTTCGGAAACAGTGCCAGAAAGAACGTTTTCCCATTTAAAAGTTAGAAATCCTTTCTACAAAGCATTCTTCCTTCCTCTGTCTCAAGTATTAGACCATCTCAGTTGTAATTTCTTAATCCACCCTCATTCTCTTGGGTCTATGAATGTTTGTTCATCGTTTATAGAGGTACTGTAGAAGCCATTTTGAAGTACGTTCATTATCGTTATTTTCTAGAAGTTCTCTCCATTCTTTCCTGACGGCCATCCTAATTTAGGTTTTCCGTTACTTCCCTAAATTCGCTCAAGGCAAATGCCGGGATGGTTCCTTTGGAAGGGCACGGCCAATGTCCTTCCCCGTCCTTCCCTAATCCGGCGAGACCGATGACTTCGCTGTCTGGTCTCCTCCCCCAAACAACCTAACCCCCAATCCCCGTTCTTTCCTGTATTCCATAATCATTTCATTTTATAGAGTCTTCCGTTATTCTGAATAGTCTCGTTTTTAATATATCTCTTCTTGATTATCCCCCGACAAATATCTCACCTGTGTATGTTGGAGTCTACTGTGTGTTATAGTGTTTGTTGTCCGCTTTTCACTTTCTTACTCTCTACAGGAAATTGCAATAAATTAATAAAATTTACCGTGGTGTCCTTTCGTACTTCTCCCCTGAGTGTTCGTTTGATGGTGCCAGACATAACATAGAACCTCTCAGTATGTTTATCACTGTACACTACACACAGCTATAATCACTGCATCGTGGCGATAAAGTGGGCGGATTTATAACAGTCCTCCTACTCTATGGCCATGATGCAGCAACCGTAATATATTTGCAGTTGGAGAAACAGTTTAGGTTTTAATTACAGCAAAAGCTTTACTTATTCCTTTCGCCTTCAGAATTTGTTTAGGAACTGCGGGTAACACATTAGTCATATGTAGGCAAACTGCTGGTATGCACCTTTGGCGACGATATGGAACTGTGCTTAGATAGGGCAGCATTTCCAATATTGACACAGAAATATTAGACTACGTTTTCGCTGTTCATGTAGTAAAAATTAGCCAGGAGCAACGTTCTAATTTGCTGATCATTTACTGTTAATTTCATATGAAACATAATTCTGCCCTGATTGTACCCATTCTACGACACGCACTTCAGGAGATGCGTCATAAACCCTGAGATCAGCGAAGAGCTACCGTCACAGCAAAATTTCCAAGACTATATTTATGGCCGGCCGCGGTGGTCTCGCGGTTCTAGGCGCGCAGTCCGGAACCGTGCGACTGCTACGGTCGCAGGTTCGAATCCTGCCTCGGGCATGGATGTGTGTGATGTCCTTAGGTTAGTTTGGTTTCAGTAGTTCTAAGTTCTAGGGGACTAATGACCACAGCAGTTGAGTCCCATAGTGCTCAGAGCCATTTGAACCATTTGAACTATATGTATGCAGTGTTTAAAAATCATAATATTTTGCGGTTTCCAATAAACTTTAAACGTAATTTCAAATTTGTTGTAAACTAAACGAAATTGCCCCTCAACAGCGAAGTGTGTACCGATATGAAACTGTGTGTCGGACTGGGACACGAACTCAGGATCTTTGCCTTTCACGGGGAAGTGAAAATTAATTCTGCAAACATCCCACAGGCATGTCCCCGCAATGTCTTTTCTTCCAGGAGTGCTAGTCTTTCAAGTTTCTCAGCAGAATTTCTGTAAAGTTTGGAACATAGGAGGTGAGGCACTGGCGGAAATAGGACGGGTCATGAGTTGTGCTCGGCTATATCAGCGAAAAAAAAAAAAAAAAAAAAAAATAAGTGGCAGAGCACTTGCCCGCGAAAGGCAATTAATTAACCAGAGTATGAGTCTCGGCCGGCACTCAGTTTTAATATGCCAAGAAGTTTTTCGTTTACACACTTAACTTCGAACAGTTAACACGTAATATTGTTTGTAAAGCAATCAGACGTTTGGAGCCATTTTGCACGTGGTATTGATCTAAAACTGACGCCCGATCGCCCGGTTCCAATTTCAGGGTGCCCCTCTAACATTTTCGAGGAGCAAGAAACATTTGATTTCCAGTGGTACGTAAAATTATTGTCCTAGTTTAAAAATTTTAAGTTATACTGGTCTAATGAAGAGGTAAAATATTACATTAAATGTTCAGCACAGTAATTCAAGTGTTGAAGTTAGAAACGGCGTTTAAGTCAGCAGAATAACAGTCGACGCGCAAATTACCGAGGCGATATTCATCTAGGATTTCAGAGTTAAAGCACTTTTGTGCCTCCAACAAAACTTATACAAAACCATCGCTTTCTTGTGCCTTTGACCAGTATCTGTGCAGGGACTGCATGGTTATTAATAGAGGTGGAACGGCTAATTGAAGAACTGGCCGGATGCCCTCCCTGTCACCACTGTTTTACCCACTGGGACGGAATATGTGTACCCCAACTGTCTGCCGGTAGCATTCTCTATATAGATATAAACAAAAGTTTTCTAAACGTTTGTAAAATGTTTGCGATTGGTGTTACTGAGGCGTAATTCTGCTACCAACATGGTAGAAACCTACTTGGATGTGAAAAACCGCCTAAAAACCACATCCAGCATTGGATGGCACACCGATTAGCGCTGTTAATGCGCAAGTCGGATTCGATTCTGGGCCAGCGCATTTCTCCGTCCCGGAAACAGCACTTAAAGACCATGTTTTTTAGTCATCCCCTACCTGAATGGTTTGATGCGGCCCTCCACCAATTCTTCTGTGCCAAGCTTTTCTTCCTACAGGAACACTTGCATCTAAAGCCCTAAATTACTTGCTGGATGTGTCCCAATCCCTATTTTCCTTTACAGTATTTATCCTCTGTCGAACTCGCTAGTACCATGTAAGTTTTTCCTGATGTCGTGAAAGATGTCATCCTATCCCTTATTCTTGTCAGTGTTTTCCTTATATTCCTTTCCTCGCCGATTGTGTAGAGAACATCTCAATATTTGTATCGTCAGTCCACCTAATTTTCAATATTCATCTGTAGCACCACACCTCAAATGGTTCTATTTCCTTGTGTTCCCATTATGTACTAGTCCATGTCTCACTACCATGCTGTGTTCCAAAATTACATTCTTGCAAATTTCTGCCACAGGTTAAGAAAAATTTCTGATACTAGTAAACTTCTTTTGTCCAGGAGTGCTCTTCTTGGCAGCACTAATTTGCTTTTTATATCCTGTTTTCTCCTTCCGTCGTCGGTTATATTACTGCCTAGCATCAGAATTCCCTAGCTTCAACTACTTAGTGTTAAGTATCTCACTGTCTTCATTTATATTGGGTGTCATTACCTTTGTTTTCCTTAGATTTCTTCTTAATCCATATTCTGTTCTTATTAGACTGCTCATTCCGTTCAACAGATTCTGTATTTCTTCACTTTCACTGAGGATGGCAATGTCATCAGCGAATCTTTTATCATTGTTGTCCTTTGACTTTGTATGATAACCAAAATCTTGAATCATTCATTTATGTCCGTCAATGATTCTTCGACATATAGATTGAATAGTAAGGAAGAAAGACTACATTCCTGTCTCACACTCTTGTTAATCTGTGCATTCGTCTTTGCTTTTCCACCATTACTGTTCCCTCTCCCTTCTTAGATATATTGCATATTATTCGTCTTACCCTATAGTTTATCCCAACTTTTCTGAGGATATTTTACGTTCGCTAACGCCTTTTTCAGGTACACAAATCCTACGAACATATCTAGATTTTTCTTTAGTCTTGCTTTTGTTATCAACCACAAAGCCAGAACAGCGTCTCCGGAGCCTTTACGTTCCATAAAGGCAAAGTCTCTTCTAACAAACCCTCAATTTTTTTCCATTCTGTTGTACACTGTTCTTATCACCAGCTCTGTTGCATGAAGTGTCAAGCTTTTGTGGAATAATTTCGCACCTGTCAGCTCGTGCATTTTTTTAAATGTCTGATGGTATATCGCCAACTTCATACATTGTACACACCAACATGAAAAGATGTTTTGTTGCCACTATCTACATCTACATCTACATACATACTCCGCAATCCACCATACGGTGCATGGCGGAGGGTAACTCGTACCACAACTAGCATCTTCTCTCCCTGTTCCACTCCAAAACAGAACGAGGGAAAAATGACTGCCTTATGCCTCTGCACGAGCCCTAATCTCTCTTATCTTATATTTGTGGTCTTTCCGCGAAATGCAAGTTGGCGGCAGTAAAATTGTACTGCAGTCAGCCTCAAACGCTGGATCTCTAAATTTCCTCAGTAGCGATTCACGAAAGAACGCCTCCTTTCCTCCAGAGACTCCCACCCGAGTTCCTGAAGCATTTCCGTAATACTCGCGTGATGATCAAACCTACCAGTAACAAATCTAGCAGCCCACCTCTGAATTGCTTCTATGTCCTCCCTCAATCGGACCTGATACGGATCCCAAGCGCTTGAGCAGTACTCAAGAATAGTCGTATTAGTGTTTTATAAGCGATCTCCTTTACAGATGAACCACATCTTCCCAAAATTCTACCAATGAATCGAGGACGACTATCCGCCTTCCCCAAAACAGCCATTACATGCTTGTCCCACTTCATATCGCTCTGCAATGTTACGCCCAAATATTTAATCGACGTGACTGTGTCAAGCGCTACACTACTAATGGAGTATTCAAACATTACGGGATTCTTTTTCCTATTCATCTGCATTAATTTACATTTATCTATATTTAGAGTTAGCTGCCATTCTGTACACCAACCACAAATCCTGTCCAGGTCATCTTGTATCCTCTTACAGTCAGTCAACGACAATACCTTCCCAGTACACCACAGCATCGTCAGCAAACAGCCGCACATTACTATCCACCCTATCCAAAAGTTCATTCATGTAGATAGAAAACAATAGCGGACCTACCACACTTCCCTGGGGCACTCCAGATGATACCCTCACCTCCGATGAACACTCACCATCGAGGACAACGTACTGGGTTCTATTACTTAAGAAGTCTTCGAGCCACTCCCATATTTGGAAACCAATCCCATATGCTCGTACCTTAGTTAGGAGTCTGCAGTGGGGCACCGAGTCACACGTTTTCCGCAAGTCAAGGAAAATGGCATCCTGATACCCTTCATCCATGTGAAAGAATGGCGAGTTGCGAGTTGCGTTGCAGGAGCGATGTTTTCTATAGCCGTGCTGATGAATGGACAGCAACTTCGAACTGAGAATATGTTCTAGAATCCTGCAACAAACCGATTTTGAGGATCCGTCCTTCTACCCTTCTTATATGCAGGCGTCACCCGCGCTTTTTCCCAGTCGCTCGGGACTTTACGTTGGGCAGGAGATTCGCGATAAATGCAAGATAAGTAAGGAGCCTATGCAATTTCCTAAATGGTTTTAGAAATACCGATGGAATTTTGTCTATCTCTTCTGATTATTTCATCTTAAGCCTTCCAAAGCTCTTATGTACAGTGATCCTAAAATTGGATCCCCTGTCTCTTTCATACCGACTCGTGTTTCTTCTTATAACGTCCGACAAGTCTTTCCCCTCATAGATGCCTTCTGAGCCATGCAGGGCACGTGTTCAGGCCATTTATTGTTTGTCGTCTTCAATTACGGTACTGCCGCCTTGTTTTCTTATTCCTGCCTTAATTTCCCGTGAGCGGCAGCAGCAGCAAGTATCGATAAGTGCACTGTCGTACCATCTCTGGAGCGACCGATAGTATTTCCGGGCCGTCGTGTGTGTGCCAGTTAGGTCGGGACGGGCCAGCATTGCAGTCGGAACTTAGCAGCAGTGAAGTCGGGGACGGAGCACCAGTGAGACACCAATAGCCAGTGCTCACCGACAGCTGGCGACACACATGAACTGTCCGACGGAGGGAAATTGGAGCAGGACGACCGTTGGTTGGTAGTTCGGTTGGTCATCTGATCTGCCCACGTATATTTTGTCCTTGGTAGTCGGGTCTGGAAGTCGGTCGGTTGGTGTGGAGCAGCGATGAATTCTACGCAGGACGTATTTTGGCCAGGGCCGCTAGCGGTCTCTTCACGGTGTTGGAGTGTGTGAGGGTGTTCCCATAGGTACGAGGTGCGTGGCTCACCGACACTGGGCACGAAAGTTGAGTTTTGATATAATCTACCACCAAGTACAGGATGAAGCCAACTACAGTTGGTGGCTCATGTCGGTACCAAAGACGTGTGTCGCTTTGGATCGGAGCAGATTCTGCCTGTTTCAGGGACCGTGTAGGCTGCAGATTTCTTGACTCGGGCCATCGGGTGGTGGGTTTCGGTGTTCCGCTTAATAGACCCATTACACACAGAGGGCGGCTACACGGGTAGCATTGGCTGTGTGGAAGGGACTGCGCCGGCCTCGGTGGTCTCTAGGCGCGCAGTCCGGAACCGTGCGACTGCTACGGTCGCAGGTTCGAATCCTGCCTCGGGCATGGGTGTGTGTGATGTCCTTAGGTTAGTTAGGTTTAAGTAGTTCTAAGTTCTAGGGGACTGATGACCACAGCTGTTAAGTCCCACAGTGCTCAGAGTCATTTTGAAGGGACTGGATTGTTTTTTAGATCAGAGGGTCCCAGGGAACCACAGAAGGGGCTTCTGTCGAAAAGTGGGCAGGTAAGATACAGTAAGGTTGTTGTACAAACGATTGGTATTGTAAATTGTCGTAGCTGTGTTGGGAAAGAACCAGAGCTCCAAGCCCAGATAGAAACAACTGAAGCTCAAGTAGTTGTAGGTACAGAGAACTCGATAAATCCATAAATAAATTCAGCCGAAATTTTTTCGAACGATATAACAATGTTCAGAAAGGATAGATTAAATACAGTTGGTGGTGGAGTATTTATTGCAGTCAGTGGTAGTTTGCCTTGCAGCGTAATTTAAGTAGATAGTTCATGTGAAATACTATGAGTAGAGGTTATACGTGATAATCGGACTAATCTATTAATTGGATCGTTTTACCGAACCCCCGACTCAGAAGATGTAATTGCTGAACAGTTCAAAGAAAACTTGAGTCTCATTTCAAATAACTACTCCTCTGATACAATTACACTCGGTGGTGACTTCAATCTTACCTCGATATGATGGAAAAATTGTACGTTTAAAGGCGGCGGCAGGCATAAAACGTCATCCGAAGTTGTACTGAATGTTTTCTCATAAAATTATTTTGAACAATTAGCTCATGAGCCCATTCGAAGCGTAAATGGTTGCTAAAGCATACTTGACCTTTTAGCAAAAATAATCCTGGACAGATGGTGAGTATTGTGGTGAATAGGGATTAGCGACCACAAGGCTGACTGCTGTAACACCTACAACCATAAAAAAGAAATGCAAAGTATATTTATTTTAAAAAGCTGAAAAAATCCTCTTAACGGCTTTTTAAGAGACAGTCTTCACTCTTTCCTATCTGATCATGTAAGTGTAGAAAAGTTGTGGAATATTTTCAAAGAGATAGTATCGACAGAAATTGAGAGATATATACCAGATAAATTAATAAGTGATGGTACTTATCCCCCGTGGTATACAAAACGCGTCAGATCGTTGTTGCAGAAGCAACGAGAAAAGCATGTCAAATTTAAAAGAATGTAAAATCCCCAAGATTGGCAAAGTTCTACAGAAGTTCGAAATATATCGCACACTTCAATGCAAGATGCTTTTAATAATTTCCACAACGAAATTCTGTCTCGAAATCTGGCAGAAAACCCAAAGAGATTCTGGTCATACACAAAGCACACCAGTGGCAAGATTCCCTTCACTGCGCAATAACAACGGTGAATTTACTGATGACATTACCACTAAAGTAGAGTTGTTAAACACGGTTTCCCGAAAATCCTTCATCAAAGAATTCCTGAATTCCGATCAAGATGAGAAACAGAGAAGTACATATCCTCGGTCAAACAGAGAAGCTTAAATAACTTAATAAAGACAAGGCCTCCAGTTCAGATTATATACCAGTCAGAATTCTCTTAGAGTATGCTGATAAAATAGCTCCATATTTAACAATTATATACAAACACTCGCCCACAGAAATATTCGTACCTAAAGACTGGAAAATTGCTCATGTCACACCAATACCCAAAAAGGGAAGTAGGAGTAATCCACTGAATCACAGGCCTATATTACTAACGTCGATTTCGTGTAGGGTTTTGGAACATATACTGTATTCGAACATTATGAAGTACCTGGAAGAAAACGGTTTATTGACACATAGTAAGCACGGATTCAGAAAATATCGTTCTTGTGAAACACAACTAGCTCTTTGTACTCATGAAGTAATGAGTGCTATCGATAGATGATGCAAATTGATTCCAGATTTGTAGATAGTAGAGCAAACCAGACTGTGATTCATTGACAGTACACTTAGAAGGTGCAACAGGTGTACTAAACAGACTGCTTACACCACGCTTGTCCGCCCTATTCTGGAGTACTGCTGTGCGGTGTGGGATCCACATCAGGTGAGACTGACGGACGATACCGAAAAACTACAAAGAAGAGCATCGCGTTTTCTATTATCGCGAAATAGGGGAGATTCTGTCACATACCTGATACGTGAATAGGAGTGGGCAATCATTAAAACAAAGGAGTTTTTCGTTGCGACGGGAACACTTCATAAAATTTCAATCACCAGTTTTCACCCCCGTTTCTGTTGGCACCCATCTACATAGGGAGAAATGATCATCACTATAAAATAAGAGTAATCGGGGCTCACACAGAAACATTTAAGTGCTCGTTTTTCCCGCGTGCCCTTCGGGAGTGGAACGATATAGAGACAGCTTCAAGGTGGTTCATTGAACCCTCTACCAGGCGCTCTCTTGTGAATACCAGAGTAATCACGTAGATGTAGATGTTGATGTAGATGAAGTCAAGACTGTTCACATTTTGTCGGTTGGAGTTCGTTGTCAACTGTTGGGATATTCCCGAGAACAACAACGTGGTTTTCAGGTTAGAAAATTCTAACCACCCTCCGGTGGAGTTTCACTGATTTTGGTTATTGGAATTGAAGTGCACCATCGGAATCATCTGCGTTGTGGCCGTTAACGTTCCGGTTACCTCTCCTGGCAGATGATGTAATTTTCAGGCAGTGTAGTTTCCTCATTGTGTTGTTGCTGTCCATCACGGTGTGAAGTTTGGCAGCTTCGTGTATGATTGATTGTGGGCGCCGATATCTTCGTTCCGTTGAACTCCATGATGAGCCCTGGTCTGGTGAAGCGGAAGTTATCTTATCGTTGGGTCCATTGACTGTCGGTCGGTTGGGCTGTCGTCGGACCGTGAATGGTTGGCCCGACTGCCTGTCTCACCTAACGATCGTTAGTGTTTGAATTCCAGGCCAACACTCGAACATCTGAGTTCTATTTGGTGCACTGCCATTTTTTCATTTGTTCTTGTTTGTACTTGTATGCTTTCTAGACAATTTTTTAAAAAATTAAGGTTATTTTGCCCTTAAGACGTAAGATTCTTTAGGCATTCTGAATAATTTCAAGAACTGGTTCACTTAAGACCTTTGTCTTTATAAATGTTTTAATGTTGTTGAAGTTTTAGGTGTTGGGCCTTCAACCGATTTTGAGTTTGAGTTGTTTTGCTGTTAAGGCCTTAATTTTTTTAAAAAAGATGGTTGAGTTTTGCCTAATTAAGAACTGTTTTACGTAAGGCCTTGTTTATATTTTAAAAAAATTAATGATGTTTAGCCTTAAGTGTTGGGCTTTCAGCAGATTTTGAATTCACATTATTAGCTTTGAAAATCTCAGATTATCTGGGCTTTCATCCAAAATAAAGAACTCTTGTAGGTGAAATCTTGCCTGTCTGCAGCTCGTGGTCTTGCGGTAGCGTTCTCGCTTCCCGTGCAAGGTGTCCCGGGCTCTATTTCCGCCGGGATAGGGATTTTTCTCTGCCTCGAGATGACTGGGTGTTGTGGGTCATCAATGACTCGCAAGCCGCTGAAGTGGCGTGAGCTAAAAAGGACTTGCAATTTCTGCGGCCGAACACCTCGCGTGGGGTCTCCCGGACAACAATGCCGTACGACCATGTCATTTCATAAGGGTTGCCTTTAATTTTCTGAGTATGCTTGCGTTTTAATTTATTGGTTTCAGCCTTCTTAAATTGAAGTGGCTTTCAGCCAATACTTAATTCCCAAAGATTAAAGCTGTGTGTTAAAAAAATAGTTTTTGGGATCTTGTAAGGTTTGATCATATAATAAAGTTGTATGTTAGAGTGTAACTGACAGCCACTTATTTGGCCCCTTTCCACGATTTAAACTACCGTACCTGCCCTGTGCTGCGGGTCAAGCAGGGCTTCTCACCTTTAATGTAGTACTTCCACCTATTCACTCTGCATTTACCAGTGCAATTCTCACTGAATTCTTAACGTTACGGGCCTCACTTTTATATTTCACCGCAGGCTGTTTTGATTTTTCTATGCCCTAGGTTAGTCCTTCCAACAATCAATTTCTTTACGATTTCTCGACGTTTTTCAAGCAGGCATTTTCATTAGCTTCTTTACATTTCCTGTTTATTTCATTGTTAAATGTCTTGCATTTCTGTATTCGTGATTTAAGGAAGGTTTTCTACTTCTTTCTTTCGTAGATAAATTGAAGCATTTTTTCCGTTAACATGGTTTCTTTGCCGTTAACTTCCTTGTACCCCTGTAACTTTTATGACTGTCCTTTTTAGAGACGTCCAGTCGTCTTCAGCCGAACTGCCTACTAAGCTCCTCATTATCGCAGTATCTTTTAGCTCAGGACCATCAAGCGTATCCCTTCATTCTCAGTACTTCCGGGTTCCGCTTCTTTGCCCATTCATTCTTCCTCACTAGTGTCTTAAACGACAGCCCACGCTTCATCATTAGTAAATTGTGATCTAAATCCGTATCTGCCTTACAATAAAATTTCTTATTTCGGAGTCTCTGCCTGACCATGATGTAATGTAACAGAAATTTTCCTGTATCTAGCAGCCTTTTCCAAGTTTACTCCCTTCTCCAGAATTCTTCTACAGAGTATTCGTTACTATTATCTGAAATTTATTGCGGAACTCATGTAGTCTTTCTCCTCTCTCATTCCCAGTACCAAGCCCATATTCTTCTCTAACCATTTCTTCTATTCCTTCCCCTACATCTGCATTCCAATGCATCATGACGATTTGAGTTTCATCAGCCTTTACGTACTGGCTATCCGTGTAAAACTTACATTTAGTGTAGCACCATTTCGAAACTCTTTCTCGTTAACACCGTCCCCGCGCCCGTTCCAATCTCCCCCTCCCCAACTGCCTAACAAAACAAAGTAATGAGTGGAATAAACTTCGGCGGTTATTACATTTTCCATGTTCATTCAGAAAACCTTCACTATCATGAATGACGTTTTCATTTATTTCTTCAATAGCAGTACATTTTGCAAACAGCGTACACATACACCGCTCAATATATCTGCGACACTATTTCATTGCATAACAAATAGTTCAAGATGTAAAATCATAATTAATAAGATGCATGAAAAACTAACTTTTCTTTAAAAAATGGTGATGTAAAGTAATCAGACTTTTGTATGTGTTTTACACATGAGAGTTGTATGCTTTAATGTATCTGGTGGAAGGTTGGGGATTACTGGTTGTTGTAACTAATGTAGCTAACGCAGGCAAAGCCCATCAATGGAATTCACGTGAACCACCTCATCGCTGCAGTGCCCTGGTAGATGGAAAACAGACCCCTTTGAGGCAGCTTAGGCCCTCTTCCGTGAAAGGCCACTGCCCCCGCCAAAAGCCCTTCTCGCTATTTAGTTTGCTGGCTGAGTGTACCGAGTTCTGTATGACCCCCTCGAGGAGAAGAGTGCGTCTTGACGACGCTTGCTACGACAGGCGCCGCTTGCACGTAACATTTCAACGACTGTTGCTAGAGTTGCAAAAGCAGTTGCAGGTAATTGCAGCGCTGAGGACAGCGAGGCCCGCCTTTCAGTACCGCCTCCCTGCGTCTTGACACGGTGCGCGTGCGTCACGGCCAATATCGCGGAGACTGGGCGGGCCCTTTGACGGCGCGGCGGCGGAGGCGTTCGCCGGTCGCTCTCTCTCGCGCAATATTGCTGCAATATCGGCGCCAGGAGGCACGGCGGCGGCGGGGGCGGCGGCGGCGGCGCGGCGGCTTCAGCGGAGGCGGCGGCGATGAAGAATGCCGCCCCGCAACCTCCCTGGGGCATCTTTCTTCTCCCTGTTTGCATATTTTTGCTAGGGTGGCCGCGTTGTTATTCGAGCCTCGAACGGTGCATCGAGAGGAGATGAGGGGCTGCGAGTACGCCCACAGGCCAGTGCAGCGCCCCCAGGTATAGTATCGCCGCAGAATCGACAGCCCCAGCCCATACGATGCAGGCTATTTACTTCTGAGCACCACGTAGCTAGAAAATTCCTCTGCACTCCCAGTCTTTTACATAGATGTGGGTGTTGTGCGAGATGTATCGCAGATATGCGAACAAATATTTAAGGAATGTGCAACACGCTTCCGCCTTTAAGGTTCCATACCTCGATAGATAAAAACGGAACCCTTTTAGGAAAACAGTCAATAATATTCTCACTGTGTAAGACGTCAGAGGTTTCGGTCACTATTGCAAGTGCCCTTCCTCAGGGGGTGGTTCATTTCTTCTTCTTTTTCCGACAAAGAAGAAAACAAAAAAGGACGTGAAGAGGGTTACTTGCAATATTGGCCGATATATCAGCGGTTTTGCACACTGTTAATGCAACCATAGACCCAGAAGAATTTTATTGACTGATACAACTGTCGTAGAAAACTACGCTCACCTTTTAGGATCATTTTGTTGTCTCGGTGTTTGTCCCGAGGACGGGTAGAGGTATCAAGCTGACATTTATGTTGAACTCTGTAGACAATGCTATCTGGGCGATGTAAAAAATTTAAGCTTCTTTACCAATCCAATCAGAATGTGGCCATTAGTGTCACATATTTTGCTATACGTCTGTAAACATAAATTAATCTAATGAAAACTGAAGATGTACTTCGTACGATACCTAGTACGCGACAGGGTCGATGGTTTGCCGTCCCTTCACGCCCTAGACAGCTTCGTGATGGTGTCTGTGTACTTCTTATCATCTTCTATTTCTCCTTCTCAAAGGTAAGAATCTTATTATGTTACAACATTTTTTTTCACTTAACAATAGGCTATGTCATAAAGTTATAATACGTCATAACCTCTTTCCTATCTTCCTAAATACTTATTCTGTACACATACATCGTTAATTTTAATAGTTTTACTTTTAATTACTTTTAACTGTATAGCTAGGCTATTTGGAGTTTCAATATTGTTAAATCTTTTTATAAATAAGGACTATCAAATAAGTTTCACATTCTGTAAATGTAAAATTTCGGGTTGTCTAAATATAACCTATCTTAGTATCAAAGTGCCAACGGTCTTGTCGTAATGGTAACACCGGTTCCCGTCAGAACACCGACGTTAAGCGATGTAGGGCTGCCGGCCGGTGTGGCCAAGCGGTTCTAGGCGCTTCAGTCTAGCGCCGCGCTCGCTAAGTTCGTAGGTTCGAATCCTGCCCCGGGCATGAGTGTGTGTGATGTCTTTAGGTTAGGTAGGTTTAAGTAGTTCTAAGTTCTAGGGGACTGCTGACCTACGACGTTATGTCCCATAGTGCTCAGAGCCATTTGAACAATTTTTTTTTATGTCGGGCTGGGATAGCACTTGGATGGGTAACGAGGATGACACGGCGGCCGGTCGGTACCCTTGGGCATTCCAAGGCCTGTTCGGGCGGATTTCTTTAGTTTTAGTATCAAAGTTGCAGATCATTTGTAAATGGCAGAAAAAGCTCGCAGACTCACTCATCAGAACCTGTAGAGTACTTCCTGTTTACCTAGAATCAAGTAATGCAAAGAAACATAAAATTGTTAATTTGTAATTATATAACGTAAAAATTATTTCTTTACCAAATGTTGTCCTTCCGTCCTTCCACCCCTCTACTAGTACCCATTTTTCTCAGGAATTTGTAGAAGTATCCGGCTGAACTGGATGTAAACATAATAAGGTCTACGGTTACTTGCCAGTGTACAAATTTAAGCTTGTAAGTGGACGCACTGTAAAGATACGGCCATTTAGGTTACATATTTTGTCGCTCACAAGCACACTCATGAAAACCTATAGGTGAATACCTATTACGAAGGCTGTCCAGAAAGTAGGTTCAGATCGGTCGCAAAATAGAAAACACAGTCAAATTCAGAAAGGTTGTATTTGCAACAGTTAGCTACACCCTGCAGCTACTCTTCTACGCAGTCGCCGCTTCGACTTAGACATGCGTCATAGTGTTGTGCAAACTTACCATTACCCTCGTCAGAGAAGGCAGCAGCCTGTGCTTTCCTCTAATTCTCTACGCTGGTCTACAGCTCGTTGTCTGTGCCGAAATGTTGTCAGATAATCATATGAGCAGAGAGGAAAATCAGAGGGAGTCTCGACCGGGTTGTGTGGTGGGTGATCAAACACATCCTTTCAAAAATGCAGCAACAGCGTCTTCATGGTTCCTGCAGTGTGTGGCTGAGAATTTTCATGAAGAAGGAAATGTATGAATGTATGAAACGTGGAACTTAGGGAAAGCAGGAAAGATGTGGACGGGGCCTAATCAGTTACCGTTGGTTGCACAGGAGACATATACACTTAAGTTTTTAAAAATACAAAACCCTCGACAAACATTTTTTACCAGAATTTACTATACTGGTGGCTGAAAGCCTTATTAGAACAATTGCAAGTTATTGTCGGCTGAAGGCAACAAGCAATGTTGCACGCAATCTACTGCTGAAGGCCTGATCAAGAAGGTTCAAAACTATTCGTCGGCTGAAGGCCAGAAGCAGTTTCAAACATACACAACGGCTGAAGGCCTGAATTACCAATAAGGTGGACAATTGAAATTACACGTTAGCAATACCAGAAATCCTTTTAACAATCTTAATAACTGTAACTTGTTATAGTGACGGCCGAAGGCCTTATCAAGACAGAATTGAAATTATTTGTCGGCTGAGAGCCACAAGCAATGTTACAAACAATTAACGGCTGAAGGCAAGTAGCAATTTCAGAATACACAAAGGCTGAAGGCCTGAATTACAAATAAGGTGGACAATTACACTTTAAAAAAACTAAAACCTTCTCTAATAATCTTAATAACTTGTAAAAATCTATAGTGACAGCTGAAAGCCTTACTAAAATAGGACTGAAAACTATTTGAGGGCTGAAGCCTACAAGCAATGTTACAAACAATTAACAGCTGAAGGCCAGATTAAGGAAGGATTCCAAATTATTGAGGGCTGAAGGCCACAAGCAATTTTCAGAATATTCTACGGCTTAAGGCCTGAATTACAAGTAAGGAAGCTCGGCATAGTAGCGGAAATGATATCTAGGTAAAAGCTTCACGAAAGCAAGACAGACAGGGGGTGTTGAGGAAGTTATTTAAAGTGAGGGGTCAGCTGTATTAAGACGGACGGTTGTGTTAAGTTGAATTATTGGTAGAAAAGGCACACATAATTTATAAACAGAAGTTTTCTGAGTAATGCTGTACGGAAGGAGAAATTTGTAAGAAGAAAATGTGTAGTCTGGAACAAGAACAGTGAGTTCGAGGCGGGATGGAGGAAGCGTTAAGTAAATCTGTCACGATGACGGCGTAAGTTGTGCAAGGTTTCATTAAAGTGTGGAGATATGAATAACTTCGACGGTAGGAGGCGGGGACTGGAAGAAATCGGAAGCAATAATTGTGAGACGGAGAACATTGTTATTTGGGAGGAAAGACGCACTTGGAACCATTCTAGAATATAACTGTTGCCCTCGCTTGAAAAGGGCTGGTTGCTGAGTCTCCGTAATTAAATGCAACCGTAGGTCTAGGATACATACGGTTATTTAAGATTTCTCATAAACGCAATAACAGCAATATGGATTCTACAAGTTATTTACATCTCAAAGGGACGCCCCATTAACATCTTCAAAAAAACATCATAAATAGGTAGGATACAGTGGTGGTTGGGGAGCAGGCTAAACTGATAAGTCAGAATGAAAGATGCCAGCTGGAATAAGTTCGGCCAAAACTTCACAATGTGACGAGACAGAAATAATTATTTTGATCATACTATACTATAAAAATGTTAGATAAGAATTCATACTGTGAAAATACATTCGCTCGGCAGTGGGTAAGCACTCACGGATCTGCCATCTATACATAAGCTAAAGGGTAGCGGCTAGATGAATTAACAGACTGACGATAAATTTAACTCTCCGTTCCCTGAGTTCAGTGAAGTCTCTAATCTTGGATCGGGGTTGGTGTTCTACTGAACGGTGCAACATTTACCAAATTCTACGCACACCACCGTAGGATGGAGACAAATCACCGCCCATCGGCCTCTCTGTCAGGGCCTCGGAATCTGCCTCACTCATGATTGGCCACCAGGGTTAAAGTCTGCCAGCTCCACATTCTCGAGGTCCATTTCTCTCTGAGAGTGCCACGAGAAAACACTTTTGATTCTTCCAGAGACTAGCCCAAGAATGTTTTTCGTACTTTGCATCTCAGATTCACCTCGCATCATCAAAGAAAACGCGTAGCTTACTTCGTCGAAACAAAGTCGTACAACTACCGGTGCATCAATCAGATGGGAGAAACATCAAGTTCCTATCCCTCTCCACATGAAGTTTTGTGAGTGATCAATCGGATTTTAATCCACATCAGAGAAAAGATTGTTGTTTACCGAACTAAGTGTAGCCATTTTATTGCGATAACAATTACTTTGTAGCCACAGCATTCCAACCATCAGCGACACGTCACCACATGGTCCTTGCATGAGTAGACGTGGCTGCAGTTTGGTTGGCACCAGAGGACCCTTTGAGGAATAATGTGTGAAGAATAGCTTGGTCAAGAACAAGTTCCCTGCTCCAACGATTAGTGGGTGTCCAATCAAGCTACTCCACAAAGAGAAGACATCTCTCAAGTAACCACCACGGCGAATTGAAAAGAAAGAATGTAACTCCAGGGAGACAGGTCGCCACCGTACTGAAATGTACGTTAAAAGACAGCAAGAAACAATTTACTCTATGAACCACTGCAACTGCTCAACCGTTGTTACACGGAGATGTCTTTAAACTAAAGGAATAATTGATGTTGAGTCTCATGTAATGGTTTGTACTAGTTAACGATGGCGGAAATCAGAATCTATTGAAACTAGTCGTCCAGAATATTGGTGCACTTCTTTCAAATTTAGTAAAACCTTAAGAAGTATAATTTATTTTGGAATCGATGTAGAACAGGAAGATCAAGAATGAACGATATGATGGAAAGAAATAAGAAAACAGAAGCAAGAATATTTCGAAAATCAACACCTACGACGCCGGGAAGAAGAAAAGAAGAGATCATAGACCCATAGAACCTTATAGAATTAACAGAAGTCCAGTTACGAGAGCGCCACGCACTGAAGTTCATTCAGAAAGCAAATCAAAGATATATTGTGAGCTTTAGGACCGGAAACAGTGTATTTACTGTCCAACGGATTTACGAGTGAATTTCGTGCTGTTGTTACGAAACAGTTACGGAAGCAAGGAGATCTTCTTCACAGATTCAGGAGAAGTCAGAACCCAGCTGAAAAAAAGAAAAACGAACGAAGCCAAAATGAGTGTTTGAAGAGCAATGAGAAAAGATCTTCGTGAGTCTAATAGCAAAATTTTCTTAAACGATCTGAATAAAAAACTTAAGAGGTTTTCGCTTAAATAAAATAAATAACCTGTTCGAAGTCATGTATTCAGTCACTCAGAGAACATACTGGCAGCGAAACGGAAGATAACTGAGAGAAGGCTGGAATACTGAATTCCGTCTTCCGAAATAGTTTCAAAGACTATAACACAGGCCTTTCAATCTTCGTACGATCGATGAAATGAGAGGTACTGATATAGCCGAATAGAAAAGCAATTACTTTCGCTTGCAAGTGGAAACGCAGTGGGGACCAGATGAGATTTTAGGAGAGTCAGACAGAAGCTTTGAAATTAGGCACAGAGAATACACAAGACGTAGCGACGCAAACCAGTCCACGTTCTTCTGTCACTCAAAAACAGAAAAAAATATGAGACAGCCCACATAACAAAGGCGATGAACTTCTTACGTATAAGTCAAAGAGATTTAAAATGAACGTTTTTGAAGAAAACGAAATCTATATACACTCTAAGGCAGACCATGATAAAATACTAAATGAACAAACGGTCCTGAAACACAAAATCAGAAGAAAAAGAGTCGGTTATTACGCAATACTATGGTTGTCTATAGATCAAAAAGGGGTTTACAATGATCACTTGCCCAATGACCTGAAATAACAGACAGCGAAGTAAAATTTTAAATTAAGATGGAAACGTTTCTCTTTGACAACGACTCCTACTTCGCAGAATGTGTAAATGGTAATGGGTAGGAATTACTGATTAACATTTGTCTTTAGTTAAAAAAACAAAACACTAATAATTTATCAGCAATACGGAATAAGGCAGGGTTCCAAAAAAAAAAAAAAAAAAAAAAAAGAAGTTAACGTAAAGTAACTCGTTCTGCTTAATTACGATGGGTGCTACATGGAACACCTGACATGGATTATACATGGAACGTGTAAATAACTAACTATAGGGATATCACAAAGCATGATATAGACTTAGATACTTTCAAAACGTCAGAATGAAATTCAAAAGTAAAATGATGCAGACGATCAAACTAAACGTACTTTCCAATTTTAATATGTTTTGTTAGTAGTAAAATAAGAAATGACAGAGTTACTGATCAGAACTACTCCGTGAAAAGATGCAAATTGGCTACTGCTGGAGATCCACACCTCTATGCTACACAGGTTAGGCTATCATTACATACCAAAATGAGTCAATACATGTTAAAGGAAATATCGTCTTTAAAGAGTCTAAAAATTTGAGACAATTACCATAATCACATTAGCCGTATTGTACAGTGCTGAGAAATGTTTAAAAAAATTACTTACTTTTCTTACTCAGTACATTACTGATATTGGTCACACACTCAATGGCGCACATAGTTAAATTTCAAAGTGAGAAGACATGTAAACCGCATTCAAACTAAGAGACTGACAATGTAATAAAACTAGAACCTATTCTGCGTGCAAATGTACCTCTATTCAGTTCTGCTTCATTGACATTTCGATAATGGTTTACCTTGTTGACATGCACAAAATACGATAACACGCCTTGCCTCTTTCCTCATTCCACACTTTTACAGGCTAGTAAGGAACACGTTAGTAAATTTTTTGCAAACGTGAACATTACAAATTTCGTGCCTACGAATTGATAGCTGAAAATGAACGAACATGAAGCAGTACCGGTGCCAATAAGCAAAAAATAACAGGCTTCAGAATTCCAGCTTCTTTTTCTGTCACTAAAACTACGGTCAAATTGGAATTAAATGGATTACTAGAGCATGCTTTTCACATCATTTCCTTCTCTTTTTCAATATTCTAAACGTACCAACAAAAAGCAAGTTATATTAACCAGGGCAAATTTTTCTAATTAATACAGCACAAACTACGAATTTGCCTTCCTAACAGCATGTTATTTATGTAAGCACTGTAAATTGTGGTATTTAAAATAGTTGTCACATACATAAGACAGACATAATGAACGAAGAGCAATCCCAAACCGCGGTATACGAACGTTTTGTGCTATTTAAGATGGTGACAGGCTCTGCCCACTCCAGCTTCAATTCAACGTACAGTGTAAGTCTATAGCCCCAATATCCCTTCATTTCTTACTTGCATGCAAATAAGTAAACAAATCGTAAATATACAGCATCGCTGTGTTTGCAGTCAGTTGGAGCTGAGAAAACTAGAACAGCATATATCATCGAAGAAAGAACTAAGCTGATATTTCGCAACACCAGCAATCATTAACAAAACAAATGACTTATAAATAAAATTAGGCTGCAATTGAAGTTTCTTCTGCAGTAATAAGATTAGAAATAAGTAACAGCGACATGGCACAGACGAATGTAAGTACCAATACAGAGTCAATTCTTAACTATAATTTTGCAACTGCAAATAAAGCGTATTTGCCTGCATATACCACGAATTTGGCCATAGAGCTGAAATAGGTCGATTGCTACTTTGTAATCTTCTGGTATAAGACATCAGTTATAGCAGCATTCTGGTTCACTACTATTACTGTAACACCATTTCAAGACATCTGACATGCTGGGGGTTGGAGAGAAAATAAATTTTAGATTTGCATCTCCCTTTACATACGGAATTGTCCATTAAAATCCTCATGTACATCTACTGTCTCTTCTTCTTCAGCTTAAGGCATCAGTGTATACACCGGAACTATTCTTGACGGTACTGCGTTGCCGTCGATTCTGATGAGAATAACTGTACCGCTGATCTGTTCATAGAACTCAATGTCTCCGTTCCTTCTTATTCATAACGAATCCTACTATCGTTATTCCATTTTCTACTGCTGCTTATATTACCCGATACTCATATGACCAGAAATCCTCGTTTTATTTCCATTTCACTTCACTCAACACCACTATACAATATATAGATTAAGCCATAGCACTTCCCATTTCAGAACTTCTAGATTATCTACCACGTTTAAACGTCTGAGATACGTAAGTGCTCTTCTTTATACTCTGTATGTGGTTAACGCAGAGTGTAAGTGAACGAAAATAAACTGAAAAATGTGATTACTTAAGCCCTATAGTGTGCAGTCAAGTCGCAGGTTCGAATCCTGCCTCGGGCATGGAGGGGTGTTGATGTCCTTAGGTTAGTTAGGTTTACGTAGTTCTAAGTTCTAGGGGACTGATTACCTCAGATGTTAAGTCCCATAGTGCTCAGTGCCATTTGAACCATTTTTTTTTTTTTTTTTTTTTTTTTTTGCAGTCAAGTGAACACTGCTGAGTTACCTGACATCAAAGCTGTCAGTTTTCAACGACTCAAAAATGTGCCTGAAAACCAATAACAATTACACACCAAATGCACTATTAATTTTTGTGCCGAATACATTTTCCAGATTAATTTAATAAAGGTCCATTGCTGGTTTATGTAGATAACTTACAGAAAACAACTCGAAATATGGAATAGGTTTCACATGTGGATGCATCATACTGTTCACTGACGTGTACTTTGCATTAAAACAAAATAACTTACAGACTGAATGTTATCTATCTGACCTAATCACTGATTATCCGTACAATGACACTGTTTTGTATGTATAGTCTAACTGTATGACTGTTTGTTGTTGTTGTGGTCTTCAGCCCTGAGACTGGTGTGATGCAGCTCTCCATGCTACTCTATACTGTGCAAGCTTCTTCATCTCCCAGTACCTACTGCAGCCTACATCCTTCTGAATCTGCTTAGTGTATTCATCTCTTGGTCTCCCTCTACGATTTTTACCCTCCACGCTGCCCTCCAGTACTAAATTGGTGATCCCTTGATGCCTCAGAATATGTCCTACCAACCGATCCTTTCTTCTGGTCAAGTTGTGCCACAAACTTCTCTTCTCCCCAATCCTATTCAATACCTCCTCATTAGTTATGTGATCTACCCATCTAATCTTCAGCGTTCCTCTGTAGCACCACATTTCGAAAGCTTCTATTCTCTTCTTGTCCGATTTATTGTCCATGTTTGACTTCCATACATGGCTACACTCCATACAAATACTTTCAGAAATGACTTCCTGACACTTAAATCTATACTCGATGTTAACAAATTTCTCTTCTACAGAAAGGCTTTCCGTCCCATTGCCAGTCTACATTTTATATCCTCTCTACTTCGACCATCATCAGTTATTTTGCTCCCCAAATAGCAAAATTCCTTTACTACTTTAAGCGTCTCATTTCCTAATCTAATTCCCTCAGCATCACCAGACTTAATTCGACTACATTCCATTATCCTTGTTTTGCTTTTGTTGATGTTCATCTTATATCCTCCTTTCAAGATATTGTCCATTCCATTCAACTGCTCTTCCAAGTCCTTTGCTGTCTCTGACAGAATTACAATGTCATCGGCGAACCTCAAAGTTTTTATTTCTTCTCTATGGATTTTAATACCTACTCCGATTTTTTTTTTTTTTTTTTGTTTCCTTCACTGCTTGCTCAATATACAGATTGAATAGCATCGGGGAGAGACTACAACCCTGTCTCACTCCCTTTCCAACCACAGCTTCCCTTTCATGTTCCTCGACTTAACAGCCATCTGGTTCCTGTACAAATTGTAAATAGCCTTTCGCTCCCTGTATTTTACCCCTGCCACCTTTAGAATTTGAAAGAGAGTATTCCAGTCAACATTGTCAAATGCTTCCTCTAAGTCTACAAATGCTAGAAACGTAGGTTTGCCTTTCCTTAATCTTTCTTCTAAGATAAGTCGTAAGGTCAGTATTGCCTCACGTGTTCCAGTATTTCTACGGAATCGAAACTGATCTTCCCCGAGGTCGGCCTCTACTAGTTTTTCCATTCATCTGTAAAGTATTTGTGTTAGTATTTTGGTGCTGTGGCTTATTAAACTGATTGTACGGTAACTGTATGACTATGGCCCTAAATGTTCTACGTTTTTCTAAACCAGGTATGTAGAAAATAGTTCATTATTTCACTTTGTAGATCGTAAACAGTATTGGTTCTATGCAAAAATGACTGATTTTAGAAACTATTCGAAATGATTACTAAAAAAAATTATCCACGCAAAATGTTGACCTAAGCAAAATAATATCTATATTTCACAAAACGTTTATCTGGCGATGGACACTTAGTTTCTCGTGCTGTTTGAAAAGTATGACTGAAATTTTTCGAGCAAATCTCTGTATAACAGTTAATTTTACAGCACGTTCCAAATTTTGAGCAATTATGCAGATCTCCTAATTTACCTTAAATCACAATTCTCAACAAAAATCTATAAATACTCTCACCATCGTCTTATTCAATCACGTGAACCAAATCTGTATTCAATATTTAGCAGCTCAATACCAGATAAAAATTGGCTGGCCATACAGATCTAATTCTGCTTCTCTATAAATCTCGACTAATAACAATGCTCTCTCTTTGTCAGCGCCCTCATGGAGAGACTATATAATAACAGAACCAAACATCTAGGATCAACGTGGCTTGCTCACAGATATGTGCATGTCGATGTATGACAGTTAAAATCTCTGTAATAACTAAGATGACATGTACGATTTAAAAATTCAATGCCCCTTCACCTAGAATCATGAAATTTGGTAAGAAGCAAAGCTTTAGAGTACAAGTAAATGAAATTGTTAATTAGTAATTATATCATTGGGAAACATTTTTAATGTTACCAAACGGTTTCTCTATCGGTCTCTTAAGGAACTGGTAGACATATTTCGTTGAAATTTATGCACACACTAATGTTTATCGCCCCTTGGCCTCCTGAAGCATCTACGTCAATGCAATCAGAAGATATGGCCATTTATGTCACATACTTTGATATCTTTCTAATATCGATATCAATAGGAAACCGAAGTCGTCGCAATTCTCGATTCCCATAATGGATGAACTATCTATATACATAACTAAGTTCAGACGGAACCCTTGAGACGAGAGTCCTATTTACAATCACCCGGACTATTTTAACTAAATCCTGTTCTTCGAATATGTACGAAAATCTTTGAGCTGTACGATAGTTAGCATGCTGCGGTTCTCGGATGTGAGGGAATGTCGGTTTTTCCAGCAACGCACACCAGAAGTTGGACAATCTTTCAACACATGTTGAATCAACTAGAGTGTACACATGGGTATTTTCCTTTAGTTTCAAGTGTGACAAATTAGAGATGTGAGCTCCATTTATTTAGATGTTTCTTTCTTACTATTGTGGGATAAATTCAAATGTATGATTGCACTGTCGGCTTTCAGCAATGACGTCACACCTAAACCAAAGACTCAACTTATAGACAGTCAGTGAAAGCTAAGGCCATATTTAACATTGACCACGCACCTCCCTATCTCTAGTATGTTATGTCTTGAAACAACATCTAAGTCACGTAACTCGGGGCAATACGGCGAGTTCCTGTCTTTACCTGCTTTGTGAAGTGGAGCTGACAGTTACAGCTTTTCACATTTATGGCTGAAATCAAGCATTGATTTTGACAAGTCAGTGAACTGTAGTACTACTGGTACATGTGTAGCAGCGCAGTTGAAGTAGTTTCTCCGAATTTCCCGACACCCAAGCAATGGCTATCGTTTTTACAAGTGAGAGTTTTTTAACAAGCCACATAATAGCTGGTGTTAAGTGTTTTTTTTCTCGCTGTGAATTCTTGTAGTTCAACACTTCCACAGGATTGGAAGCCAAATAATTTCACATGCGGCATTAGTTTTCAATTATTCCACAGGAATATGAGTGACAGGCCGGCCGCGGTGGTCTCGCGGTTCTAGGAGCGCAGTCCGGAACCGTGCGACTGCTACGGTCGCAGGTTCGAATCCTGCCTCGGGCATGGATGTGTGTGATGTCCTTAGGTTAGTTAGGTTTAAGTAGTTCTAAGTTGTAGGGGACTAATGACCACATCAGTTGAGTCCCATAGTGCTCAGAGCCATTTGAACCATTTTTTTATGAGTGACATGTTATATGTTTTTCTAAGATATGAGATTCGTTTATGAGCATAATTTCAAGTACTTAGAGAAAGTAATCGCATATATTTTCTGACTTTTTCTTAATCCAGTACAGATACCGAAACGATTTCAAGGTAGGAAGCGTAAGATATTACAAAACGTTGATTATATTCGTGTAGTGAGCTAGATAATAACAATATGTCGTCTGAAAATCTTAGTGATTCATCAAGTTTTGCATCGAGAAACCAACATCCATCACAACTTTCAACTCATGGAAATACTTCTGCAATGATTTTAAAATAATTCCCTTTCACAACTGAGATTTTCATCCGTTTGTGAAAAGTGTGGAGTCGAAAGAAGACTTCTCTTAGCATATATGAAGGTCATAAATTATGCGGCTAATACAAATCATAAAATTCGATCTGTAACGAAATTGCACTGTAGATAAAGAATCCACAGGGATATAGAATGAATCAATGTCTATTTCTATACCACATAGTTATATTCATACCTACAGCAGCTAATTAATCAGAGTAAGAACAAAGTTGTTACCTTCAAAAAATCTGCTGCATGCACAGTTACACTAAATACTTGCTGTTTGTCTCGCACTAGTAGCTTAATACTAACTCGATTACAGTTCAACTTTTCAGACGAAATAGTTACTTATATTTGCATAAACTGAGCCTTGTTCTCTGTACATTACTATTTAACATGTGTTGTTGTTGTGGTCTTCAGTCCTGAGACTGGTTTGACGCAGTTCTCCATGCTACTCTATCCTGTGCAAGCTTCTTCATCTCCCAGTACCTACTGCAACCTACATCCTTCTGAATCTGCTTAGTGTACTCATCTCTTGGTGTCCCTCTACGATTTTTACCCTCCACGCTGCCTCCAATACTAAATTGGTGATATCTTGATGCCTAAGAACATGCCCTACCAACCGATTCCTTCTCCTAGTCAAGTTGTGCCACAAACTTCTCTTCTCCGCAATCCTATTCAATACATCTTCATTAGTTATATGACCTACCTATCTAATCTTCAGGATTCTTCTGTAGCACCACATTTCGAAAGCTTATATTCTCTTCTTGTCCAAAGTAGTTATCGTCCGTGTTTGACTTCCATATATGGGTACACACCATACAATTACTTTCAGAAAAGACTTCCTGATACTTAAATCTGTACTCGATGTTAACAAATTTCTCTTCTTCAGGAACGCTTTCCTTGCCATTGCCAGTCTACTTTTGATATCCTCTCTACTTCGACCATCATCAGGTATTTTTCTCCAAAATAGCAAAACTCCTTTACTACTTTAAGAGTCTCATTTCCTAATCTAATTCCCTCAGCATCACCAGACTTAATTCGACTACATTCCATTATCCTCGTTTTGCTTTTGTTGATGTTCATCTGATACCCTCCTTTCATGACACCGTCCTTTCCTTTCAACTGCTCTTCCAAGTCCATTGCTGTCTCTGACAGAATTACAATGTCATCGGTGAACCTCAAAGTTTTTATTTCTTCTCCATGGATTTTAATACCTACTCCAAATTTTTCTTTTGTTTCCTTGACTGCCTGCTCAATATACAGATTGAATAACATCGGAGATAGGCTACAATCCTGCCTAACTCCCTATTTAACAATAGCTTTGCAATAAAAACACACATTCGTGCCTACCAAGTAACCAACAGAACTTTTTAATTATTGAATCTGGAGCTTTAAGTAATAAAGAGAGTGGCCTATTTTTGTATAGTTTTCCTTTGAATTAAAATAAATTCCTAATTTCTTACTTTATTTTAGATGGGTTTTTGATGAATGCCATACCCTTGCGGCAGAATCCATTACCCCTCTTGACATAGTGGGTAAGAATGCAAAGTGAATATGAAAAAGATTCTGATTGCCCTGTATTGTGTTAAGTACATCACAGTTCAGCTGAAATTTGTTATGAATATGAAAGACCATTAAGAAGTACAGGTATAGGAGAGTAAGCATTCCAAGGACCTTAAAAACAATTCTGATCAACTGGCAGTTATCTGCTTTACACAATAATCTTCCTAGTCACTTCTGGTGAATAGACACTATTTACTACACATGTCTGAACACATTATTTACTTCAAGTGCCCTGCCCCGTGGGATTCATTTGCAGCACAGAGAAAATATGACAACAGCAAGGCCTAACATCCCACTACTCCCACTTGCTCCCTCCCCCCAAAAAAAAGAAACATCACTTACATGGACAACAATGTACATCCTAAACTTTTTATCCACCTTAATGCTACTGTGTTTGTCTTAGTATTGTTGTGTATTTCTTATAGGTGAACTGCTCTCTTGGACGAATTTAGTAAACAGGATTTTTTATCAGGATCATTATCAGTTTTATAGCTTCCTTACTATCTGCAATGGCTATATTATGTTTTTTAAGGTTGCAGCTTTTACTGGTAAAGTTTCAGGGGGAGAACATTTCTGACGACAACATTTTCACTTCCTGACCTGGTTCCAAAAAGTTAAACAATTCTAAAATCAGCATTTAACACAAAAGAAATGGTAGTAGCACAAGCACTCAGTTTATCACAGAAGATTAGCGCTTATGGAAAACTCATATCCTTGTACTGTGGAAATTTATTACTGTCTCACTGAAAACATATAATCTAGAATCCAGTTTACTTGATTCATTTCTTGCTGCAGTGGAAGCTCTCTATGAAGACGATGAAGATAAAAATAGTTCAGTCATCTTAAAAATTAAGATGTTGGCACAATTTTAAGACACATACATTTGGAAACTGATGTCGTATTCTCAGTTACACACTAGAACAAATATAAGGCACTAATTTCTTACTTGTCAACAACACAGCTTAAGAAAAATACAGAGATGGTTTACAGAATGCGACGCATATTCATTAACTTATGTCGCATATGTCACACACACACAAAAGCTACAGTTCAACTGTAGGTGAGAACTTCTGCAGCTATAGGTGCCGCCAAATATGTATATAATTCTATTTTCAAAAGAACCACAGAATTATTGATAACTAAACTGTTTTTGCTTCGTCACTTCTAATCAAAGCATCGTGTAGCCTCTTTCTGTGCACTCTCATTTCATCATGTACCTTATTTTACAATTCTCGATGAGTACAGATTTTTTCCAGTTGATGAATATTCCATATGTGATGCAAAACTTATGTAGCTAATGTCTTAGTTCTTCACACTAAAATGGACATTTGTCTAATACTTTCTGGCACATTTTGCACAGAGAATCATGATCATTTTATGTAATGGATAAGCCTTCTCTCTTTTCTCTGTTTAAGATACCAGTAGTAGAAATTTTAGAACACGATGAAATTTGCCAAATATGCCACTCCAGTATTTGTTCAGTCTTCTAGCCAAATGCAAAGAGTAAGAAACTTGATAAATGCAATCATAGTCGTTATTTATTAAAATGGCAGACGAACCAGCACTAGTAGTTGTACCAAACTGAATGTGTACTAAAAGTCTCTTGGAAGCACCTTCAGACTGCTTGACTGATATTCTGCCTCTCCACGAGTTATCACAGCATTAAAGAACACATCCAACAGGTCCTGAGTGAGTTTACATGCTAAAATAAAAGTCCTTGGTGGTGCAGATCTGTGTATGTCAGCGTCATACACAACTAACGATGAATGTAAAGTGTTCATTGTACCTATAAGATCTGTTCTTGTTGAGTGAACCATTAAGTTCCCTCAGGAGATTATTATCACGTACATGGCAATCTCTTACTTGCTTTACATATTGGCAAAAATTATAAAATGTATAAGTTTATTGTCGGTAAAACCTGACCTTATGGTTATTAATGGATTTTATGTCTTACAAAAGTGTAACAAACAATTTCACAAGTTTTGTTGATGAATCGTCAGAGAAGTATAGTTGCCTGCCAAACATATTTTGTATTCCAGTCCCGTCGAAAAGGTTGACCATAAGACCAACAGTGCAACAAAAAGAAGTATTCACTGAAGAACTGTAATTTTGTTGCTTGCAAACAGAATTGTCAGTGCGTTTCACCTGGCCACACGTAAAATCGATAACCATCACATTAATATCAGGTATTTCGGAGAAATCAGATTAACTGCACTACTAGATGTGTAATGGCAATAATGTGAATTGTTTTATTGTTAAAATCAGTGCTTCATCTCAGTTATAAATGAGAAAGACTGTAAGAGTCAACTCCACTCCACACAGTGCGTAATGACAAACTCGGAGTATTGACCGAGCCACGTGACTTAAATGTTGGTTTCTATGTAATGAATTCACGTGCAGTCAATTTTATCTGTGGTCTGTGTATGAAAACAACGGATCGTACTCATAATCAAACGAATGTAGCATACGATAAAATTACAATCGCAGTTCACGCAGTTATTTACTTAGTCATGAGTTATATCGAAACGAATTAAAGACAACGGAAATAAATAAGAACAAGAATTAAAAACATATTTTCATGTCTGATGAGAAGTATTTTCGTAATTTATGGGAGTAGAAAAGAAACAGAGAACCTTTATATTTCATTACAGCAAACCGCATGGTGAAGTCATTGTTATAAAATAGCACTAATCTTACTGTTAATTATTGAATTTAAAGGGAGAAGGCAGGAAAATGTGTGTTTTGGGAGGAGAGAAACTAAAATGTAACAGAAATACAGAGAAAATGAAATAAATGATAACAAACACGTAACAGGAGCATGAAATGTGCAGAAACCGAGACTCTAAAAGAAAAAGCCAATACACAACTAACGACTATCTGTAAAGGTAACGAATATTGTAAACGATAATCAAACTACGCCTATAAATTCCAGTTACCGTTTCCAACCGCTCCATGATTCACATGTAATTAGCTTTAGCAGGAGTTGCAGGCACTGAAACGTAATAGCATTTCTACATTTTTAATTTCTCTCTAAAACTACTGAGGTCTATAACAAAAACTGGATTCTGTAACTAGAACTGATCTTCTATGTAGGTCAGTTCTAATTACCGACTTTTTGCGGTAGTTCAGAGAGCAATCACAAGTGCAGAAATCCTGTTAGCCTGAATTTTAGAACACACACCTGCTGAAAAATCAATGTAATTAATGAATCATCGATTGGGTGGAAGCGGTAACTAGAATTTACTTATGCAGGTCAATTCCAGTTGCCGATTCCAGTATTTGTTAAACCCAGTTTTTTGAGAATTTTCGTTACTTGTGTACTAGTCCCGTTAGATTTAATAATTATTGCTAAAAGTTAAAGTTATTTCACAGTATTATGACTTCGTCATGCGCTATACTGTAATGATTTTAAAGGTTCTCGGTGCTTACTCGCATAAATTACGATCAATTTATTTTGGACCTGTATACTTCTCTGTTTCTGTTCTTGTTTATTTTCGTTGCCTTTAATCATTGTCTATATGATTTGTGGCTAAGTAATACATTAAGTTAGCTGTGATCGTAATTTTATCATGTGGTGCACTCATTTGTTTACGATTATGATCAGTTGTCTTCAAATATTGCCTCTATGTAACGTCCCTACCTTAAGTGAATATGATCAGTTGTCTTCAAATATTGCCTCTATGTAGCCTCCCTACCTTAGGTAAGATGTTATTGCTCATGCTTTACCAAATATTGCGCTGACTTTTCTAACAGAACAGTCCAGAGACCATTGGCGTTATAATCCAAACTGGTGACGTAATTACGTAAAATTCTTCCTATAAACATCACTGCCAATATTCAAATGTATGGAGATATTAAAATATTCGCCAAAAATGAAACTGAAATGAAAAAAAAAACTTAATTACAAACTTAGAAGAATTAATAGAAAATTTCCATATTATATATGTTTTACAGTGCAATTTCGGTGATATAACGAAGAAACGAAATAATTGTACTATCCTGCGTAATGACGACGTCTCCACTTGTATTACCACCAGTTGTTATCATGGAACAGCAAGAAACTAATGAAGGAACAGAGGCTGAAATAAAGCATGTGTTCAGAATTCAGCCCCCGTATTATCATATATTTTATCCTTATTGCGCTGCTTTAGAAAGTAAATCATTATGGCAATAAAGTGAAATCAATATCTCCAGGCTGAGAAGATATATTATTCAAACATATTTCATAACATATTTAAATACACTAGAGTCAATGCTTACTAACCCAGTAATGGTCAGATTTTAGGATTCTTTGCCACAACACGGAAGGTGTAATGTTCTTTCTTGCCAACATTAAAAGAATGAACTACTAGGTCATAAATGTACGTGGTCGTTACACACAAATGTTTCAGAAATGAAATGTACTCTTAAATTACAACATCCTTGAACGATTAAACACAGTATTGTATTTGTATAACAAAAAAGTGCAAAATAAAGTTTACATTTCTGCAGCGAAAATATTCTTTATTTTCTTACTTTAAGCAATGCGTAGCTCATAATGAAAGCAAGATTACATGTCAAAAAACTTCGAACATCACTGATAAGCTATAATAAAATGAAATGAACATGCCGAATGACTGAGTGATGAAACTATCCTAAGGACAAACACACACATCCATACTCGAGGGAGGACTCTAACCTGCGCCGGGATCAGCCGCGCTGTCCATGACTGCAGCGCCCAAGACCGTTCGGCTAATACCGCGCGGCAACAGAGCTCTGTCTTGGATATTGTATCTTTCCTGTGGAAACCTGTTGTAGTAATAAAACAGTAGCATGACAAGACATTCTAGAAAAAAGTTACTCTTCCGAAATTCAAATAGAGGCTAGCAACTACCAGACTCTGATATACATTGAGATGTGTGTGGGAGAGGTATAAAAGCGTAGTGCATTGACGGATCTGTCGTTTGCACTTACATGATTCATGTGAAAAGGTTTCCAACGTGATTGAAAAGACTTTGAACGCGGAATGGTAGCTGGAGCTAGAAGCATAGGACATTTCATTTTGGAAATCGTAAATCGTTAGGACATAACTTCTGAGGTCATGAGCCCCCTATAATTTAGAACTACTTAAACCTAACTAGCCTATGGACATCACACACATCCATGCCCAAGGCAGGATTCGAACCTGCGACCGTAGCAGTCGCGCTGTTCCAGACTGTAGCGTCTAGAACCGCTCGGCAACCCGGGCAGCGGAATTCAATATTCCACCATCGACAGTGTCTAGAGTTTGCCGAGAATACTACACGTCAGGCATTACATGACGCCAGCGGCGACCCAGTGGCCGACGGCCTTTACTTGACGGACGAGATTAGCGGCGTTTGTGCAGAGATGTCACTGTTATCGTACAAGCAACACTGAGTGAAACAGCCCCAGAAATCAATGTTGGACGTGCTATGAACGTTTCCTTTAGGACAATGCCGTGAAATTTGATGTTAAAGGGCTATGGTAAAGACGACCGGTGCCTTTGCTAGCAGTACAACATCGTATGCAGCATGTCTCCCCCCCCTCCCCCCCCCCCCCTCATGACGATATCGGTAGAACTTTCGACCACTGGAAAACCATGACCTGGAAAGCCATGACCCGATTTCAGTGTGGCGAAGAACCCGCAAAGCTAAGGGCTCATGTTGTCAACAAGGCGCTATGCATGCTGCTTGTGTTCCATATTGGTGTGGGTTTTGCGTATATGGAATGGACTGGATCCTCTATTTCAACTTAACCGATCACCGACTGGAAGTGCCTAAGTTGAGCTACTGAAGACCATTTCCAGCTATTCATGGACTTCATGTTTGAAACACCGATGGAATTTTTGTAGATGACAGTGCGCCATACTCTCGGCCACAATTGTTCGTGATTAGTAATTTGAGAAAATGATTTCGGCACTTAGACCGCCAGATACGAATCCTTCTCATGGTTGGGACTCACAGTCATATAATATTTCTTAAAATACATCATAGTCGCCGTTGACTGTATAAAATATTTATTATTACAACTGCAATTTCGGCCTTAGGGCCATTTCAAGTAACACTGCAACAGTCAGTTAAACACAAAAAATACAAAAATGAAGCACAGGGTGTATATACATAATTAAACAAATATATCATTAAGTTAACAGCGTAATTATAAATTATGTAAGATAATATCAATTAAACAAATAATAATTAAACAAACATTTCATGAAGATAGCAGCGTAATTATAAATTATATAATATAATGAAATGTTTGTTTAATTATGTATATAAATTATATAATGTAATTTATAATTACGCTACTATCTTAATGAAATGTTTGTTTAATTGTGTATATAATTATGTAAATAAGTTGTATAATAAAATTAAGTATTACGCTACTGTGTTAATGAAATGTTTGTGTAATTATGTATATACACCCTGTGCTTCATTTTTGTGATTTTGTGTTTTGGTAACTTTTACAATGTAGTTGAAAATGGCTGTAAGGCCGAAATTACAATCGTAATAATAAATATTTCATACAGTCAACGGCGACTATGATGTCTTTTAAGAGATATGAATCCGTTCGAATATCTATGGGACATGATCGAGAGGTCAGTTCGTGCACAAATTCCTTCGCCCGAAACGCTTTCGCAGTTATGAGCCTACAAAGGCAGCGTGGCTCAATATTTCTGCACAGGACTTCCAGTGACTTGTTAAATCCATGCAACGTCGAGCTTCTGCTCTGTGCCGCGCAAATTGAGGTCGGATTCAATATTGGGAGGTATCCCATGACTCTTGTCACCTCATTGTAAAGTAGCACATCGAGCCATGTCTTTTCATTTGCTGTAAAGGTTTCCGTGTGTACTGTGTGGCCACTGGACGTTACTTGTCGGTAGAAGTAGGAAGTCGTAGTCGTTGTAACGACCGCCAACGTATGTGATCTAACTGTGGGTGGAGCTCAGTGTGTAACTGTTGCACATTAGCTTTCATTTAATTAATTTCATAATGACCATGGCAAATAAGCTCCACTTTTGAGCATGGACGTCTCTAATAATGAGCTTTCAGGAAACTCAGTGCATGGATGTTTGAAGTTTAAAGTCCCGTCAACAACAAGATGATTGGAGAAGAAGCACAAGCTCGGATTGTTGGAAGGACGGGGAAGAAAATTGGCCTTGCCCTTGCAAAGGAACCATCTTGGCATTTGTCTTGAGCCATTTAGAGAAATCACGTAAAACCCAAATCAGGATGGTGGGACGCGGATTTGAACCGTCATTCTCCCAAAGCCTAGCTAACAGATACGGAATTAGGAAATCATTCCTATTTGACTGGTTGTAATTATATACACAGTTGGCTTTTTTAAAGAATGTGTGTTTGCCATCCACGCATAGAGCGTTGCGTACAATATGTTACAAGCATGAGCCGTTCATTCATCATGTCCAAATTGTACACGATGTGCTACAATGCATGTGAATTTCGTATGGGATGAATATGTATGCAATATATTCAAGTGCTAATCAGCATAACGATTAATCCAGTAGGAGTCAGCTCGTCGTATGTTACCTGATTAACATTTGGTCATTATGATCGATTCAAAATTTGGCTCACTGACCAATTACTTATTGTGTGCAGAATCATTCTGGAAAACGTACTCGATAATCATTCTGGGAACCGTACTCGAGAAACTCGGCCACAAATCTACTATTAGTACCTTATCGTTAACTGACAGCAGTTATTATAGCAGCAGCACCTAAAATATTTTGTGTATTTTTATCTATTTATGTGTTTCATTCATTTCGTTGACAATATTATTGAAAGGATAGATTGCTACTTACCGTATAGTGGAGATGCTAAGTTGAAGATTGGCACTGCAAAATGACTGTCAAAGAAGTAAGCTTTTGGCCAAAAACACCTCCATCGGAATTAGCCTTGGCAGTCAGAGATTCTGGTCAAACGTGTGCAAGTTACGTTTGTGTGTGTGTGTGTGTGTGTGTGTGTGTGTGTGTGTGTGTGTGTGTGTGTTTTGCCAAATTCCGATGAAAGCCCTATGATAGTCTATTTGCCGTGCCTATCTGCAACTCAGCATCACCACTATAATGTGAGTAGCAATCTATCATTTTCATATTATTGTCATTGTTACATCCTGCATTTTCCATTGTTTCATTGTGTTATTGTTTGTTAAGTGTGATTCCGGGTGTATCTCCGAGTCACATTTTCATTCTCGTTGGGTGTAAGGAGAAAAGCTAGCTTTCAGATATTACCATTCTTTCAGCTGTCCAAGAAGTACGCATGCCCATAATAATGTTCACGATACCATTTACAGTGCTGCTGTGTTTCGTAAAACGAAGGTTACTCGATTTAAGCAGGCCTGAAGATCATTTAATGTAAAGTCTAAACTGGTAGCCTAAAAATAAAACCTAAATAGCGGCTATTGGTATTGTATTATTGGTCATACTGGATTTTGTCGGTAACCCCTAACCTACTCGTGAGTACTTCTGGGTACTGTCCCAAATCTCTGAACAAGTCTCATCCCTACTCTTTACTGAAATATGATACGTCAAACGGTGACCAATCTGCACAACACATTCCACACTTCTGCCAGTGCCTGCATAAAAACTAATTCTCCCCTGGGCTAAATTTCAGCATAATGACTTCTTCGATGTAATTTAGTATTCCCCTGTTATGCTTAAGAAAATCGCACTCTGGAAGCCTGTCATTGCTCAAACCTTCAATAATGGTGTGTTCAGTAGAACAAGACGGCCCGTGAATGTCAAGACGCAGTCGCATTTTGCTCACCTCCGGTAATGGCCTCCCACTTTCAGTGTTACAAACCACACCCAACCTCCGTATATGAGGAATGGTAAGAGAGAAAAGTCTAATAAGTAGATTTACAGTCTATAACTTCAGCTGTCTTACCGCAAAAATGATTATTTTCAACAGAAAAATCCTTACTAATATATAGCAGCGTGAAAACTAGTTAATGAGTAACAGCAGTACACACAAACCGAGTTAACCCACAGAAAAGCCCTGACCTTAGCGCAGCGTCTTATGAACGTGCGCATATCCATACAACAGCCTGCGCTTGCACAGAGTCCACCCTTCTCTGCTGGTAGTACCGTACTTGGTAGCACCTACGATATACGGTCTCATCATTAGACTTTACTTTAGGCTGATCATATAGGACAGCTGATCTTATCTGTTATGTTATAGGAGATAAATGATGTCGGAATGTGTTTCGCTTCACTGAAGCAGTCATTTTCGATGGTGAAAACCAGCCCACCTAAGAGGAAGTTGGGGGTTCACTTGAAAACACCATCCAGAACCTTGTCAGACACATCCCACAACATCTTATGACGTAAAATTAAAGAATCTCAAAGCTGTCATGGCGACGTTGACTTCTTCAGTAAACACAACCGAGATTTCCACATGTCGCTGAACCTGATAAAAATATTGACTCGTTAGGTGACTGCAACACTGACGAGCAAAGTTTACACTAAAAACTTCTGTCCGAACGCACTCAATGCTTCACGTAAACCAAGCACTTCTGAAACAGTTCTACTCAACATCCCATGAGCCAGAACATTGATAACCTGAAAAATGACTCAATCAGTAATGCACAAGGTGGCCCCTTGGTCTTGCAAGCAGAGCGTTAACCTGCTTGTCTATCATTTCCTCATTAGTGTCAGCAAATATGTCAATGATTCACAGCACCGCAGACTAGATGGACTGGGATAATTTGTTAAATTATTTGCTCATTTCTATCTCGTCCCGTCCATTGGACTTAGACATTCGTTCCTGATCGACCTGCCAAAGAAATGGAAACCACATCCGGTCACGTCATCTCCTGCCAACTGAGCAACCTGCTCTCAGGTTGCAAGCGAATGTCCTTGTTCTGACTCACAAAAACAAAAACACAGAGTACACATGAAAATTGTTCTATCCTTCTACTACGAAGCCTTATCAGAAACCTGCCGCTCAAACATAACCACACTCTGTGGCGAATGATGTGGTAGAAAGCTGAATGGGAAGTGGTAATGTGCTAGATAACAAAATTTCCTTATACATTACCACTAGTTTATTGTCAAAACATAATTCAACACCTCACAGCTAGTAAAATACACAATTTTGTATTGAGAGCATGGAGGGTAATTATGACTAGTAAAGAAGGCATTTAAACCCAAAGCGAACCACATAATAGAATACAAACCCTTAAATGCATGGGTGCAAGGCGATAATTAAGAAGTAAGTCACGAGATGTTGTGGGACACAAAATAAATGCCTCTTTATTATGAACATATTTTAAAGTACTAAGAAATCAAAGTAAATACATTAAATAAGAATAGCAAGCACTGCTGCCCAAAGTTCTCTTGCACGCCGTAATCCTCCAGTTTCCAACCAAGGAGACCGAAACATACACAGGGCAGATACTGTCGATATCAGCCCTAAAGATGTCGCATACATACGGCATAGTCACACCGGGAGCTGCCGTAGAGCACAAAAAGTCGTTACAAGCTTCACAGTTTTCCATGTACTGTCTTTCTTTCTTTCTTTCTTTTTCAGCCATCAGTCTTCTGACCTGTTAGATGTGGCCTGCCAAGAATTCGTCTCAAGTGCTACACTCTTCATCTCAGAGCAGCACTTGCAACCTACGTCCTCAGTTGGATGTATTTCAGTCTCTCTCTTGCTCTATAGGTGGTGGTGGTTAGTGTTTAACGTCCCGTCGACAACGAGGTCATTAGAGACGGAGCGCAAGCTCGGTTTAGGGAAGGATGGGGAAGGAAATCGGCCGTGCCGTTTCAAAGGAACCATCCCGGCATTTGCCTGAAACGATTTAGGAAAATCACGGAAAACCTAAATCAGGATGGCCGGAGACGGGATTGAACCGTCGTCCTCCCAGTGTTGCTCTATAGGTTTTACCCTCTGCAGATCCCTCTAATTCTATGGAAGTAATCCCCTGATGTCTTAACGCATGTCCTATCATCCTGTCTCTTCTCCATCTTAGTGTTTTCCACATATTCCTTTCCTCTCCGATTCGGCACAGAACCTCCTCATTCCTTGCCTTATCAGTCCACCTAATTTTCAACATTCGTCTGTGAGACTACATTTTAAATGCTTCGTTTCTCTTCTGTTCCCCTTTTCCCACACTGCATGTTTCAGTCTCATACAATCCTGTGCTCCAAACTTACGTTCTTGCTTAAAAGAGTAATACGCTGAAGAATGGAAAAGAAAATTAAGGATGCGCTAGATGACGATAAGTTTGGCTTTGGGAAAGATAAAGGCACGGAAAGAGACAATTCTGACGCTGTGGTTAACGATGGAAGCAAGACAACAGAAAAATCAAGACATTTTCATAGGACCTGACTACCTGGAAAAAGCATTCGACAATGTAAAATGGTGTAAGATGTTAGAAATGCTGAAAAAAGTATGGGTAAGCTCAAGGAAGAGGCGAGTCATATACAACATGTACAACAGCCGAGAGGGAGAAATAAGAGAGCAGGGCCACGAACGAAGGGCTCCTATTAAAAAGGGTATATCCTTTCGCTCCTACAGTTCAATCTGTACATCGAAGAAGCAGTAGTAGAAATAAAAGAAATGTTCAGGAGTGGAATTAAAATTCAAGGTGAAAGGACATCAATGATACTATTCGCTGATGTCATTTCTATCTTGAGTGATAGTGAAGAAGAATTACATGTTCTGCTAAGCGGAATGAACAGTCTAATTAGTACAGAGTATGGATTGAGAGTTAATCGAAGAAAGAAGAATGTAATGAGGAGCAGTAGAAATGAGAACAGCGAGAAACTTAACATCAGGGTTGCCGGACACGAAGTAGATGAATTTAGGGAATTTTGCTACCTAGGCAGTAAAATAATCAATCACGAAGCACGGAGGAAATCAAAAGCTGACTTGAAATGGCAAAAAGGGCATTCCTGGCCAAGAGAAGTCTACTCTAATATCAAATATCGACATTAGTTTGAGCAAGAAATGTCTGAGAATATACGTGTGGAGTACAGCAATGTATGGTAGTGAAACATGGAACGTGGGAAAACCGGAAGAGAAGAGAATCAAAGCATTTGAGATGTGGTGCTACAGACGAACGTTGAAAATAAGGTGGACTGATAAGGTAAGGAATGAGGAGGTTCTGCGATAAATCGGAGAGGGAAGAAACATCTGGTAAACACTGAGAAGGATAGGGCACACGTTGATAGGACATCCGTTAAGACATGAGGGAATAACTTCCATTGTACTAGAGAGAGCTTTAGAGGACAAAAACTGTATAGGGACGCGCGGGATTATCCGAGGGGTCTAGGGGCGCCGCAGTCATGTTCTCGGCGGAGGTTCGAGTCCTTCCTCTGGCATGCGTGTGTGTGTTTATCCTTAGGATAATTTAGGTTAAGTAGTGTGTAAGTTTAGGGACTGATGACCTTAGCAGCTAAGTCCCATAAGATTAAAAAAAAATGCCTGTAGAGGAAGACAGAGACAGAAATACATCCAGCAGATAATTGAGGACGTAGGTTGCAATTGCTACTCTGAGATGAGCCCAGGAGAGCAATTCGTTGTGGGCCTCATCAAACCAGTCAGGTGACTGATGACAAAAAACAAAATGCAAGTCTGCATTTGTGACGATCGCCACCTGCTGGTGTCAGTCGGGGTCAGAAAAGTGTCCTGTACGGTTGTGAGTGGACTGTGTTGGAACTACGCGATTTCGCACTTGGCAAGTTGTTAGCGTTCGAAAAATGGGTGTTTCAAGAGGCATCGAATCCAAGATTTAGACCGTACGCAGAAAAAGCGGAAAAACATCATCCTCTAAGTCATAACGTGGACGAAAGGGTGTGTTGAGTGCTCGTGACGGACAGTTATTGAAAATAATTGAGTCGAAAAATAAGAGGCCGGCCACTGCAAAAGTCATTACAGAACGGAATCTCGCACTCGCTAAACCTGTCGGAACTGAAATGGAAGAAAGGGAGCTACTTAATCGGGGATTTGGTGGGCTGGAAATCCATATGCATTCATCAGCAATACAAAAGGCCCTTAGAGGGAAATGTGATGCCGAAGCCATGAAAACCTCGACTATGGAGCAACGGAAGGATATAATTTGATCCGATGGGTCTTGTATCACAATATTTAGAACTTCTGGCCGAGATTACGTCGCAAGAATGAAGTACGGAGGGGTTTAGACGATCATTTGGGCAGCCGTATCCTGGTATTCCAAGAGCCCAACGTTCGCTATTTTTGCTGATCAGTTCCATTCAGTGGTTCAAATGGTTCAAATGGCTCTAAGCACTATGGGACTTAACATCTGTGAACTTAGAACTACTTAAACCTAACTAACCTAAGGACACCACACACATCCATGCCCGAGGCAGGATTCGAACCTGCGACCGTAGCAGTCGCTCAGTTCCGGACTGAGCGCCTAGAACCGCTAGACCAACGTGGCCGGCTCCATCCCGTGGTACTATATTTCTTTCCTATTAGTGATGCCATGTTCCAAGACGACATGCCCGCTTTTCTCATTGCTCACGTCGTCAGGACTGACTTATGGAGCACAAGGATGAGTTAAACCAGCACCCCTGGCCACCACACCCCCCAGGTCTCAGTATTATTGAACCTTGGTCGGCAGGAGAATCGTTCGGCAGCGGGTTCTCTAAATTTCCGCAACAGTGTTTGTAGAAAGGAACGTCTCCCTCTCTCCAGGGATGCTCATTTGAATTCCTGAAGCATCTCCATAACACCTACGAGTTGTTCCAACCTACCGGCAACATATCTAGCAGCCCACGTCAGAAATGCTTCGATTTCTTTCTTCGGTCCAACCTGTTACGGATCCCAAACTCTCGAGCAGTACTCAGAATAAGTCGCACCAGCGTCCTATTTGCGGCCTCCTTTACAGGTGAACCGCTCTTTCCTAAAATTCTCCCAAGAAACTGAGTTCGGCCATTCGCCTTTCCTACCACAGTTCTCACATACTCGTTGCATTTCATATCGCTTTGCAACATTCATTACCTTACTTTTGAGAGAAGCTTGCGTGATTGCTACCTATCAGCTTTACCTGAATTTGCCATTATTTTGCTGGAAGACCGATATAAGGTTCCCTAGGAGACCATGAAGAACCTTTATTTATTCATTCCGAATCGACTGCAAGCTGTTTTGAATGCCACTGTTCTGCAACATTGTATGAGGCACGGTAATGTGTTTCCTAACTTTGCGCCTCTTCACCCCCCCCCCTTTCCCATCCGTGCGTGTGCTAGTGCACCAGTGAGACATGCACTGCTCTGATCTGTAAAAGCTACAGGCCACCAGCCGTTATGCAACGTAACGTCAAGCAGCGTAACTCGTTTCAGAATGATAGTCACACAGATGCCGGCATCTTCCTTCAATTAGTTTGTCTGCCAGATATGCTTCTAATGATTCCTTCGCCATCGAATTTCCTTTTTCAATGTTTAGTCATCCTAAATATAAACTTGAGTCGCCTGCATGACTGAACAAGGCGGATGTGGCTTTGATGTTCAACGTAGCATTCCTGTAATGTACATTCCTGTAATGTGCAACTCTCACCACGGCTGCCTCAAATTTTATAGATTCCCCTAATTTCGCAGTTGGAAGTTATTCTTCGCAATACGCCGCAGTACTTCCGTCATGGTAGGTGGTTAGGCGATAACTTTCCATTAACATATTTCATTCTTGTAACTCTAAGAAAATATTTCCAGCGTAATGATAAATCCATTTGCTTCGTAACGTACCTGGCCACTCAAAAAGGAAGAACAAATTTCCATTGTTTATTACAAACTTTGAATGATAGAAACACATTCCACATGTCACTGCATAGAGGAAGCTTCAAAGTTTTGAGTCACTGCACTGTTGTATGTTTGTACCAACGTGGTGCGTACACCACAAGAGAAATCAAATTGTGTGTTGGAACTTCCATGAAATTAATCCGTTGATCCAGTGCAACGTGCATTCGGCCGGTGATTCAGCAGCAGACTGTCTCTTCACAAGCAGATTTATGACTGGCATAAAAATTCTAGGAGTTTATTTGCATATGCAAATGGATGCGCTGAGCTGGCCAAGCATGTCTTATGAAAATGTCAAGCGTATTCGAGATGCGTTTACACGGAGCCCACTCAAGTCCACAAGACGGTCAGGCCAGGAACTTTGGCTTCCCCGGACAACGAAGTGGCGTGTTCTCAAAATACGGCTGCATATGAAGCTTTATAACTTCCAGTTATTGCAGCAATTGCTTTCCGATCCCATAATAGGAAGTACGGAATTTTCATTTCACTTCTTCAGTATACAAGAGACGACGCTTTTTCCGAACGGCTCATCTTTTAGGACGAATCGACGTTTCATCTGTCGGATAAAGTAAACCTCGATGAATGTAAGAATTCAAGAGTCACAGAATACTGGGGTCCTCGTTGGACAAGAAAGGGACTCAATGAAACAAAACGTGTTTTGCGCCGTATCTGTTGACTAAGTTTATGGACCTTTCTTTTCTGCGGAGGAAACTGTTGTAGGAATGTCATACCTAGGCACCGTGCAACGTCAGTTATTTCCTCAGCTTCAAGAAAACCACTGATTTAATTTTTATGAATGGCGACTCTGCGCCTCACTTTCATTTCGAGGCGTTGCGTCATCAATGAAACAAAACGTGTCTTGCGCCGTATCTGTTGACTAAGTTTATGGACCTTTCTTTTCTGCGGAGGAAACTGTTGTAGGAATGTCATACCTAGGCACCGTGCAACGTCAGTTATTTCCTCAGCTTCAAGAAAACCACTGATTTAATTTTTATGAATGGCGACTCTGCGCCTCACTTTTATTTCGAGGCGTTGCGTCATCTTATTAACACCGTCGCACAATGCTCAAGTGAAAGAGATGGAGAGCAAGATCTTGTTCATTGCTTTCGGCCTTACAGGTCTACAGATCTCACACCTTGAGATTTTTTTCTGTGGAGTTTTTGTCCCACCAGTGGCAGCTACTTTTCAAGAGCTGAAAAATGGAATTGTTGAAGCTGTTGGCTCAATTTACAAGGACCAGTTGATTCGTGCGTGGAAATAAATGAACTACCGTTTCAAGGTTCCTCGAGCAACGCATGGTGCTTGCGTTGCGTGTATGATACAATGTACGTGCGAACACAAAACTTTGAAACTTAATCTGTCCAACGACATGCGCTACGTGTTTCTGTTTTTCACAATTGGTCTGTAATAACTGAAATCTGTTCTTTCTTTTTGAATCTTCCTGTATATCTCTCCTTGCCCCGCTTGTTCATACCTTCTCTCAATTATGGCTCAGCTGTCGCCTTTGATAGCATGCACGTAACAAAGTTCATTCACAGGTTTTCCGCAGTTATCAGCTTTTGTTAATCATTCTGCCTCGATCACCCAGGTTCAATTTTCCAGTCAGTCCCCACCTTGAAGTTATACCGTGTACGACGCCTGAATGTTATAGCAAGATACGGACTATGCCGTGTGTGGAAATACCATACCTCAGCACCACGTTGCAAAGAGGAGGGTGATCTACACGGCAGTACGTCGCAGCTAAACTTGGATGATAATCGGAGCAGGATCCATGGCTCATATCGTATCAGAGATCTCGTGTTTACGCAGCCAACAGTGTTTAGGATGACTACTCAATATAGCAGCGATACAGTTTCCACACGTGTAAACCACTTCACAGGACAATCACAGCTGTTTGACACACGTGCATCAAATCGCCTCCACAGAGACATACTGAGCCATAGACCGTCTACTGAGAGTCAACTCGGCACCGAATTGAATGTGGGGAGTAGGAACCCATTTCCAACAGAAATGTAAGGAGGCAATCCACCACGTTGGCTTCATAGCAACAGAGATCACATCCAGTTCCTTCCCGTAACTTTTAGCCACTAAGATATTTGTTTAAATAAACTACAGATGCCGCCCGGCGGCCCCACAAGAAATCTGTATAAAATGTAATATCAAAGAGTGCAGTCATATATGTGACAAATACCCAGTTCTTCTATGATCATCGTATATCCGAACAGAACCCTTTCGGATGTTACGCAGCTTTTGTTAAGAGACACTGTTGCAACTGTAAAACAGACGTTTGTATCGTCGTTGCTTTGGTTATTTTCAGGGGGACTACACAGCCCTGTTTTCTGCTTCGGTGGCTTTGCATATACGAAGTTTCTGGTCCTTGACGGATAGTCTCTGCATTTACATTAGTTTTCGGAAATATACACTCCTGGAAATTGAAATAAGAACACCGTGAATTCATTGTCCCAGGAAGGGGAAACTTTATTGACACATTCCTGGGGTCAGATACATCACATGATCACACTGACAGAACCACAGGCACATAGACACAAGCAACAGAGCATACACAATGTCGGCACTAGTACAGTGTATATCCACCTTTCGCAGCAATGCAGGCTGCTATTCTCCCATGGAGACGATCGTAGAGATGCTGGATGTAGTCCTGTGGAACGGCTTGCCATGCCATTTCCACCTGGCGCCTCAGTTGGACCAGCGTTCGTGCTTGACGTGCAGACCGCGTGAGACGACACTTCATCCAGTCCCAAACATGCTCAATGGGGGACAGATCCGGAGATCTTGCTGGCCAGGGTAGTTGACTGACACCTTCTAGAGCACGTTGGGTGGCACGGGACACATGCGGACGTGCATTGTCCTGTTGGAACAGCAAGTTCCCTTGCCGGTCTAGGAATGGTAGAACGAAGGGTTCGATGACGGTTTGGATGTACCGTGCACTATTCAGTGTCCCCTCGACGATCACCAGAGGTGTACGGCCAGTGTAGGAGATCGCTCCCCACACCATGATGCCGGGTGTTGGCCCTGTGTGCCTCGGTCGTATGCATTCCTGGTTGTGGCGCTCACCTGCACGGCGCCAAACATGCATACGACCATCATTGGCACCAAGGCAGAAGCGACTCTCATCGCTGAAGACGACACGTCTCCATTCGTCCCTCCATTCACGCCTGTCGCGACACCACTGGAGGCGGGCTGCACGATGTTGGGGCGTGAGCGGAAGACGGCCTAACGGTGTGCGGGGCCGTAGCCCAGCTTCATGGAGACGGTTGCGAATGGTCCTCGCCGATACCCCAGGAGCAACAGTGTCCCTAATTTGCTGGGAAGTGGCGGTGCGGTCCCCTACGGCACTGCGTAGGATCCTACGGTCTTGGCGTGCATCCGTGCGTCGCTGCGGTCCGGTCCCAGGTCGACGGGCACGTGCACCTTCCGCCGACCACTGGCGACAACATCGATGTACTGTGGAGACCTCACGCCCCACGTGTTGAGCAATTCAGCGGTACGTCCACCCGGCCTCCCGCATGCCCACTATACGCCCTCGCTCAAAGTCCGTCAACCGCACATACGGTTCACGTCCACGCTGTCGCGGCATGCTACCAGTGTTAAAGACTGCGATGGAGCTCCGTATGCCACGGCAAACTGGCTGACACTGAAGGCGGCGGTGCACAAATGCTGCGCAGCTAGCGCCATTCGACGGCCAACACCGCGGTTCCTGGTGTGTCCGCTGTGCCGTACGTGTGATCATTGCTTGTACAGCCCTCTCGCAGTGTCCGGAGCAAGTATGGTGGGTCTGACACACCGGTGTCAACGTGTTCTTTTTTCCATTTCCAGGAGTGTATTAGTACTTGTAAAAGAATATATTCCATAAAATGTTATTTTCGCCCGAGACGCAATTCCTTCAATTAGTCAATCACTCTTGTATGAATATACTGGTACTGAACCACAGAAAGAAGAACCGACGAAATCCTAGATAGTATAAGGTACAGTGTTGTTGACAGTAGGTTGCAATATATTTCAGGCCTAAATATGACTCTGAAACAAAATTATTGTTTTAATGTTCCAAAATTATGTCAAAACATAAAGCGTAAATATGGTTTTATATTAGGGCAGCTGTGATTTAATAAAACTGAAGCATATTCCGAACGAGTTGGAAGTTTTGCATAGGACAATGTTATTGCGTGAAATTATTTTCCTTATCGCTTGGTGGATGTTGAATTTCGTAAAATTACTACCTGTCGTTGCACATATGGGGTGTGTGTGAATTAAGTCAGCGATCACTCATCATTCACGGACATAAATCTAGGCGGTTTCACGTAAGTACTCCCACGTCTCATTACAGTGTATTGTGATGTTAGTATGCGCACATTTACTGCAACAACGAGAGTGCCTGAGAATTTAGATGTTGAGAATAAATCTATAGACTATTCATTATGATTCGACAACAGTAGCGCCATGTGCAGCAAGAGATAATTAAAACAAATTACATGAGTAATGCAAAAGCAACGTCGGGCCAAGAACATCCTAATTACTGTTCCACGCGGTATATCATAATTGCCTTTACAGGCTTTGGTATCTGAGTTTTTAAAACAAGAGAAACATCCACAGAAACACACGTCTTTTCTCAGTTATTCATGAGAATTTACCTTCAACAAATTTATTGGCAGACTAACTGAAACTCCAACCAATAATTTAAATTCATTTAGTTAGATAATAGAGTCGTTTTATCGTTTCATGTTAGTGTATCTGATACAGGTATGGGGGCATATTTACTTTGGATTTGAAATTTGTGTGCATTTGAAGTTAATCTGTCCAGAACTTCCGACGTGTGTATTTTAATAGTAGCTCAGACCTACCTGATAAGCATTTAATTTAACCATGTATTCATTTCATTAGTCGGCACATTCGGTTTTACGCATAATCACACAAAACATAGGGAAGAGGTGTTTTCGTTACTGTATCAAAACAGGCTTCCAGGCTTTAACCTTTGCTGTTGCTTATGCTTTAGTTTCTAAGGCATTACCGTACCTCCACAAATGATGGACCCTAACAACACAAAACTGATAACACGCATACACACCAGCTGTTGAGGAAACGGCAATCTTTCACTTCATCTGAATCATAAGTATGGGAGGCCCCCTGAATAGAAAATTTACGTCAATCATTCAGTGATTAGTAATTTAATTTTACGAGCATTTCGACTTTGTAGTTAATACTGGATGTTTGTGATCTGTGTAGATATACTCTTCAGCGTAGATAGTTTTTCAGTTACTTAGGGAAAACGCATAAACCTAAACCACCATTCTTTCTTTCCATTCAGTCTAAGCACCTCTCTTCCATCAGCGGATTGCGTCTTGTATTATTCTTTGAAGCATATATGTTCGTTTTGCTGGGATCTACTTCCTGATGCCATTATAAGACAACTAGCGCTAAGCATTTAATCAGTATCTATTTGGCAAGTTCTTAAAAGCACATCGATCAATTAACAGGAAGCATATTCGTAACTCTTTCGATATGGATCCTAAGGAAACACATCACACATTATCAACATTTCATTAGCGTCGAAACGAAAAATTAACTAAAAACCATGGCATTACAGTGGTGTCCAGTGACAGGTCTAACTAAAAACCATCTACAACTTCGCTCACCAAGGGCCGTATCGAAATACATCAGTTGCGACGTGCGGTCGCCATTAAACCTGCGATTATTATATTGATAACGGAGTACGTCCTTATCACTGCTTTCATTCTCTAATAACAAGAGTTAACTGGATGTTTATTAACACATTTTCCACTTAAATCATTATCAGAGAAAAATTTTAGACATAGTATCGGAGTATCGCACCAAATGGTATGATCCTTGAACATGAATTTTACGATGGGTACCACGTGGCACAGTACTCTATATTAAGTTTATCTCTAATATTATGGCATGGTGCTGAGGCACTCCCGAAGCTCATCAAAAAATAGGCCCTAGTTATTAGCGACCTAAAGTGGTGTGAAGGGGGTGATCAGAAATCCGTCACACCTCATTAATAACTTGGCTTTGAAAGTAACTTTCTGACAAGTTCATGTGAGTCCACGGCATGTCTTCATGATTACGTCTGCGATGACGTAATTCACAACCGTCTCCCAACGTTCTTGTTACCGCACTGCTACGTGTACTAACATGCTGCGATAGATAACTATGGGGTACCAGCACATTATAGTATCACGTGAGATGAGCGTGGTCATATGTAGTTCGGTATCCGCAGACCTTGGTCTTTAATAACTTCCGCACAGAAGATGATATTTGTGATGTGTATCTTTGCGGGTAGTATCACTGTAGGTGACTGACGAGTATATGTTCCAGCTCTCTCCAAATGAATTTCCTTTAGCATAGAAATGCAACTCTTTTATTTGTCGCATATTTTTGCAAGTACGTCATTTGGACCACGGTAATTCCCAGCTGCCGGCCGGAGTGGCCGTGCGGCTCTAGGCGCTACAGTCTGGAGCCTAGCGACCGGTACGGTCGCAGGTTCGAATCCTGCCTCGGGCATGGGTGTTGTGTGATGTCCTTAGGTTAGTTAGGTTTAATTAGTTCTAAGTTCTAGGCAGCTGATGGCCTCAGAAGTTAAGTCGCATAGTGCTCAGAGCCATTTAAACCAGCCATTCCCAGCTCAGCATTTCCTCCTATGTTACCAGTGATTCTAACACCTGAAAACAACGGACTATCACAGAATTGTATCGAACAGACCAGATACATACCGAGTTCTTTCTGATCGGTACTACATTTGTTGCTATTTTGCAATTCTCATTTTGCACTATTTTCCAAGCGTTCATTCATTTAAATTACTAGTATCTTACTGTTCTTTAAATAACATTGAGAGAAAGAAAATTCCTAAAATCCGCTGTCGTAAGCTCAAAGTTGGTTTAGCTAGAGAGAACCTAAAACTTGTTGCGTGCAAAAGTTTGAATACCATAAGACCTGAATTTTTGGGTGACGGCTCACCAAGACATATGGATTGTATTTTCAGTAGGGACCCATTAAACGTATTGTCCATCAAAATTTCACAGATTTTATCAGCTTAGCAGCTCAGACAACGCATGAAAAATGGGGTAAACCACGTGGCCTTGTGGGGAAAAGAAAGTTAATGGTATTTTTAGTCAACGTGTGGAATAAGTTTTCTCTCTTATCTTACTTCATCTTTCACTCAAGAACTGTTGAGCGTATTATAAGTAGCATAATTACACAGTGTTGGACTCCTTTTAGAATAGCAGTAGTGGGACTTAATTTCTCCACACACTTAGGAATCAGCATCGAGGTTTCCACCTGTCTACTCTTGACTACCGACTGCGAAGATATTTGGGATTCAACGCAGGACACTATTGTTCCATAATCGGCCAAACGATGCTGATTATATTTTTTCCGTCGCCTAGATGCAATCAGGGTAGTTGCAAATTCAGGGCAATAACACCTCATTTCTGATCATCTAATAATGTGTTTATTCAGTTTTTCAGACGCTTGTGCTGTCTGATCGTTACTAATTTCTCGTGTGATTACTTGTCTTCTGTAGATAGCTTATACCCTTTCGTTAACACAGTGAAATATGCGTTTAAATCCTAACTGCACTGAGAGTTTTTCTATTCAATGGACTTAGTATTTCACACATTACCTCATTTCTTTGTAGCGGAAAAATAAATTCGATTGACACTGACGGATACTCACATAAACAGCGTACTTTTCATTGTTGAAATAACATTATTCCATACGATGTCAGCATTGCGGAGTTCCATGAATCCGCAATCGGACTGTCCAATACACAACTGCAGAGAGAGCCACATTAATCACGAGAAATTCTAGACGCAACTGGAACTGGATTCGTTCATGAGGACTGCAAAACAAGAGTAAAAAAAATTAATCACACTGACAACTGCAAAATTCTGTAGCTATTGGAATGATTGATATTCACTGGCACGCGACAGCATCGAATAAATATTTTTGTGGCGTAACCTAGACGAGGTATCCTCGAAAATTTGTTGTTACAGGTGCTGTCGACCGCCTGTCAGATATCTTTCATGAAGAAAAATCTGCAGCTAAACAAAACGAGCAATTAGGTTTTTACATAAATCGTGAGAGACGGAATCCATTATCTTAATTGAAGTACTCATTGGAAGTCTGCACTGTACACTGGCTTTCGGAGTGTACATGTAGATGCAAAAGTTGATTTAGGTTTGACGCTTTGACACGTTACGAGGTAAAACAACGTAGAAGGGTAATGTAAGTGTGAAAATCAGGCAATCTGAGGGCTGCTCAAATTATCAGAGTTTTATAACTAAGCAAATCTTGAATGTTATCTGTCTACTGTTTGAGTTTAAACTTCATAATAGTAAAGACTTTCTATTAACTGCTTGCTAACAAAAGATAGAAACATAGTTTAATTTGACAACAAAAAGGGTGAACAACTTTATCAATACGCTTGGCGTAAGAAAAAGGACAAAATAGAAGCTTAGACATGTAGCTAGCGACTCAGATCATATATCTCACTTGTAGTTTCCTCATATTACATAAAACTATGGTTTCTGGCGAAGCTTTACAGTTCGTGGGTGGCTCGTCGGCATCTGAAGTCCTTGCAGATTTTGAATTCTATGTCTTTTTCTATGGCAAAGTGCGACTTTTCCCTTAAATTAATGTGCGTTACATAAATACAGTATTTTTGCTAAGCACCTTTTGACTTTAAGATGTATCCCTTTCAGGTTACACCACTTATTTATTAGTGCATACACCCAGATTATACGAGTATACCGCTACTAATAACAGTAATAATGAGACAATTATTTCGTTGATTTCTATTCTACATCTACATGACTACTCTGCAATTCACATTTAAGTGCTTGGCAGAGGGTTCATCGAACCACAATCATACTATCTCTCTACTATTCCACTCCCGAACAGCGAGCGGGAAAAACGAACACTTAAACCTTTCTGTTCGAGCTCTGATTTCTCTTATTTTATTTTGATGATCATTCCTACCTATGTAGGTTGGGCTCAACAAAATATTTTCGCATTCGGAAGAGAAAGTTGGTGACTGAAATTTCGTAAAAAGGTCTCGCCGCGACGAAAAACGTGTATGCTGTAATGACTTCCATCCCAACTCGTGTATCATATCTGCCACACTCTCTCCCCTATAACACGATAATACAAAACGAGCTGCCCTTTTTTGCACCCTTTCGATGTCCTCCGTCAATCCCACCTGGTAAGGATCCCACACCGCGCAGCAACATTCTAACAGAGGACAAACGAGTGTAGTGTAAGCTGTCTCTTTAGTGGACTTGTTGCATCTGCTAAGTGTCCTGCCAATGAAACGCAACCTTTGGCTCGCCTTCCCGACAATATTATCTATGTGGTCCTTCCAACTGAAGTTGTTCGTAATTTTAACACCCAGGTACTTAGTTGAATTGACAGCCTTGAGAATTGTACTATTTATCGAGTAATCGAATTCCAACGGATTTCTTTTGGAACTCATGTGGATCATCTCACACTTTTCGTTATTTAGCGTCAACTGCCACCTGACACACCATACAGCAATCTTTTCTAAATCGCTTTGCAACTGACACTGGTCTTCGGATGACCTTACTAGACGGTAAATTACAGCATCATCTGCGAACAGTCTAAGAGAAATGCTCAGATTGTCACCCAGGTCATTTATATAGATCAGGAACAGTAGAGGTCCCAGGATCTTTCCCTGGGGAACACCTGATATCACTTCAGTTTTACTCGATGATTTGCCGTCTATTACTACGAACTGCGACCTTCCTGACAGGAAATCACGAATCCAGTCGCACAACTGAGACGATACCCCATAGCTCCGCAGCTTGACTAGAAGTCGCTTATGAGGAACGGTGTCAAAAGCTTTCCGGAAATCTAGAAATACGGAATCAACTTGAGATCCCCTGTCGATAGCGGCCATTACTTCGTGCGAATAAAGAGCTAGCTGCGTTGCACAAGAGCGATGTTTTCTGAAGCCATGCTGATTACGTGTCAATAGATCGTTCCCTTCGAGGTGATTCATAATGTTTGAATACAGTATATGCTCCAAAACCCTACTGCAAACCGACGTCAATGATATAGGTCTGTAGTTAAATGGATTAATCCTACTACCCTTCGTGAACACTGGCGCGACCTGCGCAATTTTCCAATCTGTAGATACAGATCTATCGGTGAGCGAGCGGTTGTATATGAGTGCTAAGTAGGGAGCTATAGTATCAGCATAATCTGAAAGGAACCTAATCGGTATACAATCTGGACCTGAAGACTTGCCCGTATCAAGCGACTTGAGTTGCTTCGCAACCCCTAAGGTATGTACTTCTAAGAAACTCATGCTAGCAGATGTTCGTGTTTCAAATTCTGGAATATTCCATTCGTCTTCCCTGGTGAAGGAATTTCTGAAAACTGCGTTCAATAACTCCGCTTTAGCGGCACAGTCGTCGATAACAGTACCATCGGCACTGCGCAGCGAAGGTATTGACTGCGTCTTGCCGCTTGTGTACTTTACATACGACCAGAATTTCTTCGGATTTTCTACCAAAATTCGAGACAATGTTTCGTTGTGGAACCTATGAAATGCATCTCGCATCGAAGTACGCGCCAAATTTCGCGCGTCTGTAAATTTTAGCCCATCTTCGGGATTTTGCGTTCTTCTGAACTTCGCATGCTTTTTCCGTTGACTCTGCAGCAGCGTTCGGACCTTTTTTGTGTACCACAGGGGATCCGTTCCATCTCTTAACAATTTATGAGGTATGAATATCTCAATTGCTGTTGCTACTATATCTTTGAATTTGAGCCAGATCTCGTCTACATTCGCATAGTCAGTTCGGAAGGAATGGAAATTGTCTTTTAGGAAGGCTTCTAGTGGCACTTTATCCGCTTTTTTAAATAAAATTATTTTGCGTTTGTTTCTGATGGATTTGGAAGAAATGGTATTGAGCCTAGCTACAACGACTTCGTGATCACTAATCCCTGTATCAATCATGATGCTCTCTATCAGCTCCGGATTGTTTGTTGCTAAGAGGTCAAGTGTGTTTTCGCAACCATTTACAATTCGCGTGGGTTCGTGGACTAACTGCACGAAATAATTTTCGGAGAAAGTATTTAGGACAATCTCGGAAGACGTTTTCTGCCTACCATCGGTTTTGAACAAGTATTTTTGCCAACATACCGAGGGTAGGTTGAAGTCCCCACCAACTATAACCGTATGAGTGGGGTATTTATTTGTTACGAGACTCAAACTTTCTCTGAACTGTTCCGCAACTGTATCATCGGAATCTGGGGGTCGGTAGAAGGAGCCAATTATTAACTTAATTCGGCTGTTAAGTATAACCTCCACCCATACCAATTCGCATGGAGTATCTACTTCGACTTCACTACAAGATAAACCACTACTGACAGACGCAAACACTCCACCACCAATTCTGCCTAATCTATCTTTCCTGAACACCGTCTGAGACTTCGTAAAAATTTCTGCAGAACTTATTTCAGGCTTTAGCCAGCTTTCTGTACCTATAACGATATCAGCTTCTGTGCTTGCTATTAGCGCTTGAAGCTCAGGGACTTTTCCAGCGCAAGTACAACAATTTACAACTATAATTCCGACTGTTCCTTGATCCAAGCACGTCCTGTAATTGCCAAGCACCCTTTGACATTGCAGCCCATCCCGCACTTTCCCGAGGCCTTCTAACCTAAAAAACCGCCCAGTCCACGCCACACAGCCTCCGCTACCCGTGTAGCCGCCAGCTGAGTTTAGTGAACTCCTGACCTATTCAGCGGAACCAGAAACCCCACCACCCTATGGCGCAAGTCAAGGAATCTGCAGCCAATACGGTCGCAAAATCGTCTGAGCCTCTGATTCAGACCCTCCACCCGGCTCTGCACCAAAGGTCCGCAGTCTGTTCTGTCAACGATGCTGCAGATGGTGAGCTCTGCCTTCATCTAGTAAGCAAGACCGGCAGCCTTCGCCAAATCAGATAGCCGCTGGAATCCAGAGAGAATTTCCTCAGATCCAAAGCGACACACGTCATTAGTGCCGACATGTGCCACCACCTGCAGCTGGCTGCACCCTGTGCTCTGCATGGCATCCGGAAGGACCCTTTCCACATCAGGAATGACTCCTCCCGGAATGCACACGGAGTGCACACTGGATTCCTTCCCCTCCTTAGCCGCCGTATCCCTAAGGGGCCCCATTGGAGCCCCCAACTACCAATAAGCCCACCCCCTGCGATTGCCCGGACCTTGAGGGCTGAGAATGATCCTCTGAAAAAGGGCAGGCTAGCTGCATCTGGCTCAGCCAGAGACAGTGCCTGAAACCGGTTTGTCAGACGCACCGGGGAGGCTTTCTGATCAGCCTTCGGGGACGCCTTTCGCTGTCTGACACGCCTTGGAACGACCTCCCAATCAACCACAGGCGAGGGCTCAGCCCCACTGCGGGCAGCAACCGGGGCAACCACAGCGGCAGACCGATCTGGGGACAGAAGGGACGAGGTTGACATCCCCGTGATACCCAAGTCCGGCCCCCCACAGTGGTGTCCATTGGCAACAGCCTCAAGCTGCACGACCGAAGTCAGCGCCGATTGCAGCTGTGAGCTATTAACGCATCAGAAGAGTGCAAATTCACTTTTTCTAATCGTATAGCGTGTTCTGTTGTATAATTTTGTTGCATTTTGACTTTCGGTGCCAGAATAAAACGAAATAACAGGGTATTGCGAATTCTTAAAATGTATTTTATTTTGTTTACCGCTCATCCGAAGTAAGAACTGTTACACTGTTGAAGCGAGGCGAACACACATTTAAGGGAGGAAAATTCGTTTATCACATCACTCATTCAGTAAGATAAACTTAAGTTCTGTAGTTAATTGAGCCCTTCAATGTAAAAACACAGAAACCTAGGGTCTAACAACTGTCAAATCAGTAAGAAAAGGTCCTTTTTTCTTTAGTAGCTTATTTCTAAGAGTCGTGCAGTGTGCCTCCCACAGGATATTAGATTCTCCGTTCCATAATTTTATGACATTGTCTGACCTAATGTTACAAATAAGCAGTTATTGTGGGATGAATGGAGCTGAAACGGACATCTGCACTAGGACTCGTGTCCCAACTCCAAACATCCCTAAAGCATATGCCACCAATAGCGCCATCGTACCATGCCTCCCTCGTTTGTTCGAGAATTCAGTCTGTCACCGGTCCTCCACTTTATTCCTTCCGAAACTCTGCGGACGCTTACCATCATTACGGTGGGACTAGTGTCGAATAATACACTCCTGGAAATGGAAAAAAAACACGTTGACACCGGTGTGTCAGACCCACCATACTTGCTCCGGACACTGCGAGAGGGCTGTACAAGCAATGATCACAAGCACGGCACAGCGGACACACCAGGAACTGCGGTGTTGGCCGTCGAATGGCGCTAGCTGCGCAGCATTTGTGCACCGCCACCGTCAGTGTCAGCCAGTTTGCCGTGGCATACGGAGCTCCATCGCAGTCTTTAACACTGGTAGCATGCCGCGACAGCGTGGACGTGAACCGTATGTGCAGTTGACGGACTTTGAGCGAGGGCGTATAGTGGGCATGCGGGAGGCCGGGTGGTCGTACCGCCGAATTGCTCAACACGTGGGGCGTGAGGTCTCCACAGTACAGCGATGTTGTCGCCAGTGGTCGGCGGAAGGTGCACGTGCCCGTCGACCTGGGACCGGACCGCAGCGACGCACGGATGCACGCCAAGACCGTAGGATCCTACGCAGTGCCGTAGGGGACCGCACCGCCACTTCCCAGCAAATTAGGGACACTGTTGCTCCTGGGGTATCGGCGAGGACCATTCGCAACCGTCTCCATGAAGCTGGGCTACGGTCCCGCACACCGTTAGGCCGTCTTCCGCTCACGCCCCAACATCGTGCAGCCCGCCTCCAGTGGTGTCGCGACAGGCGTGAATGGAGGGACGAATGGAGACGTGTCGTCTTCAGCGATGAGAGTCGCTTCTGCCTTGGTGCCAATGATGGTCGTATGCATGTTTGGCGCCATGCAGGTGAGCGCCACAATCAGGAATGCATACGACCGAGGCACTCAGGGCCAACACCCGGCATCATGGTGTGGGGAGCGATCTCCTACACTGGCCGTACACCTCTGGTGATCGTCGAGGGGACACTTAATAGTGCACGGTACATCCAAACCGTCATCGTACCCATCGTTCTACCATTCCTAGACCGGCAAGGGAACTTGCTGTTCCAACAGGACAATGCACGTCCGCATGTATCCCGTGCCACCCAACGTGCTCTAGAAGGTGTCAGTCAACTACCCTGGCCAGCAAGATCTCCGGATCTTTCCCCCATTGAGCATGTTTGGGACTGGATGAAGCGTCGTCTCACGCGGTGTGCACGTCCAGCACGAACGCTGGTCCAACTGAGGCGCCAGGTGGAAATGGCATGGCAAGCCGTTCCACAGGACTACATCCAGCATCTCTACGATCGTCTCCATGGGAGAATAGCAGCCTGCATTGCTGCGAAAGGTGGATATACACTGTACTAGTGCCGACATTGTGCATGCTCTGTTGCCTGTGTCTATGTGCCTGTGGTTCTGTCAGTGTGATCATGTGATGTAGCTGACCCCAGGAATGTGTCAATAAAGTTTCCACTTCCTGGGACAATGAATTCACGGTGTTCTTATTTCAATTTCCAGGAGTGTAACTATTACGGGAAATTTCGCTTACCCGCCTCGTTGTGGTAGTTACTGAGAATGCGGTACGGACATTCTCTTGGAGGTTCGACGGCAGCGATGGAGAGCCTCTGCATAGACTCTCTGTAATGGGGAGAATCATATGACACATTGAAGTTTGAATCTGTAGAACGCAAACCGCGATCTGATGCATATTTAGTAATTCGCTGCTCTCCTAATCTAGCGAAAGAGGTTCGAATACTGGTAAGATAGACGGCTTCAACGTGGCACACCTAGCATAGAATGAGTCGCGCCCGTGGTCTTGCCAGCACGGTAGTTCATCGTATTCAGTAGAGGGCTGTCGGCTCCCTGTACAGAAATAACTGAATGAATTGATTGACGATGAACAATATTGACCAAAATGAAGTTAAAACAAGTGGTAGCGTCTTTGATAAGTAATCAAAACGTCCTCAGTCTCGTGTTCGAACCCAGCCACAGCATAGATTCACAACAAAATTTATCAGCTGTGGCGGCTGAACTTCCGGCGTAAGAAGTCATCATTCACCCAACGGCCGTGTTCAACAACAAAGCTTCAAGGCACTCTCTTGCCCTTCGGACAGGACAATGTCTCTAAAGGCGGAAGAATCAACCATTTTCTACGGACCAGAGATGCAGAAGTCAATGTAAAGCACTGCAAAAAAAGACACGTATTATGTATCAACACAATATGTGGCCTGTTATTGGAAAAGTGCCATAATGATCTCCCATTGGCATAATATTCCGGTATAATCACCGTTTTGATCTCTGGGAGGGTTTGCCATGGGGGAGGGGTGATCATCAGAAAAATATCGAATGGTTCTACTAGTCTGGTCGTGGAAATTTGAACAAAGGGAAATATTAATGCTCAGTCTAAGAATAGTGGGAGACATTGGTTTGAAATGGAATGGAGATAACGAGTTCTGTTTAGATTAGTATGGGGTAATATCAAGAGGAGCAAAAATTGGTACAATAGGAGTAGGTTTCGTTATGAATAGGAACGGAGGGCAGAGAAAATGTCATTGTAAACGATTCAGTGATAGGATTGCTCTCATCAGAATCGACAGCAAACCAACACTGACAACGATAGTTCAGGTATACATGCCGACGTCGCTATTTGCCGAAGATGAAGAGACAGAGAAAGTATATGAGGATATTGACCAAGTAATTCAGTACGTAAATTAATATGAAAATCTGATAGTCGTGGAGGACTGCATTGCAGCTGTGTTGGAAGAAAACAGGATTAGGGGAGAATATGGGCTTCGTAGTAGGTACGAGAGGAGAGAAATACTGAGTTCTGTAGTTAATTTCAGCCAGTAATAGCGAATACACTGTTCAAAATCTACAAGAGAATGAGGTAACTTGGAAATGGCTTTGAGATACGGGACGATTTTAGTTAGATTACATCACGGTAAGGCAGAGATTTGGGAATCAGATACTGGATCCTAGGGCCTCCTAGGAACAGATATAAACTCAGATCACAATTTAGTAGTAATAAAGAGTAGGCTGAAGCTTAAGAGACTAGTCAGGAAGAATAATTGCTCAAAGAAGTGCGATTGACAGTCATAATAAAAGATGAGGTGCTTTTGAAGTTCATTGAGGCTTTAGATACTTCGAAGATGAGTAGCTCAATAAACCGTGCAGTTCAAGAAGAATGGGCATATCTAAAAAAGGACGTTGGAAAGAAAACATCGGTAAAAAGAAGTTAGCTGCGAAGAAACCGTGGGTAGCACATAAAATACTTCAGTTGATCGATAATAGGCCGTACAAAAATGTTCCGGATAATTCAGGAATACAGAAATGCAAGTACTTAGAAATGAAATAAATACGAAGTGTAGGGTAGCTAATACGAAATAGCGGCATGAAAAACGTGAAGGAACCGAAAAAAAAGTGATTGTCGGAAGGTCGAATCAGCATAAAGAAAAATCCAAACAACCTTCGGTGAAATTAAAAGCAAAGTTGGTAACTTTGAAACTGCAATGTGAATTCCACTGTTAAATGCAGTGTAAAGAGCGGATAGAGGCTTTTATGATGAGGAGGACTTGTCTGACGACGTGATACTAAAAAAAACAGTTATCGATATAGAAGACATAGGGGATCAGTAACAAAATCAGAATATTAAAATCAGGATGCAATATGAATTTTGGAAGAAGATCGAATGAGGCGGAATGCTACGTAGCATGCCATAAAAATTTACAAAATCACTGTAGGAAGTGGCAAGAAAATGACTATTCACACTGTGTGCAGTATGTACGAGAGAGGCGATATACTAACAGACTTTCGAAAACACTTCATTCTCACAATTCCGAACAAAGACTAGCCGACAAGTGCGAGAAATCAAGCAATCAGCTTGACAGCTAATCTATCATAGTTGCAGACAAGAATAATATACAGAAGAATGGAAAAGAAAATTGAGGACCTTTCAGATGACGATCGGTTGGGCAGTAGGAGAGGCAGCTCTGACGTCGATAACGGCAATAAGATTGAAGAAAGATTGAGACCTGTTCATTGAATTTGTCGACCTGCTAAAAACCTTTGACAATGTAACATGGAGCAAGATGTTCGAAATTCTGAGAAAAACATGTTTAAGCAATTGGGATAGACATGTGTTATACAATAAAATAAGAGTGGATGGCCAACAACAAAGTGCACAGGATTGAAATTTTTCACCCTTATGGCTCAGTCTAACCATCGGAGAAGCAATAAAGGAAATAAAGAAAGGTTCAAGAGTGGAATTACAATTGAAGGAACAAGATATCAATTATAAGATTTTTTTATGACATTGCTATCCTCAGTGAAAGTTCAAAAGAATGACAGGATCTGATGAATGAAATGAACACTCAAATGAGTACAAAATATAGACTAAGAGCAAATCAAAGCAAGACGGCGATGAGAAGTAGCTAAAATATGAACAACGAGATACTTCACTTTTGATGATCACAAAATAGGTAAAGTTAAGAAATTTTATTACTTAGACGGAAAAATAATCCACGACGGACGGAGCAAGCAGGGCATAGGAAGCAGACTGTTACTAGCAAAAATTGTATTCCTGGCCAAGAGAAGTCTACTAGAATCAAACTTAGGCCTTGATTTGAAAAAGAAATTTTTGAGAATATAAGTTTGGAGCACAGAGTTGTAATGAAGTGAAACATGGACTGTGCGAAAAAAGAAAAAGAAAAGAATCGAAAAATTTGAGATGTGGTGCTACAGAACAAAGCTTAAAATTAGGTAGACTGATAAGTCTGCTCAAGGAATATATGGAAAACACTGACGAGAAGGGACAGGGTGGTAGGACATCTGTTAAGACAAGAGCTCTAGAGGGTAACTGTAGAGGAAAATAGAATACATACAGCAAATAACTGAGGACATACGTTGCAATTGCTACTCTGACATGCAGGGGTAGGCACAGCAGAGCATTTGGTGGTGGATAGCATACTGGATTTTTGTGTTGTTGTTGTTGTGGTCTTCAGTCCTGAGACTGGTGTGATGCAGATACTCTATGCTACTCTATCCTGTGCAAGCTTCTCCATCTCCCAGTACTTACTGCAACCTACATCCATCTGAATCTGCTTATTCATCGCTTTGTCTCCCTCAACGATTTTTACCCTCCACGCTGCCCTCCAATGCTAAATTTCTGATCCCTTGATGTCTCAAAACATGTCCTACCAACCGGTCGCTTCTTTTTTACAAGTTGTCCCAAAAACTCCTCCCCAATTCTATTCAATACCTCCCCATTAGTTATGTGATCTACCCATCTAATCTTCAGCATTCTTCTGTAGCACCACATTTCGAAAGCTTCTATTCTCTTCTTGTCCAAACTATTTATTGTCCATGTTTCACTTCCATACATGGCTACACTACATACAAATACTTTCAGAAACGACTTCCTGACACTTAAATCAATACTCGATGTTAACAAATTTCTCTTCTTCATAAACGCTTTCCTTGTCATTGCCAGTCTACATTTTATATCCTCTCTAGTTCGACCATCAGTTATTTTGCTCCCCAATAGCAAAACTCCTTTACTATTTTAAGTGTCTCATTTCATAATCTAATTCCCTCAGCATCACCCGATTTTATTCAAGTACATTCCATTATTCTAGTTTTTGCTTTTGTTGATGTTCATCTTATATCCTCCTTTCAAGACACTGTCCATTCTGTTCAACTGCTCTTACAAGTCCTTTGCTGTCTCTGGCAGAATTACAATGTCTAACCTCAAACTTTTTATTTCTTCTCCATGAATTTTAACACCTACTCCGAATTTTTTCTTTTGCTTCATTTACTGATTGCTCAATATACAGATTGAATAACATCGGGGAGAGGCTACAACCCTGTCTCACTCCCTTCCCAACCACTGCTTCCCTTTCATGCCCCTCGAGTCTTATAACTGCCATCTGGTTTCTGTACAAATTGTAAATAGCCTTTTGCTCCCTGTATTTTACCCCCACCACCTTCTGAATTTGAAATAGAGTATTCGAGTTTATATTTTCAAAAGCTTTCTCTAAGTCTAGAAATGCTAGTAACGTAGGTTTGCCTTTTCTTAATCTTTCTTTTAAGATAAGTCGTAGGGTCAGTATTGCCTCACGTGTTCCAACATTTCTACGGAATCCAAACTGATCTTTCCCGAGGTCCGCTTCTACCAGCTTTTCCATTCGTCTGTAAAGAATTCGCGTTATTATTTTGCAGCTGTGACTTATTACACTGATAGTTCGGTAATTTTCACACCTGTCAACACCTGCTTTCTTTTGGATTGGAATTATTATATTCTTCTTAAAGTCTGAGGGTATTTCGCCTGTCTTGCTCACCAGATGGTAGAGTTATGTCAGGACTGGCTCCCTCAAAGCCGTCAGTAGTTCGAATGGAATGTTGTCTACTCCCGGGGCCTTGTTTCGACTTAGAACTTTCAGTGCTCTGTCAAACTGTTCACCCAGTATCATATCTCCCATTTCATCTTCATCTATATCCTTTTCCATTTCCATAATATTGTCCTCACGTACATCGCCCTTGTATAGACCTCTATATACTCCTTCCACATTTCTGCTTTCCCTTTTTTTTCTTAGAACTGGGTTTCCATCTGAGCTCTTGATATTCATACACGTGTTTCTCTTTTCTCCAAAGGTCGCTTTAATTTTCCTGTAGGCAGTATCTATCTTACCCCTAGTGAGATAAGCCTCTACACCCTTACATTCGTCCCATCTCCTTAAAATCCCGTCTTTTTGTAGTTTCTTCAGTTTTCATCTACAGTTCATAACCAATAGATTGTGGCCAGAGCCCGCATCTGCCCCTGGAAATGTCTTACAATTTAAAATCTGGCTCTTAAATCTCTGTCTTACCATTATATAATCTATCTTAAACCTTTTAGTATCTCCAGGGTTCTCCCATGTATACAAACTTCTTTCAGGACTCTTGAACCAAGTGTTAGCTATGAATAAGTTACGCTATGTGCAAAATGCTACCAGGCGGCTTCCTCTTCTTCTTTATCATCTGCAGAGCTAGTTGCCATATAAACTTGTACTATTGTAGTAGGCGTGGGCTTCGTGTCTATATGGGTTCACTATGCTGTTGGTAATAGCTTACCCGCACTCCTATTTTTTTATTCATTATTAAACCCACTCCTGCAATACCCATATTTGATTTTGTATTTATAAACATATATTCACCTGACTAAAAGTCTTGTTGCTCCTGCCACCGAACTTCACTAATTCCCACTATATCTAACTTTAACCTATCCATTTCCTTTTTTAAATTTTCTAATCTACCTGCCCTATTAAGGGATCTGACATTCCACGCTCCGATCCGTAGGATGCCAGTTTTCATTCTCCTGATAACGATGTCCTCTTGAGTAGTCCCCGCCCGAAGATCCGAATGGGGGACTATTTTACCTCCGGAATATTTTACCCAAGAGGATGCCATCATCATTTAATCATACAGTAAAGCTGCATGTCCTCGGGAAAAATTACGGCTGTAGTTTCCCCTTGCTTTCAGCCGTTCGCAGTACCAGCACAGCAAGGCCGTTTTGGTTAATGTTGCAAGGCCAGATCAGTCAATCATCCAGACTGTTGCCCCTGCAACTACTGAAAAGGCTGCTGCCCCTCTTCAGGAACCACACGTTTGTCTGGCCTCTCAACAGATACCCCTCCGTTGTGGTTGCACCTACGGTACGGCCATGTGTATCGCTGAGGCACGCAAGCCTCCCCACCAACGGCAAGGTCCATGGTTCATGGGGGGAGGATCGGCGACTAGGGCTGTAATTTAGACACTAGTATCGCAACGGAAAGTCCATTGAGTGGTGACAGTACACCTTTTCATATGACTAACGTTTTATGCTCCACCCGACAGATGGTTCTTGACGTGTACGCTGTGAAACCTCTGAAACCAAACACCCCGCATGTGTTGTGGCCTAGGGAATGTTTTCTTGACATTCCTTTGCTAATCTCGTCGTTGGAAATTGGAAATTTGTGGTACAGACTACTGGACCAAAGTGCTTAAGTCATCGGTCGCTAGGCTTACACGCTAATTAATGTAACTTAACTTACTCTAAGGGCAACACACACACCCAGGCCTGAGGGAGGACACGAACGTATGACTGGAGGGGGGGGGGGGGGCACGTACTGTGACAAGACGCCTAAGTCCACGCTGATACTCCGCATGGCTCTCGTCATTCTGTTACTCACAGTGTATCAATACAAGTTTGCATCTATTCTTGACTACAGCACATGTTGTGCAGTGAACGTTTGAACGTTGATGAAACGCTCCGCATTATCCTTTGCTGAACAAATGCTCAACAGAGAGGTAAATATCAATGAAAATACCATAACAATGGTTGGTAATATAAACTTACAAGAAATCAATTCATGTTATTGTTAGAATAATCTCGCGCTTACACAGTTCAGGCGGTTGGCCGTGCGGTCTAAAGCACTAATATCCGGGAGGGAAGGAGCGCTGCTCCCCGGCACCAATCAGCCCGGCCAATTTGTGTCGAGATCCGGTGATCCGGCC